>NC_091063.1:106727393-107927778 GCF_000393655.2 Nicotiana sylvestris
ACCTCGTGCTGGAAGGCAAAATACTAGTAGGTTTTAAGCGCAATTTTCAATGCCTAGTAGGGTTTCAAATAACACACTTCTGTAATTCCTCTTGCTATTTTTAAGGTATCTGGGTTCCCAATTTCTGTAAAGGCTTTTGCCCCCAACGACCCCAAAACGAGGAAAAATATAAAGATAAAGGGATAAAGGTATTGCTCTCTCTGCCTGTGAAAAACATTGACTATTAAGGCCGCCAGCCATGTTCTTATGACTGGTGGACACTGCAAAGGCAAAACTTGACACCTTTGAATTAATTATACTGCATTTTCTCACTAATTTTTTTCTGGAAATGCAACTTTCTTTCCTTGGGGGACTCAGGATAGACTTGTGCAAATTTCTCATTTAATTCGTGGGAACAATAAGTGGATAAAATTGGGATCTAGAGTTTTCACATACTGAAATAGGATCTATTTAGAGAAGAATGCAGACTTTGAGGAGTCATTTGCTTCTTTGGAAGCCGTTATTGTGCTCTGTATGTTCTTCTCATTTTCGCCCTTGGTTTGTCTTTGAGAGGTTTGGGCCCTTTAGGAAACTGTTTCTACGAGTTTCAGCCTTCAATGTATTTATTGTTTGAATTAGTCGGGCAATGTCAGTTTGTCACTTAAAAATTCTGAGAGGATATGCTCTATGCATTTGTATGTAAATATTCTTCTTCGGAGTAAGACGGTTGGGTAAATGATAATCTATTTTTGTATGGGGTTCTACAGATGGTGGCAAGAATGGTTGGAATATGTGAACCAAAACCAGGCAAGTACTGTAAATGATGGATCTGCTTCTGAGCATCAGTTCTTAGGCGGTAGTGCTTTGAAGAGGCCTTCCAGCATTAATAATTCTGACTTGATATATCAAGCAGCCTCAGGGGATTCGGATGTGGGGATTGAGCTGCATGATACTCTTGTAGAAGGCACTGATTATATATTACTTCCTCAGGAAGTGTGGAATCAACTATATGAATGGTGAGTTTCCTTAGAAAGTGTTCTTGCTTATACTTTTTAGTATGGTTTTATCTGCTGTATGTTAGTTATGTACGTTCACAAACTTAATTCGTTGGAGCGCAAAAATTTGAAAGTTAGAGAAGATGAAAGATTCAGAACAATTGGTAAAGAATCCCAAGAAATCATGATTTGGGTAGTTACAGGACCTCTGAACTATATAAAGGTAGATCTTCTACTGCTGCAGTATTTTATGGAATAAAAGCCTATAAATTTATGGTGGTTGTGTAAAAAGATCTGGAGGCAAAAAACTTTTCATAGGAGACGATGGACCTTGAAGAGTAGCTTTTACTTGACCCTTCAGTGTTGCTGGGCTGGGTAAGGCGAGGGGTTGCAGTAATTCTAGGTGATGTGAAATGTGCACAAATGACTTGGTTCAAGTGTTTCCTCCTTTATGTTACGAATAAAATTCTTTGAGTTTCATTGGTAAGCTGGGATTGAAGTAATATGCTAAGCATACCTATGTAAATTACATACTGCAACAAGTTACAAAAAAATGACATGTAAATATGCAATTTGTATCCTTCTTTTGAAACTACTATAGTTCATGCAAGAAAAACTTAGCTTGACTTTCTTCTGATATAGCTCTGCCAAAATTTTGGAGGAGATGGTAAACTTTCATCAAAACTGAAGGTGTCCTGAGAACTTGCTACTTGGTCCTTTCTTCAATTATAAGCTCCTAGATTAACGTCCTCCTCACCATTTATAACTAAAATTAGGAAAAAAATCACTATTATAAAATAAAGTTAGAAAAAGGATATAGAGAAAAGAAATAATGAAACTTGATTTGACCACCTCTTTTTCCCCCTCCTGTATGGTGCTGTTGAATGCTCTTTCCCCTTCACAATTGCTAATTCTAAAGGCACGTGTCCTCTGCTAGCCCCCAATTTTCCATTTTATTGAACACTCTAATCCTATCTCCTTTTTTGATAAAGTCCTTAATGTTCTCTCTCTTTACTTCGTGGTTTAGATAAGAGATATTTTTCAGTAGCTTTGCGTAAGCATTATAGGTTCATTGGGAGAAGCCATATTGAGGAAGTAAGGATTAAGCAAGTATTATGAAATTTAATAGTCATTTTTCTGTTAAAGCACTATTAAGGAAATAGAACAACCATTTCTTGGTATAGGTATGAAGGAGGTCCTATATTGCCACGGAAGGTGATCAACTCTGGCCTCTCTCAGACTGAGTTGACCGTAGAAGTTTATCCTCTGCGTCTTCAGTTACATCTGATGCCAAAAGATGAATGCTCTACCATAAGAATAAGTAAAAAGGTAAGATCATCAGACTATTTCTGTCTTTTCACACAACCCAATTTTCCGCCCCCTCTTTCAATAAGGCAGTGAAAATCAATTGAAGAGAAATAAGTGTACATGAAAAGTATCCTTATTTGTTCATGAAGCCCCTAAGCTTATGATGTTTTTTAAGAGGGCGTTCTTGTTGTTGTTTGAGCAGGAAACAATTAGAGAACTTCATAAGAAGGCTTGTGAGATTTTCTCTCTCAACCCAGAACTAGTAAGAGGATCTATTGATATACCTTTTTGAGCCTTCTATGGTTCCTGAAAGAAACTATGCTTTTTTCACTTCTGTAGTTTGAACCCTTTCTATCCTTTTCAGGTTTGCATTTGGGATTACTTTAGCCATCAAAAGCATGCATTGATGGACATGGAAAAGACACTTGATGATGCAAATATACAAATGGATCAGGATGTATGTTTCTGTATGCTGCAATTAATTCTTTTAAGACTATTATCTCTGCCACAGAGGAACCAGTTAAGGATCTAGAAGTCTGGTCTAACTTTGATGTTCTTTGATTTTATCCATCAGTAATGCTATACATACATGATACATTTACTTGTTCGATGTTGTTTGAGTATCAAATAATATTTCTCTAGCATTTGGCTCTATCTTGAAAAAGTTAGAAATAAACTGGTCTTTATTATCCTCTCTATTACTTCTTCTTGGAGATGTGGAATGGAGCCCTCTGCATTTACATCCCTGTATGGCTTGTTTTTGCTATTTTCTTTGATAAGTATAGCTTTTTGCATGATAGTGAAGAACTTGTAAGATGATGGATGCAACGCCAGAATCTATTTATGGTAGTTCTCTTTTTCTTTTGTGATAAATTCATGAATATTTCTTTATGGCAGTCATGTAAGGTTCAGCTTTCTTGTCGTGTCGTACGATCACCTATCAAATTTTGATTAAAGGAAAAAAAAGAAGGCAAAAGAGCTAATGTATGAACTTATGACTGCTGAGAAGGGACACATTTGCTGTGTCATGCAACTTTGTGAGACTAGTTGGAAAGATAGATAGGATTCGTCCACAATTGGGTCTATTCAGAACCAAAGTAATTGCTTCTCTTTGGTCTAGTTTCCTAGTTTCTGGCCTCTAAAGTAATGGACCCTGGAAATTATGACCTTATTCATTAGTTTTTGAGTAAAGTTCTGCTATGAATTTCCAGCATGACCGAATGAATGTTTATAGTTGCATATACGTCTGAATCTAGCTGTTATAGTTTATAGCAGAAAGCTCTGATGAGTGTAAAGACTACTTTAGTGCAATTTCTAGTACACAATTCAAATTACATGTATTTTCTTTTTCTTTTGTTTGAGTATAAAAATGAATGATAAGTTCATGGAGTGGAAAGGTCATTAAGGTCAGTATGCCGGTTGACAATGAATTATAATGTTGAATGGATTGCCAACAACCTCTTTAAGGAAATAATAAGAAAAATACTGCTAGTTAAGTGAATATTGCTTCTGTTTTTTGTGAAGGTGTTCTTTCACTTTGTTGTTTCTAAGCTTTCCTCAGCATTCTAAGACTTTCTTCCCCTGTTTTGCAATGCGATTTGCATTGAAGCAGATTTTGGTTGAGGTTGTTAATAGTAACTCTGCTGGTGGTATGAATTCTTTTCACGAAAATGGAGCAGCAGATAACGGAACGGTGGCTCTTGTGGAACCATCTCAGTTGAACTTCTCAAATGCTGAAGGGTTGTCTCTGAGCAAGGGTTCAACTAGAAATGGCATTGCAGAGTTGTCGCAGTCACAGCACCTAGCTTCTTCAGGAACAGAAAAGACCTATGCGAGTACTGGTGTTAGTACGAGGGGATCTACTTGTGGTCTTACAGGGTTGATGAACCTTGGGAATACTTGCTTCATGAACAGCGCCATACAATGTCTTGTTCATACTCCAGAGTTTGCTCGCTACTTTCGAGAAGATTACTATCAGGAAATAAATCGGCAAAATCCTCTGGGGATGGTTGTAAGTTTCAGGCAAATTAACTATTTAAAAAGTAGTTTCTCAAATTTGATTTGGATGCTGAAAGGTTTACTAAAGCAGTGCCATTTACTAGTCACAGATTGTTTTAGGCTAAAATGTATTAGCAAGTCTAGAGATAATGTCCCTAGAGGTGGTTGGTATACTGAAAAAGTAGTCAACTATATTGGAAGAGAGGAATAAAAACATTTCTCATTAATAATTTAGAAATAGGAAAAGTTATTGTCTTTTGACTTTTGATCTAAATGTGCAGGGTGAGCTGGCTTTAGCATTTGGCGATTTACTTCGAAAGTTATGGGCACCAGGGCGAACTCCAGTTGCCCCTCGTCCTTTTAAGGCAAAGCTGGCTCGCTTTGCCCCACAGTTTAGTGGATACAACCAGCATGACTCTCAGGTGGTGTATATACTCAGAAATTATTGCTGCTTTGACCTGCTATGAATAGGATTTTCTTTATACCCAAAATTCTTCTCTTCAGGAACTCCTTGCATTTTTGTTGGATGGACTTCACGAGGACTTAAATCGTGTCAAACACAAGCCTTACATAAAATCGAAAGATGCAGATGGCCGACCTGATGAAGAAGTTGCTGATGAGTATTGGGCAAATCACATTGCCCGAAATGATTCCATAATTGTGGATGTATGCCAAGTGAGTAATATATTGTGAGAAAATGTTAATACATGACAAATAATGGGGCATACGCTTGGCTTGTGAGCTAGCCTTCTCAAATGTCTATTTTGATGAGTCAGAAATTTGATTATCTTGACGATTGCTCCGACTGCTGAACTATTGGGCATTGGCTCCCTATCAAGTTCTTCTTAAATGATTTATTTGATCTTATATTTGCTAAATATTTCTGCTTCTATAAAGTTCACTTCCATGTTTAATGCTAATTGCAGACCTAAGCTTCAGATTTTTTCTTCTGTACTGTACTTCTCTTATCCCAGGTTTACTTTCTTCAGAAATATTAAGGCAATTCTCATGCCTCAAGCAAAACAGTTTCTATTTGATTAGCATTCAACAACAGATATCCACTCTCTCCCCTTTTAGAGTCTGTCATGTAAAAACTGTTAGTTTCTTCAGTGCTACTTGTATTTACTTATCTAAACCAAAAAGAAAGAGAAAGAAACAAAAGCAAACAAAATAAGACCGTTATTTTCTTTATACATCCATGGCTATGGAATTTATCTGCCCTTTCCATTTTACAGGGCCAATACAAGTCAACTCTAGTGTGTCCTGTCTGTAATAAAGTCTCAGTAACATTTGATCCATTCATGTATCTTTCTTTGCCGCTTCAATCTGCCACAACACGAAGTATGACAGTAACAATTTTCACTTGCGATGGAAGTGCACTTCCAGCTGCTTGCACTGTTACAGTGCCAAAGCAGGGACGTTGCAGGGACTTGATTCAGGCACTTGGTAATTCTTGTTCCTTAAAGCACACTGAGAAACTTTTGCTTGCTGAGGTAGTCCTCTGATTACTCAAGTTACCTTTCAAGCATGAAATACTTGATGTTTAATTGGGTCTCACCTGATTTGTGTCCTGCTCGTAGATACGCGGCCATTTGATTCATCGTTTTCTGGAAGATCCTCTAATATCTTTGTCTTCTATCAAAGATGATGATCACCTTGCGGCCTACAAGATTCCAAAATTAGCAAAGAACTCGAAGTTTCTTCAACTGATACACCGTAGGGAAGAACGGTATGCATAATGTGTACCTTGTTTGCACCACTAGATATAGGCAGTTAATGTGTTGCCTCCTGATTTATTTGATCGAGTGCTGTCCAATATTCTTCATCTGCATATATACACACACACACACACACACACACACATGGCTATAGTAAGTTAGCATTGTACCCATTTTTTCATTTCTCTTAAATACCCCTGATGATACAATGGTAACACCTTAGTAAAATGACTATTTTTGTCTTCCATCTCAAGAACTAAACCTCACTTCTCCCTCCCTCCCCACCAGATCCCCTTCCCGTTGTTCCCTCTCCCCTTCTTCCTTTCGCAGACCCATATTGAAGTTCACCGCAACTTTAACTCAAATGAAATTCACAAAAAAGAAAAGAAAACGAAATTGAAATCCAATTGGAAAAAGAAAAAGAATCAAAAGACAGAAGTTTCTTCTCATGGTCTAATGAGCTTTGCGAAAAGCAATGTTCTTTCAAAGCCTCCTCCACTCTGATCCAGAAGTCGACCGAAGCCTTTGTTCTTGCTAATCTTGACACTGTGTGTTGCTGGGTTTAGCAAAAATCCAAAACAATGAGGAATCACGTATTGGAAAATTGAAGAATTTATTATATTTTGATATTTCTTGTGCTCAATGATGGAAGAGATATCTTCAGTTAATAATGGAAAATTGAATAGAAAATTGAACTAATGATTCCTGCCAGAATTTTTCTACAGAGAGTTAATTGGAGACAGTAGTCAGGATTTTCATAGAAGAATTGATGAATTTATTCAAAAGACCAAAAAGTCTCTATTTTAATGAGCTAGCAGGTATTATTAAGGGTATTTAAGAGAAATAAGAAGTGGGTACAATGCTAACCTACTACTTTCCTTGGAGCAGGTAGTTGCAGAGTTATCATCTTTGAAAGTGATAATCCATTGTTGTATTCTGAACTTTGTCTAGGGCCATAAGCTTTTGGAAAAAAGTAGTCTGCAGCACTTTTAGGTCTAATATGCATTTCCTGTTTTCTTCAGTATCTCATTACATCTCTTCAAGGCACTGTTGAAGTTTCCTTGGTATTCAAAATGCTATTTTAGTAAGAGAGCATATATGCAATCCTCTGTCTTCTAATGCTGCGCCTTTCTTTGTAGGGAAATTGGAATCTCTCAAAGTAGTGTTGGGTGGAAGCCTTATGGGACACCTCTTGTTTCACCTATCTCTTGTGATGATGTCATCACAAGGGGGGATATACAGTTGATAGTTCACAGAATGCTCTCGCCGATGCTAAGATCAGAAAATCCAGGATTTAACTGTGTTTCTCGCTCTAAGACATCAGCAGCCAACACATCCCGTCTTGCTACTGCTAGTGAAGGCTGTATAGACTCCAGTCTACCGAACGATGATCCGAGACAGAAGGATATGTCTAGCTCAAAACTGGCGAACTTGGAGAAACTACCTCTGCAGTTGGTTGATGAGAACAATGCGTGCATTGACCTAACTGTAGGAGAAGATAAATCAGTGAAATTGTCCTCATCGTCAATGTCGATACTTGTATTTGTTGATTGGTCTCAGAAGCTTTTGGAAAATTATGATACTCGTTACATAGAGAATTTGCCTGAAGTCACAAAATATGGGCCTGCGACAAAGAAAGCCCGTACTGAACCTCTTTCATTGTACAGTTGCTTGGAAGCCTTTTTACGTGAAGAGCCATTGGTCCCCGAGGATATGTGGTTAGTTTCCTCCTGTTCTCATTGCTCTTATTGCCAGAATTTTACACGAAAAGGAGGACAACTATTTGCTCATTATATGCCTGATGTCTGCGCATACCATTCCTCATGATAGCTTTGTTAGCTTTTGCCTTTTTAAGTTATTGCTTATATCAAGTTTTGCGGATATATGTTAAAGGTATTGTCCTACATGCAAAGAGCGAAGACAAGCAAGTAAGAAGTTGGATCTTTGGAGGCTTCCTGAAGTGCTTGTTATCCACCTGAAGAGGTTTTCCTACAGCCGGTCCATGAAGCATAAGCTGGAAACTTTTGTAAATTTTCCTATTCATGATTTTGACTTGACAAAATACGTGGCTAACAAGAACAACTCTCGACGTCAGCTCTATGAACTGTATGCGCTAACAAATCACTATGGTGGGATGGGAAGTGGGCACTACACCGCACATATCAAGGTGAGTAATTGCCTCTAATGCTGTCTTGAGTTCATTGAAGTTTTAGCTAGCGTTCTCTTGTTGCATGACATAGAGTATTAGTCTTAAGTTTTGAATGATAACAGAGCAATTAGTAATCAAATCTTCAAAATTGTCCTCGTGGATACAATCCTATTGAGTGTTAAAGTTGGTTAAATTGGCTTATTGAAGGCTTTCTTTCATCTCATTTATCCCTTTCCATGTTCAATTATTACAAATCTATCCTGCCACATTAACAGGCCTCCTAGTACTGCATCAGCATCTCAAGTATAATTTGCTCTCCTTTTGCAATATCTAATAACTAATGTACATATGCTAATACGCTAGTCTTTCCCGTCATGCCAGCTTCTTGATGAAAATAGATGGTACAACTTTGATGATAGCCACATATCACCAATTAATGAAGAAGATGTGAAGTCCGCTGCTGCTTATGTACTTTTCTATCGGAGGGTAAGAGCAGATCATCATCATCACCATTCTGTAAGCAATGGAGCAGTGTCTTCAGCAGGCCAACACAGCATTTCTTCGCGGAAGTAACTTCTCACCAACGAAAATCAGTTTTCTTGTACATGAAATCAATGTATTAATTTAGTGAAATATTAGGATCCTATACAAGAAGTTTAGGCAGTTTAGGGTCTCAGTGGTTTTCCCAATGGCTTTACAAAGTAAAATATGGGTGAATTGTAGGTGGGAGTGACCAGCCAAAGAATACCCTTGTACCACCAACCCTATGAGGGGAGCAAGAAAAACATTCAAGAAACAAAGAAGTGGTGGAGAGCTGAAACCAGTTCTACATATCTACATTATTTTGCTGCATAAGCCTTTTTCTCCTTTGGCCTATGAAACTTGCCCACCCTTTTCCCCCTGTTTCCCCTTTGTTTTAGCTCATATAGTTGAAGTCGTTTTTGTTTTTCCAACTGTTACAAAATAAGTGTATTTAGACATAAGCATGTTTAGTCAATTCTTTCCCATAATTTCTAATCACATAAAAGCGTCTAAAACATATTAAAATCTTGGTAATATTTTTGCCAGATCTTAAACCTGCAGGTTTTGGAAACGATCAAAATGAAATACAAGTAACTAAAAACAATTAAAGTTGATTGCATCTATCAGATGTAAAACAAACTTTGCGAAATGAAGTCCGACTGGGTTCTTCGGTTCTATTAGGGTGCTGAAGTCTCTTTCATTTCGTATTCTTGATGGTACGAATGTGATAGTCCGTAAATAATACCACACCAAGTGTTTACACCAAATTATAGTAACTCACTATGGTTAATTAATTTAATTAGATGAGAATGCATGTAATTTACCATGGTTAAATGATTGAAGTCCATATGCAATACACATGTCATATATCTATTGGTCTGGTGTAAATACCCGGTGCAGGTAAGTTTTTACCTGTGATGGTCCCTAATTTCAGTAACGGGTAAAGTCAAAAACGAATTTGTGACGTCCAAGAAAAGAAAATGAACCTAAACAAGGAAAGATAGTTGGGAATACAATTAAATAAATGCAGTAAATAGAACTCACATTTGGCCCTTGCTAAAGAGAGACGAATATCCAATTAACTAATTTTGATGAGGTTGTTGAACAGTCCATTTTTGGGTGAAAGATTAACTGCTATTATTGGCTGATACAGAACAGTAGAATTATTATTTTTTTAAATAGTAGTACTAATTCCTCTACATTGTTTTCCCTTGGAACATTTTGGTATAACTGGTAACTCAATGAACGGAAGCAACTCAAACGACTGACGAGAGTCACAAGAAAATGAAGGTCATCTCTTTTGTATATTTTTTTTGGAAGGGTGTATGTGAAAAAAGAGGTTACTAAAGAAAGGGCCCACAAAAAAGTTACAAAGCCACGAAGCTAAGATTTCTTTCAGGATGACCCATTGCTCTTTATTTGCCAATTTCCCTTTAGTCTTTCGTTAAAGTATTACGGAGTAGGAAAATTTTGGCTTCTATAAAGAAATGCGGTTATAAAATTATGTCAGGTCCGATTGTATTATTTTTTCCTATTGATATCCTTTGGGTATTATGAATTTGTCTTTAAATTTCAGGTGTGTAACATACGTACAACATTTAAAAATTACTACTTACATTACCTATTGATTAATAACACGTAGTAAAAGATATTAAATAAAAGTTAGATTGTAATCAGTGGTAGGCCATAGAATAGAGACGCCAGCCAAATACAGTGACGCAGAAATTTACAATCTCAATCAATCATCACACTATTTTTCTTTCTTAAAATAAAACAGAGGTAAGTTAGTCTTCATACGAATGTTATTACCAAATGAATTAATTAAGTTTCCGAATATTATAATACTCCCACTACCCACTCCCCATAAACAAATCAACTAGGTCAACTACTTCATCCTCTCACTCTCTCTCTACATTAACTAAAAATCATTGCTTTTCTATCAAACAGAGAAAACACACACACACACACACACACACACAAAAAAAAAAAAGAGAGAGAGAGAGAGAGAGAAGCTAGAGATGAAGACATGTTTTAATATTTTTGCCTTGTTTTTCTTCGTCCAAATATTGAGTTCTCAAGTAGATTGTCAAGTCACAGATTCATGTAATTCCAATCTTAACCTCAAAAACAAACCTCTCTTTGATACTTCTTCTTTTCATTGTGTTTCAGTATGGGCTGCACAAAACTATATCCTAAGAGTAAGTCTTTTTAACAAACACCTTTCTCTATTTATTTACTTCTTATATAGGATAGGAGTAACACTTTTCGTGATTATTTATTTAGTATATGCAAACGGATACAAAAGTATGGAGCTTTGTACTATCAGCACCCAATTCCAATTCATACATAGGGATGGGATTTTCACGAGACGGGAAAATGGTGGGGTCCAGTGCGATTGTAGGGTGGGTGAGCACCGACGGATCTTCCACCGTGAAAAGATATTTTCTGGGCGGACAATCGCCGGAGGAAGTTGTGCCCGATCAGGGAAATCTTCAACTTGTGAATGTGACATCCTCTATTATAGCTGAAAATTCAAGGATTTATATGGCTTTTCAATTGAATACTGAAATGCCCAGTAATCGCTTAATTTACTCACTTGGCCCTAATGGACGGCTGCCTTCCCCCGTCAACTACCAGTTGTCCCAACATCGGGAACATACCTCCACCTTCCTCGATTATACCTCTGGTTAGTTACTCTTCATACATTTTCTTTCTTTTTTTTTTTTTTGGGTGGGGGGGGGGGGGGGGGGGGGGAACTCAATACATATTTTCGATTTTGAAAGCCTTTTTTGGGTTAGACGATTTTTGTTGGAAAATAAAGTTGGGTAGTTACACTTTCTTTTTAGAATTTTTAAATTTTCTGAAACAAAAGTTTTATTTAAAGAAACTTTATTTTATTTTTTTGAATAAAAACCTCATACTATAAGAGAAGGGCTATTGAATGAAAAGGACGTCTTTATGATCTTAGAAGAAATAGCTTAACTTTTCCTTATCGAAAATAACCTTGTAAAACGTAAGAAAATGTTTGTTGCTTTTCCAGAAGCTTCTCGAAATTCAAATTAAAATTAAATTTCGATAAGTTTTCTTAATTTAACATGATTAATTTTTTCTTTACTATTCTTCGCACGTCGCGTGTCTTTAACTCTACTGATAAGTGATAGGAGAAAATTTACAAACTATTGTATCATGGAGCTTCTATAATTTTAATTTGAAGCTAAATTAATTTGAAAATTAAACATCCTGTAGCTCGTAATTAGTTAATTTATGTGTTTATTAAAAAGTCCATACCAAGGGGGTGGGTAGGGGTCTACGCGGCAAGTGATGAAAGCGTTTTGGCTTTTTATCGCCGGTGACCAACTACTTTATCAACTACCACTAACTACTACAGTATATGTATAATAATACGATTATAATCTATCTTCAACATGCCTTCCACATAGAATATTTTGATTAATATAGACTTAGAACACACAGAATATTTTGATTAGTGGTACTGAAATGGGTAAAAGTTATGGAGATAGAGCGCAAATTTCGATAGAGACAAAATCTTAGATCACTTGAAATTTTGATAAGTAAAACTATACGTGTGTATGTGAAAATAGCAAATTAAATTAGTTCAAATTGACCTGACCACTACCGTTAGAGTAAAGTTTTCCCACTTCTCTATTAGTACAAGGTTTGGGAATAGCAGGGGAGGGAGATGCAAGAAGGAAAGGGAAGATATTTAGTGGTGTTCTAATCCTGCACGTAAATAATGTAGATATACAAACATTAGACTACAAATTCACTAATTTTAGCCCAAACTACCAATAATGTTTGTGTTACAAGTCCACTTAATTTGTAATTCCTCTATTTCAATTTAGATGACACACTTTACTTATTAGTTTGTTCCAACAAGAATGACACATTTCTACAATTGAAAATAATTCAACTTTAAACTCTTCATTTTACCCTTAATGAGAAGCTTTTATAACCACACAAATTTCATGACCCTACAAAGCTTTTAAGACAACAAGTTTTAAAAGTCTTTTTTTTTCTTTTCTTAAACTCTGTGCTAAACTAACTCATCTAAATTGAAACGGAGGGAGTATAAAAAACTTATCCTGAATCCAAAACCAATAAAGTCAAATCCTAGTTTCTACAACTCACATCCATTGAATTGCAACTGTAATCTAGCTCCAATGTCAGAATGAGTTGTACTCCTGTTTATGTCAATGTACGTTTTAAGTTTAGTTCAGGTTGGAGAAGGTATTATTTTATTTACAACCAATCTTTGAACAAATCTCGCTAGTATAAAAGAAGAAGAAAAGTTTAAGCTGCCATGAACGTGCCAATTATTCTAAAGAAGTCACCTGCAACGACTGTTCCTTTTGGTGGACTTTTCCCAATTCAACTCCGGGTGAGAAAAAACTAAAAAGAATTTGGAGTAGGCCTGATATTTTATTTTATTATGTACATCTCATCTAGTTATCATAGAATGTTTCGTAAATGATGTACATCTTCAGTCGGATAATGTATATATTACTTATGCTGATGACTGAGTCTCGAATTCAGGACATCCGCATTAATATCATGTTAATTTAATAAATTCATTAGTTGAGATGTCTTGATAATTTTGTGATGTTGTGCAACAGGTCAAAGTGAATCAAAGACCCCTTATGCAAATCTGAGGAGAAGTCATGGACTCGTAAACATGTTTAGCTGGGGTATTGTGATACCAATAGGGGCAATGGTTGCAAGATACTTGAGGCAATATGATCCAATATGGTTTTACTCTCACACCACCATTCAATCACTTGGCTTTCTCCTTGGATTTGCGGGTATTATCTGTGGTTTTATTCTCGAAGATCGTCTTAGTGTTGATGTTGATAGACACAAAGCCCTTGGCATCTTCATTCTCGTTCTTGGTTGCTTGCAGGTTTGTTTTATTTATGACTAAATTTACAATTACCCTGTTTCAGTTATTGTTAGCAAATATTTGACTCTAGTAGATCAAACTGGCCTATTTGTTTATATGGTTAGGTTATTGCATTTTTGGCTCGACCAGGCAAGGAATCGAAAATGAGAAAATATTGGAATTGGTACCATTACACACTGGGAAGGGTTCTGATACTTTTGGCAGCAGTAAATATTTTCTATGGAATCTATTTAGGAGATGCAGGGACTGCTTGGAATGTTGGTTTTGCTGTTACTCTATTTATTTTGTTCATCACTGCTGCCATTCTAGAGATCAGAATGTGGATGACCACAAAATAGAAATCTTCTCTACATCATCCATTCATGTATTATGAGCATTTTGCTTTATATTCTTCTTCATATTTCTTCCAAATATCATAAATTCTTTGAGGGTCTTATGCAGAGTATTTTGTCTTTCATATTTTATTTTCAAATTAAAAAGTAAATAGTTTTTAATTATATTATATTTCAAACGACGCCTAAAATTTGAATAGCAGTGCAAAAACTAAGGGATTTTACCTAGTAATAACTCATTTACCATTTTTCTTCAGGTTCCTTAAAATTATATTGCGTATCCATACTTACTATATAAACCCTAATAAAAGAAGGATTCCTTAAATTTAGGGATTAGTTGTAACCGTAACCCTCCCCCTTCCTATTCTCCACGTCTGCTACCTTAATTCCCCACATACAAGCACGATTTTCTTCGCAATTTCAAAAGATTTCAAAATTATTCTCTTTCACACAAATCAACCAAAACCTCTCTTTTTCACATAAATCAAGTGACTAACTCTCTAAAATTGTAGCATTATATATTTCTCTAAATCAATTCCACCAACAACCATTAAAAAGCTTCAACCATTGACAAATCCATCAACATTATCTCTAAATTTATAGCAGCAGAAGGTTCGCCATTGACAATGAAGCTTTGAATTCGATATTCTAGTTTTACCAATTTGTGATTTATTTAGATTGGGTGTTTTTGCAAACAATCGAAAATATTCGTTGGGTTTATATCTCAATTTTGAAGGATATTGGTTAAGTTTAGAGTTGGATTTAGATGAAATTTCAGACTGAAACTCAAAGAGGAAGACGTCTCATAATTGTATCACGATTGTATGATAATTATATCATAATTGTATTAGCTTTGTATATAAATTATTTCTGATACATCAATACCTAAAACAATACCTGATACAGTGCTAATATAAGTATAATAAAGTATTGTATCATAATTTAAGTCTAAAGTTGGTTTTAGGTTGAATTTTCATATTGAAACTTGAAGAAGATGAAGATCGAAATTGTATCGCAATTATTTAGAATTGTAGCACAATTAATGTATCTACTTGTATATGATACATCAATATATAAAATAATATCTTATACAATACTAATACAAATATAATACAATATTGTATCAATTTAAGTTTAGAGTTGATTTTAAGTTGTATTATACTTGTATCAGAATTGTGTCAAATTCTTTTAGGATTGTATCAGAATCATTCTATCTGATGCATCAATATATGAAACATACCTGATACAAGTATAATATTATACCATAATTGTATCGGCCTTTTAGAGTAGAAACGTGATAGGTAGAAATTCTCAAATTTCCTGTGATTTTTTGCGATGGATCTTTAAAATTGTATAAGATTCCTTTTTTGGGAATCACCACAAAAAATAAGTATTGTTTATTATTTTTGAAACATGATTGCTATTGTTGCCATAGAATTTCAGACAAGAAGATAATTCAATGTTGAATTGACATCGAGTCTCGCTATGTATCAAAATGCTTAAGAACTATGCTTATGTTAATTGTATGTATTTATGATCGAGAATCATATGTATTATTGGTCTTCGAATGGACCAATTTATGAATGAGTGTGTCAGGCAAATAAAATGAAAAAATTAGGCGCATATCTGCATAGAAGAAGAAGGATAGAGAGAAGAGGAGAGAAAAAAAGAAAGAGGAAAGGATATAATCAAATCTCTCAATTAAAGGGACTAATAATAGTGTAAGAGCCTTTTAAGAGGAATGTACGTAATTTGTAAGAAAAATCAAGATTCTTATTGAAAACTATAAAACCTAGAAAAAATAGCTAAATAAATTTCTATTATAGTATATATAGGATAAATTCCCAAAAAGTAACTAGCCCACCAAATTTTATCATAAAGAGTTTGGCAAGAAGTCAAGGCAAAAAGGGGGCTTCATTGGCTTATTTCCTGACCATACTAACAAAGAAATTGGGTCGAGTCTTTATCATTCTGTTAAATGGGCTCCAAATATTTTAACTCGTATTATCATATAAAAAATGTATACTTATAACTTTATGGAAGGTAAATTAAACATAAATTTCAAAAGCATAGTCTCTTGTTGTCACGATCCAAAATCCAACTAGTCGTGATGACACCTAACTCAACCCGCTAGGTAAGCCAAATGACAATAAACTCAGTTCAAATGAAAATAATATGAGTCAATATGCAAAATAACTGAAGCTCTATACAAAAACCCAATGACTGGTAGTACAAGTCATGAGCCACTAAGATTTAGAATTTACAAAACTGATACAAAATAATTACAACATCTGTTTGGAATGTACATAAACAGAATTCAAATCTAAAGCTACCAAGGAAAAATGGTAGCCATATCCGAAACGCATGTACTTCTTCGGTGCCAACTCCCGACTCTCGTCATCCACATCATCTCAAGCTCCAAGATCTGCACGCAAGGTGCATAAGTGTAGTATGAGTATAACCGACCTTATGTACTCAATAAGTATCGTAACTAACCTTGACGCGGTAATAGAAGCAAGAATCATAAATGATACTATATGCGGTAAAAATCAGAGGGTCCGATTTTATAGTCATTATGACGCTTCGTAGGCACGTCTCCAAAGGCTCGAGACAATGGTCGAGGTTCAACCCGAGGGGTTATCAACAATTAACCTCGGGACAGTGCAGATCAGTGGTTATGATGTAAAAATGGGAAGTTCCAGGACACGTGATTTAGGCTGACCAAGTCTATTAGGCTAGTATGAGCCCGTACCGTAGCATTAAATAGTTGTACCAGCCATATACCTTTGTAATAAATGTATTTGTACTATGTTGGGATTCCCCCCTCATATATAAAGGGGACCCTTATCATTTTTTTTACACATATACAACATCTAATACAAGAAGAAGAACATTCTCTGCTCTCTAACTTAAACACATTCTCTCTTGATTATATTATTTACATTTATTGCTTACATTTATTGTGTTTCATTAATTGTTCTTCATTTACTGCCCACTATTGATCATAGAGAGCCTTCATCAAAGCTCTCAAAACTGTTAGTCCTTCATCGGTTGTCCACAACTTAGTATCGAGCTCGACCTCGAGGCCCCGTATAACCTGTTTCGAGGCCCCGATTCTTAATCACTCGGTTTGCCTAAACATATTTCTTTCAAGTTCTTATCTCATTTTTTAGTCTCATACTTAGTATCTACTGCCTAACAACTAGTATAAAAATAAATCACGTATTTTTAGAACCACAAAATCAAATCTAATTTTAATTACTATTTTCAATGTAAACAGTGTGGCGCCCACCGTGGGACTAAAAATAATAGTGATTGTTTTCTTGCTGGTTTACTATATAACGCAAGTTATCTTTCACACTTTTTCTTGTCCAAGAATCTTTGATTTCAGGTCAAATTATCTAACTCAGTAAACGCACATGAAAACAACGGTCTGGAGGACCACGAAGAGAATGGTGTAGTTGTTCCAGGTGTTGGTATAACACCACGAAACCCTGAAGAACCAATTCCCGTAGATGTGATCCCGCTCAACGCTCAACACGTCGATATCAGCTACCACACCAATAGGAGTATACGCCAATAAAACCAACAATAAGATCAGAAAATCCCAGTGCGAGGCGAGCACAAGGTTAGCCTTCACGTTATTTTTGAGATGTTACAAGCGCACCGGAGACGGCTCCTCGAGCCGAGCAGGTACCGGAAATATCGAGTAACAATGGGTCGGCGGCCGACCCCGCTATTATGAAGATGCTCTAAGACCTCACAAAGAGGATTAAATCGGGCGAAAAGATGATAGAAGCTAATGACAAAAAGGTGGAGACCTACAATTCAAGGTTCGACCAGATCCCGGGCGCACCCCCGATCCTGAAGGATGTTTATTCGAAGAAGTTCGTACAAAAGCCATTCCCGTCAAGTGCGGCTCCGAAGCCCATACCGAAGAAATTCAGAATGCCCGACATCCCGAAGTACAACAGGACCTCGGATCCTAACGAGCACGTCACTACTTACACTTGTGCCGTGAAGGGAAACGACCTTAGGGACGACGAGATCGAATCCATCCTGTTGAAGAAATTCAGGGAAACACTTTCAAAAGGGGCTATGATCTGGTATCACAACCTATCCCCAAATTCAATAAATTTATTTGCCATGCTGGCAGATTCTTTTATAAAGTCACATGCCGGTGCCATCAAGGCTACAAGGAAATCCGACGTCTTCAAAATCAAACAAAGAGAAAACGAGATGTTGCGGGAGTTCGTATCTCGCTTTCAAATGGAGCAAATGGAATTACCACCAGTATCCGATGGCTGGGCAGTACAGGCCTTCACCTAAGGCTTAAACGAATGAAGCTCGGTGGCATCGAAGCAGATGAAGCAGAATTTAGTTGAATACCCCGCGTGACTTGGTCGGATGTCCATAACCGATATCAATCGAAGATCAGGGTCGAGGACGACCAACTGGGAGCCCCATCGGGCTCGGTATACACAAGAAGACTCCTGACAAATGAGCCAAAGCCAAACAAAGAAAGGTACCAACCAAACACCGAAGATAGGAGAAACTCCCCAAGGCATAACATACCCCGAAATGATCGAAGAACAGACCGAGGTCAGAATCCTCGGGGAATCGTGAGCAGAGTCGGATTCGACAGACACACAGGAACGATAGAGGCACCCCGCCTGTCGGAATACAACTTCAATGTTGACGTTTCAGACATCATATCTGCCATCGATAAAATCAAAGACACCAGGTGGCCAAGACTTGTACTATCAGACCCGTCGCAGAGGAACCCCAACTTAATGTGCGAATTTCACAGCACACACGGTCATAGGACCGAAAATTACAGACAACTCCGAGAAGAAGTAGCCCAGCTACTCAGCAAAGGGCACCTCCGAGAGTTCCTTAGCGACCGAGCCAAAAATCAATTCCGGGAAAGAGAGGCGAACATGAAGAATGAGACAAATAAGCTGCAACATGTCATCCACATGATCATTGGAGGAATCGACATCCCGTAGGAACCCATTATCAAAAGAACAAAAATATCCATCACCAGGGAGAAGCGAACTCAGGGTTACATACCCGGAGATTCTCTCACATTCAGCAACGAGGACATCGAGACCCTGTCTCAACCTCATAACGATGCCTTGGTAATTTCTTTTCTTGTGAATACATTTCAAATTAAGCGTGTGCTTGTGGATCTAGGTAGCTCGGCCAACACTATCAGGTCAAGGGTGTTGGAGCAGCTCGGACTGCTCGATCAGATCGTACCCGCCTCTCGAGTCCTTAACGGATTCAACATGGCAAGCGAAACAACGAAAGGGGAAATCACCCTCCCAGTCAACGTGGCCGGCACGACCCAAAATGTCAAATTCCATGTCATAGAAGGAGACATAAGGTACAATGCCTTGCTCGGAAGGCCATAAATACACTGTATGAGAGCAATACCATTAACCCTTCATCAAATGATGAAGTTTCCAATGAAGGACGAAATAAAAACCATGTATAGGGAATAACATGCAGCGAGGGAAATGTTCGTGGTACACGATGTGGCACCGGCGTCAACACCCCCAACATCGAAGGAGCCAAAGGATAAGCAAACAGTGAAGTAGAAATAGTGAGACACATTCTCGGCTACACCCGAGTAAAACAAGCAAAGGACCATGCCGTGTCCTCGAAGCAAACTTTTGAAGCATATCGAGGCTCAAAGCGCCATCACCACTGAGGTATAACCATATCCCTTTTATTTACATCTTACATTAACCTTTGTGCAAATGTCCAATCAGAACAGTCGAAGTGTTGTCCAACTTGAAGACCTTAAGGTTTTAAAGTATACGTTGCACTCTTTTCCTTCGATCGGGTTTTATCCCAAGAAGGGATTTACCGATAAGGTTTTTAACGAGGCAACACCTATATGCTACCTAAGGAGAACTTAACAAGTATTCAAGGCTTCTCTCCGATCAACCTCGAACACTGGGGGGCATCCCCCCAGAAGATCACCTTCTCGAAGAAGTCAAGATGAGCCAAAAAGGGTCTCAATAGGAAAATGATGTATCGGGCCAAACAGTCGAATGAACCATGTCCGCGTAGAATAATTGAGCCCTTTACGGCAAAAACATATATACTTGTACCAGGTAATCGAAGAATATTTTCCCTCCATCAAAACTTTTTGAGCTTCAAAGAAGTATGCCACTTTTACAAGAAATGGCTCCAGAGCCAGAAATTTCCCGAACACTCGGGGACTAACGCCAAAAATTCGAGGCCACATGACCTCCGGGTCCGAAACTTCGAATTCGTAAGCCCTCAATGAGGCAATACTAAGTTTACAAGGAATGGCTCCGGAGCCAAGAAACTTTCGATGACTTGGGGACTGTCGCCGACTGTCACCCCCATCGATTTGTCGAAAACCCGAGGCTATAAGACCCCATGCGGGCAACCTCGAGCTCAAGCAAGGCATGAATTATACTTGTACTAAGTAACCAAATCTGTAAGACCTCAAGCAAGGCGTGAATTATACTTGTACCCAGTAACCAAATCTATAAGACCTTACAAAAGGCATAAATCCCGATCTTAAAGTTAAGGCTATACATTCGAACTTGTAAGACCCCTAAAAAGGCATACCCTCGATGTAAACGCTGAAACTACTTCACTCGGGGACTGAAAGGCTCTGGCCAAATACAATGACTCCGCTCACAAGGTTCCAGACAAACTCACGCAACTCGGGGACACCCGACCATTGCTACAAAATCACAAGCCTTCAATTACTTTGAAAAAACTTCGAAAAGAATCAATTAATCAGGCTACCCTTGGCATAAACAAAAGAGCTTCGATCATATAAGCTCCAAACAATAGGCTTCAAAAATGGTAATTCAGCCATCATGCGAAACCTCCCGAGGTGCTCATTTATCGCTATACAATGATTCACAATCGAGGTTCTTATCGAGTCATCGAAGAGCCGGGCGAACACAAAACTTCAAAAAGTCTTTAGCGAGGAAAAAATAAAGCCTACATTAGAGGTCGTACTGACCCAATGCGTAAGAGCCACTATTGCCAGCCTATATTAGAGGTCATACTGATCCAACGCATAAGAACCACTGTCACCAGCCTATATTAGAGGTCGTACTGACCCAATACGTAAGAGCCACTGTCGCCAGTTTAAAATTAAAGGTCGTGCCGACCCAATGCGTAAGAGCCACTGTCGCCAGCTTAAAATTAAAGGTCGTACCGACCGTACGTATAAGAGCCTAAGAGTCAGCTTAAAATTCAAAAACTTAAGGGTCAATGAGCTCGAGTCAAAATCCGACTCGAAAACTGAGCCCGAAATAGTTAACTAAAAATGCCTAAGGGGAAATGCGTAAGAGCCTACAAGCCAGCCCAACGAGCCTCAAGGCCGATTTGCAAACCTTAGGGTTTTACCTCGAAGTCCAGTTCACCTGGACAATGATCGACGAACGTATAAGTTCAAAACAAAGAAAAACATACTCAAGCAAAGGGAAATTCATGGAAGGCGAAAATCGAAAGGTTACTTTATTTATACACATATGAAACAATGCAAGGCTACATTTGCAAATGCTCTCTAAGAGCACTATACAAAGAATCAAAAAGAAAAAGCCTGGTCTATTTTCCCCCCGGGGATTGCGGCCCAATCGACCTCTTCTCCATTATCTTCGGCATCAGATACGAGGAATTTGGCGTTGTATTCATCCTCATTGGCCTGTGCTATCTCCTCCGAGAGATCGAAGCCCCTAGCGTGAATCTCTTCGAGGGTTTCCCTCCGAGATTTACACCGGGCATATTCATTACTTCTACTCTCTCTATCGAAAGCACCTCTCAACTTAGCTCGAGCATCAGCATCATCTTTTAAATAGACGACCACTTTCTTGTTTGCCTTAGCCCGAATCTATTCAGCTTCAGCCCGGGTGTCCACGACCTCGGCCTTCATCTCCAAAAGTCAGACTCGAGCCTTGCAATTCTGCTCGTTTGAACTGAGCTATTTTCACGGGCGTTCTGGAGCTGTACCTTGAGGGCAAAAACCTTGGCCAAAGTATTCTTCTTGGCCGCAATATGGGCATCTATCTAAGCCTTTAGCTCGTTACACTCACGCTTGGCCTGGCCAACCTCGCCCCTTGGCATTCCAGATCCTCTGTCTTGATCTGCAACTAAAGTATCAAAATATTAATCTCTGAAGATAGGAGAAGAAGCATGCATTCCCTCGGAGAAAAGGTTACCTGTCTCTCAAGGTGGCTTTCGTAGTTCAGGATCCGATTCGCCTTGTACCGCAGGTATACCAACTCATCTCCCCTTTTATCACAAAGAAGCCTGAGGGATTTCTCCCCATCCAAGGCTTTCCTCAAACTGGCTTCACAGCGGAGCAGCTCGGACTTGAGCTTATCAAAGGCCTATGAAAAAAGAAGCTCAATGAGAAAACAAAAATGTAAAATTAAAAGACCAGCCAAAGCTCACCAGCAAACAAAGTCGTTGAGCCTCCTCAAAGGTTGAGCATGCATCTACTGGCCTGGTCCCACCGGCCCCAGTTGAACTAATCTCGGTAGGGACATGGTCGCTTGAGACCCTGCTTGATTTAGGCGGCCCCTGATTTCGATCATCCTTCTAAGTACCTTCGACAAGAGGGGAGGACGATTCCCTCGAAGTACCTTCGACAGGAAATGAAGACGGCAGCATGGGAGGAACCACTTTTCCAAGGCTAGAAGCCTCAGATGCCGCAGGCTCAGCGGATATATCTTCTTTGAGTCTCCGAGCAGGGCTTGCCTCGCTATGAGCACCCTCGTCCTTCAAGGACTCATTTCGTTTGTTATCGTTACTCGACCCTAAAGCCGACGATTCTTCCTCCTCCCCGAGGGGGAACGGTCTCATCTCAAAAAATTCTCCGACGCCTGCGGTGATGGAGTTAGTACACATAAAAAAAGTACCTTTCAAAGAAAACAAGCCACACAGTACGTACCATGATGTTTTGCCTTTGATCTACCCTTGCATAGATCTCGCCACTTACGCTTATCATAGGTCGAGCGAGCCGCCAGCTTCCAAGCCAAATCCGTCAGGTCGGGGACCTCGTATGGCATCCACGGGGTTGCTGCAAAAAAGAAAAAGAAAGTGTATTTACAGAATCCGTCTCCACTATGAGAAAAAACTATAAAAACACAAGTGTACCACTTACGTGTGACATTCCATTTCTTAGGAAACGGCAGGAACTCCACGAGGATAACATCGACAGTCCTTACTTAGACAAATCGATCCATCCACCCTCGGTCCCCATCTTCTTCATCATCGACAACAAAGGGCCTGGTGGATCAATATCGCAAAGCTATCAGGCCTCAACAATGAAAGGGTCAGTACAATCTGATGAGATGGCTAAAGGTGAACTCGAGCCTAGCTTCTTTCGCAAATAACCTCATCATCAGTACTATCCTCCAGAACAATGGGTGAACCTGTGCCAGGGTAGGCCAATATCGTCGACAGAAGTCAAACACGACTCTATCGAGAGGGCCCAACATGAAGGGGTAAGTGTATATGTGTAAACACCTCTCTGTATGAGCCGTGAAAGATGTTCTCTTCTGGGGAAGGTACCTGCAGTACCACCTTTTCTCCCCATCCACAGTCTCTTCTCACTGCCTCGAGGTGTTCCTCTCCTATTGATGAAGTGAACCTTGATGCATGATCCCAATGACCCCCGACATTGGGATATCTCTCTAATGAAAAGTCCCTCATAGAGACAAAGCATCTTGAGGTTGGCTCGCCAAACGTCGGTGGTGTACCACCGATTGAGCGGGAAGAAGAGGCAGGACCCTCCTCTTCTTGGTGAACGGATTCGGGCATAGCAACCATGGCTATTATAAAACAATAGAAGGAAGATGAAAACTCAGGTGAAAGCTTTGAATTAAAATGATGGAAAGGCTAACGCAAGGAAGAAGAACTCTATGAAAAGGGATAGCGACTCAAAATAGCGGAATCTCCAAAAAGGGAGGAAGCAAACTCATATATATATCAATCGGCGACTGTCCGCCTACTCTAAAGGCTAATTACTTCTGACTAGGCCATTATCACTTTCGGAAAAATGTACCAATGGGCCATCCCGGGAGCTTCATGGTCATGCCATACAAGTAAAGTTGTCGAACAACGTTCGAGGGGTCAGAGATTCCCGTATCGATCCAGCATCGAGATGATGCCCAATCTCGATGATCTCTGCTACCATAACTATAGGGTCTAAGGAGCCATTAATATCAATCTAAGTTTCGAGGTGGTGTCCGACCTCGAGGATCTTTGTCAAAGTGGATAAAAGCTCTAAGGAGTTTTCGACACCAATTTAGCCTCGAGATGGTGCCCGATCTCGAGGACCTTGGTATTACATGTCACACCCCCTGTTTTACAACCTCACTACCCTCTTAAATAAATAAAAGGGATTTGTAAAGCTCAAAAGGTTTTCAATTATGAAAGTGACAAAGGATTGTATTTCAAAAGATATTTCCGAGTCGCCACCTAACATTGGTTTCGGTGTGCCAGGTCACTATTTTTTAAAAATAAGTTTTCTGTTAAAATACTTTGGACTCCAAAACTAAGTTCGCACTAGAGATTTGGGTAAAGGGGGTTCATTTGACTCGGGGAGAAGGTGTTAGGCACTCCCCAAGTCCCGTGAAGCTCACGGTTGCGTACTCAATCTAGTTGGCTTTTAAAATATTCAAATTGAGGTAAAATCACAAAAAGAAAAATAAACACAAAAGAGGCCCGAGGTCGTCCCCACCTAAATAAAAGAAATAGAAAAATGAAAATAAAGATACTACAAGTTCTATTTTCGGTCTCCGAATACAAATACTATGGGGCATACCCCGGATAAATTTATACAAAGTCTACAGGGCATACCCCGGATAAATTTAACTAAATGGGGTGACCTCTCAAAATTAAACAAACAAAATCCTAAAGTTTGTCTATCCAAGCGTGGTTGGTCTATAACATATTACTACCAAACCCATGTAGGCAAAAATACAAATAAAAACAAAATTAAGTCCATTCCCCAATTTCGTCTCAGGCCCAACATTTGTATCTTTTTAATATCCTTTTTAATATCTTTAATTGAGTTCTTTTCTCCAGCCAAACAATCATTTGAATCTCAAACAGTTGTTCAACTCTCCTTAATTAAGTTCAAACCTCCACTGCCCGTTTATCTTATTTACTTAAGAAGTAATTACCAAAAAAACAAAAACAAAAAAAGTAGAACGATCAATCAAATAAAGGAACTGAACCCAAAGATTTGTTTGAGCAGAATATTTCAATAATAGACACTAACAAACAAACATGACACTCACGAAATTAATCAACAAAATAATATCACCAAGTAATCGCGTACATGAAACTAAAGAAGAGTAAATAGATAAGAAAAAGATAAGAGTGGACCTCAAATTAGCAAATGGTCACCTTCGATAACTGGACTGAAAGTCGAACAATGTGTATTATTAAACAAATCTAAAAATGAGCAAGGAACAGCTATCAGACCTTCGAACTAAGAACGGAACCAACGAACAGACCACCTATCAATAGTGAAACTACACCGGCGACTTCGACGGAACTCAAGCTCGAAATTGAGTCGGTGAAGGGACTTTTGGCTAAAACAGTAGTGGTACCGCCATCTCTGAGTTCTTCCGTCACTTTGCTCTATCCGTGCCTGTGTGTGCGTGTGTCTTTTTTTGGTGTCGAATTCCGACGAGATGGCCAAAGGTGGGCGGTTGGAGATGGGGTATGCGGTTGTCTCTTGGGGTAGAGGAGTTAGGGTTGATTTTGTGGTGAAGAGAGAGGAATTCTGCAGCTAAATGGTCTTGGAGATGAAGAAGAAAGGTTGGTCGTTGCTAGCTCTTGAAGGCGTGCGGCGCTAGGGATTTTTTTTCCGTCTCTCCCCTCTCTCTAAGTGATGTGTATGGGCCATTTATATAATATCTTACCATGGACTGTGTGTGCTTGGAAAAGAAGTAAAGATCTGTCTAGAAAATATGTGGTCCCCACAATATAAAAAATGAAATCTCAATATGGTGGTGCAGTGAATTCCTTACTGCCTAGAGAAAAGTAATTTGTATGTAAATAAAAAATGAAATGCATTACTAATGTGGTGTACAGGAAATTGGCGTGAGTGATCTTATAAAAAAATTTTAGAAAGAAAGTTTGTTATCCATGATAAGATGGAATCTTAGCAATTTTAAAAGAAATTTTGTTAGTTCCTCCTTACCCCAAAATGTTGAAATAAGATTAAACCAACTACTTTTATTTCAAAGAAGCTAAAATAGCACTACAACAAAACTACTACTAATATAATAAAACTTAAAAACATGTGACTATTTTTTGGTAATTTTCAATTTCACTAGTAAGATAAACTTAAAATTTGCTAGACAAAAAATAATAATTATCTAAAAAAAGTATTAAAGAAAGAAAAAAAACAAATTAGCTATACTAAAGAAATCAGAATACTATTAAATAACTACTATTAATAACTAAATTATGTAAAGAATATTTTTTTTGAAGCCTTGCTTTTTTATCTTTTGAAGAACAAAATGTCAAAACTATTTTAGTATTTTTAGTTTTATTGAAAGTATGATAAATTAAAAGTAACTAGATAAAATACTAATTAACTAGAATAAAGGAAAATATTTTTGTGATTTTCATTCTTTTAGATAAAGTAAAGCAAAAGAGTCAAAACTAGTTTAAATAGCAATATTAGACCTAAACTAAATATCTAAACACTAAAATGTGTAAAATTTCGAGGAGGGTCAAAATTACATGTCTACAGCTGCCCCTCTTTGACTAGAAACACGAAGAGTTTTTAGACAAAGAACGACGAGACAGGTTTTTTGACTCGACCCTTATTTAGAGGGACCAAAAACTAAAAGAGGGGAAAATGTGACCGAGCCCTAGTATCTGAGCTGCCTACATATCCTTGGCTATAAAGGAATTAGGCCATGTGTAGTCCAGAGGTAGGAATAGTGATGGAGTGTACCGAGGTAGAGACCCGATTGAGGTGCCGTCGAAGTTCCGATCTACGGTCCGGTTATTACATCAAATCAAAATCTAAAAGAACTAAGCAAGCCTATCAGCTATGAGTTACAAGATCCCCATCTACAAGTCTACTGAAGCTTGATCTTGAGTCTTGAATGGTTCTTCATGTAGACTTTTTGATTTGAAGCTTGATGCTTGCTAGCTACAGGTATTGATTCATTCCTCCACGACTTCTTTGGATCAAGACCGGGCATGCAGTGCTCATAACTTCAACCATGTCTTGAGCAGTTCACATCTTTCACCTGTTTCTGCATTTTGGATTCACTTCTCTCTTTTTTTCTTTCTTTTATTCTGGATTGAGACTACTTCTGTTGGTCATCTCGGACTGTTGATTCGCATTTTTGCCGCGAGCTTCTGCTACTTCTAACTTGAATTAAATTCTGAAATGACTTCCTTTGTTTTTGAGGTGGGCGCCTGCTATTGACTTGAAATTTGAAGTGACTCTGAAAAGAACTTGAAATGGATTCCCTCGTTCTCCAGGTGGGCGCCTACGACTTTCTTGAAACTTGAAATGAATTCTCTCGTTCTCCAGGTGGGCGCATGCGATCAAAACAACAAAATAAACAAAATTTTCTGCCTTAGTTTGCACTAGGAAGATCTGTGAGTTGTTAGCAAAATCGTAAACCACTTATGCTATTGATGCAATGATGAGAGTAAGCTAAAGACTCGACTAGGATGTGCGTCTCCTGTAAGTAAAACCAATAAACTTTGACTAGCAAATACGTCTGCTAATAATAAAACCTGAATGACCCAAACTAGGAAGTGCGTCTCCTGGGGATGAAACTTGAATGAACCAAAACTAGGAAGTGCGTCTCATATGGGTAAACTCTTAATTTAGGAAGTGCTTCTCCTAAAACAAATATAACTTGAAAACCCTAGACTAGGAAGTGCATCTCCTAGAGGTAAAACTTCAATGATTCAAATTAGGAAGTGTGTCTCATAGGAATGAACTTAAATGACCCAAAACTAGGAAGTGCGTCTCCTAGGGGTGAAACTTCAATGAATCAAACTAGGAAGTGCGTCTCCTAGGAATGAACTTAAATGACCCAAATCTAAGAAGTGCGTCTCCTAGGGATGAAACTTGAATGAACCAAAACTAGGAAGTGCGTCTCCTCGGGGTAAAACATGAATGACTCAAACTAGGAAGTGCGTCTCCTAGGAATGAACTTAAATGACCCAAAACTAGGAAGTGCGTCTCCTAGGGGTAAAATCTCAATTTAGGAAGTGCGTCTCCTAAAACAAAATATAAACTGAAAGACCTAGACTAGGAAGTGCGTCTCCTAGGGGTTAAACTTCAATTTTGGAAGTGCGCTTCCTAAAACAAAAATATAACCCCAAAGACCCGGACTAGGAAGTGCGTCTCTTAGGGGTAAAACTTCAATGACTCAAACTAGGAAGTGTGTCTCCTAGGAATGAAATTAAATTACCCAAAACTTGGAAATTCGTCTCCTAGGGGTAAAATCTCAATTTAGGAAGTGCGTCTCCTAGGGGTAAAATCTCAATTTAGGAAGTGTGTCTCCTAAAATAAAAATATAACTTAAAAGACCCAGACTAGAAAGTGAGTCTCCTAGGAGTGGAACTTCAATGACTCAAACTAGGAAGTGTGCCTCCTAGGAATGAACTTAAATGAACCAAAACTAGGAAGTATGTCTCCTAGGGGTAAAATCTCAATTGAGGAAGTGTGTCTCCTAAAACAAAAATATAACCTAAAAGACCCAAACTAGGAAGTGCGTCTCCTAGGGGCGAAACTTCAATAACTCAAACTAGGAAGTGCGTCTCCGAGGGATGAATTTAAATGACCAAAGCTAGGAAGTGCGTCTCCTAACAAGTATAATCTGAAAGACCCCTACTAGGAAGTGCGTCTCCTAATGGGTAAAACTTCAATGACTCCAACTAGGACGTGTGTCTCCTAGGGATGAATTTAAATGACCAGCATTAGGAAGTGTGTCTCCTAAAATAAAAATATAACTTGAAATACCCAGACTAGGAAGTGCATCTCCTAAGGGTAAAATCTCAATTTAGGAAGTGCGTCTCCTAAAACAAAACATAACTTGAAAGGCCCAGACTAGGAAGTGCTTCTCCTAGGGGTGATGTGTGATCTTCTCAATAGCCTATGCGTAAGCAGAATTGGGGCATTGCACCTGTAAAATTCAAGCTTTGTTATGAATATAGCCTTCATCCCTGTTTCAGACAAAGAAAACTTGTGAGTTTAAAACACGGTGGTTAGTTTGTGGCCTTGACCTTGAAGGCGGCTGCTTCTGCACTTGCCAAGATAACTTTGATTTCAACTTGGAAGACCTTGCCTGTTATCGACTACCCATTTTCTTTCAACCCTTATCACAAAAAACACCTCCGCTCCATTCGATCCCAATATCCTCTATCTGTTGCATTTTGCTCATGAATTGACATTTACCGAACCTTTGCATTTCACATGAATCCCAAAGCATGTTGATCATTACCAACTCAGTGCGCATACTGTTCTTTCCTGACTTATGCCACTTTGATGTGCTAGCCAAATCTGTTTTGTGCAATTGGAAAGATGGTAGCAAATTTTGAAGTCATTTCTCACTTGTTCTGACCAAACAGACTCAAGAAGGACTCAAACAAAATAAGAGGAACAAAATAAATGACAAGGTAAAGAGATGATACCTAACAAGAAAATTACAAAGTAGAAACTTATCAAATGTGGATACCAACTCTAATGACCATGACATGCACCTTTGGATTAAGTGACCTAATCTCTCAAGCAAGTCTAATATTCAACTCTTGTTGTACCTCTTCGCTGTGGAACTGGGCTTTAGCGCTTCAATTGTCCCATCTGATCCACAATCCTCAGTCGACCTGTAGTGCCCCGAAGGGTTTTCACCATCAAGCCTCTCTCATTTTGCTCTTTTCTCAACTCACCATCGCCTTTCGGTGCCCCTGAGGGTTTTCACCGATAAGACTCTCTCATTTTATCATTTTCTCTCTTTGTGCTGAGAACAAAGGTATTACCCATGATGTATGAAGATCATACTTTCGCCACACACTTGATTTGACATCCTCAAAGATCGGTCGGAAGGTCTTTCTTTGGATCATAATGTAGGCTTTTGGACAAGGTTAGAAAGAAAGGGTGGCATGAAGGCTCAAAATAATTTAAGATGAAAGGGTTCAAAATTACAACTTTTGGAATCAGGTCTTTTGGCAAAATTAAAACCTCTGCCCCAGTTTCTTGGAGTTTGGTGAATTTTTTTTTTTGCTTTTCTTTTGGATTTTTGCTTTGATGGGATTTCTAAGAAAATCTGCCCCAATCTTGACTTTGGGGATTATGAAATATTTTATTTGGTGTGACCGAACCGTAAGGTTACCTACGTATCTTGTGGTGTCAAGAATCAGGTCGAACATAGTTCAAATACAAAGTTGGTTTTTTTTCTTTTTCTTTTTTTTTCTCTTTTTTTTTCTTCTTTTTCTCTTTTCTTTTTTCTTTTCTAGTTTCCAACTCTACGGTTAATTCCAAAATAGGGGTATGGAACAAAGCAAATTAAGGCTCAAAAAGGGGTAGCAAAAGATAAAAGTGTTTGGGTAACAGAATAAAATGCCTTCGTCATACCAAACTTTAAAAACGCCAAGTACAAACATGCAATTGAAGATAAGCAAAGAAATCATACACAGTATCTATTGACGGCATCAACGCAAACAAAAAGTGCCAATAGGCAATACTTTTGTCCCAGTGAATGACCCTTGCCAGTTCGAAGCAGATTTGACTCAACCTTATCTTGATGTGAAAGAATGCATTTGAGCACTGACTGATTTACCTCAAACTGCTTAAGAGGCATTTTCTTGTTGTATGCTCTTATCAATCTCTTGATTTTCCAGACTTACTGCCTCAGTTTCACTCAATTCAAGCTTCAGGTCATCTCACAATGCGTGAATCTCTACTTGTTTCCTCAAATGCCTCTTTTATCATGTTCAAAACTGTGTCATTGCTTCATGATTAAACTAACTTTCAAGACCAGGCTAAGAATTATGTGTGAATGTCATGTCACTAGAATCTGGATGAAAAGAACTATAAAAGAAAAAGTCACCTAAACAAAAACTAACTAGAACTCATAGAAAACAAGTGATTGTATTAGACAGATGGTGAAAAATGTTTGAACAAAACAAACAAAATAGACATGGGTTACAATCCTGGAACAAACCTAGATAACACTAGACGAGTTGCTACAACTAAACGAACTAGGCAAAATAAGAAGAAGAAGGGTTTGAGCCACAAGACAATATCTGGATTAGAACCCTAAAATAACCTGGACAACAAAATAAACTACCAAAACTCCTCCCTGGCTAGCCAAGAAAGGAGTGTCTTTCCAATTACCAAGCTCGACATCTTAGCCACTGGGTTGCACATCAAAATTACTGGGACCTTCACCAATTTCAGTATCATTAACTTCAGTCAGCATGTCACCAAAATTATTGGGACCTTTTTTACAACCTCACTAACCCTCTTAAATAAATAAACAGGATTTGTAAAGCTCAAAAGGGTTTTCAATTATGAAAGTGATAAAGAATTGTGTTTCAAAAGATATTTCAGAGTCACCACCTGACATTGATTTCGGTGTGCCAAGTCACCGTTTTTTAAAAATAATTTTTATGTTAAAACACTTTGGATTCCAAAACTAAGTCCGCATCAGAGATTTGGGTAAAGGGGGTTCAATTGACTCGGGGAGAAGGTGTTAGGCACTCCCAAAGTCCCGTGAAGGTCACGGTTGCGTACTCAGTCTAGTTGGCTTCTAAAATATTCAAATTGAGGTAAAATCACAAAAAGAAAAATAAACACAAAAGAGGCCCGAGGTCGTCCCCACCTAAATAAAAGAAAGAGAAAAATGAAAATAAAGATACTACAAATTCTATTTTTGATCTCCGAATACAAATACTACGGGGCATACCCCAGATAAATCTATACAAAGTCTACGGGGCATACCACGGATAAATTTAACTAAATGGGGTGACCTCTCACCTTAAAATTAAACAAACAAAATCCTAAAGTTTGTCTATCCAAGCGTGGTTGGTCTATAACATATTACTACCAAACCCATGTAGGCAAAAATACAAATAAAAGCAAAATTAAGTCCAATTCCCCAATTTCATCTCAGGCCCAACATTTGTATATTTTTTTAATATCCCTTTTAATATCTTTAATTGAGTTCTTTTCTCCAACCAAGTAATCATTTGAATCTCAAATAGATGTTCAACTCTCCTTAATTAAGTTCAAACCTCCACTGCCTGTTTATCTTATTTACTTAAGAAGTAATTACCAAAAAAACAAAAACAAAAAAAGTAGAACAATCAATCAAATAAAGGAACTGAACCCAAAAGATTTGTTTGAGCAGAATATTTCAATAATAGACACTAACAAACAGACAGGACACTCACTAAATTAATCAACAAAATAGTATCACCAAGTAATCACGTACATGAAACTAAAGAAGAGTTAATAGATAGGAAAAGGATAAGAGCGGACCTCAAATTAGCAAATGGTCACCTTCGATAACTGGACCGAAAGTCGAACAATGTGTATTCTTAAACAAATCTGAAGATGAGCAAGGAACAACTATCGGACCTTCGAACTAAGAACGGAACCAACGAACGGACCACCTATCAATAGTGAAACTACACCGGCGACTTCGACGGAACTCAAGCTCGAAATTGAGTCGGTGAAGGGACTTTTGGCTAAAACAGTAGTGGTACCGCCATCTCTGAGTTCTTCCGTCACTTTGCTCTATCTGTGCCTGTGTGTGCGTGTGTCTTTTTTTGGTGTCGAATTCCGGCGAGATGGCCGGAGGTGGACGGTTGGAGATGGGGTATGCGGTTGTCTCTTGGGATGGAGGAGTTAGGGTTGATTTTGTGGTGAAGAGAGAGGAATTCTGAAGCTAAATGGTCTTGGAGATGAAGAAGAAAGGTTGGTCGTTGCTAGCTCTTGAAGGCGTGCGGCGCTAAGGATTTTTTTCCGTCTCTCCCCTCTCTCTAAGTGATGTATATAAGCCATTTATATAATATCTGACCATAGACTGTTGTGCTTGAAAAAGAAGTAAAGATCTGTCTAGAAAATATGTGGTCTCCATAATATAAAAAATAAAATCTCAATATAGTGGTGCAGTGAATTCCTTACTGCCTAGAGAAAATTAATTTGTATGTGAATAAAAAATGAAATGCATTACTAATGTGGTGCACACGAAATTGGCATGAGTGGTCCTATGAAAATATTATAGAAAGAAAGTTTGTTATCCACGATATGATGGAATCTTAGCAATTTTAAAAGAATTTTCGTTAGTTCCTCCTTACCCCAAAATGTTGAAATAAGATTAAACCAACTACTTTTATTTCAAAGAAGCTAAAATAGCACTACAACAAAACTACTACTAATATAATAAAACTTAAAAACATGTGACTATTTTTTGGTAATTTTCAATTTCACTAGTAAGATAAACTTAAAATTTGCTAGACAAAAAATGTTAATTATCTAAAAAAAATTATTAAAGAAAGAAAAAAAACAAATTAGCTATACTAAAAAATCAAAATACTATTAAATAACTACTACTAATAACTAAACTATGTAAAGAATTTTTTTTTTGAAGCCTTGCTTTTTTTATCTTTTGAAGAACAAAATATCAAGACTATTTTAGTATTTTTAGTTTTATAGAAAGTATGATAAATTAAAAGTAACTAGATAAAATACTAATTAACTAGAATAAAAGAAAATATTTTTGTAGTTTTCACTCTTTTAGATAAAATAAAGCAAAAGAGTCAAAACTAATTTAAATAGCAATATTAGACCTAAACTAAATATTTAAACACTAAAATGTGTAAAATTTCGGGTAGGATCAAAAATTACATGTCTACACTACAGAACAGGCTCTAGAAGGGGGGGTCAACCTGGCCCCGAGATGGTGCCCGATCCCGAGGATCCCCATTACTATACATATGAGCTATACGGAGTTATCCATATAAGCCTAAGCCTTGAGATGGTACCCAATCTCGAGGACCTTTGCTATTACAAGCGCGGGTCATTCACCCGATCCCTTGGCTCTCGGGCTACCTGAGCCCAAGCCGATTCTCTCTCGAGAATTGTTAAAAAGGCCTCAGGGCTATTTTCACCTTCAGAATAATTTAAACGCTCTCTCGGCTACTTTAGCCAAGGGCCATCTGAGTCCAAGCGTATCCTCATCTGGTGTCTATCTATGACGCCTTAGGGCTGTCTTCATTTTTCAAAGCAAGTTTTTGAGTTCGCCCGAGTTCAGATAAACTCTCACTCGGAGACTATTTGATAAAACTCGAGGGCTGTCTTTATTTTTAGGTGATCAAGCAACTCCGTCCCTCGAGGACTATCAACGGGGCCTAAAAGGGCTAAGTTTTGTTCTAAAATTCGAGACCTCACTCTCACTCAATTCGAAGTCGCTAGTTCCAGCGGCCTAAGATTTATCAAGCCAATCTGAACTTGGTCCGAGGAACGGCAAAGGGTTCCAGAGAATATCATATTAGCCAATCAAGAACCAAGGAAACTCCTATGCCCAGGCCCGGTATTCGGACCGATCGGTAAAGTCACATGCTCAGATTTTTTACAAACGCAGACAAAGGGAAATCCAGCACAAATCAAAGACAAATTGAAGAAGCATTTTTGTATTAATAAACGATGATTACAAAAGCCCACGAAGGGTCCTTACACAGAAACAAAGAAGCAAAAAATAACAGCTAAAGTCTAATCTACTCTCGGAGGTACATCCTCGGAAGTAATATCTGCGAGAACTATTCCTTCGGGGACCCTATTTCGATCTTCCAAACAAAGTCTTCGAGAACCTCCTCCGAAGCAGAAAAAGATGAAGAAGAGGTCGTAGCCCGTAAAAGAGCAAAAGTTCCTAACAGGCCGGGAAAATTGTGGCTCGGTGAAAAATTTGGCAAGTATGGGTCTCGCCAGCACTACTATTGGGAAGCCACTTCTTGAGATATTACACCGGTGTGGGATGCAAAAGTTAGAAGATAGTACCACCTTACTCCATGTAAAGCAAAAGGAGTAAAACACCACACCAGGTTGAAGTTAAGAGAGATGAGCAGAAGTTCATAGTCCACATATCCTCTAATACATGAATAGTTTGAAGCCCCTCTCTTATTATTTTGGGCCAATAACAACAACAAACCAGTGTGATCCCACTCAGTGGGGGAAAGCTCTGAGAAAGAGCCATGACTTAACTGGCGAGAACGCTGTCGTGTGACCTTACGGCCACTGTCGCACCTCCTTTTTGCCGCGCCCGCGGGGCGCGTGGGGAGTTTTCTCCAATTGAAGGACAGTCGAAACGGGATTTATTTAGTTATTTCAGAGTCGCCACCTGGGAATTTTAAGGCGTCCCAAGTCACCAATTTCAATCCCTGAATCGAGGAGAATATGACTCTGTTTATTATTCTGCGAACCAGAAATCCTGAGTAAGGAATTCTGTTAATCCGGAAGAAGGTGTTAGGCATTTCCGAATTCCGTGGTTCTAGCACGGTCGCTTAACTGTTTTTATTATTGGCTTAATTATCTTGATTTTTATTAAACATATTGATGTTACATGATTTTTGCTACCGCTTATACTTACTGTGTTTGAGGATCCTTCTTTGAATCGAATTACGCGTACGTATATTCGTGTTTTCAAAAAAATGGCGGACTTGTGTCACGCGTACGTGTACACAATAACTTTTGATAATATATTTATTAAGCAATCATTTTTCAAAATTGTGTCGAGTCAAGAATATTTGTTTTTCTTGAATAGTGAACCGTACATCTTGGGTTTTTTATGAAATTGATTTAACGCCTTTGGAAAAATCCCTTTATTAAATATTTGTTCGAAATTGCGCGTACGCATAATCCGAATTTTTACTTTTAAAAATATAATCAGGGTACGCGAACGTATCCCTAAAGGGATTTTCCACAAATTGTTTATATTTATGTATTTCTTTTATGTGAAAATCATGAGAAACTCCTATTTAGAGGCCTATAAATTCTTTGAAAAGAATTCGCAATCTATTAAAGGTTGTTCGTCGATTATGATTTCCGAATATAAGTTATATTCATTCCAACTATTCAAATTCAAAGAACATAGTAAAAATATGATTTTTTTTTAACAAATATGTCATATATATATATGCCAAAGAATAAATTGCATATGAAACTGAAAATAAATGATTCATAAAGGAAGGAAATATTTTCCGAGAATTTTTATTATTTACTTAATGCAAATTCTATTTCTAATTATCATTGATGTAAAGTGTGGCAATTTATGCTTGTTCATCTCTTCTCATTCTCATATACTCGCTTTTAATCTAATAGGCCTAATTATTTGGTCACTTTGTTTTATGAAGGCAAATAGGCATCGAGTTTATAGGAAAGGAGTTATTATACAAGTTGCTTCAATAAAATTACCTTACATACAACCTAACTGTATTTCGTAAACATTCATAATGTTTTAATATCGTAACAAGATATATCATATCACCTTTCACCAACGCTTATACACACATCTATTATCTTTATAAACATATACCATCAAGACCATCTAAACCTTATTTAACAATAAGAATTAGTAGTGTAGTTTTCTTGATATTTCTACATTACTCTTTACTTAACTAACAACACCATAAAATTTAAATAATGGCCCACTTTATGCCATTGTTTCCTATCTTGACAATCTTAATCACAACCATACTTTAATGAAAATTTAGAAAAATTAACCTTGTTACAACACTTATACAGTCTTCAATAAAAGATATTTAATTTACAATCATTCTATTAACATATACTACTTATTTGATCCAAGAAAATAAAACTGAGTTTTTAATTAAAGAACTCATATGAATAAAGATAGTATTACAATTCAATCTTCATTTTATCCGTCATACTGAATCTCTTTCCAACATAGAATTTAAAAGGATATGTACCTGGAAATGGAGGTAGAAGAAGTAAGTTTCAGCAGTTGCAGCAGTAACTAAATCAGCAAAATACCAGTATTCCCACAGATTTAAACAATAATAAGACCCAAAGAACCCAGATGCACAGTGATAGCACTCTTTAGGAAATTTCAGAATTTTTAACTGAACAATGTTATTGAACAAATCCGAACAGACTTACTGAAAAGAAATAATATCAGATTTCAGTTTTCTTTCAGTTTCCTAAAATCTGCCTTAAGCTCTATCTCTCTGTCTAAAAACTGCCCCTAAAAATCTGTTTGCTTCCCCAATTTCACACTCTCTTTTTCTCTTAAAACTCCCTTTTTTGAGAATCCCCTAAGGTCTCTTCAAGTCTGCCCCTTTTAAGCTGTCCAGCTCATGTATTTATACAGGGCTGGTTGCACCTTTGTCATGGTGGCTGGACCCTTTTTCCCTTTAAAAATTAAAAAGTTTCCATTAAAAACTACTTTTTAATACTTTATGTGATCCTAACATGATTTTCAGCAGCCCCATTATCCCTTGTTCCCCTTTATTACTTAAATTATAGCCATTACATTCCACTTTCAGCCCACTACTATTATCACATTACCCTACTGTTTCTAACCCAGAAATACCTACTGTGATCACTATTATTACTGCCTTAAATGTAAAAATCATAACAGAATTTACAAAACAGATTTAAAAATCTGTTCAAACTTAATTATCAACCTGATTTAACACAGCTAATACCAATTCTCTTAGGTTCTGGACTGAATCCTAAGAATGTAAACATTCTATCACAATTACATCTAATCATCATTTGTAAACTTGAACTCAAACTTGACAATATTACACTGGGTTCAGCATAATAATGCAAACTGAACTTATAATTGAACTAAGATCAAACATACACAGGAGCATTGTCAATATACTGACAATGCCCTGTTCAGAAAACAACATATACAGCATACATTTGAATTCACTGATTCACAAACAAACATGATTTAATTGACGAGTATTAATCAGTTGACTATTTACAACATCTGTCAATAATTAGTCTAAAACAATAGAAGCAGACTGTTTTTTTATTAGCATTATCATAAGTGAGAATTCATAATATAACTAATCGACGAACTTAATCGAGTCGATTACTTACATTATGAATAATCATAACCAATTGAAACAGTTTCATATTTGACCATATAGACGGGCATGAGACAAAAGTGACAGAATTAATCAAATAAAATCATGAAAAATTAACAAGCTATTAAGACAAACAACAACACACGTAGAATACACAAAATAATAGAAAAAATACCTTTGAATCTTCAATTTTAATCCGACTCGAACTCAGCTTGGATTTGGATTTTTGTTTGAAATCAAACAGACCTTAGTCGAAGTATTTTCCACTGAAAATACTTCGACTAAGGTCGATTGAACCTCAATCTTTACTTAATCTGAACAGAATCCGAAAGTTTGGTATTTTTAGGGTTCTTAAAAATTCGATTTGGGATTTAACCATTTCTGGTCAGATTCGAGAAGAACCAAACATGACACAAGGGTGAGGGTAGCCTAGGGGTCATTTGGTGTCAGCTTAAAACAAATCTGAGCTTGTTCTTGTTTGGTCCGAATCTTCAAAAGAAGATTCGAGAAGCTCGGAACTGATTCGAGCCAAACAAACAACAAATCCATACTCAGGATGACTAGGGGAAGCTATGGTGTTAACTAGGTGCTGATTGGTTTAGATCAGGTTTTCAGGCCAACCTTCGATTTAAGATTCGAAGGGTTGGGGCCTGATTCGAAGGAAACTAAGGTCGGATTCGTGTAGGGGATGTTCAGGAGGTCCTAGGGTGTTAAGTTGGTGACCGGCGGCGTTGATGCCGCCGGGTTTCAGGCGAAGGGGAATAGGGGCGGCTAGGGTTAGGGGTCTGTTTTTGGGGGACGATGATGAACAGTGTAGGAGGGGGGGGTGTTCAGTTAGGGGCCGGGGTAAGGCTTGGGATTTATATAGGGGTGGGGTGGATTGGTATCGTCCGTTGGATCAAGTAGAATGGATGGCTAGGATCAATCCACTTAACCAAACGACATCGTTTGGTTTAAGTTGGGGGACGGGTTGAACCGGGGCAGTGGGTCGGGTAATGATCACGGGTTAGGGTGATGAAATCTTGGCCGTTGGTTGGATTTAATCCAACGGCCCTTGATGAGAGGTGACCAAACGACGTCGTTTGGTCTTAGCTTGGGACTGGGTCAGACTTGGGCTGTTTTGGATTGGGCTGTGGGGGGAATTAATGTTTTGGGCCTGGATTTTAATCCAGGTCCGATTTTGTACAACTTGTATTATTTTTTTTTATTTTCTAATTTCATTATTAATTAACAAAATCTTAATTAATTATAAAAACAAAATTACCCTTACAAAGATATTAATTACCTTTTTTAACAACTATTAACACATAGACAACATTAATCACACAGTGGAACATTAAAAATAGAACAAATGCATATTTTTGTGATTTTATTTAAATTAACTTAATTAAATGCATACTTAAATCCTAGATATACATGAAACATGTATTTTTATTTTAATTTTGTTTAATTATAACAAAGCAAACATTTTACGGACAAAACACAAACAATTAATAAACGCAACACAAATTCTGAAATTGCACACTAAAAGAAATTTATTTTATTTTTGATTTATTTTGGAGTAGTTTTTCGTAAGGCAAAAATCACGTGCTCACAGCTGCCCCTCTTTGTGCGGAAACTCGAAGAGTTTTCGTGCAAAGATAAAGTGAGCGGATACGAGCGATTTTTGCCCGTTCGAATACTCCGTGGGAAGCATTTTTAGAAAGATTTGACCGAACCTCTGCTTCAAAGGTTTCCTACATATCCTTGGCTATAAAGGAATCAGGTCAATGTAGTTCGGGAAGTTTTAGGTAGCTGGGACTACCGTGGGACTGTGATGTTACTGCTGCTTCGTGCTGTTTTTACTGCTTGCTGACCTCCTTATTACACCTTACTTTAAAGGAAATACAAAATTAAACTAGACTATGGTACATGAGTTATAAAATCTTATCTAGATCATGCCCTTGCGTTTCTTGTTGTCTTGATATCTTGGTGACTCTTGGGCATTTGTCTTATTCCGTATTCCTTTTGGAACTCTTGTTGTTTCTCGCTGGGGATTCTGTTGGACTCTTCTGCTTTATTGATTCTAAGTGTGCTCCTTTCTCATATGAGTGGGCTTTTGGTTTCAACACTGCAATTGCATTCCCTCGTTCTTCAGGTGGGTGCCTTGACTGCTACTTTTCTTTCTTCATCCTCATTCTCCAGGTGGACGCCTGACTTCTTCAATTCTTATCCTCATTCTCCAGGTGGACGCCTGACTTCTTCAATTCTTTATCCTCATTCTCCAGGTGGACGCCTGACTTCTTCAATTTCTCATCCTCATTCTCCAGGTGGACGCCTGACTTCTTCAATTTTCTCATCCTCATTCTCCAGGTGGACGCCTGATTTCTTTAATTCTTCATCCTCATTCTCCAGGTGGACGCCTGACTTCTTTAATTTCTTTATCCTCATTCTCCAGGTGGACGCCTGACTTCTTTAATTCTCTGTCCTCATTCTCCAGGTGGACGCCTGACTTCTCCTTTTTTTCTTCATCCTCATTCTCCAGGTGGACGCCTGACTTCTTTTTAACCTCATCCTCATTCTCCAGGTGGACGCCTGACTTCTTTAATTCTCTGTCCTCATTCTCCAGGTGGACGCCTGACTTCTTTAATTCTCATCCTCATTTTCCAGGTGGACGCCTGACTTCTTTAATTTCTTTATCCTCATTTTCCAGGTGGACGCCTGACTTCTTCCATTCTCATCCTCATTCTCCAAGTGGACGCCTGACTTCTTCAATTCTTCATCCTCATTCTCCAGGTGGACGCCTGACTTCTTTAATTCTCTGTCCTCATTCTCCAGGTGGACGCCTGATTTCTTTAATTCTTTATCCTCATTCTCCAGGTGGACGCCTGACTTCTTCAATTTTCTCATCTTCATTCTCCAGGTGGACGCCTGACTTCTTCCATTCTCATCCTCATTCTCCAGGTGGACGCCTGACTTCTTCAATTCTTTATCCTCATTCTCCAGGTGGACGCCTGACTTCTTCAATTTCTCATCCTCATTCTCCAGGTGGACGCCTGACTTCTTCTTTTTCTCATCCTCATTCTCCAGGTGGACGCCTGATTTCTTTAATTCTTCATCCTCATTCTCCAGGTGGATGCCTGAGTTCTTCTTTTTCTCATCCTCATTCTCCAGGTGGACGCCTGAGTTCTTCTTTTTCTCATCCTCATTCTCCAGGTGGACGCCTGACTTCTTCTTTTCCTCATCCTCATTCTCCAGGTGGACGCCTGACTTCTTCTTTTCCTCATCCTCATTCTCCAGGTGGACGCCTGACTTCTTCTTTTTCTCATCCTCATTCTCCAGGTGGACGCCTGATTTCTTCTTTTTTCTCATCCTCATTCTCCAGGTGGACGCCTGACTTCTTCAATTTTTCATCCTCATTCTCCAGGTGGACGCCTGACTTCTTCAATTCTTCATCCTCATTCTCCAGGTGGACGCCTGACTTCTTTAATTCTTTATCCTCATTCTCCAGGTGGACGCCTGATTTCTTTAATTCTTCATCCTCATTCTCCAGGTGGACGCCTGAGTTCTTCTTTTTCTCATCCTCATTCTCCAGGTGGACGCCTGACTTCTTCTTTTTCTTCATCCTCATTCTCCAGGTGGACGCCTGACTTCTTCTTTTTCTCATCCTCATTCTCCAGGTGGACGCCTGACTTCTTCTTTTTCTCATCCTCATTCTCCAGGTGGACGCCTGATTTCTTCTTTTTCTCATCCTCATTCTCCAGGTGGACGCCTGACTTCTTCAATTTTTCATCCTCATTCTCCAGGTGGACGCCTGACTTCTTCAATTCTTCATCCTCATTCTCCAGGTGGACGCCTGACTTCTTCTTTTTCTCATCCTCATTCTCCAGGTGGACGCCTGATTTCTTCTTTTCTCATCCTTATTCTCCAGGTGGACGCCTGACTTCTTCAATTCTTTACCAGGTATTTCCTGACGCAAAGATTGTATTTTCCCCTGTTTTAAATCAAAGAAAACTTCGTTAGTTTAAAGCAGGGTGGCTGGCTGTGGTATTCTTGCCGATGGTGATGTTTCTCTTCGTCTCTCTTTATTGCCTTAGAATGGTTGAAAAGACTGTTTTGTCTTTGTCATTGATCCTTGACTATAGGATTCCCCTCTGTATGTTTTCCTTCGAACCCTTTTAACTGTAATCATATGTCCCTTCTGACTTTGCTGATCCACTTTTGATTTCACCTTTCTTACACCCATATCCTTTATCTTCCACTTTTTGTGGCCGTATTTTGCATCATGTAACCTTGAATCTTGGTAGTATACCTTGACATTCCTTCTTATTTGTTTGGAATAAAACTTATTTCAAAGCTTTTAGAAAAGTAAGATTATTAGTGACGAAACACGTTGATTTCGACAATTATAGAATAAAAAGAAAAATCCAATTTTGGATGACTGTTGGAGCAAGAATGAAAACTTATCTGATTGGAGTTACTGGCACCAATGATCAGGGTATGCATTTCGGATTAATCAACCCAGTCTTTTAATCAATCTCCTCTCAATTGTCTTATTTTCGTTTTCCCCCAAAATTTCCATAATCCAACTTCATTTTTCATTTCACAGGCCTGTTGGGCTTGTAACGTCTCAAAGAGTTTTCACCGATAAACCTTCCTCATTTGTTCATTTCTCACTTCCTTTTCGCCTCATGGTGCCTACAAAGGTTTTCACCAATAAGACTCTCTCATTTTTACTTTTCTCTCAACTTCTGTCGCCTTATGGTGCCCGTTTGGGTTTTCACCTATAAGACTCTCTCGTTTTTTCTTTCTTTTCTTGTTTGTACCCGAATGTTATGAACCATCTTCATTTGCTTGACTTATCATTTTTCTAAGATTGGTCGAAAGGTCTTTCTGGTATGGGGTTAGAAATGGAAAAGCTTAAACAATTTTGGTATGTGTTTAAAATTACAACTCTTGGAATCTTTTCTTATTCCCAATACAATTCTTGCCTCAGTTCCTTGATTGGTGTCGCTTGATGTTTCTTTTTGTGCACATTTTATGTATATTGTGCACCCTATGACCGAGCCGTGAAGCACCTACGTATCCTTCTTTGAGGAATCAGGTCAAATGTAGTTCACCAAATAATAGTGATGATTTCTTTCAAACCTTTTTTTTTTAATTATTGATTCCAAGAGAGGGCAGTAAAGAAACAAGTATGGCTCAAAGGGGAAGCAAATGGTATAGTGTTTGGATAGCAGAATAAATTGCCTTTGTCATTTCAATCTTCGAAATAGTGCTAAATACAAACATTCAAAAAGTTATGCATAATATCTCTTTACCGCGTCAGAATTGATCGCCATATCTATGCATTTGCCTTCAATATCTGTTAAACATAGTGCACCATTCGATAATACTCTGGTCACAATGAATGGTCCTTGCCAATTCGGGGCAAATTTGCCTTTTGCTTCAACCTGATGTGGAAGAATACGTTTCAGCACATGCTGACCTACTTCAAACTTCCGGGGACGCACCTTTTTGTTGTATGCTCTTTCTATTCTTCTTTGATATAATTGACCATGGCATACTGCGGTCAATCGTTTTTCGTCAATCAAGTTTAACTGTTCTAGACGGGTTTTGACCCATTCATCATCATCAATCTTTGCTTCGGCGATGATCCGAAGGGAAGGAATCTCAACTTCTGCAGGAATTACTGCTTCAGTGCCGTATACCAACAAATAAGGAGTTGCTCCTACTGAAGTGCGAACAGTAGTGCGGTATCCCAATAATGCAAATGGTAATTTTTCATGCCATTGTTTTGAACCTTCTACCATTTTCCGAAGTATCTTCTTTATGTTTTTGTTGGCTGCTTCTACTGCTCCATTCGCCTTGGGCCGATATGGGGTAGAGTTACGATGTGTAATCTTAAACTGTTGACATACTTCTTTCATTAAGTTGCTGTTAAGATTAGCACCGTTATCTGTGATGATCACCTTCGGGATTCCGAATCGACATATGATATTTGAGTGGACAAAATCGACCACAGCTTTCTTGGTCACTGATTTGAATGTCTTGGCCTCAACCCATTTGGTAAAATAATCAATAGCTACCAGAATGAACCTGTGCCCATTGGATGCTGCCGGCTCAATTGGTCCAATCACATCCATGCCCCAGGCAACGAAGGGCCATGGTGCCGACATTGTGTGCAACTCGGATGGTGGAGAATGAATCAAATCTCCGTGTATTTGGCATTGATGACACTTGCGCACAAAACTGATACAATCTCGCTCCATGGTAAGCCAATAGTAACCAGCTCGGAGGATTTTCTTTGCCAACACATATCCACTCATGTGGGGTCCGCAAACTCCTGAATGTACTTCAGACATGACAGTTGTAGCTTGTCTGGCATCTATGCATCTTAATAATCCAAGATCTGGTGTTCTTTTATACAAAACTCCTCCGCTTAAGAAGAATCCATTTGCCAATCGCCTAATGGTCCTCTTTTGATCTCCTGTGGCTTGTGCGGGATATATCCCCATCCTGATATACTCCTTGATGTCGTGGAACCATGGTTCACCATCAAATTCTTCTTCAACCATATTGCAATAAGCGTGCTGATCGTGGACTTGAATATGTATTGGATCTACATAAGCTTTGTCCGGATGGTGCAACATTGATGCCAGGGTAGCCAATGCATCGGCAACCTCATTATGGATTCTTGGAATATGTTGGAATTCCACTGATTGAAACCGCTGACAAAGATCATGTAGACATTGTCGGTATGGTATGAGCTTCAAGTCTCGGGTTTCCCATTCTCCTTGAATTTGATGTACCAAAAGATCCGAATCTCCCATGACTAAGATTTCTCGGATACCCATGTCTGCAGCTAGCCTTAACCCCAAAATGCAAGCTTCATATTCAGCCATATTATTGGTGCAATAAAATCGCAATTGAGCCGTAACAGGATAGTGATGCCCTGTTTCAGAAATGATTACAGCTCCTATTCCGACTCCTTTCATGTTGGCGGCTCCATCAAAGAAAAGTTTCCAGCCAGGTTTTTCAATTTGTTCCACCTCGTCGATATGCATTGTTTCTTCATCAGGAAAATAAGTCTTCAACGGCTCATATTCCTCATCGACCGGGTTTTCGGCTAAATGATCGGCCAGTGCTTGAGCCTTCATTGCAGTTCTAGTCACATAGATGATGTCGAATTCCGTGAGCAATATCTGCCACTTTGCAAGTCTTCCCGTTGGCATAGGCTTTTGAAAAATGTATTTCAAGGGATCCAAACGAGAAATGAGGTAAGTAGTGTAGGATGACAAATAGTGTTTCAATTTTTGAGCTACCCATGTTAGGGCGCAACATGTCTTTTCCAGATGAGTATACTTAACCTCATAAGCTGTGAACTTCTTGCTAAGGTAGTAGATGGCCTGTTCTTTTCTGCCAGTGAGGTCATGTTGCCCCAATACACAACCAAATGAATTTTCCAAAACCGTCAGGTAAAGAATCAAAGGTCTTCCTGGCTCTGGCGGGACCAACACGGGTGGGTTTGACAAGTACCCTTTTATTTTATCGAACGCTTCTTGACACTCATCGGTCCATTTGACTGCAGCATCCTTTTTTAACAATTTGAAAATTGGCTCACAGGTTGTTGTGAGCTGAGCAATAAACCTGCTGATATAATTTAACCTCCCCAACAAACTCATTACTTCAGTTTTGTTTTTTGGAGGTGGCAGTTCTTGGATGGCTTTAATCTTTGACGGATCTAGCTCGATGCCTCGTCGACTGACTATGAATCCCAACAACTTTCCGGATGGAACTCCAAATGCGCATTTGGCAGGGTTAAGCTTGAGGTTGTACCTGCGAAGTCTTAAGAAGAACTTCCTCAAATCCCCAACGTGGTCGGCCTGATGCTTTGATTTTATGATCACATCGTCCACGTATACCTCAATCTCCTTGTGTATCATATCATGAAACACTGTGGTCATTGCTCTCATATAGGTTGCTCCGGCGTTCTTTAAACCGAATGGCATTACCCGGTAGCAATAAGTTCCCCATGGTGTGATGAATGCCGTCTTTTCTGCATCTTCTTCATCCATTAGAATTTGATGATATCCGGCATAACAATCCACGAAAGACCCTATATCATGCTTGGCACAATTGTCGATCAAAATATGGATATTGGGTAATGGGAAATTATCCTTTGGACTTGCTTTGTTGAGATTGCGATAGTCGACGCATACTCTAATTTTGCCGTCTTTCTTTGGCACAGGAACGACATTAGCCAACCAAACAGGATATCGAGTGACTCGAATGACCTTTGCTTCCAATTGTTTGGTGATTTCTTCCTTAATTCTCATACTCATATCAGGCTTGAATTTTCTCAGCCTCTGCTTGACAGGAGGCACCGTTGGATCGGTGGGCAATTTGTGGACCACTAAATCAGTGCTCAAGCCCGGCATGTCGTCATACGACCATGCAAAAACATCTTTGAATTCTATGAGTGCTTTAATTAACTCTTCTCGGATCTTTGGTTCGAGATGGACACTTATTTTAGTTTCCCGGACATTACTCGTGTCCCCTATATTGATGTCCTCGGTATCACTCAAGTTAGGTTTGATTTTTTCCTCAAAGTGAATTAACTCTTTACTAATCTCTTCAAAAACCTCATCTTCATCATATTCTGATTCATAATCACAATATATTTCTTGAATTAATATTTCGTAACCAGATTGATTTTTAAGACTGGGCTGAAGATTCCTCATGCATGCCATATCACTAGAGCCAGCGTAAAAGGAACTGTATAGGAAAGAAGAAAAAGAAAAGAAAACTATCAGGAACGATAATAAAAAGGAAACTGCTTTTTATTGGATGATGAAAAATAACAAGGTTTGCACACTTCAACCAAACTGTAAGATAAACTTTGGGATTACAACCTTGAAATAACCCAAACAAACTGAAAGAAAATCAAAATAAACTACCAAGACTCCTTTCGAATTGGGAGAGGAGTGGCTTTCCAATTATTGAGCTTTGTTTCTGGTCCAACGAATTGAACTTCTGCGTTGCTACACCCTTCTCCGCCTTCCAACATATTCACATCACTAAACAATTTCTCGAACCTTTCAATTAATTCCTCCTCAGGATTGACCTGGGATTTAGGAATTGTTGTTATCGGGCGATTTTTAGCACCGGTCTTGACAAAAGACTTTGACAGATGTGGTACTGGTTTTGGAAGAACCCATGCTTAGTGTTTCAACTTCCTGGCCCTTATCACGTCATTGGTGGTGGGTATGAACCCTAAACCGAATGTTCCCCAGTTCTCGGGGAGAGATACTGGTTGTACAATTCCTTGCAGAAATAAGCCCAGACCTTTGCCGGGTATAAAGCCATTCTTTAACATTTCATAAGCTATCATGACTGATGCAGAGGATATCCTTGGATTCGGAAGGTATTTCCCTTCTGGAATTTTCTCTATCGACACTGTGTTTGTCACTTGGTATACCCATGGTCCCTGGTCATTTTCTGTTCCCTCGACCGGTACAATGGTACTGTTGTGAGCATTTAAACTTTCTTCTCCATGCACGACTATTTCTTGATGATCCCATTCAAACTTGACAGCCTGATGTAGTGTTGACGGGACTGCTTTAGCAGCATGGATCCATGGTCGACCCAATAACAAGTTGTAAGAAACAGTCATGTCCAACACTTGAAATTCCATTGTGAATTCAACTGGCCCTATAGTTAGTTCCAATACTATGTCGCCAAATGAATCTCTGCTTCCACCGTCAAATCCTCGTACGCAGATACTATTCTTCTGGATCCTCTCCTCTTTAATTTTTAATTTGTTTAAAGTGGAGAGAGGGCATATGTTTGCACTGGACCCATTGTCAACCAATACCCGGGTTACTACGGAGTTTTCACATTTCACGGTGAGGTAAAGAGCTCTGTTGTGCTCGGTACCTTCCACAGGTAATTCATCATCAGCAAATGTAATTCTGTTTGTCTCAAAGATTCTGTTGGCTATTTTTCCCAAATGATTTACAGATATCTTTTCAGGAACATGAGCTTCATTCAGGATTTTCATCAACGCCAGACGGTGTTCCTCTGAATGGATCAGTAATGACAACAATGAAATTTGAGCGGGGGTCTTCTTTAATTGATCCACCACAGAATAATCATGGAGTTTCATTTTTCTTAAAAACTCCTCTTCTGTCACAGCTCTCTTTGTTGGCATTGGATTGTTTTTAGTTTTTCTCAACTCTTCAGGAGTAAAACATCTTCCCGAACGAGTCAAGCCTTGCACCTCACACACTTCTTCCTTGATTTCTTTTCCCTTGTACATCACAGTCACTCGTTCGTAGTTCCATGGGATGGCTTTGTTGTTGATGACCGGCAACTGGATTACAGGTGCAATAATAACCCGATCTGTACGTGCTCCTTCCACGAATACAATGGGTTTGTTAGCAACCCCTGGTACTATCACTTTCGGCCTTTCTTGTCTTGCGGTAACTTTGCTTGATGATACCTCATCGACTATCATAGACGGTTCATCACCATTCTTGTTCTGCTTAGACACCGGCTTTTCCTCCATTAACTGCTTATCTGGCTTGGTTTCATGAGACTTGATCATCATGACAGTTTGTGACGGCTTTTTTGTCTCTCCATCAGCTTGTATGATTTCTATCATATTAGCCTCTTGATGGGCTGGCATTGGATTTCTATTGATATTTGGAGCTTCGGGGGTTTGAACCTCTATTTTATTAGTATCAATCATCTCTTGTATTGCATTTTTCAAATGCCAACATTTCTCCGTATCATGGCCTGGTGCACCGGAGCAATATTCACAGCTAATGGTGTAATCCAGATTCTTTGGTGGAGGATTGGGTAGTTTGGATTGTATTGGTCTCAGCATGTCTAGCTGTCTCAGCCTGTGGAACAGACTAGTGTAAGACTCTCCCAATGGAGTGTAAGTTTTCTTTTTCTGTTCCCTTTCTCCCCTGAATGCTGGCCTAGGCCTGAAACCTGGTCCGGGATAAGCTCGTGGGTAAGTATTTGGTGTGACAGGAGCACGCCAATTGGTGTGAACAGGTGGCTGATTGTATGCTTGAGCATGGTTAATGGCAAAATGAGGCTCTGAAGGGTGATAGTAGTGTTGGGATGAATCATGGTGGTAAGCTGATTGGCGAGGTCGTTGTTGATTATAGTAAAGTGGTGAACCTCTGGGTCCCGGCCAAATTCCTGAATCAACTACTGTTGTTTCCTCCCTTTTCTTTCTTCCGATTCCTCCTACCCCGCCTTGAATAGCTTGAGTAGTTGCCTTAATTGCTGAATAGCTCATGATTTTATTTGTTTTGAGGCCTTCTTCCACCATACCTCCCATCTTTACTACCTCGTTGAATGATTTTCCAACCGCTGAAACCAAGTGGGCATAGTAAGTTGGTTCCAAGGCTTGGAGGAAGTAATCTACCATTTCGCTCTCCTTCATAGGAGGATCCACTCTTGCTGCCTGTTCTCTCCACCGAAAACCATACTCTCTGAAACTTTCATTGTGTTTCTTCTCAAATTTGGTCAAAGATAATCGATCTGGGATGATTTCCAGATTGTATTGGAAATGGTATGCGAATGCCTGTGCCAGGTCATCCCAGGTGTACCATCTTCCATGGTCCTGGCGTGTATACCACTCCAAAGCTGATCCGCTTAGACTTTGACTGAAGTATGCCATTAATAATTCATCCTTTCCCCCAGCTCCTCGCATCTTGCTACAGAAACCCCTTAAGTGGGCTACTGGGTCGCCGTGCCCGCTGTATAGGTCAAATTTGGGCATCTTGAAGCCAACTGGCAATTGTACATTGGGGAATAAGCATAAATCTTTGTATGCTACACTGACTTGCCCACCTAATCCCCGCATGTCTCGGAACGATTGTTCTAGACTTTTGACCTTCCTGAACATCTCTTCTTGTTCAACATTTTTGGCTGGCTTGTCAATTTCGGTTGGGAGATCAAACCGAGGAGCAGTTGAATTGATTTCGGAGGCTTTGAAGGTGGGCTCCGGGGGGTAATATTGGTTGTCCTGGGCCTGGAATGTAGGCTCGCTAGGAGATTTGTGAAATGTAGCAGGGGGAGGTGCTATGAAAACAGGAGTCATAGGTGGAGGAAAGTACAGAACTGGTTTTGGAGGTGGAGACTGTAGTGTCTGAGAGGTGGTGCCTCGGTAGTGCTGATAAATGGGGAAACTTGGGGATAATTCAGTGGTGATATTATCCTGAGTTTGGGTCATTGATGGAGCAGGGTTATTTGGGTAAGATGGGGGTAACTGTCCTGTAGACCAAGCTTGGTACATCTCAGCCATTTGCTGCTTGAGCTTAAACATCTCTTCTTTCATTTTCCCGACATCCATCTCTTCTATCTCCATACCTGTGTCAACATCTGGGATAGACATACTTTCGGGTATTGGTCCTTTTGATCTTGTGTGATAGTGATAATATGCCAGTATACTCTTTAGAGAAACTAACTGCTTGAATTCTGGAAATGAACAAACTTGTTAGTTTTGAGAGTTTAACACATATATAATCACACGTTGAGATGCAATGCTCCTAGACAAATAATCCCTTTCTATTATGCATTTGCTCGGCTGCTTGTGTCGTCCCAGCTTTCTTGAAATTTTTATTGTTATTCAATTTTGTTTATTATATATATCTTTTATCGTGGTGGTCAAATCTGAGAGATTGCCTACGTATCATGCTCTTACATGAATCAGACCTTGCATAGTTCGGACCAAAGGCAATCATTTTTATTCATTACACAAAGATGGAATTACATTTGAAAACTTTAAGAAAATGGCTTGAAAACACACACACTTAAATAAAAGATACAATTCATAACATCTCACAACATGCCCCACTTTCCATTTTTGTTGTCAAATATTGGATTATCTGCTCAATGTGGTGCTTGACCCGGATGGCCTCCCAGCGTACGATACATCCTTTCCAACTCCATTGCTAGATGACGAGCAAAAGTGGGCGCATGCTCAGTAAATCTTTTATAATCCATTCCTTGGCAGTTTACATAACTTTGAGATGTGAAGACTGCCAGGTCGTGGATTTGTGCTCTGAAACCTTGGAGACGTTGGTCTTGGTCTTGCAATTGCTGCTGACGAGTGGTGGCTATATCTCTGACACGGTTTTCACGATCTAGAGCTGATTCTAATAGAGCTCGGAGTCTGGCCTGCTCTAATCTTGCTTGCGATCTTTCCCTGTCGAGGTCTGCTTGTTGATATTCTCTGTTGCATCTTCTTGCCTCTTCTAGTTGTGCACGAAGCTGGTCTTCTGATCGCATCCAATAGTCTTTTTCCTTCTTGAATTGAGCCTTGTCTTTTTCGGATTGCCTATCTTGGCGTTCCTTGTTAGATCTGGCTTCTTCGTTTAATTGTTGGATCCTTTCTTTTGCTTTGCTCAATGCCCTTTCGTTTTCCGCAAGAATGGAATCATAATCTTGCATTTTTTCAAAGAGATTGGCGATGGTTTTTTGATCCTTCCAGCTCCTCTTTGGCGTTTCAGAAACTCTTTTCATTTTTTGGAATCGAGCATGAAGATTTTCATTCTCACAAGCTAGACTCTTTTTCTCGCCTTCGGCTTCTTGTTCTTGCAAATCTTTCTCTAAACTGAGGCTTCTTAGATTTTCTTTTAGGGCATGGATAGTTGCTTTGTACCCTTTTTCTTTTTCTCCCCAGATCAACCGCTCTTGGATTTTATCATTGAAGTTTTGAACATGGGGTCTTTTTGTTGGCCTTTTTAGCTCAGGTTCTGGTACATCATCCACGCGAGACCGTTTTTCGAACCACCTTGCATATCCAGGATTTATCTCACCCTTGGTAGCGTCTAGGACTTGAGTATCACTTTTCAAGTATCGGCACCCATTCCACATCTGCTGAAGTAGAGCTTCGGGAATAGTGGCTTCTGGGTGTAATTCGATTACTTGCATACTCAAATCTTCCTCATCAGGAACTATTTGATATCTCCCTAGTTGCCTTAGGACTCTTAGTGGTGCATACGGCTGAATGCTTCTCAATCCCAATAGTAGTAGATAACTATTTGAGGTTGACATATGTATTACTTCTCTCATCGGGAGCCATCCCAGAGTCCATTCAATTTGATTTGTCGTTAAAGCCTTTAGATGAGATACCCATGCTTCTATCCCTTCTGGAGCTTGATAATTTTTTGTTCTTTCCTCATAGCTCTCGATGCAATTAGCTTTGTTTGACCCATACTGTATGATCTTGGGCTGTTGTTGGAGATGTTCAATCACCCACATTTGCAACAAAATTTTGCATCCTTCGAAGACTTTTGCTCCTGATTTGCATAAAGTCAAAGCCCGATAAATATCTGATAGAATGATGGGGACAAGGGTGTGATTTTCTTTAGTGGTGAGGATTTGCACAACTTTTGCGGTGCGAATATCAATTGTTCGCTCTTTATTTGGGAAGACCATGACTCCTAGAAAAGCCACCATGAAAGCAAATCGACGGTGCATCTGCCAAGTGTCTTTGTTTTGCTTATTAGTAAGGCCTTTCTCATGAATTTCGAACCCATCTGACTTTCCAAACCTGGAATATAAAAAGTTGAAGGAACAACATCCATTGATGACATTGCTTTTCCTGATTTGACTGCTGATGTTCAGAAGACCGAAGAATCGATGTATTGAAGGAGCCTTTGTGAATATCAAGCTTTGATTTCTTAAACTTCCGTCAAAACCAACATAGCCAGCTATCTCCTCTAATGTAGGAGTAAGCTCGAAGTCAGAGAAACGAAAAACATTGTGAACAGGATCCCAGAAAGTTACTAATGCCGTAATCAGATCATCCCGAGGCTCAACTTTCATAATGTCCGTGAGATTTCCCAAATGCTTGACGACCCATTTTTGACCGTCTTCGCCTAAATCATACCACCACATTTGAAGCTGACATAGAAATTCCTCCGTACTTGTGGATGAGGGGTTTTGTGTGGTGCTCATTTTGTATCTGAAATTTAATTTTAATAAAGTCAAAATTTATTTTGGAAAAATTTATACTAAAAATCATTTTCGAAGTTTTTTCTTTTATTTATTAAATATCTTTATTTCAAAATTTAAAACTATATTTTTTTTTCAAATTTTTTAAAGCAACCCATTTTATTTCTTTCTTTTTATCATGATTTTATTTAAGCTGGTCAACAAGCATGTTCGAGGCAAATGAATGCACAAGTAGCAAGTAGGATGCATCATGATGGTCTTTTAATTTTTGGGTTCACCTGTCCTAGACAGACCCAACCCCTGTGTTGAGTCTCCAAGGCCAAATGCATATGATGCAAATATTCGTTCCTACTAGGGATCCGGTACATGACTGAGTTATTCTAAGTGTAAAACCTTAGGTTGATTGTTTTAAACCTGGCTTACCCAAACGGACAGTTTGAGCCGAAGCGGGGGTAACATACCGGGAGCACGAAAGTCTGCCCGGCCTAGTTACTTGTCCCAACTCCGTCTTATTTGGTATGACTTTAACAGAAAGGTGGGTCACGCGCACGTGTACACTATAAATTCAGAAGACTCAGAAAGAAGGGGGTTTCGTAGCAATTATATATATTCACAATTTAAATAATATTAAAGCGGTAAAAAAAACATTTAGCATATTAGCATATAAACAGTTGAAAATCATATAGTAAATAAAGCCAATTAACACAGATATTCAAGCTCGAATTCTTTAAACCCTGAACCAATGGTTCTAGGTTACAATAACAGTTAGTCCCCAGCAGAGTCGCCAGAGCTGTCGCACCTCCTTTTTGCCGCGCCCGCGGGGCGCGTGGGAAGTTTTCTCCAATTGAAGGGCAGTCGAAACGAGATTTATTTAGTTATTTCAGAGTCGCCACCTGGGAATTTTAAGGCGTCCCAAGTCACCAATTTCAATCCCTGAATCGAGGAGAATATGACTCTGTTTATTATTCTGCGAACCAGAAATCCTGAGTAAGGAATTCTGTTAATCCGGAAGAAGGTGTTAGGCATTTCCGAATTCCGTGGTTCTAGCACGGTCGCTTAACTGTTTTTATTATTGGCTTAATTATCTTGATTTTTATTAAACATATTGATGTTACATGATTTTTGCTACCGCTTATACTTACTGTGTTTGAGGATCCTTCTTTGAATCGAATTACGCGTACGTATATTCGTGTTTTTAAAAAAATGGCGGACTTGTGTCACGCGTGCGTGTACACAATAACTTTTGATAATATATTTATTAAGCAATCATTTTTCAAAATTGTGTCGAGTCAAGAATATTTGTTTTTCTTGAATAGTGAACCGTACATCTTGGGTTTTTTATGAAATTGATTTAACGCCTTTGGAAAAATCCCTTTTATTAAATATTCGTTCGAAATTGCGCGTACGCATAATCCGAATTTTTACTTTTAAAAATATAATCAGGGTACGCGAACGTATCCCTAATTGCGCAAAATATTTGTAATGGTTTAGGGATTTTCCACAAATTGTTTATATTTATGTATTTCTTTTATGTGAAAATCATGAGAAACTCCTATTTAGAGGCCTATAAATTCTTTGAAAAGAATTCGCAATCTATTAAAGGTTGTTCGTCGATTATGATTTCGAATATAAGTTATATTCATTCCAACTATTCAAATTCAGAGAACATAGTAAAAATATGATTTTTTTTAACAAATATGTCATATATATATATGCCAAAGAATAAATTGCATATGAAACTGAAAATAAATGATTCATAAAGGAAGGAAATATTTTCCGAGAATTTTTATTATTTACTTAATGCAAATTCTATTCTAATTATCATTGATGTAAAGTGTGGCAATTTATGCTTGTTCATCTCTTCTCATTCTCATATACTCGCTTTTAATCTAATAGGCCTAATTATTTGGTCACTTTGTTTTATGAAGGCAAATAGGCATCGAGTTTATAGGAAAGGAGTTATTATACAAGTTGCTTCAATAAAATTACTTTACATACAACCTAACTGTATTTCGTAAACATTCATAATGTTTTAATATCGTAACAAGATATATCATATCACCTTTCACCAACGCTTATACACACATCTATTATCTTTATAAACATATACCATCAAGACCATCTAAACCTTATTTAACAATAAGAATTAGTAGTGTAGTTTTCTTGATATTTCTACATTACTCTTTACTTAACTAACAACACCATAAAATTTAAATAATGGCCCACTTTATGCCATTGTTTCCTATCTTGACAATCTTAATCACAACCATACTTTAATGAAAATTTAGAAAAATTAACCTTGTTACAACACTTATACAGTCTTCAATAAAAGATATTTAATTTACAATCATTCTATTAACATATACTACTTATTTGATCCAAGAAAATAAAACTGAGTTTTTAATTAAAGAACTCATATGAATAAAGATAGTATTACAATTCAATCTTCATTTTATCCGTCATACTGAATCTCTTTCCAACATAGAATTTAAAAGGATATGTACCTGGAAATGGAGGTAGAAGAAGTAAGTTTCAGCAGTTGCAGCAGTAACTAAATCAGCAAAATACCAGTATTCCCACAGATTTAAACAATAATAAGACCCAAAGAACCCAGATGCACAGTGATAGCACTCTTTAGGAAATTTCAGAATTTTTAACTGAACAATGTTATTGAACAAATCCGAACAGACTTACTGAAAAGAAATAATATCAGATTTCAGTTTTCTTTCAGTTTCCTAAAATCTGCCTTAAGCTCTATCTCTCTGTCTGAAAACTGCCCCTAAAAATCTGTTTGCTTCCCCAATTTCACACTCTCTTTTTCTCTTAAAACTCCCTTTTTTGAGAATCCCCTAAGGTCTCTTCAAGTCTGCCCCTTTTAAGCTGTCCAGCTCCTGTATTTATACAGGGCTGGTTGCACCTTTGTCATGGTGGCTGGACCCTTTTTCCCTTTAAAAATTAAAAAGTTTCCATTAAAAACTACTTTTTAATACTTTATGTGATCCTAACATGATTTTCAGCAGCCCCATTATCCCTTGTTCCCCTTTATTACTTAAATTATAGCCATTACATTCCACTTTCAGCCCACTACTATTATCACATTACCCTACTGTTTCTAACCCAGAAATACCTACTGTGATCACTATTATTACTGCCTTAAATGTAAAAATCATAACAGAATTTACAAAACAGATTTAAAAATCTGTTTCAAACTTAATTATCAACCTGATTTAACACAGCTAATACCAATTCTCTTAGGTTCTGGACTGAATCCTAAGAATGTAAACATTCTATCACAATTACATCTAATCATCATTTGTAAACTTGAACTCAAACTTGACAATATTACACTGGGTTCAGCATAATAATGCAAACTGAACTTATAATTGAACTAAGATCAAACATACACAGGAGCATTGTCAATATACTGACAATGCCCTGTTCAGAAAACAACATATACAGCATACATTTGAATTCACTGATTCACAAACAAACATGATTTAATTGACGAGTATTAATCAGTTGACTATTTACAACATCTGTCAATAATTAGTCTAAAACAATAGAAGCAGACTGTTTTTTTTATTAGCATTATCATAAGTGAGAATTCATAATATAACTAATCGACGAACTTAATCGAGTCGATTACTTACATTATGAATAATCATAACCAATTGAAACAGTTTCATATTTGACCATATAGACGGGCATGAGACAAAAGTGACAGAATTAATCAAATAAAATCATGAAAAATTAACAAGCTATTAAGACAAACAACAACACACGTAGAATACACAAAATAATAGAAAAAATACCTTTGAATCTTCAATTTTAATCCGACTCGAACTCAGCTTGGATTTGGATTTTTGTTTGAAATCAAACAGACCTTAGTCGAAGTATTTTCCACTGAAAATACTTCGACTAAGGTCGATTGAACCTCAATCTTTACTTAATCTGAACAGAATCCGAAAGTTTGGTATTTTTAGGGTTCTTAAAAATTCGATTTGGGATTTAACCATTTCTGGTCAGATTCGAGAAGAACCAAACATGACACAAGGGTGAGGGTAGCCTAGGGGTCATTTGGTGTCAGCTTAAAACAAATCTGAGCTTGTTCTTGTTTGGTCCGAATCTTCAAAAGAAGATTCGAGAAGCTCGGAACTGATTCGAGCCAAACAAACAACAAATCCATACTCAGGATGACTAGGGGAAGCTATGGTGTTAACTAGGTGCTGATTGGTTTAGATCAGGTTTTCAGGCCAACCTTCGATTTAAGATTCGAAGGGTTGGGGCCTGATTCGAAGGAAACTAAGGTCGGATTCGTGTAGGGGATGTTCAGGAGGTCCTAGGGTGTTAAGTTGGTGACCGGCGGCGTTGATGCCGCCGGGTTTCAGGCGAAGGGGAATAGGGGCGGCTAGGGTTAGGGGTCTGTTTTTGGGGGACGATGATGAACAGTGTAGGAGGGGGGGGTGTTCAGTTAGGGGCCGGGGTAAGGCTTGGGATTTATATAGGGGTGGGGTGGATTGGTATCGTCCGTTGGATCAAGTAGAATGGATGGCTAGGATCAATCCACTTAACCAAACGACATCGTTTGGTTTAAGTTGGGGGACGGGTTGAACCGGGGCAGTGGGTCGGGTAATGATCACGGGTTAGGGTGATGAAATCTTGGCCGTTGGTTGGATTTAATCCAACGGCCCTTGATGAGAGGTGACCAAACGACGTCGTTTGGTCTTAGCTTGGGACTGGGTCAGACTTGGGCTGTTTTGGATTGGGCTGTAGGGGGGAATTAATGTTTTGGGCCTGGATTTTAATCCAGGTCCGATTTTGTACAACTTGTATTATTTTTTTTTCTTTCTAATTTCATTATTAATTAACAAAATCTTAATTAATTATAAAAACAAAATTACCCTTACAAAGATATTAATTACCTTTTTTAACAACTATTAACACATAGACAACATTAATCACACAGTGGAACATTAAAAATAGAACAAATGCATATTTTTGTGATTTTATTTAAATTAACTTAATTAAATGCATACTTAAATCCTAGATATACATGAAACATGTATTTTTATTTTAATTTTGTTTAATTATAACAAAGCAAACATTTTACGGACAAAACACAAACAATTAATAAACGCAACACAAATTCTGAAATTGCACACTAAAAGAAATTTATTTTATTTTTGATTTATTTTGGAGTAGTTTTTCGTAAGGCAAAAATCACGTGCTCACAGCCACGGGCTTGGTTCAAGAAAGCTTCCATTTATAGAAAGGTAGTAACATAACCAACGGCGCAATCAATACCTTTGGGAAACGAATCGACAAGCACAATCAATGTTTTTTGGGAGACGGATCGGCGATGATATTCTCGCTTTGAGAAAATAAACCGGTGGTACATTGGACACTTATGGAAAGATGAACCGATGGGACATTTTAGTTATCACAAAAGCTTACATCATAAGCTTGACGTCATCTTGAGAGGCTCGAGGAAGTCGATGTCCGTTTCTTGTCATTTTCATTCTAAGAAACGCGGGGACTATCTGTATACGGTAAAAATCAGGGGGTCCGATTTTATAGTCATTATGATACTTCGTAGGCACGTCTCCAAAGGCTCAAGACAATGGTCGAGGTTCAACCCCGAGGGGTTATCAACGTTTAACCTCGGAATAGTGCAGATCGGTGGTTATGATGTAAAAATGGGAAGTTCCCAAGACACGTGATTCAGGCTGACCAAGTTTATTAGGCTAGTATGAGTCCGTACCGTGGATTAAATGGCTTTACCAGCCATATACCTTTGTAATAAATAAATTTGTACTATGTTGGGATTCCCCCTTATATATAAGGGGACCCTTGTCATTTTTTAACACATATACAACATCCAATACAAGAAGAAGAGCGTTTTGTACTCTCTAACTTAAACATATTCTCTCTTGATTCTATTATTTACATTTATTACTTATATTTATTGTGTTTCATTAATTGTTCGTCATTTACTCCCATTATTGATCATAGAGAGACTTCATCAAAGCTCTCAAAATTGTTAGTCCTTCATTGATTGTTCATAGCTTAGTACCGAGCTCGACCTCGAGGCCCCGTATAACTTGGCTCGAGGCCCAATTCTCAATCACTCGGTTTGCCTAAACATATTGCTTTCAAGTTCTTATCTTATTTTTTAGTCTCGCACTTTGCATCTACTGCCTAACAACTAGCATAAAAATAAATTACGTATTTTTAGAACCACAAAATCAAATCTAATTGTAATTACCATTTTCAAGGTAAACAGATACTCGCTAACCTTGCAAGTTCATAATTTCCAACAAGTACTGAACAAAAATATGATCAAATCATGATATCATAGATAAATACATTATGGTGCTCTCAATTTTCTTAACGTATTCTGCTCGGTCAACAATTTAGCATATAAGGAAAATATGCAAATAAATCAGGTAAACAACCAAAAAAATTATAAGTAAAGATAAAATGCAATAATCACATATCAATCTGTTGCGGCGCATGAACCGATCCAAAAAATAGAAATTACATCTCGGCTCTAATGCCCACATCACGATCTCAATAACCAAACTAACCCAGTAACCAGTTCTCCCAGAGCTCACATCAACTAGAAACCCGTTGGTTTCTTACAATCCGCGTGTATACCATCAAGAAAATACATGAGAGGGTGACCCTATGGGGATGTATCTATATCCACACGCATTCACAACCAATTCAACGTGATGCGCGGATAACTCATGTGCTAATAATATCAACCGCACGGATAATTCACGTGCAATAATGTAAGTATCTGGATCCACACAGATAATTTACATGCTAATAATATCAACTTCATGGACAACTCATGTGTTGCTCGGACAACTAACATGCCAATAATCACAATTCACCCGGCGTGGTCACATGCTCAATATCACAATCCGTCCGGGGTGGTCACAGTCATAACAACACAATTTGTCTGGTGTGGTCATAGTCAAAACAACATAATTCGCCTCGTGTGATCACAGACATAACAACACAATCTGTCCAGCGTGTCATAGGCATTTAGTCCAAATCATATAACACAAAGGTAAATATATAAGAATACATGTATATGATCTATGAATATCAGATTTCATGCTCCTGGACTTGTATAAATGACATGCTAAAAGTGTATGCATGTGCAAAGTGTGCTATAACAGCTCAAATTGGCAATTTCATAAAACAAAATAGCAAATATTAGTTCAATCAAGAGATTCTCAAGACTCAGTCATAACCAATATCCAGTACATCCCATGTGCTCCAACATAATCCAGCACATCCCACGTGCTCCAACACAATACGTGTATCACCTGTACGCACAAGGCCCAATATAACATGGTGATCACCTGACTCCGCAGGGATATATCCATATCCAATCACCACACAGAAACCTATCGTACCATAATACTCTAATATCACAATAATCGCACGACATGAACTATCATTCCATAACAATATCAATCCATTCAAAATGTCCCAATGTGCCATAATCATATAAATCTGTATCAAGATTTTCATCTTCAAGGATGTATGCATATACTCAAGAATAACCAATAAAATTCACAAGGATATAACAAATAAAGTTAGACCTGACCGCGTTTTGAGTTTTAGAACTCCATTCTCTTATTTGATGCTTTTCGTAGTTTGGTTTGATGTTCATGATGTAAAGTAAGACTACATCTAAACAAGTATATCAATATCTCAAGAATAGCCCATTATTCCCAAATAAGATGTCATAAGCCTAAACATAATTTCAACATGAATAAATAGGCTCACGTAGTCATATAATCAAATAAAATATAAGTCAAGAAGTTAACACGACCAAACAAGGCTGTTGAAGCCTAAAGCTACCCCAAACATCATATAACCTTAATGTACGTATATACGCTCGTCAGCTCGCATATATATCGCCCCAAATCAAGTAGCATGTAGCACATAAGTTCAATTTGTAGAAAATTATCTCTTAATAAGGTTAAACAAGAAACTTTCCTCCTTCTAGAGTAGCTTCAACATTCAAATGCTGTTTTTCCTCTGAAACTCTCCTCCAAACGCCTCAAATCTAGCCAAACAATACCTAACAGAGTAAAAAAAAGGTCATAAAAATCAATTCTAAACAATAAAGCTTCAATCTTTAATCAAATCTCAAAAGTCAATAAAAATTTAATAGGAGCCCAAATGGTCAAAACTTGAGTCATGGGTCAAATTTCATTGACCCATAACCCTACGAGTCTAAATATATAATTAGTTTCTAAATCCGAGCCCAAATTGGTATTTAAAACCCCCAAAATACGCTCTCTTATGTTTTAGAAAAAAAATCCTAAATTTCACTCTTTGATTCTATGTTTTAGGTGTAGAAATTCATGTGGAATCAAGATATATAATCAAATCCAAGTAAAAATTTATTATTTGTCACGACCTGATATCTAACCAAAGTTCATGATAGCGCATAACCCACTCGACCAATACAATAACAATCATAATTCTAAAGTAGATTAACCAAATCTTAAATAAATTTTCAATATGATAAGAAACAGAATTAATCCCAAGCTGATAACATAGGTAAGCTATTTGAGGCAGGGCCTAAATACGCCCACAACTGCCCATATAGCCCCGAAACCCGAATGTCACAATCATCACAGGCTTCTAACAAGAGTATGTAGAATCATCAGAATACACTGTCTGTCTGAAAAGAGATAGATAGACATAAGAGGTAAGTAGGGAAGGGGACTACATGTGCTGCGAATCGATCAAGTAAAGTAGCTCACCACGAAGCCTCCTACTGAGTCAGACGAATGCCACTAACACCAGCCCTGAAACCTACATAAAACATGCAGAAGTATAGTATGAGTACAAAGCACGTACTTAGTAAGTATCAAGTCTAGCCTCATAGAAGTAGTGACAAAAGGTCAATACCGACACTCACTAACAGTCAAATAATCAGATGAAAGAATAAATCAATATGACTACAACTGTCATTACCAAGCACCCGATCACATCAAATTCTTCCCAAGACTGAAGGATTTGATTGGGTTAGATGTCCCAAGTAAGGATTTAATTATTGATATTGATATTTACAGGATTTTGCAGGACAAATTCAAGATCAAAGCTAATGTGATAACATTCAAAAAGCAATTCAAGCCATATTGTGCAGTCCCGAGATTGTTCCTAGAAGAAGATCAAGTTAAGGAAATTGAAGCACAAATCACACAACACTCATGTGCAGAATCTCACACTTAATTCTTAATCAAATGTGACAATCCTTTATGGAAAAATGAAAAGTTCTTCGTCAAGCTGTCCTTCAAGAAAAATGAGAATATCAATCCTACAAAGGCAAGTCACTCTGATATGAATCCCGACCACCTTTAGCTTGCAAAAAAAGAGTGTCAGGAGCTAGTGAATTTTGATCTCATCGAGCCATCAAATTCATAATGGCGTGTGAAGCATTTTTATGTCAACAAAAAAACCAAGCAAACAAGAGGTAAATTGAGATTGGTAATTAATTACCAAGCACTCAATCATTTTCTTTTGGATGACAAGTTCCATCCCAAATAAGCTCACCCTTTTCTCTCAACTTGTCAAAGCAAAATATTTTTCTAAGTTTGATCTCAAATCGGGTTTTTGGAAATTAGGAATCTACCTGGATGATCGGGAAAAAGCTAGTTTTTTATTCCCGATCACCATTTTCAGTGAAAAGTCATGCATTTCGGTTAAAAAACTGCTTCATCTTTATTTCAAAAGGCCGTGATAAAAATATTTCAGCCCATCCTCCACACATCACTTGTTTATATTAATGATATTTTACTATTTGTGATACTTGGGAGGATCACATAAATTTGCTAAATTATTTTTGCATATTTAGTGCGAAAAAATGGCATCAACTTTTAACCAAAAAATGGTTCTTACAACGAAAGAAATTGATTTTTTGGGCATGCATTTTTCTCATGAAGAATACATCTCATGTACTCATATTTCTTAGGAACTTCTCAAGTTCCCTGATACTTGGTTCACAACGAAGCAAATCCAGGAGTTTTTAAAAATAATAAATTATGTGAGAGATTTTATTCCTAATGTTTCTACATATATTTTTCCTCTCACAAAAATATTGAAGAAAAATGTCCAGCGATGATGCAAGGAACAAAATGAGGCAGTGAAAAAAATAAAAGAGATATCCCAAAGTATCATATCTTTGCACATTCCCTCATGGAAAGAAAATATTGCAGACAGATGCAAGTAACGAATATTGGAGTGCAATTTTGCTTGAGGAAGAAAATGGCCAAAGAAAAATATGCGGTTATGCCAATAAAAGATTTAAGGGTGCTGAACAACACTATCATTTCGCTTTCAGGGGGATTCTTGCAGTGAAAAATGAGATTAAAGAGTTTAATTTTTTCCTAATTCACTCAGAGTTTCTTATTGAGATGGATATGAAGGCTTTTCCGAGGATGATCCAGCTGAATTCAAAAATTATTCCGGATACGCAAATTCTTAGATGGGCTCAGTGGTTCTCTCCGTACAAGTTTCAGGTCAAGCACTTGAAAGGTAAATGTAATGTTCTTGCTGATTTCCTTTCAAGGCCAAGTGAATTTTCCAAAAGGTTTCAAAAAGTTTCCACCCCTTGTGGTATCAGACACAGGAAGAAGAGATCGACAAGTCAAATATTCATATTTTTAGAGGCTCCGTGGCCAAGTTCCTCATCAATATCATCACATCACCCGCCAAAGCTATTAGAATTTTCAGATCCTATTGATCCATTCATCTTGCTTGGAAGCAGAAATTTTTATAAACTCCAAGTTTTCAGGGCAAGCATTATCCATCCGGAGTATTCATATTGTCATATTTTCACAGCACATGGTAGAAATTTTTTACATGAGCTTTTATGGTTCTTTTGGTATTTATGTTATCAATACTACATTCTTATGGAATTTGAAAGTGGTGACTTTCGGAATTTTGAAAATCTTGAACCCTACCTAAATTTTTTTTTGTTGTAGCTAAAAAATATTGGGTTCATCATTTTAATTCTAGTGGAGCCAAAATATTTATGTTTCACAGGCATTTGACATTGTCCAGGGCTCCATACAGTTTCTCTTTGCTATCATTATCGAGACACAATTCAAGCAAGGGAAGAAAAGTTCGCTGAATCCTAGAAGATGATTTTTCAGCAGAACAGACACATTCCAAAGGTGATATGGCCAGGAAAAGAAAAGAATTGTAATTATTTTTTCACCTATCCTCTTTGGGAAGATGTTAAATCAGAGATCAAAGAATACATGGCGCCGCTTGGAGACTCGCAAGAACCATATGAAATTAATCCAACAGAAGTTGCTAAGATTATTTTAAATGGAAAAAACAACACTTCGTCGCATAAGATGACATGTAAAAGAGTAAGAGTTATGGAAGAAGATCAACCACATATAAGGAAATATTTCATAAGAGCTGGAAAGCGAATGCTAGAAGGGTTATAAAACAAGTGACGCTAAGATTCCATTTGAAGTAACGTGACAGGATTCAATGTTGCTTCATCTTATATTCTCTATCAGGATCCGGAGAAGGGGAACTACAACTAAGAAAGAATAAGAAGAATTGTTTAAGTAAGGTAGTCATTTTTTAAAAGCTTATACCTGAAACTACACGTGCCAGTGTAGGAGTCGATTGGGACTAGTCCCTTTCACACCATTGTGAGATTATTCCCCAGTATTGGGATAATGTATTGTATTGCTATCATAGACACGTCGATACACATGACATCATGGTGAGATGGCTTAGCCAATCGGGTCGAGATCGGACGCCATACTGCACATATAGTGGTTATATGACTGTATGTCGGTAACTAATGATCTTCTAACCCGAAAATGTTAAAGTTTATTTGGTGATTTACTTATGTTTTAACTTGACATTTTAAATAATGTTATTTTTCTCACTACGTTCATGTTTTCTCTCCTTATGTTGGCATTTTATTCCATGTAAGGGTACTTAGCTTTATATACTAGTACTATTCTACATGTACTAACATCCCTTTTGCCGGGTACGCCGCATCTTTAATGGATGTAAGTGGTACCTCAGCAGGTGACACAGATTCTTGATATGAGCGTACCCTCCATCAAACGAATTTTGGTGAGCCCTACTCTATATCGGGTCCTATGAGGTATTGATCTTGTACATTATTTTTAAGGTATAACCGAGGCCTTGGCACCCTCATATATTCTCATGATAGTCTAGAGGCTCCGTAGATATACTGTGGGTCATGTTAGCATGGAAGGAACTATAAAATGCTACTTTTGTCATTTAATCCACTTGTAAACTAAGGATTTGTATTTTTTGCATCTACCAGTGAAACTCTTTAATTAACAAAAGTCAGTGATGTACATTTCTATCATCTCGATTGACTATCTATTGTTATTTATTCTTGAATCATTTATGGGCAATGTTAGATAGTAGGCACCAAGTAGGCTTGCTTGACTGAGATATCTCGGTTGAGCGCCGATCCCACTCGGCATGACAGAAAGAACCAAAACTCAACATCGATACAATGAACGCACAACCACCAAAAATAATATCAATACAAATTGTTGACTACAAACTTCTTTTATTAACTTCAAATAGCATTAGCACAAAGTACATCCTCTTTGATTATCAAAAAAGGAATTGAATAAGCTACCAAAAGATAAAGCTTACCACAAAGGTGGAAAAAACCTAACTACTAAGAAAGATAGTTCATAGACTATCTTACAAATTCTTATATTATGTAGCAGTCTTTGGTCACAAACATAATCACCTTGAATATAATTACAATTAAATCAAAATTATCAATCTCCTCTAATTTTTTTTTTTAATTTCTACCTCCCTTCACAAATGCATCGAATGCCTTCTTCTTCTTAAGCATCCCTAAGATAACACCTTTTAAGTGCTCAAGAATTGGGGATCAAACCATACAAAAAAGTTACAGCCCGTCTTATGATCCTTCTAAGAAATAAAATTTTAGTATTAAAAACTGAAATATTGAATTTAACAAAAAAATTTATACTAAGCTTACCTCGTAGAATCTACACTTCTTTAAACGATGACCAGGATTATCAATCTCCATGAAATTACCAGCACAACTTCTTCACCATAATGGCAGATATGCTTAAAATTATACATCGCATAAGAACTTTTAATTTTTTTTAGTTTTAAACGAGAAATAAAAGAAAATATGCAAGATTGATAATTACATTCTAATTTAAAGAGAAATTATACAAGATAAAGAAGATTGGAAAAGAAAAAAACTTCAAAAGCTTTGAAGCCAATGATGGAAGAAGAAGGGAAAAAATTCGAGCGGTTGGGTCTAATTTTTGGCAAAGGGTTGAGGACTCTTTTTAATGTAAAGAATCATTAACATCTATTTTTGATTGTTGATGTTTGTTTGATTTTCACGCTATCTTGTGTTGGCGCTTTACACGTAAAAAGTTATCCAAATTTAACCCGTCGTATACATACTTAAGAAAAATTGAGTGCGTAAAAAGTTACCCAAATTTAACATGTGTGTCACGGAATTTGACTTAAAAGGTCAAGGGGTAACTTGAGGTCTGTGGCTATATGTTCAGGTTATCCTTTTAAAAATACTCTTAACTGTAAAACAATTGATTTTACTTTCAATTGAAAGCAAATTACTTTGAAAGTCAACATAGATGAACAAATCAGAGAAAAAGTAAAAAAAGTAAAAAAAGTTAAAGATTTGCTCAAGTTCATAACCTTAAAATATTTGGGGCAGAGTAGAAATTTTGTGAAAGAAGAAGGCTCTTTCCACAAAAAAGAACCCAATCAATTCAAAAGAAAAAATGAAATAAATGAAAGAGAAAATTGAAAGAGACGAGAGACAGGGAAAAAGGAAACCACACGACGGAGGTCGGAGGAAGAATAGAACCAGTCACCGCCGATACTTACTCCTTCCCTTCAAACCCTAATTCAATGTTCACTTTCTCTTTCTAATCTCTCTCTATCTCCATTATTGCTGCCTCGACTTTTTACATATACATACATATTGTATACGTATATGTAGCTTTTAAAATATATATGCATCTATATATTAAGATTATTATTCATGTCCTTCATTCATTCACAGCTAATCATCTGCAAGTTAATTGACCATATTGCTCTTGCTGTTGCTTCCAGTTTACAGATCTGTACAGCGACAATTGCCCTGTTTCTAAGGGCAATATTGTAAAATTCTGCCAGATCTGCTGCGACTTGAATATTTCCAATGGATGAGCTCGATGTGTTAGCTCGAGACTTCGGGTTCCGACCAGCAGGAAAATCGGCACCGATGAGATCCGACGCCGGAGATCGACGTTCCTCCTCCGTCCGATCAACGACCTCTTCGCCATTGTTTGATGATCCTGATGGTACGTTATTTAACGATGTATTTGGCGGGCCTCCTAAATACACAAATACTAGTGGCAATAGCAATAAGTCGGCGTCGATGAACGATTTCAATTACGATTCAATTTTCAAGTCGGGGAATGAATCGAAGAGCAATAACAATAACGATGACAACATGAAAACATCGTCGTTGCCTGTTTACGACAAGCCAGTATACGACGAGGACATATTTGATGGATTACCGGGAGTAAAGAGTAAATCAGTATCTTCATCCACGGCGAGATTTGAAGACGATGTTTTTGCTACAATGACTTTGCCGCCTCAGAGGACTGATAATAAGAGTCATTTTGATGATCTGTTGGGGAATTTGGGGAGGAAAGAGAAGGTGGCTGAACCGAAGAGCGGCAAGAGCAGTGGTTCCACAGAGTTCGATGATTTACTAGCTGGCTTTGGGAGTGGCAGTCCTGCCACCAGTAGCAGGTACTTTGTCATATCTTTTTGGAGCTCCTTCCCTATCCCATTGTTTAATTTCAGCTATTTTTGGTGCAATGAGACATAAATAACAAATGTGACCTGGCTGTTGAACTAAGCCTTGCATTTAAGTGGAGAAGGACAGAGAAGGCTGACCCACTATCTCCGAGTTGTGAAGCTGAAACATTGGAGTTTATAGGTCATTAACAATAACAGAATTTCATTGACTTCCTATTATTTTGTTGCACGAACAAGAAAAGCATTTGCAAGCACCTCTTATGAAATCTTACTTGGACTGGAGATCAGTGATTCAGGATTTAATTATTTAGCTCGTGTGGGGAAATATTGTTGGATATCATAGAATTTGAAAGCTGTATGGCCTTCTTTATCGATTGGCGTGTAGGTGAACTTAGTACACTCCTGAGAGTTATTAATGTATTGCTGAATTACTAGAGCTATTAGATAGTACTAGCATTATGTTCATCTGGATAAAACATGCCTCATTTTGAGAAATTGTTTCTGGTAATGGCTTGCTGTCTGTATTTAAGGGTTTGCTTAGCTTAAACGATGATGTTCATAGATTATCTTCTTTCGAAAGTGAAGTTCACAGACAAAAACTTGTACTAGGGAATATTATCATGGAATGATGATTGTGCATATAAAGTATAAACTGCTTATTTATTATGATTGGCTGTTCGAAAACGGTTCTGCATCTTATGTAGTTATTGCCCCTTTGTTTTTGGGGTTTGGAGAGGGCTTTGGGGTTGAACTCCAAACATTCTTACTTCTCTGCAGTCATAGAAAAGGGTCAAAAATTTTTGTACTGTCAAGATGGAGAACATGATCAGATCATCTGCTTTCTCTGGTTGACATGCATACTATTTTTAAGGGTGTAAATACTGCTTTAGAGGGCTAACATAATAAGCTTGTTCCCTTTGTATGAAGAACTGGTTGTCCATATAAATTTTTCAGTCATTCTCACTTTATATAGTCTTTGAAATCTCCATAAGCCTTGTTGCTAATACTGTAATACATGGAGTAATTTCCGTCTTCTCTTGGTATGCTCGTGATTGGCAAAAGAGTAGTTGGTTGAAACTGTCACCTCTAACCGGTAAGCGCAAAAGATGCAATTTTTGTGACAGAGGTGTTAAAGTCCTGTCATCCTTGGCAATTAGCGGTTCAACTGAACCTGTTTAGTAGTTTGGATGTCTTGTTAAAACGAAGTTTGTTCATTTGTTTTTTTGATTAGGTAAGATTTTATTAAAAGGTACCTGTTAGATAGTTATGTATAAATAGTTCTAGTCCCATATATAGTAGGAGTAGAATGTATCCTAGTTCCATATGTGGTAAGAGTAGAACATGTCCTAGTCCCATATGTAGTAGGGAGTAGAATATGTATTATATATAGGGTTCATTGTATCATCGTTAATAAATAGATTTTTCTCCCATGCATTCTCACATAGTATCAGAGCTTCAGTAAGAAAATTATCGTTGTGCGTCATTCCAGCGACTCTGGGGAAGAAAAATCACATCGCCATGCATTTTTTCGGCAACTTCGTCTTGTTCCCGGGGTTCATCACTGCTACAGTAGTACTGTGCATATACCAGTACCACCATCAGATCCGAAACCTTTAGCGACCAAACCCCAGAAATTCCAGTTCCATCTGAACAGAAAAGTGAGGCACCGTGCGTCTTTCCGATTGACGACTCAAGATTGATTTGCGTTATCTCCTCATCAGTAAGTGTTGTGCGAAAACCAATACTACCACCTTGTTAGGAAAAGTCAGTTGACAAAACCTTAGTCAATCGCTCCAGCTGAAAGTCGTGCGCCTCCATGCGCCGCCAGAATTAAGGTTCCGGCGAGCTACAATATCTTTTCCGGCTCGTGTGAGCTATTCCGGCCACTTTTTGACAAAACTTCTTTCGGACAACTTACTCGTGCAGTGACCCTACCGATATAAATTACATCAAATTCTGATAACTTTTAATTTTTCCGGTGTGAACAATTAGCTTTCCGGTGTAAACAATGATTTCGGTGTGAACAGTAAATTCAAGTAAAGTTTCTGTTTTCTGGTTGTGTTTTAGAACATATTTTGTAATGTGGAATTCGGCTTAGTCTCACTATTTTCAAACTTTTCCAGTGACCTTTTGGCCAACTTTTGTTTATCGGCAATCACCTGGTTTGGTTTTGTTGCTCAGGGGGAGTCTAGTGGCCTTGTATGTCGAATGATCAGCTTGCAGATATTTTCACCAAGTCCGTCACTGGTCATCGTATTAGTTACATATGTAACAAGCTCAGTACATGTGATTTGTATGCACCGGCTTGAGGAGGAGTGTTAGATAGTTATGTGTAAATAGTCCTAGTCCCATATGTAGTAGGAGTAGAATATATCCTAGTCCCATATGTAGTAAGAGTAGAATATATCCTAGTCCCATATGTGGTAGGAGTAGAATATGTCCTAGTCCCATATGTAGTAGGGGTAGAATATATATTATATATAGGGCTCATTGTATCATTGCTAATAAATAGATTTTTCTCCCGTGCATTCGGACAGTATCGAGATGGTACAAAATTAGAAACATCCAAGCTAATATAACAAAGCAACTATATTCCTCCTAGCTCCTCTAGAAAATCCATATATTGCTCCATATTTTCCATTACATGTCTTTTACACCAGAAATACTAGTTTACTAAGCATCTTTTTTTAATCCTGGATACATGATGCCTTTCCCCTTCAAAGCAAATCCTGTTTCTTTCCAATCATATTGTCCAGAACACACATAGAGGAATTGTTCTCCATACTATCTGTTGACTTTTTGCCACTTTTTGTTGTTGCCATGTCTCCAACAAACTCTTTACACGGGAAGGCATTGCCCACTTGACATCATATATATTTAGGAAGAGCTCCCAACACTGCTTTGCCACTCTGCAATGGATGAGTAGATGATTGACTGTTTCTACCTCTTTTTCACACATGTAACACCTGTTACATAGAACAAAACCTCCCCTGAGTAAGAAAAGCTTCCTTTGCTGCAATCCAACCAAAACAGGCTACTTTAATAGGTGCTTTTGACTTCCATATTGCTTTCCATGGCCAATTTGATTGATAAAGCCCTTGTTGTTTTTGTAACAAGCGATAACAACTGTTGACTGTCAAGATACCATCATTACTTGTTGCCCAGATTAATGAGTCTCTCATGTTTTCCTTCAATCTAACATTATCCAATAATTGCATCAATTGAGAAATTCATCAACTTCCTAGTCATTGAGGCCCCTCCTGAAGATTAGCTGCCAGCCAATGCTTGAATAGAAGTTTGTTCATCTATCATTTAGTTCTTTGTTGTTCATGTTTTTCTTTCATGTTACCAGAGTTGGCTGGAAACTGATGATTAGATTGTTTACGTAAGTGGTATGTTAAGATGAAAACAAGATTGAGAAGGGAATTTGCCCCACTGGCCGAGATAAATAGACTGTATTTGGAATGTGGGATAATTTTCTTTTCTGCATATCATTTACTAATTAGAGTCACTGATTAGATTAAACTAAATGTACTCCGAATGCAGGAAATTTATTGCTTTAACTCTGTTGCATTAATTTTGATTCTGTTATGATTAAAGCTGTGCTTTTACCGCAGGTCATTTACAGAGTCAACTCAACCCTCCAAACCTGCTGGAAATTCAAATAGAAGCTCTAGTGTGTTTGATGACCCTTTCGTAGTTTTAGAGTCTACCTCGGTGCCAGCAAATTCTTCTCCCGGGGAGTTTTCAGATCCACTGGAAGAGATTGGTAAGCTTGGTAAATCTGGAACTGCGAAAACTGATGCTTCATCAGTTAGTGGAGGGGTGTTTGATGATCTAGATCCACTTAATGTTTTTAATAATCCGGTTCATCCACTTTCCCCTGAGAAGAAGACTGGAGGTAAGGACAGGAGCCCATCAAAGGCTGGACCAGGAAGGAGTGATGCACATACCTCTACCTCTAGAGAAAATATTGGGACATCATCGTTTAGATCTTCTGAAAGCCACTCACAGAAAAAGGTTCGTGGGGATCAGGAGTCTCCTCTTTTTGGCATGCCTTCAGAAGATCCTCTGAGATCTTTCAGTGAAGCTGCTCCACCTCCATATGCAGATAATGATCTTCAAGAATCAAACTTCCAAGTAGATACATCCCCAAGATCAGAGGAACAAGTGCAGTCTTCTGATGATATATGGCTTACTGTATCAGAGATTCCTTTTTTTACACAACCTACAAGTGCTCCACCTCCGTCGCGACCACCGCCTCCAATACCACAGCGCAGTTCAAAATCAGAGGCAAGTTTCGTCGCTTCAAATGCAAGAAGGAAGGGTGATGGGTACTCCTCTTCCCCAAATCACAACCAGTATTCTCAGAGTCCTAAGCCTGTCCGTCCTGCAGTTAAAAGCCCTCCAGTCTCACAATTGGATGAACTTGAGGATTTTGCCAGGGGTTGGCCCAGGAGTAACAGTGATGAAAATGCTGATGCTCTTTCTGGAGAAGAGATGAATGCGAACTCTGTAGCTGCTGCCTCAGCAGCTGCAATGAAGGAGGCTATGGATAGTGCCGAGGCCAAATTTAGACATGCTAAGGAAGTCCGAGAAAGGGAATATGCAAAATCTGCTAAGAGTAAGGAAGCTGTACATCTAGAAAGGGATGAACAAGCAATAAATGAAGTGCAGGAACGAGAGTTTCAAGAAAACCAGGAGAGACTAGAAAATGAGAGGCGACAGCGGGAAAAGGAAGAGGAAGAAAGAGCACAAAGGAAGCTTGAGAGAGAAAGGGAGCGAGCGAGGGAGCTTGAAAAAGAAAGGGCTAGGCAAGCGGTAGAAAGGGCTACTAGGGAAGCACGGGAAAGAGCAGCAGTTGGGGCACGTGACAGAGCAGCTGCTGAAGCTCGTTTAAAAGCAGAAAGAGCTGCTGTGGAGAAGGCTGCTGCTGAAGCTCGAGGACGGGCTGAAAGGGCTGCAGTTCAGAGAGCACAAGCAGAAGCTCGCGAAAGAGCTGCAGTAGAAGCTAAAGAAAGAGCTGAAAAGGCAGCTGCAGAAGCAAGGGAAAAAGAAGCGCGTGAAAAAGCTTCTGCTGTGAAAGCTGAGGCTGAGGCACGGCGACGGGCGGAACGAGCAGCAGTAGAAAGGGCAGCTGCAGAAGCTCGAGAAAGGGCAGCTGTAGAGGCTCGAGAAAGGGTAGCTGCTGCTGCAAGAATGAACCAACAAAGGAATGATAATGATCTTGAGTCCTTTTTTAGTATGGGTAGAGCCAGCAGTGCACCAAAGACGAGAGCGAGTACTCCAGTGAGTAGCGAACATCATTAACATTCTTTGTTCTTTATTTTAATTTTTTTTATAAGTAACGATAAACCTTTGTCGTTCATTCTTGCTGACCTTTTACTACATTCGCTGCCATTTTTAGGACAATGTATTTGATTCGCAATTCCAGACTAAGGCAGGATCTGAAGGGCCAAAATCAACTTCTGGTGTAGCATCCTCCAACATGAGGAAAGCATCTTCCACTACTAGTTTCGTGGATGATCTTTCTTCCATTTTTGGAGGTAATTCATCGTGTCTTCATGCGCAAACATTATGTATCTGATTTGGTTTTTAAGTTGTTTGTCGTGGCTTTATTGTGTACTATTGAACTTCACCAGCTTCTGCATCATCTGGAGATTTCCAAGATGTTGAAGGGGAAACTGAAGAAAGAAGAAGAGCCAGACTTGAACGCCACCAACGTACACAAGAGCGTGCGGTATATATCCTGACAAATAATATTTTCTTTCTAGTCATGTTGGATATTTTACAGCTTTTAGCATGTAGTCTGTTGGTGCTCATTGTTTATGTATTTATTCATAGTTGATATGTATGTGCTCAGGCTAAAGCTTTGGCTGAAAAGAATCAGCGTGACCTTCAAGTGCTGAGGGACCAGGAAGAAAGACATGTAAGTTCTGTTTTGGCAAATAACTAGCAAAAGCTATAAGTAGAAATTTGCTGTTGATATGCTTGTCCTGCCTTAACCCAAAAGGTAGCGACTTGACTCTCATAGCCGTGTTATCAAAGGGCAAAGGCGGAAAATGCACTTAGGATGGGGCTTTAAGCCCAAAACGCAAATGAAACGCGTGCTCCAACGAAGAAAAAATGAGGTATATACGTGTAGTTGAAGAATAATCACTATAAGCAGAGACAAATATTGTATGAATTAAGTAATTGAAGAAATTACAACTAGATGGAAGATTTATTGTTTAGTGCTGCTCTCTTAGCAAGTAGTGGTTGGATTTTTATTAACAAGCTTTTTTTTTTCTTCCTATAATTTAAAATTCACGAGTCCAGAAATTAGCATTTTGTATGGTTGACTACAGCAGTACTTAGTTCAAAGTGCTGATTTTTTTAGCGGTAGTTTGAAGTGCTGAATAAATCGAGTTAAAGCAAGGAACATTAATATTGCTCCTTGTTTCCTTGCTTCTATACATGTCACATTTAGTGAATAAACATGAGTCAAGTGTTGTTGGTTTCTTGGTTGAACTTGCATTCTAAAGATGAGCTTGCTTTTTCCTCGTTCCTCTTTTTTAAGTTCTATTTGTATCGTCATCCTTTGCTTCTTTGACTGTTGCTGTTTATTCTTTAATCTTATTGGTTTACTAATTGTTGCAGAGAATTGCTGAAACATTAGATTTTGAGATCAAGCGATGGGCTGCTGGAAAAGAGGGAAATCTGCGTGCACTTCTATCGACTTTGCAATATGTGCGTTTGGTTTCCATACATAATTTGCCCATATTTTGTTTAAAATAATCCCCCTCCCAATTAAACCCTTATCACCTGAAGGAATACTGGTGTTTCTTCTAAAATATAGATATAGAAATTTTAGGAGCCAAAAGAAAACATACAAACAACTTAGTCTGTCTATTGTCGTGTTTGGTTGCTAGTCAATCATATTTTCTTGGAGATAGTTACCCTCAGCCCTCCCACTTTGAACACCATCGTTGTAAAAAGGAAAATGAAACTACCAGTTTCTGAAATGGAAATTCATAAGCCAAAGTCACTATGATTTCAAATCTCTTGGAAATCATAAACTTTTTTATCTAGTTTTGATTAGGTTATCTAGTTCTTGACTATCCTATTCCTCAAATGTTTGAACTTTCTTCACTTCTTAATAATAATATCATCCTGTTCGAAGTCATTTCAACTTTTTTTTTTCTTCTCCTTATGATGTGATTTTCTCTCGTGTTTATTCATCAGGTGCTTTGGCCTGAATGTGGTTGGCAGTCTGTGTCCTTGACAGATTTGATAACGGGCGCCTCTGTCAAAAAAGTATATAGAAAAGCAACCCTATGTATTCATCCTGATAAGGTGCAGCAGAAAGGTGCCAACCTTCAACAAAAATATATTGCCGAGAAGGTTTTTGACCTACTTAAGGTACTTAACAGTGATCAATGCATCTTCGATTCATGTGCCACAAATTATTCTCTTTTTTGTTTTTTGGATGAGACATGTAATAGATTTCCAGCAACTGTCATGGTTTGATATTATTGTAAAGCAGATGTGAAAATAGACTCCTCTGTTAAGGCATGAAGAGTCTATCATTCCATTGTTGCTGTAGGCTTGGTGGACCTATTGACAGTCTTCTTTTTCTGGTCGTTATCATCCATATGTTCCCGACTACTCACTTCTTTTCTCCAATCTGTTGATTTTAAGTGGTCGCGATTTCTGCATCCTTTTACCTGAATTGCTTAGCTTGAGTTATTGTCTTACTTTTTGCCAAAATTATCATTGTAATATCCTTTTCCTGCCTTTGTTATTTCTGATTGCACAACTCTCTTTAGCTTATTCTCAAGTTATATTTTTCAGGAAGCATGGAACAAATTCAATTCTGAGGAACTATTCTAGATGCTGCATTTGAGTTAGCTGTAGCTCCCTTTTGGACTTTTCAATTGAAGAGGTGGGTAAATTTTCCTAAAGCAAGCTCGTCATTGCGATGCCTCTGATATCTAGCATTCCCCAGCATGTGGCGTTCGGTGGACTGCTAAAGATGGTCTTTTTGGCCATGACGATAAAGTAAATTTTTACTGTGTTGCTGTAAATTGATGTCAATGCCAGAGTCATGTGGGTAACTGGCACTTGAAGTAACTGGTTGGTGTAGAATAGCATTGTTTCCAATCATGTTATGCTTCTATATTGCATTTGGTCACCGTCTCTCTGCATGTGATCATTTGTCCTCAATATTCTTTTTTGGTTTCTTTCCAGTTAAGCTTGCATTTGTTTGTACTGTCATTGTTGTTAGCTATATGCAACATGGGAGGAGCATTGTAATATTGTTGAGCTGAGTATCACACAAGATGTAAAATCCTATGTAATTTCCTATTCTCTTGTTGCCTCTTTGAGCCGAGGGTCTCTTGGAAACAGCCTCTCTGCCCCTCGGGGTAGAGGTAAGGTCTGCGTCATATTACCCTCCCCAGACCCCACTTGTGGGATTACACTGGGTTGTTGTTGTTGTTGTTGTTGTTGTTATGTGAAAATTTTGTTTAACGTGCAGAAAATACTCTTTTCCATCACTTTTTGGATTTTATATGATTGCTATTGCGGGTGCAAACAATAACATATGATGCTCAAATTAAAGCTTATCTTCAAAGCTAAGAACAGTTGAGGGGAGGAGGGTGTGATCCAAGCGTTTCGCCCCTATCTCTTGTAGTCAAAGTTTAATTTTATTGTTATGGAGCAAAATATATCAATTAATTGCTTAAAGTGCGGAAATTAGGCGGAGATTATCTGTTCCAAATTTTACTAGTGTGTTTTTTAAAAATTAGGAAAAATCTTGCAATCCCGGAGGTTGCTTAAATTATCGAAGCTACTGCATTTAAATCCATATTCACACCATCAAAGTTCATCAGATAGAACTGAGTTGGTTGTCTTTAGCATTTCTGCTTTTAATAATGGCCCATTTTTATTTCGCCGTAATTTTTTCCTCCAATATATACATATTCTCTCTTTCATTACGGGCTTTATCCCTTCCAAACATAGAGGTGACAGGGTTCCCAATGTGAAAGAAACACAGTTGAACAGCCTATGAAGCTGAACAAGAAGAATAGTTTTATTAAGTGGCTAGAAAGGAGCGTACCTCTGGTCGGACAAGTGAGGAGCAACATTGAGGTATGTAAATCACTTGTATGAAGTTAGCAATGTCATTGGATCAAACACAAAAACAAGATAAATAGTTTTTTCCTCCACCTCGCGGATCAACTTAAGCAAATATATCAACTATAACTGAACGTGTCCCCACTTGAATGATACAACCATTACAATCATAGGAAGAGCATCAAGAAGGAAGAGAACATAGCTTAAGAAGAAACTGCCTATATAACAATCTCAAACATGCCACATCCCTGACAGGTAATGTACAGTGCATTCAGAGTAAATCTAGTTTCAACACAAAATTTAGGCTTTAACCTGCATCCTTGATCAAGATGGTTTGAATGAGCTTCAGCCAATCTATTTCGTAATACTTCTACATTGACCTGGAAAAAAACGACTATCAGATAACATATTTTAAAAAAACATTTTGAAGTACGTTCCAGTATAAAACAATTACCTACTCTTCACTAAACCTATAATGCAGACATATACATGCATAAGACTCAAATGTTAACTAAGGAGCAAATAAACTCAAGTGATACAAAATGCAAAGAGAGAAAACCATTCCCTTTGTACAAAAACAAATATTCCAACAACTAAATTTACCAGTTTTCAACCCTGCACGAATACCCAGAATGTCATACTTATCACTTAACAATAGTAGGTTATAGCAACAGTTACAAATCTGGTATACAAAAGATTCTGGTTTGCAGATAAAACCCTCCCACAAACAAGAAAGAGCAAGGCTGTGGTTGGGAAATATTTTTCACCTAAAACCCAAGAAAGTAACTAAACAAGGGTGTAATTTGATGCAAACAAGACAACAGTTATTGTAAATCAAAAACCTTCAGAAAAGTCTCGAATTACTTATCAAATAATTAAAAAAATTAGAAAACTGAAAAGTACATAAGACATTGAAATAAAAAAAGACTAACCTCATCATCTCTGTTGAGCCTAAGTCCACAAAGAGTGCAACAGATAAGATGACAGTTCTCTTTCAACTCCCCTTGCTTGCAGATGGGACACCAAACCTCTTTGCCGCCCTATAGGAAACATCAAGGTAATTCAACAAATCACCTATTATCAGAAGTGTCAGCAAATTGACAAAGACCATGTGAAACTAGAAATCATCTGAATTATGAAAGTGAAACTAAAACATATACCAGCAAAACCAAAAAGACAACCCTTGTGAACAGGTGAATCAGTAACAGCTTTCCTTCCATTAACCATTGAGAATTTTCGGAGTGACCATGCATAATATATTCATCACAGCACAATCAACTGGCCATCTCATCTGCTCTAGTATCATTATTAGACAACCTTTTGCCATGGAGGTATGACCGTTTTAAGTTAGGCCACACTGAAAGATTACAATCCTAATTTTTTTTTTCTTGTGGGGGGGGGGGGGCTTGTATACAGCGGTAAAAGAGAGTCAAATTAAAACTTGATACAATTAAGTTTGACCAACAATGCCATACTATGAACAGCATTCTCACATTTCAAATAAGCTAAAAATTGTAAATCCACGCTTACTGAAAATAGGGAGTTATAGGGTTTCTAACCAATTTAACAGGAAAGGAATGATGAGAAATGCAAATCGTAATTTGTTGTGGTTAATCTGAACTGACATTTATATAAGGTTACTTTTTTGTTTGGGCCACAAACCTTCTCGTTGAGGGTCATGTGCTCGAATACTGCACAAGCCAAATACTCGTCTTCTTCATCTTCCCAAGTTCCAGTAGAACCTTGTTCTGCAAGAAGCCAGAGCAATCTAACTCAAAATACAGGTCAATCTAACTTCCTAAAAGAATCTCTCCTCCATGAAAAGGATAAAACTGAAAAAGGAAACAAAAAACTAGTTCCATTTGGCAGACGACAGTTCATGATTTTCTGTCACTTTCAAACTTTGACGAAATGGGTGGGTCTAAACACCTCAATAACGCCTGGATTCTTTTTCTTGAGCTTATATAAAGTAGATTATCTCTACTCGGAATACTATGAAGTTCTCTAAACCCACAACTAGGAGAGCACCTAATTCCAGATGATGTGTGAAAGACCTTTACCTTTTGTTTCTTCCACCCTGAGATCTTCATAAAAAATCCTCTGCATTTCGAGCAACATTTCCTCACAATCACCTTGATAAGCTTCATCAAGGCCATCATATTCCCATATAGTATCATCAGATGCTGGGGAGAATTTTGAATTATCAAGACTCGTGCTGTGATATGAGTTCTTAAATTTCTGTATTTCATCAGAAACTATGTCCTCTAGAGATGACTTGATGAGATTCTGCAATCACATAGGCAAATATAAGTTCAAGGAACAAGCTAATTACCTTCTGTTAAGCACACAAAGTGGGACAAGTTGGAGTATAACTGATGACCACATTCAGAAAACTGACATAACACCTAGCTTTATAAGTGTATAAAATTTTAAACGCCAACTCTAACGAAACTTAAAGGTAAGTTCTATAGAGCGGTGGTTAGACCGGCTATGTTATATGGGGCTAAGTGTTGGCCAGTCAAGAATGCACACATCCAGAAGATGAAAGTAGCCGAGATGAGGATGTTGAGGTGGATGTGCGTGCACACGAGGCTCGATAATATTAGGAATGAGGATATTTGGGAGAGGGTGGGCGTTGCTCCCATGGACGACAAGATGCGGGAAGGGAGGCTTAGATAGTTCGAGCACGTGAGGAGGAGAAGCCCAGATGCCCCGATTAGGAGGTGTGAGCAGTTGGCTTTGGCAGGTACGAGAAGAGGTAGATGGCGGCCTAAGAAGTATTGGGGCGAGGTGATCAGGCAGGACATGTCGCGGCTTCAGATTTCTGAAGACATGGCTCTTGATAGGAAGGTTTGGAGGTCAAGCATTAGGGTTGTAGGTTAGGGGGTAGTCGAGCGTTTTTTCTCTTTGTACCGGTTGGTCTGATAGAGTTTTGTTTAGGACTGCTAGCGTGTTATGTTGTGTGCACACTATTTTTCTCTTTTTGCATAGTATTGGGTTATTACCAGTCCACTTATTTGCTGTCTCGTTCGATTGCTGAGTATTATTTTTCGGGTTTCTTTTGTTGTTACAAATTTATTCTTTTGTTCTTTTCTGATATTATTGTCTTCGTCTTTTGAGCCGGAGGTCTCCCGGAAACAGCCTCCCTACCCCCGGGTAAGGGTAAGGTCTGCGTATACTCTACCCTCATCAGACCCCACTAGTGGAATTTACTGGGTTGTTGTTGTTGTTGTCGTCGTCTTGTTTACAAGGGAAGAGTAGATAAATGACAAACATGTGATGTATAGGAGTCTAGTCTAGGATCCTACTGGATATACATAAAAAGGTAGAAAAAATAGTAGGGAAAAAAGATATTTTAGACGTAATGACCTAGTGAGGACTTGTCTCCAGAAAATGTCTACCCCAGCATTTATAAGGTTTTCTGATACCCCTTGACACCAATAGACATACCAGAGAAGAAACTTGTCCGTTTACCACGATGAGCTTTACAACCTAGATTTATTGTCTGATAGACAACAGTATCCTCAAAGACAATTATCGTCCGATCTTTACCAATCAGTACCAAAGAAAATCACCTTGAGAGAACTTAGAGATCACTTGTTGTTGTTAAGTGACATACAACAAACGCAAGTGCTGTTTCACTTACTTTTCTGAGCCAACAACAAAGGGACATTGACACCAAGGTTATAGCATTTCTGCTATTGATTGACATTCTATATAATCCTCCATAGCCACTTTCCAGGCATTGCTATGGACATGGGATCAGCCATAATATGCCTCGCTGGGTTTTCGCCTCTTTTCTTAATTTTTTGAAAGCAAAGATATCTAAATACTTTTCAGGAAGCTTTGACAAAAAAGATCTGTGCTAGAAATTTAGCATACCGTTGCAGAAAAAAAGGGGAAACATGAGGAATGATATAACCAAAGAATGTCGACCAGTTGCATGAAATGTTTATGGAATACGTACACATATGGAACAATGTGATTGGCATGATTTATCATCCATTTAAGGCAGAAAAACTTACATTCTGACTAATCAATGCATAGACTAAGGTCGAATAACAAATTAGGGTGTGCAAAAAGGAAATAGATCATGCCATCTTATCCTTCCGCAAAAGAAGGAAAACCACTCTTTCAACCAGACGTACCGGGAGATTAAGCCACAGTGCAATTGTTGTAAAAGGTACACATCACACTAGTGCTAACAATAGAAAACCCCTATCTACGAATCGTTCGCCAGTGATTGATCCAGTCTTATAATGAATTGAGGTGCCAATTCAGATAACATATCAATTTCGGCCCATTTCGAATTGCTTAATAGCCAATTGCCAGAATTCACTACTCAACAAACAACAGGTATGGAACTTTTATTGACAAATGAAGAGAAGTCGATTGCACTCCGTTGTTTCCGGGTAATTCTCATAATAATCTGTTGGAAGGTTTCAACAGACAGCAGTTATAGAAAGGGGCAGATCTACTGTACGTGAACTCAATAGCTTTCGCCCACAACCCTGTAAACATATTAAGAAATACACTAGATATCTATAAATATTTAAGTGTGAAGCCTTGTTATTATTGTAGTATTAACTTTGAGGTGCTTTTGGAACCCATAAATTTCAAATACTGGATCTGCCATTGAATGCTTACATAAGAGAAAAATCAATAATGAAACAGTAACCCATCAGTTCCCATAGAGTAGATGAGAAATTACTAAAAACCTTGTGTTGTTGGTCGTTGGCGAACCTTAATTTCCAAAGAAGGCGGCTTCGATCTTCTCGGACCCTTCTGTAGCAATTTTCTCTGAGCTACAAAACAGTTTATGAAAAAAAATATTGAATCCATCAATTTGCCCCAAATGTAAACAAGGGTATTCTAGAGGTAAAAAAAAAAAAGGAACCTTGTGTTTCCAATTGGAATAATTATTGAAGGAACTTTGAGATTTAAGACAAAGGCGAATCTTGAGTCTTTGTTCATCGTCTCCTGCCATTTTTTCCTAAATAGTTGGAGTGTTGGACCCTGGCCCGGAGAAGAAATGTAAAATCAGATGGGGAAAACTTAAACTTGCTTATTCTAGCGTTGTCTTAGAACAGGCAATATTAAAGAACATATTATTTCAATTATAATTTATCTTCTTAATATATTATAATTATCATGTTAGCATTAATGGAATTTCAAGTATAATTTATCTTCTTAATATATTATATCATGTTAGCATTAATGGAATTTCAAGTGATAAAGAGTGTTCGGTTCAACATACAAACCTACTGGGCCCAAATCTTTCTGCTTCCAAAAAAAGTGCTTAAGTTAGTCACAACAGTGTGCAGGAATTTCCTCTGGCATGGATTAAAGGAGAATGTGAACAGAACACCAATTGCTTGGGAAACAGTTTGTCAACCAAGATCAACTGGTGGAATAAATATCCTCAACTTCACTTTATGGAATAAAGCAACAATACTGAAACTATTATGGACAATATCTCAGAAAAAGATACTATTTGGGTCCAATAGCTACAACACCAATACATAAAGGATAAAGACTTAAAAGACATGAAAGCACCAGGGCAAGCAAGCTGGGTGGTTACAAAGATCTTTGAGGCTAGACAATGGGTAGCTTCTAATATGGACAAGTTACAGAAGTATGCAACTCAGAGCAAATTCAGCATAAAGAAAGTCTACATGGACAATCTACCTCAATACCCTAAAGTCACTTGGAAAAGCTTGATCCTAAGTAAAGGTTTGATTCCAAAACATCAATTCACCTTGTGGATGACCCTTCAACAAAAACTGGCAACGATGGATAGAATTCGAAAATGGGGGATTCAAGTGCAAAGTGAGTGTGCTCTCTGCTCAACTAGTTCAGAAGAGACATTCAACCACCTGTTCTTTGAGTGCCACTATTCCAAGAACATTTGGCAGAAGCTACTACTATGGACAGGAAAGCAGCGACAAGCGAAGTCATGGAATGAAAAAGTTACAGAACTGGCAAACATGACAAGGAGTAAACATCCCAGAGCTGCCATCTATGTTTTTCTGTTTGCAGCCACAGTTTATATAACGACCCAGCCGTTCGTTTTAAGAATTAATGCCCCGATCCCCTATTAACTGCATTACACGTGTTTGTTTCTGCTATTATGAGTTGCCGGGAAGGTTTATTTGGAGTTTCGGAGAGTTTTGGGACACTTAGTCCCTAAATGAGAGTTTAAGTTTTAGAATTTGGACCGTAGTCAGAACAGTGTGAAAACGACCTCAGATGGTTCTGTTAGCTCCGTTGGATGATTTTGAGCTTAGGGGCGTGTTCGGATTGTGTTTTGGAGGTTCGTAACCTATTTAGGCTTGAAATGCCGAAAGTTGAATTTTTGAAGTTTCCAGTTCGATAGTGAGATTTTGATATCGGGGTCGGAATGGAATTCCAGAAGTTGGAGCAGCTCCATAGTGTTGAATGTGACGTGCTTGCAAAATTTCAGGTCATTCAGACGAGGTTTGATAGACTTTTTGATCGAAAGCGTAATTTGAGAGTTTTCTGGAGTTCTTAGGCTTGAATCCGATGTTAAATTGATGTTTTGATGTTGTCTTGGGTGTTTCAAAGGTTGGAATAAGTTCGTATGATGTTTTAGGATTGGTTGAGGTCCCGGGGGCCTCGGGTAAGTTTCGAGTGCTTACCGAAAATTGAATTGGACATAGGAAAATTTGATGTTAGCTGAACCTGTCATAATCGCACCTGCGTGAATGGGACCGCGGGTGCAGCGCAAGAGATGCGAGATTAGCCTAGGCTCTAGGATCCGCAAGTGCGAGGGGTTGGACGTACCTGCGGGACCGCAAGTGTGGTAAGTGAGTCGTAGAAGCAGAAATGGGAGTTTAATGAAATGTCGTAGATGTACTTGAGTTCCGTAGCTGCGGTCCCAGAGTCGCAAATGCGGTTCCACTATTCAGAAAAGGGGCAGAACGAGGGTTTAGTCTCAAAACTTGGAAAAATTGATTTGGGAGCTAGAGAGTGGCGATTTTGAGAGAGATTTTCACCTGGGTATTTTGGGTAAGTAATTCTTACTCGGTTTTGATTAATTCCCACGAATCTATTCTTAAATTCATCCTTTAAATTCGAATTTGGGGTGGAAAATGGGAAAAAAATTGGAAAGGTTCTTAGGCCTAATTTTAGAGTTTTGATCAAGATTTTGAGGTCGGATTGGAGTAATTTCTGTATATATGAACTCGTGAGAGTGTGAGGATTCCGAATTTGTAAATTCTACCCGATTCCGAGATGTGGGCCCGAGAGGCTTTTTGGGCGATTTTTTCTAATTTCGCGTATTAACTTCGAATTAATTAGTTGAATTAGTTACTTGAAGTTATATTTACATTATGCAATTACTTTAAATAGATTTGGGTCATTTGGGGTCGGATACTCATGGCAAGAACGTGGTTTCGAGTTGATTGTGCTGGTTTGAGGTAAGTGGCTTGCCTAACCTTGTGTGGGGGAACTCCCCTTAGGATTTTGTATTATTGATATTTGAAATGCCTTGTATGTGAGGTGACGAGTGCGTACTTATGCTAATTGTTGAAAATCCTATTTTCATTAAGTAACTATAATTGTGTTTTCCTTTCCCGTTTGTACTAGCAATTTAAGCCTACTATTAACTTAGGGAAGCATGTCTAATTGACTTAATTGCTTTACTTGCTCAAACTGCCTTATTTGGATGATGTGCAGCATGCTAGGTTAGAAATACCTGTTTTACCTTGGTATGAAATTGGAATTGAATTGAGTATTCTTCGTGTTGCTGTTGTGTGTTTACTTTGGGACTACAGGACGGTATCCCGGGAGATCCCCTTGCTTGTTTACTTTGGGAATACAGATTTGTATTCCGGTAGATCCCCATGCACATTTATATTGGAACTACGGGACTGCACCTAGTAGATTCCCCCAGTACTAGGTATTTATATTTGGGACTACAGATCGGGATTCCGGTAGATCCCCGCGCACTATGAGTTGGACTACGGGACGACACCCGGGAGATCCACTGGATATTTACATTTGGGGACTACAAGACGGTATCCTAGGAGGTCCCCAGTTGTTATTTCTGTGTTGAGCTGTATTCCTTCTATGATTATTTTGTCTCTGTTATAGTTGATGTTATTCTTATTATCCCGTGTTACTTCATACTGTTAGAATTTAATTATATTGTCGTATTCTATACTATTTTACCTTATTTTTTAGCTATAATCAGTAGGGCCCTGACCTTCCTCGTCACTACTTGACCGAGGTTAGGCTTGGGACTTATGGAGTATCGCTGTGGTGTACTCATGCCCTTTATGCGCACATTTTTTATGTACATATCCAGGTACTTCGACTCAACCCTAATACCCTCGAGGCGAGGCGATTTTCCAGAGACTTCGAGGTATATCTACCGCGTCCACAGACCGAGGAGTCCCTTTCCATTCTCTCTTATAGTATTAGCCCTTCTGTATTTACTTTTGTTTAGACATTCTGGAGTTAGACACTTGTAGTTATTCAACAGCTTGTGTTTTCATGAGATTTCGGGTTTTGGGAAGTTGTTCAGTTTTGAGATCTTGTATTAGTATATGCCGAGCAACATCTTAAACGCTTCTATATTTGCTTATCTTCAGTTTTTATTTGTTTTTCCGCATTTTGTTCCTTTTCCAAAATTGTTAGGCTTACCTAGTCGTAGAGACTAGGTACCGTCACGATAGTTCACGGAGAGCGAACTTGGGTCATGACAAGTTGGTATCAGAGCTCTAGGTTCATAGGAGTCATGAATCACAAGCCGGTTTATTAGAGTCTCGCGGATCGGTACGGAGACGTCTGTACTTATCTACGAGAGGCTATGTAACTGTTAGGAAAATTCCACTTCATTTGATTTCCTTGTCATGCGAGATTTTTGATATCACAATTCTAAACTTCTATCTTTTATTCTCTCACAGATGGTGAGGACATGCGCTACCAGAGATGATTAGGCACCCGCGTCCCCTACTGGAGCCATCAGAGGTCGGGGCCGGGGTAGAGACCGAGGACACGCACGTGGTGCAGCAAGAGCACCCATGCGAGCTGCCACCGAGGTGCCACCAGCAGTTCCAGCCGGAGTCCAGGCACCTGATATGCCTACTGCTATTACTACTCCAGCTCTCCAGGAGACTCTTGCACAGTCATGAGCATGTACACCACTCTAGCTCAGGCATGGTTGCTTCCCCTTGCTGCAACTACATCTCAGGTCGAGGGAGGAGCACAGACTCCTGCCGCCCGCACTCTTGAGCAGTGAGTGCATGTTGATCAGGTCCTAGAGATTATTCCTGTACAGTCTGCAGTCCCATATCAGCTCGAGGATAGGGCAGCGGCTTCCGAGGATGAGCAGCTGAGGCTTGAGAGGTTCAAAAAGTTCAAGCCTCTTGTATTCAGTGGTCTAGCATCAGATGATGCTCTGGGATTTCTAGATGAGTGCTACCGTATCCTCTGTACCATGGGTATATCAGGATCGAGCAGGGTTTCCTTCACTACCTTCCATCTTCGAGGAGCCGCCTATGAGTGGTGGCATACCTATGAGTTAGACAGTCTGGATGAGGCAGCTTCCTTGACTTGAACTCAGTTTTCAGATATGTTCCTGAGAGAGTATGTTCCTCAGAGCCTTAGGGATGCATGGCGTGCAGAGTTTGAGCATTTGCGCCAAGGTGCTATGACTGTCTCGGAGTATGCTGTCAGTTTCACTAGCTTGGCTAGACATGCACCAGCTTTGGTTTATACTGTTCGCGAGAGGGTTCGCCGGTTTATTGAGGGGCTCATTCCCAGCATCAAGTCTAGCATGGCTCGTGAGTTGGAGATGGATATTTCTTATCAGCAGGTGGTGAGCATTGCTAGGAGAGTGGAGGGTATGCATGCTAGGGATAGAGAGGAGAGGGAGGCCAAGAGGTCTCGAGAGTTCGGGCCATTATTCTGGTGCCCGTGCTCCAGTTGCAGTTCGTCATGGTAGGGGTTATATGAGTTGCCCCGTTCATTCAGCTCTTCCAGCAGCCAGTGGTATTCCAGCTCCTCCTAGGCCTCAGGAGCCTTATTATGCACCTCTAGTATCTAGTACGCCTACTGCGCGGGGTGCTTTCAGTGGCCAGTCCAGCAAACCTGGCCTGAGCCAGTCACAACCGCCACTTCCTCCCAGAGCTTGTTTTGAGTATGGTGACACATGCCATATGGTGAGGGATTGCCCCAGACATAGGAGGGGTACACCTCCACAGACTTCTCAGCCACAACGTGCCCCACAGAGTTCTCAGGCTATGGTTATAGCTCCAGTTGCTACCCCACCTGCTCAGCCAGCTAGAGGTGGAGGTCGGGGAGGTAGAGGTCGCTCTAGAGGGGGAGGCCAGGCCAGATATTATGCCCTTCCTGCCCGTACCGAGGCTGTCATCACAGGTATTGTCCTGGTTTGTCATAGAGATGCATCGATTTTATTCGATCCAGGCTCCACCTATTCTTATGTGTCTTCTTATTTTGCCCCGCATTTGGGTGTATCTTGGGATTCTTTGAGTTCCCCTGTTTATGTTTCTACTCCTGTGGGAGATTCTCTTGTTGTGGACCGCGTTTATCGGTTGTGTATGGTTGCTCTTCGTGGTTTTGAGACCGGAGCCAATTTATTATTGCTCAGCATGGTAGATTTTGATATTATCTTGGGCATGGAATGGTTGTCGCCCCATTATGCTATTCTTGATTGTCACGCCAAAACCATGACGCTGGCTATGCCGGGTGTACCGCGAGTAGAGTGGAAGGGTACCTTAGATCATACTTCCAGTAGGTTATTTCATTGCTTAAGGCTTAGTGTATGGTTGAGAAGGGGTGTGACGCGTACCTAGCTTATGTAAGAGATGTCAGTATTGATACCCCTACAGTTGATTCAGTCCCAGTAGTATGAGATTTTTCGGATGTGTTTCCAGCTGATCTTACGGGCATGCCGCCCGATAGAGATGTTGATTTTGGCATTGATATGTTGTCGGGTACTCAGCCCATTTCTATTCCTCCATATCGTATGGCTCCTCCCGAGTTGAAGGAGTTGAAGGAGCAGTTACAGGAATTGCTTAATAAGGGTTTTATTCGGCCCAGTGTATCACCTTGGGGTGCTCCTGTTTTGTTTGTGAAGAAGAAGGATGGTTCTATGCGTATGCGCATTTATTATCGCTAGTTGAACAAAGTTACAGTGAAGAACCATTATCCTTTGCCTCGTATTGATGATTTGTTTGACCAGCTACAAGGTTCACGAGTGTTTTCTAAGATTGACTTGCGTTCAGGTTACCATCAGTTGAAGATTCGGGAGCCAGATATCACGAAGACTACTTTCAGGACTCGGTATGGTCATTACGAGTTCCTTGTTATGTCATTTGGGCTGACCAGTGCCCCAGCAGCCTTCATGCATTTGATGCACAGTGTGTTCCGGCCATATTTTGACTCGTTCATCATTGTCTTTATTGATGCTATTCTGGTAAACTCCCGGAGTTAGGAAGATCATGAGCAACACCTGAGGATAGTGCTTCAGATTTTGAGGGAAAAGAAGTTATATGCAAAGTTTTCAAAATGTGAGTTTTGGTTGGATTCCATGGCATTTTTAGGCCACGTGGTATCGAGTGAGGGTATTCAGGTGGATTCGAAGAAAGTGGAAGCAACGCAGAGTTGGACTAGACCATCCTCAGACACAGAGATCCGCAATTTTCTTGGCTTGGCGGGTTATTACCGTCGATTTGTTGAGGGATTTTCGTCTATTGCAGCCCCAATGACCAGATTGACCAAGAAGGGTGCTCCGTTCCAGTGGATGAAAGAGTGTGAGGCGAGCTTCCAGAAGCTCAATAAAGCTTTGACTACGACCCCAGTTTTGGTATTGCCTCCAGGTTCGGGTTCTTATACTATCTGTTGTGATGCCTCGAGGATTGGCCTTGGATCGGTATTGATGCAGGACGGTAGGGTGATTGCCTACACGTCTAGATAGTTGAAGATATATGAGAAGAATTATCCTGTCCATGATCTCGAGTTAGCTGCTATTGTTCACGCCTTGAAGATCTGGCGTCATTATCTATACGGTGTACCTTGTGAGATTTATACTGATCACCGGAGTTTGCAGCATCTGTTCAAGAAGAAGGACCTTAATTTGCGTCAGAGGAGGTGGTTAGAGTTGTTGAAGGACTATGATATCACTATATTGTATCACCTAGGCAAGGCCAGTATGGTGGCTGATGCTTTGAGTCGCTGAGCAGAGAGTTTGGGGAGTTTGGCTTATTTACCAGCAGTAGAGAGGCCCATGGCGATGGAGGTTCAGGCCTTAGCCAACCAGTTTGTGAGATTGGATCTTTTGGAGCCTAGTCGAGTTCTAGCTTGCGTGGTTTCCCAGTCTTCCTTGTTTGATCGTATCCGAGAGCGTCAGTTTGATGACCCTCATTTGCTTGTCCTCAAAGACAAGGTTTTGCATGGCGATGCCAGAAATGTGACTATTGGTGATGACGTGGTATTGAGGATGCAGGGTCGGGTATGTGTACCCAATGTTGATGGGCTTCGGGAGTTGATTCTAGAGGAGGCCCATAGTTCGCGGTATTCCATTCATCAAGGTGCCGCGAAGATGTACCAAGATTTGAGGCAGCACTATTAGTGGAGGCGGATGAAGAAAGATATAGCTGGGTTTGTAGCTCGGTGTCTCAATTATCAGCAGGTGAAGTATGAGCACAAGAGACCAGGTGGGTTCCTTCAGCAGATAGAGATTCCGGAGTGGAAGTGGGGGAGGATCACCATGGATGTCACGACCCCAAACCGGACCTGGTCATGATGGCGCCTCTTGTAAAGACAAGGCCAGCTGACACAATTGCCGAATTCATTTTTAATAATTTAATAAGTCAATTTAAGTCATTTATAAGAATAAATCCCCAACAAGTATAAATTTAGCGAAATATAGCAAGTGCGGAAATAGATACAGCCTGACATCGGGGTGTCACAAGTCACGAGCATCTACTAAGGTCTAAATATTACGGAAATTCTGAAAAATGTACTAAATACAGTCTAATGTAATCAAGAGGGAGAAAAGCAGTGCTGCGAACATCGGGCAGCTACCTTGCTAAACTCCGATGACTTGCCTCTGAGCAACTAATACCCGCTACTGGGTTCAGAAATACCTGAATCTGCACACAAGGTGCACGGAGTAATGTGAGTACTCCGACTTAGTGAGTAATAACAATAAATAAAGACTGATCAATAAGAAATCACGTAAGACACGTCAACAGGCTATAAAGAAGCAGTATAAAGCCAGTAAAACAATAAAACCGAGAAAACATGTAACACCATCTTAGTTCAATTTAAGCTTCTTTAAAATGCCTTTTTAACAGTTAAGCAAGTAAATGACAGGTAACTAGAAAAGATAAACATATAAAGAACCGCCCCTTGGGCACACTATCAACAAAATTAGCCTCTCGGGCACAATACCAATAGAATCAGCCCCTCGGGCAAACACATAGAACAATACCAGCCCCTCGGGCTATATCTCATATTACAATGGGTACCTGCGCTCACTGGGGGTGTGCAGACTCCTGGAGGGGCCCCTTACGGCCCAAGCGCAATATCAAGCCATCTCGTGGCATAATCACATAGGCTCTCGGCCTCATATCAACAAGCCACCTCGTGGCATACAACTCTCAGGCCCTCGGCCTCATAATCATAATCAGGTGTTTCCTCACAACATAGGCCCTCGGCCATACTCAGTCAGAATCTCACAAGCCACTCGGGCAACAGGAAAACATGATGCTCAGCCCAAAATATCATTTTAAATATCATTTTAAGTGTTAAAGCAGAGTAAACATGGCTGAGTTATGAAAATAGTAGAATATAACATGACTGCGTTCAAATATAAAGTCAAACAGTGAGGAAATATCAGTAAAAATCCCCTAAGGGTTCAAATAGTTGGCACAAGGCCCAAATATGGCATTCAACCCAAAACATGATGATAACAAATAGTTTTCAGTCAAATATGCGGTAAAATAATCATTCGGGATGGACTAAGTCATAATCCCCAATAGTGCACAACCCCACACTCGTCATCTAGCGTGTGTGTCACCTCAATATAGCACAATGATGTGCAAATCCGGGGTTTCATACCCTCAGGACAACATTTACAATCCTTACTCACCTTGATCCGGCCCAAACTCTAGCCCGCGATGACTTTGCTCCTCGAATCGACCTCAACTCGCGTCAAATCTATCCAAATCAGAATCATGACGTCAAAATATGCTAAGGGAACGAAGCCCATGCGAAAATAATCAATTTACAACATCAATCCTGAAATTGCTCAAACCCGGCCCCCCGAGCCCATGTCTCGAAACCCGACAAAATCATATCATTAGAATCCTCATCCTCCCACGAGTCTATACATATCAACAACATTAAAATCGGACCTCAAATGGCCCCTCAAATCCCCACTCAAAGGTCTCTTAATCTCAAGCCCTAATCACCCATTTTTGCACTGATTTTTCCAAAATTTTACCACTAATTAGGTCTTTAATCACATATAAATGAGTTATGAAGTCAAAAATCTTACCTCCACGAGATTATCCTTTGGTTTCCTCTTCAATTTGCTCTCCAAAGCCTTTTCCCGAATGAAATATGGTGAAAACCCACTCAAAATCGCGAATGGAATCTTTTATACTTTCTGACCCAGGCATTTTTGCACCTGCGGTCCTTTTATCGCTTCTACGGATATTCCACCGCATCTGCGGTTTTCATTTAAATGACCATTTCCGCATCTGCGGTTAAAACATCGCACCTGCGCTACTGCAGGTGCGCCCACGTCACCACTTCTGGGGTTCTTGAAGAACTCCTTCTTGGTCGCATCTGCGGCTGCCTTCCGCTTTTGCGAGCATCGTACCTGCGGCCTCCCAACCGCAGGTGCAGTTATGACAGCAACAATATGCTTCAGCTGTCCCAACTCAACTTCAAACCTTCCGCCAACCATCTGAAATCACCCCGAGGCCCCTGGGACCTCAACCAAAAGCACAAACCAGTCATATACCACTACCCAAACTTATACCAATCTTCGAAACACCTTAAAAAACATCGAATCCATCAAATCACATTGAATTCAAGCCTAAGGTTCCAAAATCTTCCGAATTTCGCTTGTGATCAAAAAGCCTACCAAACCACGTCCGAATGACCTAAAATTTTACACACACATCCCAAATGACACAACAGACCTACTACAACTACCAGAATTCCATTCTGACTACTATGCCAAAATCTCACCTATCAACCTGAAAACACCAAAATCCCAATTTCACCAATTCAAGCCTAAACTTTCCACGGACCTCCAAAACACATTCTGATCACGCTCCTAAGTCCCAAATCACCTAACGGAGCTAACCAAATCATATCAATTCTGATCCGAGATCATATACCAACAAGTCAAATCTTGGTCAAACCTTTCAAATTTGAAACTTCAAACTGAGGATTGTTCTTCCAAATTCATCCCGATTACCCTGAAAAACCAAAACCGACGATTCACATAAGTCGTAATACATCACATGAGGCTAGTTATACATGAGAACTGACGAGTGAAGTGCAAAAGCTCAAAATGACCGGTCAGGTCGTTACATCCTCCCCCACTTAAACATACGTTCATCCTCGAACGTGCCTAGAGTTGTTCCAAAAAATGTCAAATCGCTGTGTAACCTTACCATGCACATACCCGGGGGTGATCCCACATCACCCTATCTCATATAGGTCCGATAACACAATGTAACTAAAATTTCACAATCTAGCCTAGCCCATAAACCTTAGAACCTGATTTCCACTTCCGAAATTATCCACTAGATCAAAATCTCACATCTATGCTCTGAATGAGCCCGAACAAGCTGTAATAACCCATACCTGCAGCCTCAAGTGCAATTACATGATATAACACATAACTCCAACACTTGTAGCGATAATTTCTAATCACAGTAGCTGCACACAACAACTGAATACCGATAGAAAACCTCTTATCAACTAAAGTCTCATTACAACACTTTCATATACTGCTAATGATAAATGAAACACACAATAAGCCATAACCATTTCTCAGATCAACCATTCATGAAGCCACTTCTCCTTTGGCAAAGACCATAGCAAATTTCGGAGCCGAACTTCGATATTATCCTTCCAACATGCTAAAATCGAATCCGTTTGTATTCATTAAAGATCCTAACTATCTCATCTAATCCAACACAACTACTCTGGTGATATGACACCTCAATACAAACTAAAGCCACAACTCGTGCAATCCGCGCACCATCAAGCAACAATCCGAACATACTCAAATCATGAAAAATGACTCAAATGAGAGAGCTGTACCGCAAGCTCACCAATACCACCCCCACACAATGCTGAGAACCCGCCACACATCGTAGGAACAAAACACACGAATCTAACCCGAAGGGTCATACCTCCATATAACTTCGCTGCAATGCGCGACCCTATCCAAACACTGAGTCCACATGAAACACCTCAAGTCACTATGCTCAAGATCGACAACCATGCACAATATGATGTTTAAAACCAAGGCAATCATCATAACCACAACGAAGCAATTGACATAACATTACACAAACCCGAAAGGACATAACCGATACGCCATCCATCGAGCAATACCCAATACTCTTCCCGCTCGACTTCCACTATGAAACCCTAATAGAACTGCACCATATGTGCCTATAACCAACAAATCACAACGCCTCGCAACATAGAAAAGTAACTCATAGATCAACTTAAAACACTAATAGCTCAATAACAACCGAATTAACACATCCCTCACCAATAGCAACTCGAAGTCAACAAAGTCGTCCCGATGCAGAACACACATCCATATAGGCCTACCGATGAACCCCCTGTCAAAGAGTTCCTGAAGTTGCTCCTTCAACTCCTCTATCTTCGCCGGTGCCACACGATACGGTGCCCAACACCAAATCAATACTGAAATCAACAACCCTGTCCGGCGACATGCCCGGTAGCAGGAAACACGTCTAAAAAAGTCCCTCATCACTAGAACTGAACTAATAGTGGGTGTCTTTGCACTGATATCCATCACGAAGGTCAAATAAGATAGACAACCCTTCGCAGCCATCCGCTGGGTCTTCAAAAATGACACCTCCCTACTGGGAACATAATCCGTCAAACCTCGCCACTCCATCCGTGGCATTCCCGGCATAGCCAACATCGCTGCCTTAGCGCAACAGTCCAGAATAATACGTCACAAAGACAACCAGTCTATACCCAATATTACATCAAAATTAACATACCAAGCAACAAAAGATCCACTCGGGTCTCCAAACCCCGATAGTCACTATACAGTGCCGATACATGAGACCCACAACCACAACATAACCTAAATATGAGAACTCCCAATCTCTAACTCCATATAGCACACGAATCTCTATATCCAATCCCAATTCCACCGTTCGAATATACAACACACCTCTAATATCCAATCATTCGACGAGAGGTACTCCTATAATTCTTCTATACCACCACGCCAACTTGAATATCAACAATTGATCCAATAAGAGAGTGCCGCAATACTATTGAAGTATCATCAGTCTCAATCACATTTCCCTTTTTCTGAAATGTATACCCTCATCAAGTCACACCAATTAGTACTACCATTTCCTTAATCATCTGAAATTATCCGTGCTGTCTAAGAATTTTATGACCTTCTTTTTGGAACTGAACAATAACCTTTCACACGCAAATCTCAATCCTCCACAACATACCGCATATACCATACCATACTACGATAAACATGAGAACTTCATATCCCTTCCGAGCCACAAGTAGTTACGTACTCAACGAGCCAAGAACTTTCTAGTGATCCCATCTAGAAGGAAATCACTGCACATCCCATGCTCCTCACACTCGTAGAAAATACGTATCTCTAACCGTGTGAGAAACCATCAAGAACTCCCGAATTCCATTTGCACAAAACTGAACCGTCAGGACTGAATCCTTCTAACTCAGCCAAGCTACGCAGGTCACTAAAACCCAAGAGAAAATTTCGCGAAATACCTGAAGAAACTCATTACCTTGTAAGCACCCAAAGAACTAATCATATCCTAACCATGCCGATCCGGCCTACTGTCACGCCCCCTTTTTCTTGCGGAATCGGGTTTATGATATTTTGGTTTGGACAACTCTTTCCTTTTGGAAAGGGGGTTTGCATTTTTTGAAGAGTCGCCACCTAACAATTTAAGGTGCGTTAAGGCACCTATAGGGTTCATTTATGACTACGTTTGATAACGAGAGACAGGGTAAGGGCTTGAAATTATCCTAAGGGAAAGGTGTTAGGCACCCCTCAGGATCCACTAGTGTGGTTCCCGGCCAAACAATTTTTGTGAATTTGTATATTTAGCAAATAAACAAGTATGGCTCAAATAGTAGGGGATTTAAGTTTAAATACACAGGTGTTTGAAAAAACAATTAATGAAAATCAAGATTTTAAAAAGAATTACAATCTAAGCATATTTGTGAATGTAAAGGGGGGTGTCCTAGGTTTGTTTATAATACGGATCACATCAATGCAATACCCGATATGACACTCCTCAAAGAGGGGCTACACGTGGTATTAACGCACTGATTATCATATCCATACCTACACTTTCCCACCCCGTGAAGGCAATTAAAACGAGGGTTGGTCTCGACCCCTATTGTATGTTGTTACCCGTCCATTCCTATCAGTCCCGAAGGAATTTAGGACTCCTATCCTATAAAAGAGGGTTCTAGGTAGACCCTCAAGTTTAAAGGTAAAATACAAAGGCGACATATAATAAACAAGTAGGACTTTAATAAAGGGGAGCATGGAAGACAAATGAAAGGCTCAGATACACCTCCACACACAGTACACATAAACAACATGACTTATACACAATTAAGGTCTAAATTCGGATCCTAAGCATGGTATCTAAGTGATAACAGCAGAGTCAGATTTATTATATGACTCAGAGAAGAAGTCCTAATCAAGCTTGCCTACTGATTTTAACGTGCTGACAATTAAACATTAATCACAAAGACGGTTCTGGTTTTTTTTAAAGTTGATTACTTAAGACTTGCCTAAGCGTAAAATAATATGCAGCAGTTGCCAAAATTATTAAAAAACAATTTGGACGTTATTTTACCTAAAACATGTTGTTCTAAACGTTGCAAAGACATGCAAGGATTGTGACTAGTTTCACTTAAACAGGATAATCAAACATGAGACTGTTTTATGTCTTTTTTTATGCATCAGTAGTTTAACTAGGTGTGACTGAGCGAGTGTGAACAAGATCCTAAAGAGGGTATCTAACATGCACATATGAAAATGCAGAATGATTGCAAAATTCCTAAATCATGATCGCTAAATGCCCAAAGAGTTACAATATGACTTCAAGACATGCAGGAGCAACAATTTTATATTGATGCTGTTGTTTAGCCTAAACCAGGATTTCTAAGTGGTAAAGTGATGTCAAATGAGATGCTGAAATAGTAAACCTAAGAACATGGTATCTAATGCATGACATGCTTTGAATGTGTTGGTTTTACACATGGATTCTAATGCACATATAGGAAATGTAAACCTAAGACATGGTTTCTACCCATTGATGTTGATAACATATATAACTACCCTCCCCTTTTCACTAGCCAACCCCAATACTTGTTTACAATAGATTATTACAGACCAACATTGAAATGAATTACATAAGTAGAAAAGAAAAACAAGAAGTTACACTATAGAGAGACTGAAAACATGCCCAGATCTCCAGCACCTGATTAGGACTTCCTCTTTGAGTTATGCAAAAAATCTAACTCCATCACCTCAAATGCCAAGATTTTTTATAGCCTTTCTCATATCTGGGTGTGTCTGAGTTCCCTAAGGACCTCAAGGGATCCCGGGCAGTGTTTACACCTAGATTTCATAGCCAAGATAGAGTAAGTGCAGTGTGGAAAGGCCAACTTTCATGTATCCAAGTTCAGAGGGAGCTCAAGGGTCCCAAGGCAAGGCTCACACAAAAGGGGGCAGAACATAGTGGTCTAAGAGTAGAGTGAGAGTGCTTGTCATAGTGTTGAAAAGATTTAAGCAGGAAAACAGTTTAAAAAGAGACTTGTTTGAAATAGTTTTGTAAAACAACAGGGGGAGTTGTTCAATAGGACAGTTTTAGAAAGAGAGTAGAGTAACAGGCAACAGTCCAAACACAACATCCGAAACAGGTTCATATATAATCAAGGAACATAGGACCAAGGCAGGTTCAACAGTTACCAATAGGGGTAGTGGGATTTGGGTACACATAGATCACATAAGTAAACATATAGTTGCATGAGTACTTAAGCATAGAATCAGCAATATGCTAAATGGGTTAGAGAACCTTAGATTTAACACAGAATCATGTAACTTAAGGATAGCCAACTATTTTTCAAAGAGAGGTTTATGCTAGAAATTAGAGAAACACAAGTAAGGAAAGGCCACATTGGGGTATATCAGGAGGAGGAATGACCCTTTTTAAACATGATGAGTCTAAGGGAGGGGAGACCTTCAGAAGCATGCTGATGGAGTGATGAAGTAAACATATCAATTGCAAGTTGAATCAACAGAACCATAAGTGAAAACATACTAGCAATAGGATAAAATGAAACAGTAAAAGAAACACATTATTTTGAAACTTGAATTGAAATCATAACATACCAGTAAAGAAGTAAACACAAAGTGAGGGGCAAAAGAGTATAGTAATCAGCCTTGGCTTGCAGCCGGCTGACTTAGAACAATAGCAAATAACCAGAGAAAAGAGAGAGGAGAAGAGTGTTTTCTTTTTTGTGTGAGAGAGGGTTTTGAACTACTGTGTTCGTCTATAATAAAAAGAGAAGAGGGTATACATAATAGTTTGAGAGTCAGGTCCATAAGGCAAAAATTAATTATTTAGCAATTTTAAAACTACAGGATCAATTAAGGATCGAAAATCAGCCAAGTCTCCCTTAATTAAGGGAGTAATTACCAACGGTAGAAAGCAGGTGACAAATAAGGAAAGAATTCAAATAACATAGGTACAAAGTAAACAATTAGGGCTACGTTCATGAGGCTCTAATTAAGGAAATAATAAGAATCAATTAATAATATAGTCAGCCATGTAACAAGGCAAGAAGATAACTTAGAAGTCGGAAATCAACACAAAATATCATCACATGAAATCAGTAAAGGGTATCAATCACAAGAAATTAGGGATTCAATAAAAGTAGTATTGATTATGGGAAATTAATATAAATTTCTGTCAATAAACAAAGTAAACATAATATAGTGGGAGAAGCAAAATCAGAAATCCTAATAAGCACAATAGGGTAAAAAATCACAGAGACTCAGAACATATGCATAAGAAACAGACATACACACAAATCAGACGAGCAAATAAGCAAAGACAGTCTCAGAACCTAGGATTAAAACAAAAAATTAGGGTTCTTAGCATGATAAAAGAGAAAAACTTAAATAACCGTTTAAACATAGTAAGAATCATAGAATAATACTATAAAATAAGAGGGAAAGTCATTTTGATAAGGGGTTAAGAAACCCTAGTTTGAAGATGAAGAGTCGTTTTGAGAAAATCGGAAAACCTTTAAGGGAAAATAGCAAGATAACTCTGGATATACCCAGATCTATCACAGATCTAAGAAAATCAAGAGTTTAGTAGTTAGGGTTTCAAAGAGAACCCAAAGAGAAGGAGAAGTAACTCAAAATCACCGATGTTAACCGGAAAGTGGTAAAAATCTTACTCGGATGACCATGGTGTTACGCCCCGCAGCATTACGTCGATGTTATGCTTTGCAGTATTAGGTTACGACAGTGTTGCACCCAGCCGTATTACATTACGGTGATGTCACATTTTGCATTATTAAGTTATGACGATGTTGCACCCTGAAGTATTGTACGTTAAAATTTTGTTTTCAGTTAACCGATGTAGACTCGGGGATGGGATCATCTTGATATTAACATACTTACGCTATTTATAGCAAGCAATAAATAAGTGTTATGATGAATAAGTGGGTACACGGATTAAAGAAAATGAGTTTGTTGAAAGTGGTCAATTTGGAATAAAATACGGGTCGAGCGATAATACCCGATAATTATGAACTAGTATCATGCAAAGTACCATATGACCACGATAGTATAATATATAAAGTATATATGAAGTATTTTAAAAACAAATAGAATCTTAAGTAAGATGTGGTAATTTTTAAATTATGCGGGTAATTAATTAATTACCGGATAGCAGGACATTACCCGATTAACTAATAAGCGGATAAAAATTAAATAATTTACACCCAAGTGATGTGGCAGCATAAGGTGTCTCTTAGTCACCCTATGTATTAGGTGGCAACCTTGGCATCCAAGACAAGACATAAGTCTTGTTACAATTAAAAATGGGTCAAAAAGATAAGGATAAAATAACATTGGAAAAGGATTCATTCTTGATTTGGAATTTAAGAACAGAAACGTTCATCAATTCAACAAAGTAAGAGGTTAGAAATTTTGTTCACTTTGTTCAAAGAAGCAGAAGCTGCAACGACCAGGCACTTCAACGCCAAATATAAAACAGAAGCTGATTTCGTTCATCAGCTTCCACTGATTCAGAAGCTTAATCCGATTTTTGGGTTCTAAGTTCAATCCACGAAGGTTTCCAACGAAATATTATACAGAGTTTTTCCTACTCCAGGTATGTTAAGGCCCTCCCTTCTTTCTTTTGGCATGGTCCATATGATACTGAAGAAACGAGCAAACACAGTTTTCATAAATTACTCTATTCTTAGAAATAGTAGGGATGTATATTTTTGATTCCCCATGAAAAATATTATTATCTTCTGCTCGTGGGTCTCAGAATAATACGCAGTTGGAAAAATTTGTCCGGAAGGAATATTGAGATTATTACGTATTTTTCATGCATTTCATACATGTGCATTGACCCATGACCAGATGACATTATATACACGTATATATGTAAATATATGTATATGGGATATGGGAAAAGGTTACGACATTATATACGCACCACCATCTGATCAGTTGGTATATGATGATGATGTTGCCCACAGTGGATGAAATATAATTCAAACGGCGTTATATACACGTATATATATATGTATATATATGTATATGGGAAAGGTTATGGCGTTATATATGCACCACCACTTAATCAGCTGATATACAATGATGATTTTGCCCACAGTGGCCGATATGATATGATGGGATGCCCTCAGAGGCTGATGATGTTATAAAACATGTACCTATGCACGACATGACATTCATACACATATGCATAACACTAAAAGTAATTTATGATTTACAAAGTTATTCAGACTTACAGGTTGAGTCATGTACTCTATATTTCTTTCATGTCTCTTATGTACTTATTTATGTGCCTTACATGCTTGGTACATTATTCGTACTGACATCCCTTTTGCCTGGGGACGCTGCGTTTCATGCTTGCAGGTCCCGATAGGCAGGTCGAGAGCCCTCTAAGTAGGCTATCAGCTCAGCAGAAGATGTTGGTGCGCTCCATTTGCTTCAGAGTTGCTTGTTTGGTTAGTATGATCTAGACGTGTATTGTTTGGTATGGCGGGACTCTATCCCGACTTTTATGACATTCATGTACTCTTAGAGGCTTGTAGACATATGTCGTATACGTAAAAGATTGTACGGCCTTGTCGGCCTATGTTTTGAGTTTATAAATGATTATGTTGTCCTATTAGGCCTGTATGTCACGTGTATATGATGATGTAATAAGAAAGATACGTTACATTGGTACTCGGTTGAGTAAGGTACCGGGTGCCAGTCACGGCCCATCGGTTTGGGTCGTGACACATGGATGACCGAAAAATGGCATGAGAAACCATGGGAGGTGAGTGAACTGCCTCTGGTTCACTTGAAGGCCTCAAAACGATGACACACGTTCAAGAGGGAGCCATAAGGCTGGTAGGTGGCGAGACCACCATGGATTCCGGCAGGGAGACGGCCGGAGAAGAGAGGAATGAGGCCCAACAGGTGGAGCGTTTTAGAGAGAGAGAGAGATGAGAGAGTTGAAAGAGTGTAATAGCGGAGTGAAGAGAGGAAATGAGGGTTTGGGTGGGGGTAGTCTTTAGGTTAATCTCGGAAAGGATTAACCTGGACCGTTGATCAAAAATGATCAACGACCAGGATTTGAGCAGAACTGGGTCGGGTAGGATTTAGGCTTTGGGCCCGGGGTATTGGGCTGTGTTAATTGGGTTTGGGGCTAGTTTGATTTAGGTTATAATTGAAATAAAGTCATTAGACTATATGCTCAGAGACAAAGTCATCGGAGTTTAGCAAGGTAGCTGCCCGACGTTCGCAGCACTGCTTTTCTCCCACTTGATTTCATTAGACTATATTTAGTGCATTTTTCAGAATTTTTGTTGTATTTAGACCTTAGTAGATGCTCGTAACTTGTGACACCCCGATGTCGTGCTGTATCTATTTCTGTACTTGTTATATTTCGCTAAATTTATACTTGTTAGGGATTTATTCTTATAAATGACATAAATTGACTTATTAAATTGTTAAAAATGAATTTGGGAATTTTGTCGGATGGCCTTGTCTTTACGAGAGGCGCCATCATGACCGGGTCTGGTTTGGGGTCGTGACAAGTTGGTATTAGAGCCTAGGTTATGTAGGTCTCACGAGTCATGAGAAGGTTTAGTAGAGTCTCGCGGATCGGTACAGAGACATCTGTATTTATCCTTAGGAGGCTGTAGAACCTTTAGGAAAAACTTCACATTCTTGAATCTTATCGTGTGTTCTTAATTCAGCGTGAAATATAACTCTTTGAATTCCTTCCACGAATTTGTATGTGCGCATAAGCGCTCAGTATCAAATGTGCATCGATGGCTTGTGATTCCTTTATCAAGGGACGAGATGTGATCTCTGTGTGTTGATTATGGGCTAGTCTGAAGGACTTGAGGCCGAGTCTTTGCCTATAGCTGGAGCACTGAGGCGTTGATTGTGTGGGCACGTGCTTTTGGATTTGTATTGCTGATAGTGTCCCTATTAGTGGGAGTGATGACTAGATAGCTGTGTGATGAGTATGACATGACTGCGAGATGTATTCATACGATTTGGAAGCGACGAGAAGGGTCTGCTGGAGGATAGAAGAACTATTAGGTGCTTGATTTCCATCTTGATTTGAGGTATAACCCCGAGTTATGGGTGTGTGAAGAATCTTTTCATGTTTTCTAGTTGGGGAGTGAAGAAGATTTTACGTTGTGTTATGAGTTCAGACTTAGTAAGATTAAGCGACTGCGTAATGTTTATGACGGTGGAAGGTATAAAGAAATGTTAGTTGAGGCGAAACGGGTGGGTTATCTCCTGCGGAGTGTTTTGAAGTTGTGTGATCCTTATGTGGTCTGATGGAAGATCTCTTCTATCAGTGAAATGTATGTGCTGCAACTTGAATTTGGGTCCCCTAAGAGAGTGAGTTTAACTATTTCGAGAGTGAATGCGAGATTTGCAGAAGATTGAAACTATTAGATGGTACGTGTTTCACGAGCTTGTGAAGGATTGAGTTTAATCTCACTATGGTATTATGGCAGTAATAGCATATATGCATTAGTATGTGTTTTAATCTATGGATTCGAGCCAAGTGGGGGAGCTTGGTACTAATTAGTTGGCTGCACGATTATGTGCCATGTTGGTTCCAGTTTGAGGCATGCGGGTGAATCAGTTATGGCTTACGGAGATTGAGACCGAGGATGGATCGAATAAAAAGAAATTTCAATAAAGGTTATGCTATGCTTTATGAGTGTATGAGAGTCATGGAATGACTTGAGTTGTTATTGGTAAAGGAAGCTTGGTGCATAGGGCAGGAAGTTGCTTGGTTGCATTAAGGCGAGGTTGCGTTCTGCGGTGTTGGAGTGCTAATGAGGCACAGGTTGCTCGGTTCATTTGGTCAGACTAATTGCAGTTGAGTAGAGTGGATGACTCTCGAGAATAGTTCTAATGTGTTCCATATTTTACGTGTGATAATTGGAGATTTTCAAGATGTATTTTTGGCTAGAAACTGAGGTTTGCATTGGAGGGTATCAAGACTTGTGGCATTTCTATATCAACTATGGAATTCTATTTATCAGCATCGGGAAGGTGAAGGTAACGGATTTAGATTCGCAGGAAGTCTCTTCAGAGTAAAGTATTTCGAATGTGGTGCTTTTGGGGACGTTTAAGAGAGTATTCAGCGGCTTATGAGCCTTAGACGACATGGTTTTATGCTTGGGTCTCATGTGATGAATCTGGGTCGAGGAATTGTGGTGTTACAGCAAGAAGGAGTATCTAGTTGAAGGTAAATCAGAAGTAAACTCGGATAGATGGGGTAGCTTGGTAGTAGGTGTTGATACCCAATTTTTTCCCAAAATATTTTAAAATTGCATATATACCTTCAAAATCATGCATTAATAGCAATTGGTATTTTTCTATAATTTTCCTATATTTTTATTAATTTATCTAGCATTTTATTCCCAATGAATAATTACAAATGATTTCAAAATCATCTCTTGATTTAATTTATTATTTGTGGTCCTATTTGAATCAAATTCTTTCATAATTTGCCAAATTGTCATCTTTTGGCTATAATTGCAATAACTTTGCAATTATAGCCCAATCATATGATCTCATACTATTTTGACCGAAAATTAATCATTTGTATTTTTAAATACTAAGTAATCATTTTTAACTATTTTCTATGCATAATATTCATTTTGTATAATTATTAGCCAATTTATAAATTATTTTATTTAATTTAATTGAGTATTTAACAAATAGCCCCATTTTTATTTCAATTATAACCTAAATCAAACCAGCCCTAAACCCAATTAAAACAACCCAAAGCCTAAATCCTACCCGACCCAATTCTGCCCAAATTTTGGCCGTTGATCATTTTTGATCAACGGTCCAGGTTAATCCTTTCCTAAATTAACCTAAAGACTACCCCCCCAAACCCTCATTTCCTCTCTTCACTCCGCCGTTACACTCTCTCAACTCTCTCATCTCTCTCTAAAACACTCCACCTGCTAGGCCCATTCCTCATTTCTCCGGCCATCTCCCTGCCAGAATCCATGCTGGTCTCATCACCTACCAGCCTTATGGCTCCCTCTTGAATGTGTGTCATCGTTTTGAGGTCTTCAAGTGAACCAGAGGCGGTTCACTCACCTCCCATGGTTTCTCATGACATTTTCTGGTCATCCATGGCCGTCCGAGTAAGATTTTTACCGCTTTCCGGTAAACATCGGTGATTTTGAGTTACTTCTCCTTCTCTCTAGGTTCTCTTTGAAACCCTAACTACTAAACTCTCAATTTTCTTAGATCTGTGATAAATATGGGTATATCCATAGTTATCTTGCTATTTTCCCTTAAAGGTTTTCCGATTTTCTCAAAACGACTCTCCATCTTCGAACTAGGGTTTCTTAACCCCTTCTCAAAATGACTTTCCCTCTGATTTTTGGGTATTATTCTATGATTCTTACTATGTTTAAATGGTTATTTAAGTTTTTCTCTTTTATCATGCTAAGAACCCTAATTTTTGGTTTTAATCCTGGGTTCTGAGATTGCATTTGCTTATTTGCTCGTCTGATTTGTGCGTATGTCTGTTTCTCATGCATATGTTCTGAGTCTCTGTGATTTTTTACCCTATTGTGCTTATTAGAGTTTCTGATTTTGCTTCTCCTGCCTATATTATGTTTACTTTGTTTATTGACAGAAATTTATATTAATTTCCCGTAATCAGTACTACTGTTATTGAATCCCTGATTTCCTATGATTGATATCCTTTATTGATTTCATGTGATGATACTCTGTGTTGATTTCCGACTTATAAGTTATCTTCTTGCCTTGTTACATGGCTGACTATACTGTTAATTGATTCTTATTATTTCCTTAATTAGAGCCTTATGAACCTAGCCCTAATTGTTTACTATGTATCTATGTTATTTGAATTCTTTCCTTATTTATCACCTGCTTTCTACCATTGGTAAATTACTCCCTTAATTAAGGGAGACTTGGCTGATTTTCGATCCTTAATTGATCCTGTAGTTCTATAATTGCTGAACAATTGATTCTTGCCTTATGGACCTGACTCTCAAACTATTATATATACCCTCTTCTCTTTTCATTACAGACGAACACAATAGTTCAAAACCCTCTCTCACACTAAAAAGAAAACACTCGTCTGCTCTCTCTTTTCTCTAGTTATTTGCTATTGTTCTAAGTCAGCCGGCTGTAAGCCAAGGCTGATTACTCTACTCTCTTGCCCCTCACTTTGTGTTTACTTCTTTACTGGTATGTTCTGATTTCAATTCAAGTTTCAAAACAATGTGTTTCTTTTACTTTTTCATTTCATCCTGTTGCTAGTATGTATTCACTTATGGTTCTGTTGATTCAACTTGCAATTGATATGTTTACTTCATCACTCCATCAGTATGCTTCTGAATGTCTCCCCTCCCTTAGACTCGTCATGTTTAAAAAGGGTCATTCCCCCTCCTGATATACCCCAATATGGCCTTTCCCTACTTGTGTTTCTCTGATTTCTAGCATGAACTTCTCTGTACAAAAATGTTGGCTATCCTTAAGTTGCATGATTCTATATTAAATCTAAGGTTCTTTAACCCCTTTAGCATATTACTGATTCTATACTTAAGTACTCCTGCAACTACATGTTTACTTATGTGATCTATGTGTCCCCAAATCCCACTACCCCTGTTGGTGACTGTTGAACCTGCCTTGGTCCTATGTTCCTTGATTATGTGTGAGCCTATTTTGGGTGTTATGTTTGGACTATTTTTCGTTACTCTACTCTCTTTCCAAAACTGTCCTATTGAACAACTCCTCATGTTGTTTTACAAAACTATATCAAACAAGTCTCTTTTTTAAATTGTTTTCCTGGTTAAATCTTTTCAACACAATGACAAGCACTCTCACTCTACTCTTAGACCAATATGTTCTGCCCCCTTTTGTGTGAGCCTTGCCTTAGGACCCTTGAGCTCCCTCTAAACTTGGACACATGAAAACTGGCCTTTCCACACTGCACTTACTCTGTCTTGGCTATGTAATCTAGGTGTGAACACTGCCCGGGATCCCTTGAGGTCCTTAGGGAACTCAGACACACCCGGATATGAGAAAGGCTATGAAACAATCTTGGCATTTGAGGTATTGGAGTTAGATTTATTACATAACTTAGAGAGGAAGTCCTAATCAGGTGCTGGAAATCTGGGCCTATTTTCAGTCTCTCTATAGTGTAACTTCTTGTTTTTCTTTTCTACTTATGTAATTCATTTCAATGTTGGTCTGTAATAATCTGTTGTAAACAAGTATTGGGGCTGGCTAGTGAAAAGGGGAGGGTAGTTATATATGCTATCAACATCAATGGGTAGAAACCATGTCTTAGGTTTACATTTCCTATATGTGCATTAGAATCCATGTGTAAAACCAACACATTCAAAGCATGTCATACATTAGATACCATGTTCTTAGGTTTACTGTTTCAGCATCTCATTAGATATTACTATACCACTTAGAAATCCTGCTTTTGGCTAAATAATAGCATCAACATAAAACTGTTGCTCCTGCACGTCTTGAAGTCATGTTGTAACTCTTTGGGCATTGAGAGATCATGCTTTAGGAATTCTGCAATCATTCTGCATTTTCATGTGCACTTTAGATACCCTTTTTAGGATCTTGTTCACACTCGCTCAGTCACACCTAGTTAAACTATTGATGCATGAAAAAGGACATAAAACAGTCTCATGTTTGATTATCCTGTTTAAGTGAAACTGGTCACAATCCTTGCATGTCTTTGCAACATTTAAAACAACATGCTTTAGGTAAAATAACTTCCAAACTATTTTTTAATAATTCTGGTAACTGCTGCATATTATTTTACGCTTAGGCAAGTCTTAGTAATCAACTTTAAATAAAACTAGAACCGTCTTTGTGATTAATGTTTAACTGTCAGCATGTTAAAATCAGTAGACAAGCTTGATTAGGACTTCTTCTCTGAGTCATATAATAAATCTGACTCTGTGTTATCACTTAGATACCATGCTTAGGGTCCGAATTTAGACCTTAATTGTGTATGAGTCATGCTGTTTATGTGTACTGTGTGTGAAGGTGTATTTGAGCCTTTCATTTGTCTTCCATGCTCCCCTTAATCGAAGTCCTACTTGTTTATTATATGTCGCCTTAGTATTTTACCTTTAAACTTGAGGGTCTGCCTAGAATCCCCTTTTATAGGATATGAGTCCTAAATTCTTCCGAGACTGATAGGAATGGACGGGTAACAACATGCAATAGGGGTCGAGACCAACCCTCGCTTTAATTACCTTCATGGGGTGCGAAAGGGTAGATATGGATATGATGACCAGTGCGTTAATACCACGTGTAGCCCCTCTTTGAGGAGTGTCATACCGAGTATTGCATTGATGTGATCCATATTATAAACAAACCTAGGACACCCCCTTTACATTCACAAATATGCTTAGATTGTAATTCTTTTTAAAATCTTGCTTTTCATTAATTGTTTTTTCAAACACCTGTGTATTTAAACTTAAATACCCTACTATTTGAGCCATACTCGTTATTTGCTAAATGTACAAATTCACAAAAATTGTTTGGCCGGGAACCACACTAGTGAATCTTGAGGGGTGCCTAACACCTTCCCCTTAGGATAATTTCAAGCCATTACCCTGTCTCTAGTTATCAAACATAGTCATAAATGAATCCTATAGGTGCCCTAACATACCTTAAATCGTTAGGTGGTGACTCTTCGAAAAATGCAAACCCCCTTTCCAAAAGGAAAGAGTTGTCCCAACCAAAATGTCATAAATCCGATTTTGCGAGAAGAAGTGGGCGCGACAGCACGGCGACTCTGCTGGGGATATTTAGGCTTTTACCATTTCATACCGTTTTTGTGAATTTGTACCCTCCCTATGTGCAATTATTTATTTAATTCCTTTAAGCATTTACTTTCTTCTTCAAAAGCAAAACTGACATATCTTTCTTGTTTACTTCCTTTATAACTGCTTTAAATTATAAAACTGTTGTATTTATCGCTTTCTTAACATGAAAATACATGTCAACATGTTTTTAATTATTGCATAATCATGCTCAACATCATACTCCATTCGTGCCAAACAAATACTATAGAAACGCTTGATGAGTGGTTGCGCCCTTCCTATATCATTACCCCCCATAAATTCGAAAAGGCTTATTTGCGGTAAAACTAGTCGATCAGTGCAGTTGACAGTTCCGTGCCTTCCCCCTTTGAGTTGTCCGCTCAAGGGTACCAGTCTAAAACCCTATAGAAACCTTACTCTGTTTAAATTGTGCATGCATCATGGTCAAACCTAACCGGGTCAGTTATGTTGTCCACGTAATGATCCATTAAGATAGCCTTGTCCAAAAGTCCACTGGGTTTCCCTAAACCCAAACGGATGTCACCACATTTTGTGCATTAATTTGGAGAACTAAATGTCGATGTGTTGATCATAAATGTATAAATAGTCGAGTCCGGTAGGGGTAGGGTCTAACCCTTTTTGTTTTGTAGAAAATGAGGCATGTGGTCCCCAGTTTTGGTATGGTTAGCACGCCCCCACTCTTGCTATACTGGTGGAGAAGTCTTCCATCAAATGACCAAATCAATGAGTGGAAAGAGAGGGCTACCAAATCTAGCAAAAAGTTGGAATATCTGGAATACAGTCTGCTGGAGTTGGAAGGAAAAGGGAGGAAGAGAGTCACCGACTGCCAGAACGCTGAGGAAAACGAAAGAGAACACCTAGCAAAGGCATTTTTACTGGTGAACCTACGCAAACTGGAGGATTTGATCAACGAGAAAATTCAACCCGAGGGAGGTCCTTCTGGGACCAAATAGATAGGAATTTACTTTTTCTCTTTATGAATGTAATAAGGCCAAATGCCAGTAGTGACTTATTATTATCTTAGTATCATTTTGGGATTCGTCTATTTTTATATTATGAAATGAAGCATTTATTAGCATTAAAAGTTCCAAGTCTATTTGTCGCTAGGCCTACCTCGGGCACAAAGAGGTTCCCAAATTAGGACACGCTTTACATTCCCGCACTATATGTTTAAAATATTGCAATACTTTTTATAATCCTCAGTGACTTGACCTTTTGTTTTATTTTTGTTTTTATTATTCCCCTTCCCAAAGGTTAGTTTGTACACTCTGGCATCATCATATTATTTCACAAGATCCAGGGTCCCTCCACCCACTCCTCCTCTTAGTCCCTCTAAAGGCAAGAACAAAGGCAAGTATAAAATGGAAGATTTAAACAAAATTAGGAATGAGAACACAGCTAAACGGGTAGAGGCCACTGATGGCCAGGGTATTCGGGTTCCTAACAAGATTGTGTCACAACTTGAACAGAAACCGTTGAAATTCCAGAAAGAGCTTGATCAGGTTCGAAATCTGGCAAACCTGTCATTCTCCCTCAACACCCCAGATATCAACTTCCCCAATGCTCAAAACCCTACAATTCCTCAAAATATCCCAAAACAGCAGAATCATCCCTCACCTCATCATCATGCTGCTCCACCAAAGAACCAATACAACACCTGCCATACCCCAAACAACACTCCACTACTCATCTCAGAACCTCAGAACTCCACAAACGACCATTTCCACGCCCATACACCAGGCCACCATAACACTCCTATCTATGTAGAGACCATGCCACATTCTACCCAACCTATCTCATACACACCTGAGTCTGATGAAAAGGATTTGCTTATCAGGAACTTGGCCGAGGAACTTAAGAAACTGACTAGTCAGATTTAGGGCGTTGAGGGAAACAAAGGAATCGGGGGGCTAAACTATGAGGACCTTTGCATACAGCCTGATGTTGAACTGCCTGAGGGGTACAAAATGTTTGATGGTACGGGTGATCCAAGGGTCCATATAAGGACATATTGCGACAAGCTGGTTGGAGTAGGGAAGGATGAAAGGATCCGCATAAAGCTGTTCATAAGGAGTTTGAAAGGAGATGCATTATCTTGGTACATCAGCCAAGATCCCAAGAAGTGGTCAAGCCGGGTAGGCATGGCATCTGACTTTATGGACAGATTCAGGTTTAATACAGAGAACGCACCAGACATGTTCTATATCCAAAATTTGAAGAAGAAGCCCACAGAGACGTTTTGCGAGTATGCTACTCGCTGGAGGTCCGAAGCTGCTAAGGTCAGACTCGCCTTAGAAGAGGAGCAAATGAACAAGTTCTTTGTGCGGGCTCAGGACCCGTAGTACTATGAACGACTGATGATGATTGAGAACCACAAGTTCTCCGACATTATCAAATTAGGTGAAAGAATTGAAGAAGGTATTAAAAGTGGTATATTTATAAATTTCAAAGCCTTGCAAGATACGAATAAGGCTTTACAGTCCGGTAGTGTGTCTAAGAAAAGGGACGTAAGGGTCGTGATGGTTGCACAAAGGACCAAGTCTCCCCTTAAATACCAAGCTTACCCAACACCTCCACTCATATACCAGCCAACCCCAAATTACCAAGCACCCTCATACCAAGCTCTGCCACCAACTTATCAGTCATCTCCACTTCCTACATATCAACCTACTTCACCCAGATACTCCCAACCCGCTCATGTCTACCAAACTTATAATGCTCAAACATCCCACTATCAATCACCCTTTGCACGCCAAAATTTCCCTAGACCCTGACCTAGTTTTGATCGCAGACCTCCAAAATAATATACAGCCATCATTGAACCCATCGACCAACTGTATGAGAGGCTCAAAGCTGTTGGTTTTGTCGCCCCCATCCCTGCTGCAACCCCTGAGAATCCTTCTCAATGGGTTAACCCAACAAGTCATGCGCATACCACTCCAGCATGAAAGGGTACACCATCGATGAATGCCGCTCCTTGAAAGACAAGATACAGTCTTTAATTGATAACAAGATCATTGTGGCAAAGGAACCTCTCCAAACATATGCAACAACCCTCTGACAAACCATAAGGGTGGAGGTATCCACATGATTGAAGTAGAAGATGACTGGGATCCCAAAGGATCAATCGGGTTGATCGCAGAAGGTGATGACCTGAAGAAACCAACAATTACTCTCAATCCAATCATAGTCCAGATCCAACCGTCTGAGGATGCTGAGGTGAATATGTCTATACCTCTTGAGTTTGAAGCAGCACCATCCGCAAAGGCACCGACACCAATTGAGGTTGAATTCATGTCTACGGCAAATGCACCCGCACTATTTGAGGTTGTAGTCTTGCCACCCAAAGCACATGTTCCATTCGAAGTGAGGATAGTCGCGTCAATCCTAGTAGCGATGTCTACCATGCCACCATTCTATACAAATGTTGTACCCTGGGACTATACAGCCGAGGCGAGAAGGAAGGGCAAAGTCAGGATTGAAGAAACTGTCGCAGCACAGGGTATGACAAGAACTGGTAGAGTCTACACCCCTGAACATCTGGTTGAATCAAGAAAGCAGACCTTCAGTCGGCCGCCCCTCATTGAGACAGGTTCAGACGACCTTTGGAGGAAAATACAAGCCAAGGAATATTCGGTCATCGACCAGTTAAACAAGACGCCAATGCAAATATCCATTCTTTCTTTGCTGCAAAATTCTGAGACGCACAAGAATGCTTTGTTAAAGGTGTTAAATGAAGCGTACGTACCAAGTAATATCACTAGCAGGGAAGTGGCTAATATGGTAGGACAAGTGCTGGAAAGCCATAAGATCACCTTTTATGAGGACGAGCTGCCACCTGAAGGGTTGGGGCACAACAAAGCACTGCACATCACCGTGCAATGCAAAGATTATTTTATAACCAGAATCTTGATCGATGGAGGTTCTAGTCTTAACATTTGTCCGCTGGTAACACTCAAGAAGTAAGGTAAAGGGCTGCATGAAATAAAGGATGGAGCAATCAATGTGAAAGCCTTTGATGGTTCTTAGAGGTCCACCATTGGTGAAATTAGTCTATGCCTGCAGATGGGACCAACCTGGTTCGAGGTCGATTTTCAGGTAATAGATGTACCAACATCTTACAACTTACTGCTAGGATGGCCATGGATTCATGCTACTGGGGTCATAGCATCAACGCTGCATCAAGCAGTAAAGTTCGAATGGAATCACCAGGAAGTGATCATTCACGGTGACGGTATCAACCCTATATACAGTCGTCAGACCATTCCGGCAATTGAGGGAAGAAGGAAGCTGGGAGGAGAAACTTACCACCACATTGAGCGGGTCAATGCTATCGACAAAGACAAATGGTAGGATAGCAAAATCGAGAGTATACTGAGTTGGAGTAGGTACGAACCTGGCAAAGGACTCGGCAAGAACCTCCAAGGAATCTCTAATTCCATAAAACTCAAGAAACATGGCACTACCTTCAGTTTGGGATATGAATACACCTAGGAAGAATTCAATAGTTGGTCGCCACCATGGTGCGGTGCTTACTACCCACTAGAGCAGCCAATACCACATCTGGAGCAGACCTTCTAGCAGGCCGACATTATTTATAGGTCAGATTAAGAAGAAGCACTTGCAGCAGTGAAGAACTTGTTTCTAGAGGACAATGATATGGACTATTGCGTTATTCTCGAGGAGGAGGGGGAGGAAGGCCCTTCAATACAGGCTGTGAGCAGAGGGGCACATCTCAAAAATTGGACCATCACGACAACCAAAGCCCGACGAGCCTCGGGGTAGCAAGGCTAAAACAAGCATTATTCACTGTTTTATTTACTAAATGTTTTTTTTTGGATTTTTCAATTCCCGCAATAAGATCTTCAATGTTCAAAACAGTTATTCAATTTATCAAAAGCATTTTTGATTTTTCTTACGAATTAATATTTATTGCTATCGTTTTCTCTCCTTGCTTTACCAATATAGCATTACTATTACTTGTCTTAATGAACCAATGACTATGACATGCAATGAGACAACGCAACAAACGAACATGGATACAGAAGAAGATGACATACCTGATGAGATTGTCAAAGAAGTTGAGAACTTTGAGAACAGTCCTAAGTCCAACTTGGACGAGACCGAGATTGTCAACCTGGGAGATGCATAAAACATCAAGGAAACGTGAATCAGCATTCACCTATCACCATCGAAGAAGAAAGAATACACAAAATTTCTAAAGGAGTATGAGGACATATTCACCTGGTCGTATGATAACATGACTGGTCTGAGTACGTCTATTGCGGCTCACAAACTACCAACCGATCCAATTTGTCCACCGGTAAAGCAAAAGCTTAGAAAGTTCAAGCCTGATATGAGTTTGAAAATCAAGGAAGAAGTCACCAAGCAGATCAATGCTAAGGTTCTCATGGTAGTAGAATACCCGACATGGTTAGCCAACATTTTGCTAGTGCCAAAGAAGGATGGAAAGGTCAGAGTCTGTGTCAACTACTGGGATCTCAACTGGGCCAGTCCGAAAGATGACTTCCCTTTGCCAAATATACACATCCTGATTGACAATTGCGCCAAGTATGAGCTACAGTCATTCGTAGTTTGCTTCACTGGTTATCATCAGATCTGGATGGATGAAAAAGATGGTGAGAAAATGGCTTTCATTATGCCGTAGAGAGTGTACTGTTACAAGATGATGCCATTCGGCCTGAAGAATTGAGGGGCCACTTACATGAGGTCTATGACTACCATTTTCCATGATATGATACACAATGAGATAGATTTATATGTGGATGATGTCATTATCAAATCCAAGAAGGTCACTGACCACATAGAAGATCTGAGGAAGTTCTTCAATAGACTGCGGAGATACAACCTGAAACTAAACCCGCAAAGTGCTCATTTGGGGTTTAGGGAAATTGCTTGGGTTTATTGTGAGCCGCCGAGGAATAGAACTGGACCCATCGAAGGTCAAAGCCATTCAAGAACTACCACCACCAAGTAACAAGAAGGATGTGATGAGTTTCTTGGGAAGGCTTAACTACATCAGCCGATTCATAGCACAGTCTACAGTTATCTGTGGGCCAATCTTTAAGATGTTAAAGAAGGATGCCACCACCAAATGGACCAATGACTGCCAAAGGCCTTCGACAAAATCAAGGAGTATTTGTCAATACCACCAGTCTTAGTCCTGCCCGAGCCAGGTAGACCCTTATTACTCTACCTTGCAGTGTTAGATAGAGCTTTCGACTATGTTCTGGGGCAGTATGATGAAAGAGAGAGGAAGGAACAAGCCATTTATTATCTCAATAAGAAGTTCACCTCGTACGAGGCCCGGTATTCTCTATTGGAACACACCTCTTGTGCTTTGACTTGGGTAGCTCAGAAGCTGAGACATTACTTATGCGCCTATACTACATATCTCATATCGAGAATGGATCTCTTGAAGTACATCTTTCAGAAGCCCATGCCTACCGGCAAGCTAGCCAAGTGGCAAATCCTGTTGAGTGAGTTAGACATTGTTTACTTAACTCAGAAAGTGGTCAATAGACAGGCACTGGCAGACCACCTTGTTGAAAACCCCGTAGATAGAGGATACGAACCCCTGAAAACGTATTTTCCTGATGAAGAGGTATCATTCATAGGAGAAGACATTGCGAAATCCTATGATGGTTGGAGAATGTTCTTCGATGGAGCAGCAAACTTCAAAGGAGTTGGCATAAGAGCAGTCCTAATATCAGAAATCGGTTAGCATTATCTGGTGTCTACCAAACTCAGGTTCCCCTACACCAACAATATGGCCGAGTATGAAGCCTGCATCTTAGGACTCAAAATGGCCATTGACATGAACGTTTAAGAGCTGCTTGTGATTGGAGATTCAGACTTGCTTATACATCAAGTACGAGGAGAATGGACGACTAAGAACTCCAAGATACTTATGTATCTGCATCATGTACAGGAATTGAGAAAGAGGTTCACGAAGACGGAATTCCAGTATGTTCCCAGAATCTAGAATGAGTTCGCCGATGCATTGGCTACCCTATCATCTATGATACAACATCCCGACAAAAATTTCATTGATCCCATTCCGATGAAAATCCATAATCAGCCAGCTTACTGTGCCCATGTTGAAGAGGAAGCAGACGGAAAGTCGTAGTTTCATGATATTAAGGAATATTTAGCAAAAGGAGAGTAACCGGAGCTTGCGAATCCTACTCAGAAACGCACACTTCGGAGATTGTCTAACAACTTCTTTCATAGCGGAGTAATCCTGTATAGGAGAACTCATGATTTAGGATTATTAAGATGTGTCAACGAAAAGGAAGCATCCAGAGGAAATTCATGCTGGGACCTACGGTCCACATATGAACGGTTTTGTCTTAGCAAAGAAGATACTCCGGGCTGGTTACTTTTGGATGAATATGGAAATGGACTGCATCCAATATGTCCGAAAATGTCACCGCTGTCAGATACATGCAAACATGATAAAGGTACCTCCAAGCGAGCTTAACACAACAAGCTCACCGTGGTCATTTGCTGCCTGGGGAATGGACATTATTGGACCAATCAAACCTGCTACTTCCAACAGACACAGGTTTATCCTAGTAGCAATTGACTATTTCACCAAATGGGTCGAAGCAGCATCTAACAAAGCAGTTACTAAGAAAGTCATGGCAAACTTTGTCCGCGACCGCATTGTTTGTCGATTCGGAATTCCAGAGTCAAGCATTACTAATAATGGCTCTAACCTCATTAGCGACTTGATGAAAGCTATGTGCAAAACTTTCAAGATCAAACACAAGAATTCCATAGCCTACAGACCTCAGATGAATAGAGCTGTAGAAGCCGCCAACAAGAATATCAAGAAGAAATTGAGGAAAATGGTAAAGAATCACAGATAGTGGCACGAGAAGTTATCATTTGCTCTATTAGGGTATCGTACCATAGTCCGCACATCAACCGGGGCAACCCCTTATATGTTGGACCCTCATTCCCCCCTCCCGCAATTAGAAACTGGGGCAGAATTTTGAGGAGGACCCTCAAAATTCTGAAGTAATTTTAGCCAATCGTCGCACGAGCAACAATCAGAAATGTCGACCAATCAAACTGGGGCAGAATTTTGAGGAGAACCCTCAAAATTCCGTAGCAGGAGAGGTTGCAATGTCCTGAACTACGTCACAGCCGTCGGTTTATCTAAAAGCTATTTTTAACTTATGTCATACTTTTACAAAATCATGCATGTTATTATTGAAACTACTTGTTTAGAAACGCTACCCCAATAATACAGACGGTATCACCAGATCAAAGCCGAACGAGTCAAGCAAAGCAAGCAAGGATACGAACTAACCTTCCCCCTTACAAAACTCACAATTTTTCTTTGGATGTAGGCACTAGGATTGTGAAATCATTAAACATACTGTACGCCCATGGGACAAACATTGTTCAAGAGTACGATTCTCAGAACCGTTGCACTTACCAACATTTGCTATCGGCACACACCAGTGATGTTCCGTATGTCATAATGTTCCCAATAATCACAACTCCACAATCTGCTATCAGTTAAGAAAACTCTACTGTCATTTGTTATCTTATTTCTTACATAAGGCTACCATTCTGCCTTCCGAGACTAAACGCTGTCTCCATCTGTATTTGCATTGCATAAGGCTACTATTTTGCCTTCCAATTTGCATAAGGCTACCATTCTTGTTTACATTTTATGTGCATAATTAATTTTATTTAAATCATGAAAAATAGCAAAAAATATCATGCACTGCATTTAGGATTTAATTTTACATTTTATGATTGGTAAATTAATTTGTTTTATAAGATATAAAAATAAAAAAATAGCTCATTTTACATTTTTAACTCTTTAATTTTGAAATTTATAGTTTTCTTTGAATTTAGGATTTAATTAATTATTGTAAATACTAGGGTTATTGATTAATCTAATTGGGTAGGTTAATTGAGTTCAAATTTTAATTTAGATTTTATTTTTAATTTGAAAAAAAAGAAAAGGATTTGAAATTGGAAAAGAAAAAGAAAGGAAATAAGAGAAAAATCGGATTTTTGGGCTTTTCCATCGAATTTTTCCAGGACCAAATGATTATACACCCATTACCCGTTCAAATTGCCCCACGCCCGGCCCAGATCCGGGTCCAATCCGGTCTAAACCCCCAGTACCCAAAACGACGTCGTTTGATTATCCTTTGATCACGACCGTTAGATCTCCTTAATCCAACGGTCCTGAACTGGGAAGTCAATAATATTTATATCTCCAAACGCTACCCTACCCCCTCATTTCGTCTCTTTCAACACACCTTCTGAGACCCTTACCCAAAACCCTAATGCCGCCCTAAAATCCCACCGCTACTGGTGGCGGCGCCACCACCAATCCTCGCCAAAATCACACCCTTGAATCCTATCCACCTCCCCGTCCTAAATCTCCAAACAAATCCCCTCAAATCACCCCAAAACTCCTCGAATTTTAAATCTGAGTTTGAACCCTAAAAGCCCAAAATCAATTTCCGTTGAATCTGTTGGCATGCATGACCATAGGCTTCCGATTTGTTCGACTTTGAAGTTTGATTCAACGCGAATTGATGCTGCTCATTTGTTCTTGACAAAGAACAAGTGATTAGCATCAGTTTCGTTTAAATCAAGATGCCTAGTGTTATTTCGGGTTTACTGGGTAAGTTTTCTTCCTTTTTCTTTTCTGTCCGTGTTTCACCTTTTATTCCTCTTCTTTTCTTAGCCCTTTCTTTAGTTACATTTTTTTACTTTGATTGAAATTCGAGCAAGGTTTTGAACCTAGGTTCCCTCTAGATTGATTTTGTGTTCGTATTTGTTCCGTTTGCTTTTCAGTTTTCTTTTTCAAATCTTAAGTTTGTGGTCTGTTTAGTTTTTATTAATGCCATGCTTAGAATTCTCATTTCATCTTTTGTTTTAGTCGCATAGTTTAATTTAATTAGGTCATTTTGAATCCCTGCCTATTTTGTTAATTAGTCAGTCACTTAGTTTAGGTTTTGGGTTTTGGAAATTGTTTGAGTGTTTTCTTTTGCCTGCTATGAAATACTGATTTGGTTTGGGTTGTCTTTGCTTCTTGGGCTTTGAGGCCAATTTAGACCTCACCTCAAGGGGTTGGTTTGGGTTCTAGGGTCGGATCTGAGCCCATGTCTGTTTGAGCTATTGGGTCAATATGACCCATTTGGTTCCCAAAGTAAAAACAGAGGGTCTAGGGGTTAGTATAGGAAATTTAGGTGGGGTCTCTTGTAACTGAATAGGGAAGCTTCCTAGAAGTTGGGATTGGGACTTATATGAAATACTGATTTTAAAACTAAGTACATGAGAGAAAAAATGAAAATTCAAAAAGGGTTCAAGTGCAAAATTGAACCCGTTCTCTGCTGCCCTAAAGACCTAGCCTATAAGGGCATCTTTACTTGAGGTTCAAGTCAGATTTTGGGGGAGAACTAAGAAATTCTAAAAAATTCAAAACGGCTAAAAATTCTAGAAAAAGCACTGTTTCATTGAATGCTCTGTGATTTTGATTTCCTTTCAACTTCTGAAACTGTTTTAACTCATCAGAGGGAGAAATGGTTTGAACTTGGTCGTCAAGTTTGGTTTAAGGTTCTGCTGGGCTACGTTTGATTAAGTTTGATATATTGAGCTGTTATACATCATTTCTGGGGTTTGGAGTTTTTGGTTGGTTGTTTTGGTGCTGATTTCTACTGCTGCCTTTGCTGATACTTCATTTTCTTATCTTTGTTCACTTCCAGGTATTCCCTATTTCTATGAACGATGAAATGCAAGTGTGAAAGTTGTAATTGCCTGAAGATTCCATGAATGAATGTTGTTTCCTTTAATCATAAATGTTAGCCATTCACTTACAATTTCTGAAGTTAGTGATGTAGTGTAATAGTATTTAGCCTGGCCTGTTCATCTTGATGTCGTAGTAATGTAATATTTCCTGGGAAAATCATGCTGCACCTTGTCTTGATGGAAAACATGAGGCCTGATAGTTTGATGGGGCGTAAATAACCTATGACATTCGAGATTTTTGCGTATCTGGACTGTTGCAGGGACGACACTATTTTGCTTAATTAATACTTGCCAATAGATCTGAATGTTAGCATTTAAAGGAAAGTTAATATGTAGTCTGTATTGGTAGTAAATGTGATTATGTAGTTAATGTTTTGTTTTTCAACGATTTTCCAATTCCTAATGTGTAAATGAGCATTGTATGAATGTGTTCAAGCCTGACAGACAAGTTTGAATCAGTCACTATTGTAATGTTAATTGATCTTTCCAAAAAAGGGGCTAGTTCTTGATAAACTGGATTTTCCAGCAGATTGAGTGCCAATTCTCAGAAGTTGTTGATATTTCCTTCCATCGTAGTTCTGAAGATTAAAACTGCATGTTATTTAGTTGTCAAGAATTTAAAGTTACATGTTATTTAGTTGTAAAAGCGAGATCCTATTTTGCGTTCTAAAATTAGTGGCATAGACTTCATTTCTCAGCTGCAGGGTTTCGAACATCGGTTCAATTATGAAGCCCATTCCTGAAAGTCCCTTTTGAACGAATCTAGGTCGTTCCTTTATTAGACTATCAGTCCTCTGGTATTGGCTCAAGCCTTTTGGCGTGATTGGATTAGCTTTCTCTCATGTAGGCCATTTTAATTAGTTTAAATGGAACCTTGGACTACATTTAGTGTTAATTAAGCCCATTGGTTAGATAGGAGGTGAGCCGTATTAGATAATACAAAATAGTTATGGCCCTCCGAATTTTAGCTTGAATGCCCTTTAAAATGGAATTGAGGTGCGCCGCGCCAAATAAAATCCTAAATGCGCGGCCCTCACTTACTTATTTCTTTTAAAATCCTTAGAACTCGGGGCGTGCCATCTAGCAAATTTCCATGGCCCTCGCAAAGTTAAAAACGCGTAGTTACTTTAGGCGCGCTTTTTTATAACATTTACCTTTCTAATCTCGGGTGTGCATTTCATGTGACCCAAATTCAAATCTTAAAACATTGAATAAAATATGTTTAGGATTGCGGGTGCATTTCATGTGGCACGATCCAAAGACGTGTTTTAAACGACGTTCAATCTTCTTTAAAAATTTGAATAAAAGCGGCTAAAAGTTAAAACCTGCACATAGGTTCATAATTGTTTAAAATCAGATAATTAAGCTGAATATAACAGTTGAGCGACCGTGCTAGAACCACGGAATTTGGGAATGCCTAATACCTTCTCCCGGGTTAACAGAATTCCTTACCCGGATTTCTGGTTCGCGGACTGAATACAGAGTCAATCTTTTGCTCGATTCGGGATTTGAACCGGTGACTTGGGACACCATAAATCTCCTAAGTGGCGACTCTGAATCTTTTAATAATATGATCCCGTTTCGATTGTCCTTTAATTGGAAAAACTCCCTTACACACCCCTTTCTGGGGGTGTAGGTAAAAAGGAGGTGTGACAATCTTCCTTAGTATCTTCTTGATATTCTTATTGGCGGCTTCTACAGCTCCGTTCATTTGAGGTCTGTAAGCCGTAGAATTCTTGTGTTTAATCTTGAAGGTTTCACACAGGGCTTTCATCAGGTCGCCGTTGAGATTGGAACCATTATCAGTGATGATTGACTCCGAAATTCTGAACCGACAAATAATACGATCGCGGACAAAATCTGCTACCACTTTCTTAGTCACTGCTTTGTACGATGCTGATTCAACCCATTTGGTGAAATAATCAATTGCCACTAGAATGAACCTGTGCCCGTTTGATGCAGCAGGCTCGATAGGTTCGATAACATCCATCCCTACGCGGCGAATGACCATGGCGAGTTTGTTGCAGTAAGCTTGTTTGGAGGCACCTTTATCATGTCTGCATGTATCTGACAGCGATGGCATTTTCAGACATACTGGATGCAGTCTGTTTCCATAGTCATCAAAAAATAACCAGCTCGGAATATTTTCTTGGCTAAGACAAAGCCGTTCATATGTGGTCCGCAGGTCCCCGCATGAATTTCCTCCAATAATCTGGATGCTTCCTTTGCATCGACACACCTTAGTAATCCCAAATCAGGAGTCCTCCTATACAGGATTCCTCCGCTATGAAAGAAGTTGTTAGATAGTCTCCGAAGTGTGCGCTTCTGAGTAAGATTTGCGAGCTCTGGGTATTCCCCTTTTGCCAAGTATTCCTTGATATCATGAAACCAAGGCTTTCCGTCTGCTTCTTCTTCGACATGAGCACTGTAAGCTGGCTGATCATGGATCTTTACTGGAATGGGATCAATAAATTTCTTATCTAGATGCTGTATCATGGATGATAGGGTAGCCAATGCATCAACAAATCCATTCTGGACCCTGGGAACATGCTGGAATTCTATCTTTGTGAACCTCTTTCTCAACTCCTGCACATGATGTAGATAAGGAGAGTATCTTGGAATTCTTGGTCGCCCATTCTTATCGGACCTGATGTATAAGCAAGTCTGAATCCCCAATTACTAGCAACTCTTGGATGTTCATGTCAATGGCCCCAAGATGCAGGCTTCGTACTTGGCCATGTTGTTGGTGCACGGGAACTTGAGCTTGGCAGATACCGGATAATGCTGACTAGTTTCTGATAGCAGGACTGCTCCGATGCCAACTCTTTTGAAATTTGCTGCTCTATCAAAAAACATTCTCCAATCGTCATAGGATTCTGCAATGTCTTCTCCTATGAATGATATCTCTTCATCAGGAAAATATGTTTTCAGGGGTTCGTATTCTCCGTCCATGGGATTTTCAGCAAGGTGATCTGCTAGTGCCTGTCCTTTGATTGCCTTCTGAGTCACGTAAACAATGTCAAATTCACTCAGCAGGATTTGCCAGTTGGCTAGCTTGCCAGTGGGCATGGGCTTCTGAAAGATGTACTTCAAAGGATCCATTCTTGATATGAGATAATTAGTATAGGCACAGATATAGTGCCTCAACTTCTGAGCTACCCAAGTTAGAGCACAACAGGTGTGTTCCAATAGAGAATACCGGGCCTCGTACGGGGTGAACTTCTTGCTGAGATAATAGATGGCCTGCTCCTTTCTTCCCATTTCATCATGCTTCCCCAAAACACAACCGAAAGCTCCATCCAATACTACAAGGTAGAGTAATAGAGGTCTACCCGGCTCGGGCGGGACCAAAACTGGCGGCGTTGACAAGTATTCATTGATTCTGTCAAAGGCTTTTTGACAATCATCAGTCCATTTGGTAGCAGCGTCCTTCTTCAACATCTTAAAGATTGGCTCACAAATGACAGTGGATTGAGCTATGAACCGACTGATGTAGTTGAGTCTTCCCAAGAAACTTATAACCTCTTTCTTGTTCTTTGGTGGTGGCAATTCTTGGATGTCTTTGACCTTTGATGGATCCAGTTCTATTCCTCGGCGACTCACAATGAACCCAAGTAGTTTTCCGGTCGGAACCCCAAATGCACACTTGGCGGGATTCAGCTTCAAGTTGTACCTTCTTAGTTTGTTGAAGAACTTCCTCAGATCTTCCATGTGGTCAGTGTCTCTCTTGGATTTGATGATGACGTCGTCTACATACAACTCGATCTCTTTGTGTATCATGTCATGGAAAATGGTAGTCATGTCCCTCATGTAGGTGGCCCCAGCATTCTTTAACCCAAGCATCATCATCTTGTAACAATACATCCCCCACGGCGTAATGAAAGCCATTTTCTCTGCGTCTTCCTCATCCATCCATATCTGATGATACCTAGCAAAACAATCAACGAACGACTGTAGTTCATGCTTGGCGTAGTTGTCAATTAGAATGTGTATGTTCGGCAAGGGGAAGTCATCTTTCGGAATGGCCCGATTGAGATCCCGTTAGTCGACACAGACTCTAACCTTCCCGTACTTCTTCGGCACTGGCACAATATTGTCTAACCAGGTTGGATACTCTACTACCCTGAGAACCTTGGCTTTGACTTGCTTGGTGACTTCTTCCTTGATTTTCAAACTTATATCGGGTTTGAACTTCCTGAGCTTCTGTTTTACTGGTGGATATGTCGGATCGGTTGGTAGTTTGTGAGCTACAATAGATGTACTGAGACCAGTCATGTCATCATAAGACCAGACGAATATGTCCTCATATTCCCTTAGAAATCCCGTGTACTCTTTCTTTTCTGATAGTGACAGATGAACATTGATGCGCATTTCTTTGACATTTTCTGCATCTCCCAGGTTGACAACCTCAGTTTCATCCAGGTTAGACTTAGGTCTGTTCTCAAAATCATCAACCTCTTCTGGTATATCATCTTCTTCTGAGTCTATATCCATTTGTTGTGTTGTCTCGTTGCATGTCACAATCGTCGGTTCATCAAGATAAGTAATAGTAATGCTGTGTAAGTAAAGTAAACGATAAAAAGTAATAAGAGCAAGATTTATAAGAAACTGAAATGCTTTGATAAATTTCATAATTGTTTTGAACATCAGAGCTCTTATTTCAATATTAAAAATGAGGAAAGAAAGTCAACTAGCGAAAAATAAAGATAATGCATGGTACTTTGTTCAGCCTTGCTACCCCGAAGCTTTCCGGGAACTAGTGGTTCTGATGAACCAATTGTTGAGGTGTGCTCCTCGGCTCACAGCTTGTATAGAAGGGCCTTCCTCCCCCTCCTCCTCGAAAATGACACAACAGTCCATATTGTCATCTTCCAAAAACAAATTCCTCATCGCCGCTAGTGCTTTCTCTTCTTCCAACCCATATATGACATCGGCTGGCTGGAAGGTCTGCTCTAAGCGAGGTATCGGATGCTCCAGCGGGTAGTAGGGACTGCGCCATGGTGGCGACCATTGGTTGAACTCCTCTCAAGTGTATTCATATCCCAAACCGAAAGTGGTACCGTGTTTTTTCAACTTGATAAGCTTAGCGATTCCTTAGAGATTCTTGCCAATTCCCTTGCCAGGTTCGTGTCCACACCAATTAAGTATACTTTCAATTTTGTTATCCCACCATTTATCCTTGTCCACGGTGTTTGTGAGCACGTGATTGTTGTCCTAAATATGATTATTCCCAAAATCCCAAACAAAATAATTTTTCTTTATTTTTTTACAATTTTTGTGCATTTTGGTGTCATTTTCTGATAATTGTTGCATTCTATTTGTGCATGTTAATTTTTATGAAATACAAAAATATGCATTTTTTGCATTTAGGTTTTAGTTTTATGTTTTTTTATCAACTAAAGTTTAAGTTGTTTAGAACAAAACATGAAAATCACAAAATTAGTTCATTTTTGCATTTTAATGATTTCTATTGGGAATTCGTCATGAAATAGTTTTCAAACAATTTTAAAGAATTAATTAGTCTTCGTTTTTAAATAACTAAGATTTCATGTTAGTTTTACATCTCCATAAAAATTAGAAAAATTATAAAAAATTGTAAAAGTGGGAAAAGAAAACAAAAGGGAAATAAGATTAGAAATTGGGTCTTAATAAAAGATCCAAATTTGGGCCAAATTAAGGGAATTTCTCAGGCCCAAATGCCTCAAAATCGTTGCAAATCAGTCCAGCACAAATCCCCTACCCGATCTGCCCCTTCTAAACGAAACGGTGTCGTTTCGGGGTCTCTGAATCAGGACCGCTGGATCTCATCAATCCAACGGTCCGGATCTAACTAGGTTACCTGTATTTAAGTGTCCGAAACTTCCCCCTACCCCCATTTGCCTCGTCTTCCTTACCCCACCCTTCTCCTCAAACCCTAATCCGCGCCGCCCCTAAATCCCTCGCCGGCGGTGAACACAACCTACGCCGTTCACCCCGAGATTAACACCACAGATCCCCCTCACTCTCCTCTTTCCATTGCACCCACTGGTTTACCTCGAACAAGGCCGGAACTCGTCGAATCTTAGTTTGAAGTTTTCCGGCCAAGTGACGAGTTCATCCAAATCAGTCCAAAATCACACCCCACAACCCCCGGCCCTTCCTCAACACTAATCCATGGTTATTTCCCTTCAAATCACTGTGAAACAGCCCGAATCGTAGATCTAAGAATTTCTGGTCAAACCCTAAAACCAAATCCTTTTGATTTCGAATCGTAGTATCCTTAACCATGTGTTCTCCTGTAAGAACACATGGTTAGGGATGTTACGCGTCAAAAATCTGAAAGGATTCAGATGTTTCTGACTGGCCGGAGTCCCTGGTGCCTCTGTGAGTTTTACTGCTTCCTTTTACTCGCATGTTTGAAGTGTTATTTACAGTTGTTGTTTCGTTAATTTTTGCTGTTAATTTGTTGGATTTATTCGTATTAGTTTAAGTTCTGCCAATTGTTAATTAAGTTCTGAATTGATATTTGTTTGAGTGAGTATGAGTTTACGGATTAAGAATTAGCTTTAGTTCATTTAATGCTGTTCATGTTAGTTTAAGTTTAGTTTGATATCATTTAGTTTGATTGAATTAATATAATTAAACATTTGGTTTTGGTTAGTTGATTAATTGTTTTCTGAGTGCTAGTTAATCATTCCCAGTTAGTTTTAGATTGGTTTAGGGTATTGGTTATAGCTGTTAAGGATGAGGGTAGGTTCAGTAACTTTGAGGGGCTTTTAGGGGTAATCTGGGTATGGAAAAGGGTAGTTTTGATAAGAATAGTAATATCAGGATATATGGAAGGGCAGTATAGGTATTGTATGGGTAGATGAATAACCTAAGGCCTTCTAGAATGGGGTACAAGTGTAGATTTTAATAATTGTAAGGCATTTACTTGTTTATCAAGTTAAGGATAGAAGGACCAAACTGAAAATAGGGAGGGACTGATTGGAAAATCAGAATCTGATCTATTCTCTTTGGGGTTGCCTATAAAAAGGGCATGAAATGCCTTGGGAAAGGGGGTTCCTCTCTCTTCTTCTGCCTTCAGCCCTAAGTTTCAATTTGAGCTTTCATTCTTGCTTTTGATTTTAGTTAGCATTTTAATTCCAAGATTATTCAGAAAACAAAAACATCAAAAATGGAGAAATCCGAAACAACTTCACATTTTCACTGTTAGTTTTGGATTTCAGTTTGGGGTTTTGGGTTTTAGCATTATCATATAGGTGCTTAGGTTCAGCTGAAAAGGTTAAGAGTGCATTTGAAGTTGTGTTTGAGCTGATCTGTGGAGTCTGCCCATATTTTTGGTTTTCAAAGCAATCTGCCTGTATTTCTGTGGTGTAATATTGCTGAGTTTGTTGCTGTTGCTGTTCAAAGTAGCTGACTCCTCTCCTTTTCTCTATTTACATTCCAATTTCCAGGTATATTCCCCTGAACCACACTGATGTATGCTTGCTGAAGTTGAAATGAAATGTTCAAGGGGCCTGTTATTCAACTAAGAGCAGTTTGTATCTTGATTGATATGAATAGTGTAGTTTCCTGTTATATAACTGGCAGTTTGTAGTTTGTTCAACGAGGTCGATTACATGTTAAAAGTTGCGTAATGTTGAACTTTTTGAATTGGACAGTTGAAATAGCGTTGAGCATATGTGGTCTAATTTGAAAATTTGTGTGAATTCAATATCAATCAGTAGCAATTGGACCTATGTAAATGATATGTGAATTCAGGAGTAAGTCTAGTGACCTTCAGCCTGTTTACTAGTAATTTTATCAATGGTCGTGATAGTGTGGTAAAAAGTCTGCTTTTGATTAAAGTTTTCTGAAATCGTTTGGTAGGCAAAACATAGTTATTGTTGGGTGATTGGTATCGAAACTAGTTAAAAATCATGAAACATGATTCATTCATAATTGGTTCGGTTCATTAGAGTAGCAGGTCTTGATAAGTAATTAGTAGGACAAATCGATTTAGTGATTTCGGAATTCATGGCTATCAGCTAAATGAGGGTACGTATTGTCATTATAGTAATTCGTTGATATTATATCAAATGTGACCTTGGAATTGTACCCATATTTATTGGGCTAATTGGGCTGTATCAACGTCGTGAGGCAGGCCCATGTTATTTAAATTTGGTTTTTTAGTTTACTGTAATGTAATCCAAATTCCGAATTCGTTAGCCTTTTTAAGACACATGAATAAGTAGTAAATCATAGTTATTTTGGGATTGCTACTAGCCTTGCCCGAATAAAATCACATACGCAGGCTGTCAACAATTGATTATTAAGAATGATTAGAATTTGGGAGGGCCATTTAGCGAACTTCACGGCCTTCCCCAAATAATATTAAGTCAGAATCTTTAGGCGCAGTTTTAATTAAATTACCTTCTTAAACTCGGGTGCGCATTGATGCGACCCAAATCCAAATCTCGACAAAGTCAAAATGTGTTGACAATCACGGGTGCATTGATTGTGACGTGGTTCGAAACGCGTTTTCATGACGTCGTAATTCTTAAAAATAAATAATGATAGAAAAGAGGTTCACAAATTGAGACGAGCCTCACCGCACAAATAAATAAATGTGGGGCCCTCAATAAATAATTACCGCAATGATTAGAATTTGGAATGGCCATTTAGCAAACTTCATGGTTTTTCCCCAAAATAATACTACATTAGCATTTTTAGGCACGATTTAATTAAATTACTTTCTTAAATTCGGGTGCGCATTGATGCGACCCAAATCCAAATCTCGATGAAGTCGAAATGTGTCAACAACCACGGGCGCATTGATTGCGACGGGGTTCAAAACGCGTTTTCACGACATCGTAATTCTTATAAAATAAATAATGATAAAAGCGGTTTACGAATAGAAGGCACATAAGCTAGCATGTATTAAAATCAGATAAAATCAAATACAACAGTTAAGCGACCGTGCTAGAACCACGGAACTCGGGAATGCCTAACACATTCTCCCGGGTTAACAAAATTCCTTACTCGGATTTCTGGTACGCGGACTGTTAACAGAGTCATAAATTTCCTCGGTTCGGGATTCAACCGGTGACTTGGGACACCATTAATCTCTCAAGTGGCGACTCTGAATAATTAATAATTAAAGCCCGTTCCGATTGTCCTTTAAATGAAAAAAACTCCTTTACGCCCCTTGCGGGGGTGTAGGTAGAAAAAGGAGGTGTGACAGCTCTGGCGACTCTGCTGGGGATCGAACCCAGAATCTCTGGTTCAGGGTTCAGAATTCGAGCTTAGATAAATTGTCGTATTTAATTGTATATGATTTTCCTACATGTTTTGTGTTGAATGTGCTAAATGTTACTGCTTTGATATTATCTAAACTGTATATAAACTGTGCCGACACCTTTCTCTCTTAACCTCCGGGAATGTGCTTACTGGTTGAGACTCCCTATTCTATTAGTGTCATACCTTGAAGTAAGAAAGAGGCCGGACAAGTTACGAAGCCGGATGGCCTTTTGGTTCCCGGTAAGTTGCCCCCTCCTCGACTCGAGTTGTCCGCTCGGGTACACAGTCTAGAACACTGACCCAGGTTTTGAACATAGAGTAATGTGACTTCATGCCGGATCCCTAGTAGGAACGCTTATTTGCATCATATTGCATTTGACTTAGGGGACTCAACACAGGGGTTGAGTCCGTCTAGGGATAGCAACCTGAAATGAAAGAACCATCCTGATGCATCCTACTTGCTCTGTACATATATTTGTTTCGAACCTGCATGTTGACCGGTTTCTGAAATTTGGGTGTTGGAAAATTAAAAAAAAAAAGGAAGAAAGAGAGTGAAATAAAATAGCAGTTAGGGAGTTAATTGATTATTTTAGAGATAAGAAATCAATGACCAATTACTGGCGAAACTCTGCCGAAATTTTTGAAAAAAAGGGAATTATTTATAAAAAAAAGAGTCTTTGTTTTGGAAAACATAAGTTGTCTCATTATTTTGTTGAAGGAAAATGAAAAAAAAAAGAGTCCGTTTTTTTTTGGAAAATAGGTTGTTTTAGTTGTTGAAAAAAAGAAGTTTTGTTTTAATAGTTGTTATTCGCTTATGCTAAAAAACAAAGATGGAAAAGAGTCATGTGTAAAATAGTTCGGTTAATTTGCCCGAACTACGCCTGGTTTGATTCTCACAGGGCGTGAGATACGTAGGCAACCCTCATCGGGTCCAACTTTAACTTTTGAAAAAATAACCGGAACGTATCAAAAATTTAATTTGTGTCATAAATAAACCAGGTGATGCCATTTTTGTCAAACGGGGCACCAGAAGGCTAACTTTGCATAAACAGCCACCTTTGGTCATGTATTTTCGTCTTTTTATTTTATGAAAAAAAAGAAGCTAAGTAGAGCCGTCTAGTCATAAGTAGCCTTAAAACTTTTTCCCAAAGCACTGAAAGGCCATGTTTGAAAGTCAAGTTCTTCGCTTTACAATAAATAGGTAATTTTGAGTCGCAAATATAGACAACTTATTTTTTGTGTCAAACAAGAGTCTTCTTTTGCTTAAAACGCTTTAATAAATGTGCAGGATGAACACGATGGTGAATGAGCCCTTTTCAATAATGACCAAAATCCCTTTTGAGCTGCAATTATGGTGGAATGATTTAGGCAAAGAGGGGCACGACGAAGTGAGAAAATATTTGAAAGACCTTCCGGATTTATTAAACATTCAGCCTCGGGGGGATCTTATCAGGGCATTGGTTGCCCATTGGGATTCGACACATAATGTATTTCATTTTTCAGACTTTGAACTCACCCCAACATTGGAAGAAATAGCGGGGTACATTGGAAGTGATCAAGCTCCATTGAGATTCAAATACTTGATTGCTCCTAGGGCCATTACCATACACCGATTCTTGGATTCCTTGAAAATACCCCGAACAGTTCATCACCCAGATTTTGCAAAGGGTTTCTGCAGTTTCCGCTTCATGTATGATAGATATGGCCATGTGGGCGGGTTCAATAATCCAGACTTTAAGATGTGCAACAGAAATAGCCGACAAAAATGGGAGGAACACAGACGAGTGGCATTTATGATAGCTTTTTTAGGCCTCGTAATATTCCCAAGGAAAGATGGTAATATTGATTTGAAAATAGCGGGGGTCGTCAGTACCTTGCAAACCATGGGGAAAAGTACTTTAGCACCTATGATCGTGGCTGATATCTTCAGAGCTCTCACTGCGTGCAAAGTTGGGGGCAAATGTTTTGAGGGATGTAACTTGTTGTTACAGATGTGGATGACTGAGCATTTGTGCCCTCGCTCTTAGTTATTGAGTTATGGTTCGGTTGAGAAAACTTGTATAGGTGAATTTTATACAAGAATCAAAGGGGCCAGTCTACCTGAAGGAGTCATGGCCTGGGCATTACTATTTCGGAACCTCAATGCCAGCCAGATACAGTGGGTGCTTGGATGGTTGCCTATCGAAGAGGTCGTATATATGCCAGCAGCCCGCCCGCATTTTCTGTTGATGGGGCTCAGAATCATCCATCCCTATGCACCATATCGGGTTTTGAGGCAACTCGGTAGATATCAAGTAGTACCGAGAGATGAAGATTTGAGTACCCAAGTGGTCGAAATCAGTCCTGACGGTCGATTCCCCGAGGAAGAAGTTCGCCAAATTTGGAGCGAGTGTCAACATTTGATGGCAAACACTTGTGTGTCAGATAGGGTCAAAGGGGAAGTTGCTCCAGGGTATCACGAGTGGTTCAAAGGTGACGTGGCATGTGGGAGACCGGCTAAAAGACCTCACCTCGAAGATTTCGCCAAGTCATCCCAAGAGCAGTGGGACTAGTTAGCAAAGGAAGAAAGCTATCGAGTTGAGATTGGTAAACTAAAACAGCAAGTTGAGAGTCTGAAATTCGAGAACAGTGTACAGGTTGCCGCGGATCAAGGGGAAAAGAATAGACTAGCTCGAGAAAATGAAGCACTTAGGACCCAAATCCGATAGTTGAAGATAACCATCGATAAGCAACCGAGGAGCCGATCCGATGAACAATTGGTAAAAAGATTGGAAAACGAAGTCAGGGAATGACGGGATGAGTTAGAAAAATCTGGGAATGTCATGGCAGAACTTAAAGCACAGTGGGCTACAAGAACAGAGGAGCGTCGTCAATACTTGAATCAGTTGAAAAGGGACCATGAGAAAATTGTTGCCAATTTAAAGAGAAAAGTGGTTGCCCTTGAGGGTAAAGCGGTTAGGCAGGCTAGAGATTTTGAAATTGAAAGTGGACATTGTTACAACTTGTTGGCCCAAATGGAGGTAGAAGTGCAGCAGCTGCAAGATCAACACCCGCAAGACTCTCGAGCTTTAAAGACGTGCAGCGATCAGATAAGACGCTTGCTCATAGAAAAGAAGCAAACAAAAGACAGGATTAGGGCCATTGCTCATGCTATCTTCAGGAGATGCCGGGCTTGTGAAGACATGACCCATACTACTTTTGCCTCAGCAGTGATGATCTATGTGAAGCGAACCACGAATGAGTTAGAGCATCTTGAAAGAGATTTGGATCCTAGGCCCGCGGCAAGGCCGAACGACGCCCCGCGGACACCTAAGTTTGAAGCACTAGAATATGCATAGTCGGTGTCTGTAATTCTCTACCATTTTGAGTCAGTCTTTCATATGCCTGTTATCTGTCCAGGTCAAGTAGGTCTGCAGTTTTTAAGAGTCTGTATTTGCTTTTAAATCGCGTCTATTAGCTTCGTTCCGAAATGTTGGGTTTGTAATAGTTTGTTTTAGTAATGAAAATTGAAAATTTCGAGAATTCTTACTTCCACCCTTTATTTTTGCATTTATCTGCACGAACTATGCTTGGTCTGATTCGTGCGGGGTCACGATACTTAGACAATCTTCATAGGATTTGACCATAATCGTAAGAAAAATAGAAAGAAGAAAAAGGAAAATAGAAGGAAAACCGAGAAAGAGAGAAAGAAAGAAAAGAGCAGAAAAACAGAGAGAGAAAGAAGAAGCACAAGAGAGGGATAAGGTGAAGAAATTCGAAAGAAAGGTAAAAAGAAACAAGGAACGAAATGCCGGGATGACGCATGCAATCGAGCAAGTGCATAATAGAAATGAATAACTGTATAAGTGCATTCATGCCAACGTGCGGTTGTTAAATCTGTTAAGACCTAATCACTAACAAAGTGGTTGTCTAAATGTGTGAGTCCAGGCAGGTGGTTAGTTGATTGGCAATTCTGGCAACTCACCCGTACAACACCCGGTCGAAAGATCAAGTAAAAATGACTGGGCAGGATTTAGAAATCAGCATCGTAGACCCTTCGAATGAGGTTGAGGTAACAGATGTGGGTACTATGAAAGAAGAGATGAGGAAATTAAAAGCACAAATGGCTGAAATGCATCGGGCATGGTCTCAGGGACTTCCGGCGCCACTATATCCTACTAACCCATCTTACATCCCACCCCTGGCTCAAGCTCAGGAGCCTACCACTCCCACACATCTTCAGCTTTCCCTTATCAGGCCCAGGGTTATGGTAGCACTTCATACGCTCCCCCAGCACCACCCCCTAAACAGAACCCTCCACCACCCATGGTTCCCGTCTTTGTGGCACCTCCCCCAGCTCCACTACATAGATCATACAGTGAGTCGCTATTCCAAGCTCACGACACCCAATATTACCCTCCCGAACCCACTTTCAAAGCGCCTGAGCCATATACCTATTCTCCCCATTTTGAAATCCCTGGAGAATTTGAGAAACCGGTTAAGAATACAGAACAAGAGGAAGTGATTCGTAAAGTCAAAAGCCTGGAGCAATCCTTCAGGAACATGCATGGTTTAGGTAACCAAGTTAGCATCGTATACAAAGATTTATGCCCTTTTCCTGATGTCCAGTTGCCTGTGGGGTTTAAAATGCCGAAGTTTGACTTATATGAGGGGCACGATGACCTAGTAGCCCATCTACGTGGTTTCTGTAGCAAAATGAGAGGTGCTGGGGGAAAGGATGAATTGTTGATAGCATATTTCGGTCAAAGCCTGAGCGGGTCAGCGCTAGAATGGTACACGAGGCAAGACCCCGGCCGATGGTATACATGGGATGATTTGGCACAAGCATTCATTGGCCATTTTCAATATAACCTCGAGATAGTCCCCGATCGTCTGTCATTGTTGAAACTGGAAAAGAAACCTGGGGAAAGTTTTAGAGAGTTTGGTTTCCGCTGGAGGGAACAAGCTGCAAGGGTTGATCCTCCCATGAGGGAAGAGTGAGATGGTAGATTACTTCTTGCAAACATTGGAACCTACCTATTTTGGTCATCTAGTGACATCTGTCGGAAAGTCGTTTAATGAAGTGGTAAAGATGGGAGCCATGATTGAAGAAGGATTGAAAGCTAACAAGATATTGAGTTACTCGGCGTTGAAATCAACCACCCAGGCTATCCAAAGCGGTACTGGTGGTGTGCTTGGGAAAAAGAAGAAAGAAGAAGTTGCTACAGTTGAAGCTAGTGCTTGGTCCAGGCCCAATAACCCTCCACTCTACTACAACCAACCCAGACCCCACCACCCAAACTACCAATATACCCCATATGGCCCACCGCAACACTATTATCCACCACCAGAACCACACTTTTCTATCCACCATGCCCAGACCTACACCCAACCCCCAGTGCACTCGCAATGGCATACACCAAGTCCCCAAAATACACAGTCACACCCACAAAACACCTATCCACCTCCCAGGGCAAACAGACCAGGAACCAACTTTCGCCCAAACCAAGCTTTTAGAAGTGAGAAGGCCCCAAACAGAAAAACATTTACTCCGCTAGGAGAATCTTACACTGCTCTCTTCCATAGATTGAAACAGTTGGGAATGCTAACCCTAGTTGAATCCAAAGCACCAAACCCTCTTCCCAGAAACCTGGACCACTCTATTAGCTGCGAGTATTGCTCAGGGATGTCGGGGCATGATACTGAAAAATGTTGGAAGTTGAAGAATGCGATACAAGAACTCATTGATACTCGCCGCATCGAAGTTCAGGCTCCAGAGGCCCCAAACATCAACCAAAATCCGTTACCAACGCATTATGAGGCCAATATGATCGAGCTGATACATAAGGGGACAAAGCTTAAGAAACCGTCGCAGGTGGTTATGGTGATTCGTTCTACGGAAGCCAAAGAAAAGACAGTGAGTGCAAGGCTAGTGGTTCCGTTAAAAGCAATAAAAGACAAGCCAGTGGTGGTAATGGGAAAGGGACCATTTGTGACTGCAAAAAAGCCGGAGCCGGTCAAGTTGATGGTACCAGGGTCATCATCTGCACCCGTGGTGGTGGTGAAAGGAGCTTACGTAGAACCGGTTATCATAAAACCGGTAGTCCAGTTACCCGTGGTTGATAGCAAAGCCGTACCGTGGAGGTATGACAAGGTAGTGGTGACATACAAAGGAAAGGAAATTGAGGAAGAGAGTTGTGAAGCACAAGGACTAACCCGGTCGGGACGTTGTTTCGCTCCCGAAGAGTTGAGAAAGGCTAGGGGCGCTAAAGACAATCCAGTGCCAGTCAAAAAGGCTGTGACGGAAGAAGAGGCAGAAGAGTTTCTGAAAAAGATGAAAGTACAAGATTATTCCATTATTGAACAACTGAGAAAAACACCCGCCCAAATCTCGTTGTTATCATTATTGATTCACTCCGATGAGCATTGCCGAGCTTTGATGAAGATATTGAATGAGGCTCATGTGCCTGACAAAATTTCAGTAAACCATCCAGAGACAATTGCCAACAAGATCTTCGAAGTGAACAGGGTAGCATTTTCTGACGATGAATTGCCTGTGGAAGGCACAAAACACAACAAGGCTCTCTATTTAAGGGTCAAATGTGAAGGTTCAATGGTTACTCGGGCACTGATCGATAACGGGTCAAGCGCTAATATTTGCACGTTGTCCACGTTGAACAAGTTAAAGATTGATGAGGATAGAGTCCGAAAGAATAGCATTTGTGTTCGAGGATTCGACGGAGGGGGAACAAACACAGTAGGGGATATTGTACTCAAATTGACTATTGGCCCAGTCGAATTCACTATGGAATTTCAGGTGTTGGATGCTGCAGTATCCTATAATCTTTTGTTGGGTCGACCATGGATTCACGCGGCCAAAGCCGTGCCTTCCACGCTGCACCAAATGGTCAAATTTGAGTGGGACATACAAGAAATTATGTTACATGGGGAAGATCCCACATGCGCCATGAATGATGCCATTCTGCCCTTTATAGAAGCCGAAGATGATAAAGGACCCTGGGTTTATCAGGTCTTCGACACGGTCCCGGTAAGCAGAGTGCCCGAAGGTCAAAGCATGCCATGTCCTAGGGTGGCAGCTGCGACTGTCATGGTAGTATCAGAAATGCTGAATAGCGGGTTCGTGCCAGGGAAAGGTCTGGGGCTGAACTTCAGGGCATTATTCAACCTGTGTCCCTTCCCAAAAATCTGGACACCTTCGGATTAGGTTTCAAACCAACAACGGCAGATGTTAGAAGGGACCGTAAATCGAGGAAGAAAGCTTGGGTTCTTCCTAAACCTATCCCACATTTTTCCAGGTCCTTTGTCAGGCCTGGTAGCAAGAAGCAGTCATTGGCAAAGATGTCAGGTTCATTGATTGGGGCAGAGGGTAATTTGGATAAGGTGTTCGAGAGAGTATTTGCTGAAGTAAACATGGTTGAGGCCGGGGAAGGGTCGAGCGGAGCGGATACACAGTACATCGGACCACATGCTAACATCAACAATTGGGAAGCTACTCCTCTTCCAATTCGGAGGGAGTCGTGGTAGTGGGTTTTGTTTTCCTTTTGTCACCTGGATTATTCCAGGGTTTGTAATCCAGTTGCTATGTTCCGTCCGTTTGGATGAGTTAAAACCTTGTTATCTTTACATTCAATGAAATGCAATTTTCTTCGTTCCTAATTTTGTTTCCATTTTTCTTTTCTTTTCTTTTGTACAGTTCTTTTTATGCTGATATCAATGATATGACATGCATGGGGAATCTTCGGCCCAGTTTTAAAAGCCAATCTAGCTCAGAAGTAATAATACAAGAGATCGAGTGTGGTGATGGGGTGGATTGTAACAATGATGAAGCTTATGAGGAAATTAGTAAAGAATTAAGTCATTTTGAAGAAAAACCCAAACCTAACCTAAATGACACAGAAGCAGTTAATCTAGGGGATCAAGACAATGTGCGGGAAACTAAAATAAGTGTTCATCTGGGGCCATAACTCAAGGAGGAGATAATTAAAGTACTGCATGAGTACAAAGATGTCGTTGCATGGTCATATGATGATATGCCAGGTTTGAGCACCGATTTGGTGGTTCACAAATTACCCACTGATCCGGCACTTCCCCCTGTCAAGCAGAAGTTGAGAAAGTTCAAAACGGACATAAGTGTGAAGATCAAAGAAGAGATTACCAAGCAGTTTGAGGCGAAGGTCATTCAGGTTACATGGTACCCCACTTGGTTAGCTAATGTCATGCCTGTGCTGAAGAAAGACGGCAAGACTAGGGTGTGCGTCGATTATCGAGACCTTAACAAAGCAAGTCCAAAAGATAATTTCCCATTGCCCAACATCCATATACTGATCGACAATTGTGCCAAACATGATATTGGCTCTTTTGTGGATTGTTATGCGGGTTATCATCAAATTCTAATGGACAAGGAAGATGCAGAAAAGACGTCATTCATCACGCCGTGGGGAACGTATTGTTATCGGGTCATGCCGTTTGGATTGAAAAATGCCGGGGCAACTTATATGAGGGCCATGACAACCATATTCCATGATATGATACATCGGGAGATCGAGGTGTATGTGGATGATGTGATCGTGAAGTCTAGACAGCAATCCGACCATGTCAGAGATTTGAGAAAGTTCTTTCAAAGGCTTCGTAGGTACAATCTTAAGCTCAATCCTGCAAAATGTGCTTTCGAGGTGCCATCTGGGAAGTTGTTGGGGTTTATAGTCAGCCGGCGGGGTATTGAATTAGACCCATCGAAGATCAAAGCCATTCAGGAGTTTCCACCTCCAAGAAACAAAACCGAGGTGATGAGTTTATTGGGAAGATTGAACTATATCAGCAGGTTCATTGCTCAGCTCACGACAACGTGTGAACCAATTTTTTAAGTTATTGAAGAAAGATGCCGCGGTCAATTGGACTGATGAATGTCAGGAGGCTTTTGATAAGATAAAGGGGTATTTGTCAAACCCACCCGTGTTGGTTCCGCCAGAACCAGGGAGGCCTTTGATTTTATATCTGACAGTTGTGGACGGTTCATTCGGCTGTGTACTGGGGCAGCACGATGTTACGGGCAGAAAGGAGCAGGCTATCTACTATCTCAGCAAGAAGTTCACATCTTACGAGGTTAAGTATACTCATCTGGAAAGGACATGTTGCGCCCTAACTTGGGTGGCACAGAAGTTGAAACATTATTTGTCATCTTACACTACTTACCTTATATCTCGCTTGGACCCATTGAAGTATATTTTTCAGAAACCCATGCCCACAGGAAGGCTTGCAAAGTGGCAGATCTTGCTTACAGAGTTCGACATTATATATGTGACACGGACTGCCATGAAAGCACAGGCATTAGCCGATCATTTGGCTGAGAACCCCGTCGATGAAGATTATGAGCCTTTGAAAACCTATTTCCCTGATGAAGAGGTGATGCACATTGATGAATTGGAACAAGCTGAGAAGTCGGGATGGAAACTTTTCTTTGATGGGGCTGCAAATATGAAAGGCGTGGGAATAGGAGCAGTACTTATCTCGGAAACATATCAGCATTACCCTGTTACGGCTCGACTTCGTTTCTACTGTACAAACAACATGGCAGAATATGAGGCGTGTATATTGGGATTGAGATTAGCTGTGGATATGGGTGTACGGGAAGTCTTGGTCATGGGTGACTCGGACTTACTGGTACACCAGATTCAAGGAGAATGGGAAACACGGGATTTGAAACTTATACCGTATCGGCAGTGTCTGCATGAGCTTTGCCAGCGTTTTCAGGCCATAGAATTCAGGCACATTCCAAGGATTCATAATGAGGTTGCTGACGCTTTGGAGACTTTGGCGTCAATGTTGCACCATCCAGATAAGGCTTATGTTGATCCATTGCAGATTCAGGTCCGTGATCAGCATGCTTACTGTAATGTGATAGAAGAGGAAATCGATGGAGAGCCGTGGTTCCATGATATCAAAGAGTATATTAGAGCGGGAGTATATCCAACACAGGCCACCGGTGATCAGAAAAGAACGATTCGTCGATTGGCAAGCGGGTTTTTCCTTAGTGGAGGGGTGCTGTACAGAAGAACTCCAGATCTCGTGTTGTTGAGGTGTATAGATGTAAGGCAGGCCACAACTATCATGACTGAGGTGCATGCCGGAGTTTGTGGACCACATATGAGTGGGTATATTCTAGCAAAAAAGATTCTCCGAGCGGGTTATTATTGGCTCACGATGGAGCGGGATTGTATCTGTTTTGTGCGTAAGTGTCATCAATGCCAAGTACATGGAGATTTGATTCATTATCCACCATCAGAATTACATACGATGTCCGCACCATGGCCTTTTGTTGCGTGGGGCATGGATGTTATTGGGCCAATTGATCCAGCAGCATCAAATGGGCACAGGTTTATTCTAGTAGCTATAGATTATTTTACCAAATGGGTGGAAGCTAAGACGTTCAAGTCCGTGACTAAGAAAGCTGTAGTCGACTTCGTACATTCAAATATCATCTGTCGGTTTGGGATTCCAAAGGTAATCATCACAGATAATGGGGCTAATCTTAATAGTCATTTGATGAAGGAGACATGTGAGCAGTTTAAGATTACTCACAGGCATTCTACTCCGTACCATCCCAAGGCAAATGGTGCGGTTGAAGCAGCCAATAAGAATATAAAGAAAATACTCCGGAAGATGGTTGAAGGATCTAGACAGTGGCATGAGAAATTACCTTTTGCTTTGTTAGGATATCGCACCACCGTCCGTACTTCGGTGGGGGCAACTCCTTATTCTTTGGTATATGGTACCGAGGCAGTAATACCCGCAGAAGTGGAAATCCCATCACTGCGAATTATTGCAGAGGCTGAGATCGATGATGTTGAATGGGTGAAAAGCCATCTTGAGCAGTTGAGTTTGATTGACGAGAAGAGATTGACATCAGTGTGCCATGGCCAACTGTACCAACGAAGAATGGCAAGAGCATACAACAAGAAAGTACGTCCAAGGAAATTCGAAGTCGGGCAATTAGTACTGAGGCGGATTCTGCCTCATTGGGCTGAAGCAAAAGGAAAGTTTGCCCCAAATTGGCAGGGATCATTTGTAATAACCAGAGTGTTGTCTAACGGAGCATTGTATTTGACAGATGTGGAAGGAAAATGTATAGAAATGGCCATCAATTCTGATGCGGTCAAGAGATACTATGTACGATTTCTTTATTTTCTGAATGTATCTGTTTGTATTTGACATATCTTAAAGATTGAAATGATGAAGGCATTTTGTTCTGCTATCCAAACACTATTATCCCTTGTTATCCCCTTTGAGCCTTACTTATTTTTCATACCCCTCTTTCGGAATCAACGGCACTATCAGGGAACACAGGTGCCGAACATAAAAGCAAGAAGAGAAAAAGAAAAAGAAAAGAAAGAAGAGAAAAACAAAAACAAAAACAAAGGAAAAGAAAAACAAAGGAAAGGAAAAAGAAAGAAAAGAAAAGCAAAAGAAAGAAAGAAAGAAAAAAAAGAAAGAGAAAGAAAAGGGAAGAAAAAAAAACACAACAACAAAAGTTAAAAACCATGAATTACGTTTGACTTGATCCCGAAAGGGTACGTAGGCAGCCTTACTCCGAGGTTCAGTCATACCAAAATAGAAATCCAAAAATCCCCAAGCAAGAAACTGGGGCAGAAGTTGTGATTTTTGTGAAAAATGGATTCCGAAAGTTGTATTTTAAACCCATTCGAATTGTTTTGAGCCTTTTATACTTTTCTTTCTAACCCAATCCAAAAGCCTATATTACGGTCCAAAGAAAGACCTTTTGATCAATTTCTAAGAAATGCCAGGTCGAGCAGGTGACGGTAATTCGTATCAGTGGCGACACTCTGGTTCAAGCAAGAAAGAACGAAAGTAGAATGAGAGAGTCTTATTGGTGAAAACCTTCACGGGCACCGTAAGGCGACGGGAGCTGAGAGAAAATACATGAGAGAGTCTTATTGGTGAAAACCCTCGCGGGCACCTTGAGGCGAAAGTGAGTTGGAAAATGTTTGAATGGAAAAAGGTATGTGGGTGGAAAAATGTTTCGAGGTACCGTAGCAAAGCAAAGTTAAGATCGGGGTAATCCAAACAAGTGATGGAAGTTTCGGGCAACAAAGTATGGCGATTGAAAGCCGGTAATTTGGACAGATTGGGCCGATCAATTCAAAATGCATGTCATGACCATTGGTACCAGCTATCTCGCTCAGATAAATTTCTTTTCCTTCTCTTTTCGAAATAACCATCTGGGTTGAATTCTTCTTATCCTTGACTCAAAAATCATCGCATTTCATTTTCTTGTAAGAGTTTTATCTAGTTGAGATGTTTCAGTACTAGTCTTGGTCAATGCAAGTAGAAAGGACTTCAAAGCTCACTACCGGTTTCTAGAATTGTAAAGAACAACGTGGTCAGAGCATGTAAAAAAAAAACGTGATGTCAAGTGGAACACAGGGAATTAATGGAAGTTTCATCGGTGAAATGTTTGGGGAATGTCGTGGGAAAGGCAAAAACAAAAGGTTAGGAAATGAAATAACAGCATGGATGTAAAACATTTAGGTCGCCGGATGTTGGGAAATTTAAAAAGTTGGTCAAGAAAGTCAGGTAGTTCAGGGACAGTGCGTGGAAGGCAGTTAACATAAAGCAAGGCAGTGGAAGGATTTTTCAGCAAGAAGGCCATCAACTAACCACCATTTTAAACTGACGAAATTTTCTTTGATTATAACAGGGGCAGAAAGTTAGCCGTTGAAAAGGAATTCTCCAAGAAGGAAAACAAGCAGTAATCAGGTTTGATCGCAAAGTGCGGTTTGATTAAATACAAGATAATCTTGAAATGCATAAGGGGAATGGAATTTGATTGCAAAGTTGGCATGATTAGAATAAGTGCAAGTTGTCAGGACCTTCCTGGATAATAGGATGTAGTTCATATACCCGAAAGTCAGGAGTCCGCCTGGAAAATAGAGACATACCATTCAGATTTTTAAGCAGTCAGGGGCCCGCCTGAAGAACGGAGGTGATACAATCCAAGTTTTTAGCTTCCCTTCAATCTCTTTGTTCATTTAGTAATCAGGAGTCCGCCTGAAGAATAGAGACATACAATTTAATTTTGGTAATCAGGAGTCCGCCTGGAGAATAGAGACTTACAATTTAATTTTAGCAATCAGGAGCCCGCCTGGATAATAGAGGAGTAGTTTCAATTTTAGGTTCAAAAGTAAGGAGCCCGCCTGGAAAATGGAGGTGTTAAATATTTTTAGCAGTCGAAATCAGGAGCCCGCCTGGAGAACAGAGGTGATATAATTTAATTTTAGTTTTCAATCAATCTCTTTGTTTATTTTGAAGACATGAGCCCGCCTGAAGAATAGAGGCATGCGATTCAAGTTTCGGAGGTCAGGGAATCCGCCTGGAGAATGGAGTTCAAGTTTTAGAAGTTAGGAACCCGCCTGTATAACAGAGGAATACACACAGTTCAAGTTTCAAAAGTCAGGAGCTTGCCTGCACAACAGAGGAATACATACAGTTCAAGTTTCAGAAGTTGGGAGTCCACCTAAAGGAATAGCAACATGGATCTTATCGAGAAAGAACAAGACAACAAGGCAACAAGGAAGTACAAGAGCAAGTTTGAAGAATCTAGATAGGGCTTTTGTAATTCATAGTTCATAGCTTAGTCTAACTTCTTTTATTGTTACACGGTGTAATAAGGGAAGCCAGCAAGCAGCAGCAACAACAATCGTAGTGAAATCACAGCTCCCGGTAGTCCCAGCTACCAGTCATTCCCGAACTATACTGACCTGATTCCTGTTTAGCCCAGGATATGTAAGCAACCTCTGAAGCAGGACGCGGTCAAACTTTTCAAAAATGCTTCACACGGAATTTTCAAACGGGCAAAAATCGCTCGTATTTGCTCACTTATCTTTGCCCGAAAACCCTTCGTGTTTCCGAGCAAAGAGGGGCAGCTGTGAGCACGTGATTTTTGCCCTAAATATGATTATTCCCAAAATCCCAAACAAAATAATTTTTCTTTATTTTTTACAATTTTTGTGCATTTTGGTGTCATTTTCTGATAATTGTTGCATTCTATTTGTGCACGTTAATTTTTATGAAATACAAAAATATGCATTTTTTGCATTTAGGTTTTAGTTTTATGTTTTATGTTTTTTTATCAACTAAAGTTTAAGTTGTTTAGAACAAAACATGAAAATCACAAAATTAGTTCATTTTTGCATTTTAATGATTTCTATTGGGAATTCGTCATGAAATAGTTTTCAAACAATTTTAAAGAATTAATTAGTCTTCGTTTTTAAATAACTAAAATTTCATTTTAGTTTTACATCTCCATAAAAATTAGAAAAATTATAAAAAATTGTAAAAGTGGGAAAAGAAAACAAAAGGGAAATAAGATTAGAAATTGGGTCTTAATAAAAGACCCAAATTTGGGCCAAATTAAGGGAATTTCTCAGGCCCAAACACCTCAAAATCGTTGCAAATCAGTCCAGCCCAAATCCCCTACCCGATCTGCCCCTTCTAAACGAAACGGTGTCGTTTCGGGGTCTCTGAATCAGGACCGCTGGATCTCATCAATCCAACGGTCCAGATCTAACTAGGTTACCTGTATTTAAGTGTCCGAAACTTCCCCTACCCCCATTTGCCTCGTCTTCCTTACCCCACCCTCTCCTCAAACCCTAATCCGCGCCGCCCCTAAATCCCTCGCCGGCGGTGAACACAACCTATGCCGTTCACCCCGAGATTAACACCACAGATCCCCCTCACTCTCCTCTTTCCATTGCACCCACTGGTTTACCTCGAACAAGGCCGGAACTCGTCGAATCTTAGTTTGAAGTTTTCCGGCCAAGTGACGAGTTCATCCAAATCAGTCCAAAATCACACCCCACAACCACCGGCCCTTCCTCAACACTAATCCATGGTTATTTTCCTTCAAATCACTGTGAAATGGCCCGAATCGTAGATCTAAGAATTTCTGGTCAAACCCTATAACCAAATCCTTTTGATTTCGAACCGTAGTATCCTTAACCATGTGTTCTCCTGTAAAAACACATGGTTAGGGATGTTACGCGTCAAAAATCTGAAAGGATTCAGACGTTTCTGACTGGCCGGAGTCCCTGGTGCCTCTGTGAGTTTTACTGCTTCCTTTTACTCTCATGTTTGAAGTGTTATTTACAGTTGTTGTTTCGTTAATTTTTGCTGTTAATTTGTTGGATTTATTCGTATTAGTTTAAGTTCTGCCAATTGTTAATTAAGTTCTGAATTGATATTTGTTTGAGTGAGTATGAGTTTACGGATTAAGAATTAGATTTAGTTCATTTAATGCTGTTCATGTTAGTTTAAGTTTAGTTTGATATCATTTAGTTTGATTGAATTAATATAATTAAACATTTGGTTTTGGTTAGTTGATTAATTGTTTTCTGAGTGCTAGTTAATCATTCCCAGTTAGTTTTAGATTGGTTTAGGGTATTGGTTATAGCTGTTAAGGATGAGGGTAGGTTCAGTAACTTTGAGGGGCTTTTAGGGGTAATCTGGGTATGGAAAAGGGTAGTTTTGATAAGAATAGTAATATCAGGATATATGGAAGGGCAGTATAGGTATTGTATGGGTAGATGAATAACCTAAGGCCTTCTAGAATGGGGTACAAGTGTAGATTTTAATAATTGTAAGGCATTTACTTGTTTAGCAAGTTAAGGATAGAAGGACCAAACTGAAAATAGGGAGGGACTGATTGGAAAATCAGAATCTGATCTATTATCTTTGGGGTTGCCTATAAAAAGGGCATGAAATGCCTTGGGAAAGGGGGTTCCTCTCTCTTCTTCTACCTTCATCCCTAAGTTTCAATTTGAGCTTTCATTCCTGCTTTTGATTTTAGTTAGCATTTTAATTCCAAGATTATTCAGAAAACAAAAACATCAAAAATGGAGAAATCCGAAACAACTTCACATTTTCACTGTTAGTTTTGGATTTCAGTTTGGGGTTTTGGGTTTTAGCATTATCATATAGGTGCTTAGGTTCAGCTGAAAAGGTTAAGAGTGCATTTGAAGTTGTGTTTGAGCTGATCTGTGGAGTCTGCCCATATTTCTGGTTTTCAAAGCAATCTGCCTGTATTTCTGTGGTGTAATATTGCTGAGTTTGTTGCTGTTGCTGTTCAAAGTAGCTGACTCCTCTCCTTTTCTCTATTTACATTCCAATTTCCAGGTATATTCCCCTGAACCACACTGATGTATGCTTGCTGAAGTTGAAATGAAATGTTCAAGGGGCCTGTTATTCAACTAAGAGTAGTTTGTATCTTGACTGATATGAATAGTGTAGTTTCCTGTTATATAACTGGCAGTTTGTAGTTTGTTCAGCGAGGTCGATTACATGTTAAAAGTTGCGTAATGTTGAACTGTTTGAATTGGACAGTTGAAATAGCGTTGAGCATATGTGGTCTAATTTGAAAATTTGTGTGAATTTAATATCAATCAGTAGCAACTGGACCTGTGTAAATGATATGTGAATTCAGGAGTAAGTCTGGTGACCTTCAGCCTGTTTACCAGTAATTTTATCATTGGTCGTGATAGTGTGGTAAAAAGTCTGCTTTTGATTAAAGTTTTCTAAAATCGTTTGGTAGGCAAAACATAGTTATTGTTGGGTGATTGATATTGAAACTAGTTAAAAATCATGAAACATGATTCATTCATAATTGGTTCGGTTCATTAGAGTAGCAGGTCTTGATAAGTAATTAGTAGGACAAATCGATTTAGTGATTTCGGAATTCATGTCTATTAGCTAAATGAGGGTACGTATTGTCATTATAGTAGTTCGTTGATATTATATCAAATGTGACCTTGGAATTGTACCCATATTTATTGGGCTAATTGGGCTGTATCAACGTCGTGAGGCAGGCCCATGTTATTTAAATTTGGTTTTTTAGTTTACTGCAATGTAATCCAAATTCCGAATTCGTTAGCCTTTTAAAGACACATGAATAAGTAGTAAATCATAGTTATTTTGGGATTGCTACTAGCCTCGCCCGAATAAAATCACATACGCTGGCTGTCAACAATTAATTATTAAGAATGATTAGAATTTGGGAGGGCCATTTAGCGAACTTCACGGCCTTCCCTAAATAATATTACGTCAGAATCTTTAGGCGCAGTTTTAATTAAATTACCTTCTTAAACTCGGGTGCGCATTGATGCGACCCAAATCCAAATCTCGACAAAGTTAAAATGTGTTGACAATCACGGGTGCATTGATTGTGACGTGGTTCGAAACACGTTTTCATGACGTCGTAATTCTTAAAAATAAATAATGATAGAAAAGAGGTTCACAAATTGAGACGAGCCTCACCGCACAAATAAATAAATGTGGGGCCCTCAATAAATAATTACCGCAATGATTAGAATTTGGAATGGCCATTTAGCAAACTTCATGGTTTTTCCCCAAAATAATACTACGTTAGCATCTTTAGGCACGATTTAATTAAATTACTTTCTTAAATTCGGGTGCGCATTGATGCGACCCAAATCCAAATCTCGATGAAGTCGAAATGTGTCAACAACCACGGACGCATTGATCGCGACGGGGTTCAAAACGCGTTTTCACGACATCGTAATTCTTATAAAATAAATAATGATAAAAGCGGTTTACGAATTGAAGGCACATAAGCTAGCATGTATTAAAATCAGATAAAATCAAATACAACAGTTAAGCGACCGTGCTAGAACCACAGAACCTGGGAATGCCTAACACCTTCTCCCGGGTTAACAGAATTCCTTACTCGGATTTCTGGTATGCGAACTGTTAACAGAGTCATAAATTTCCTCGGTTCGGGATTCTACCGGTGACTTGGGACACCATTAATCTCTCAAGTGGCAACTCTGAATAATTAATAATTAAAGCCCGTTCCGATTGTCCTTTAAATGGAAAAAACTCCTTTACGCCCCTTGCGGGGGTGTAGGTAGAAAAAGGAGGTGTGACAGTGTTGACTCGCTTAATGTGATGGTAGGTTTCTTTGCCTATCTTCCTTCTTCCTCCGATTGCTGGGATGGTCTGGCGACTGTATATGGGATTGCTACCGCCGCCGTGAATAATTACCTCTTGGTGATTCCACTCGAATTTCACTGCTTGATGTAGGGTTGATGCTACAGCTCCAGCGGCATGAATCCATGGCCGTCCCAATAGCAAGTCGTAAGATGCCGGTACATCTATTACTTGAAAGTCAATGTCGAACCAGGTAGGCCTCATCTATAAACACAGGCTAATCTCCCCAATAATGGACCTTTGGGAACCGTCGAAGGCTTTGACGTTGATGACCCCGTCCTTGATCTCATGCAGGCTCTTTCCCAATGTTCTGAGAGTCACCAATGGACAAATATTGAGGATGGACCCTCCGTCAATCAGGATTCTGGTGATGAAATAATCTTCGCACTGCACAGTGATGTGCAATGCCTTATTGTGGCTTAGCTCTTCAGGTGGCAGCTTATCTTCATGGAAAGTGATTTTGTGACTCTCCAATACTTGCCCTACTATGTTTGCCATTTCTCCTCCAGTTATGTTGCTGGGCACATATGCCTCGTTCAACACCTTCAATAAGGCATTATTATGTGCGTCAGAGCTTTGTAGCAAAGCCAAGATAGATATCTGGGCTGGCATTTTGTTCAACTGATCAATGACCGAATACTCTTTGGCTTGTATCTTCCTCCAGAGATCATCAAGCCCAGTTTTAGTGATGGTTGGTTGTCCAGAGGCCTGCTTACTGAACTCAACTATATGTTCTGGAGTATAAACCCTATCGGTTCTTGTCATACCCTGTGCTGCAATTGCTTCTCCAGATTTGGTTTTCCCTTTCCATCTCGCCTCGGCGGTGTAATCCCACGGTATGTCCTTTGGGTGGAACGGTGTTACGACTATCATGGCCACCGGAATGGGCACCTTTGCTTTGGGAGGTAATACAACAACCTCAAATGGTACAAGTGACTTTGGGGACCCAAACTCGACCTCAATAGGCCCTAGCGTCTTTGCAGAAGAAGGTGATTCAAACTCCAGTGGTATGGACATGTTCACTTCGGCGTCTCCAGAAGGTTGCATCTGGACCACAATCGGGATAAGGGTGACTGTCGGTTTCTTTGGCTCATCACCTTCAGCGATCAGTCCAATCGACCCTTTGGGGTCCCAATTGTCTTCTATCTTAATCATGTGAACATATCTACCCTTGTGGTATGGTAGAGGATTGTTACGGACATTCGGAGTAGTCTCCTTTGCCACCATGATCTTGTTGTCAATTAAAGCTTGGATCTTGTCCTTTAGAGAGCGGCACTCATCAATGGTATGCCCCTTCATGCCGGAATGGTATGCACATGTTTTGTTTGGGTTGACCCATTGGGAGGGGTTTTTGGGGTTTATGGCAGGGATAGGGGTGACGTAACCAGCAACTTTGAGCCTTTCATACAGTTGGTCGATAGGTTCGGCAATGGAGGTATACTGTTTGGGGGGTCTGCGGTCGAAGTTTGGTCGGGGTCTAAGGAAATTTTGGCAAGGGGGAGGTGATTGATAGTGGGCTTGTTGGGTGTTGTAGGCTTGGTAGACAGGTGTGGGTTGAGAGTATCTGGGCGAAGTGGGCTGATATGTGGGAGGTGGAGATGATTGGTAAGTAGGCGGTGGAGCTTGGTAAGAGGGCAAGGGTGCTTGGTAATTTGGGGTAGGCTGATATGTGAGTGGAGGTAATGGGTAGGTTTGGTATTTGATTGGGGACTTTGTTCTCTATGCAACCATCACGGCACTCACATCCTTTTTCTTGGACATGCCACCAGACTGCAGAGCCTTGTTGGTGGACTGTAATGCTTCAAAGTTTGTAACCATACTACTTTTAATACCTTCCTCGATCCTTTCCCCTAGCTTAATGATGTCGGAAAATTTCTGGCCTTCAATCAACATCAACCTCTCATAATATTATGGGTCTTGAGCCTGTACGAAAAACATATTCATTTGTTCTTCTTCTAAAGCTGGCCTAACCTTAGCAGCTTCTGATCTCCAACGAGTAGCATACTCGCGGAATGTCTCTGTAGGTTTCTTCTTTAAGTTCTGGATGTAGAACACATCTGGCGCATTCTCCGTGTTGAATCTGATTCTATCCATGAAATTAGACGCCATACTTACCCAATTCGACCACTTCTTCGGGTCTTGGCTAATGTACCAAGATAGAGAATCCCCTTTCAGGCTTCTCATAAAGAGCTTCATGCGAATCTTTTCATCCTTCCCTACTCCGACCAGCTTGTCGCAGTAGGTCCTCAAATGGACTCTGGGATCCCCTGTGTCATCAAACATCTTGAACTTGGGAGGTTTGTACCCCTCGGGCAGTTTGACATCTGGCTGAATGCAAAGGTCTTCGTAATTCAATCCCTCGTTCCCCTTGCTTCCTTCAACACCCTGAACTCTGCTAGTCAGCTTCTTGAGTTCCGCAGCTAGATTCTTGATAATAGAGTCTTTGTCATCAGACTCAGGTTTGCTTGAAATAAGTTGAGTATAGTGCGGTATGGTTTCCACATAGATAGGGGTGTTGTGGAGATGATTATTTGTGGAGTTTAGTGGTTCAGGGATGAGCAGTGGGGTGTTGTTTAAAGTGTGGCATGTGTTGCAGTGGTGATGGGGAGCGGGTTGGTTTTGCGGTTTCGGGATGCTTTGTGGAGGTGTAGGGTTTTGAGTGTTGGGAAAGTTGACATCTGGGGTGGTGAGGGAAAATGACAAGCTTGCCAAGTTCCGAACTTGGTCCAGTTCTTCCTGAAAGTCCAACAACTTTTGCTCGAGCTGGGAGGCACTTTCCTTGGAAACTTGAATACCCTGAGGAATCACTACCCTTTCAACTGAGTTCTCCTTTCTGATGTTGCTCAAATCTTCCATTTTTCCCTTGTTCTTGTTTCTGATAGGACTCGGAGGAGGAGGAGGAAGAGGGCCCTTAGATGTCGTGGAGTATGATGACGATGCCAGAGTGCACGAACTAACCTTTGTGGAGGGGAATAAAACAAAACAAACAAAAAATAAACATAAAAACAAAGGTAGCAAGTTAGTGCGGGTTGTAAGAAAAAGAAGTTGCGATATTTAAACACATAGTGAGAGAATATAATTCATGTCCTAATTTGGGATCCTCGTTGTGCCCGGGGTAGGCCTAGCGACAAGTTGATTTGGAGAACTTATAATACTAAATGACTCATTTTATTGATAAAAATAAGACGAATCCCAAAACGACACTAAAAATAGCAGAAAATAAAATGTCACGAATGGCCATTGGCCTTATTACATTTAAATGAAAAGATCCTAAATACTTGGTCCCAGAAGGACCTTCTTCAGGTTGAATGTTTTCGTTGATCAAATCCTCCAGCTCGCGCAGATTTTCTAGTAAAAACGCCTTCGCCAGGCGCTCTCTTTTGCCTTCCTCAGCGTTTTGACAGTCGGTGACTCTTTTCCTCACTTTCCCTTCCAACTCCAGCAGACTGTATTCCAGATATTCCAGCTTCTCACTAGCCCTGGTGACTCTCTCTTTCCATTCGTTGATTTGGTTACTTGATGGGAGGTTCCTCCACCAGGTCAGCAAGAGTGAGAGTATGTTGACCATACCAAAGTCGGGAACTTTGTCATTTATTTCTGCAAAACAAAAGGGTGAGGCCATACTCCTGACAGACTCGGCTATTAAATATCAACAATTAGCATGAGTAGCATTTAGTTATCCAAATAAATGCACAGACATGGTAGCGTCCATTTGGGTTTCAAGGAAACCCAGTGGACTTAGGATAAGGCTATCTTAAAGAGTCATTATGCGGACAACATAACTGACTCGACTAGGTTTGACAGTGATGCATGCATAATTGAACTGAGTAAGGTTTCTATGGGGTATTAGACCGGTACCCTTGAGTGGACAACTCAAGAGGGAAAGGCACGGAACCATTGACTTCACTGCTGATCAATTGGTTTTACCGCAAATACGCCTTTACCAAATTTAGGGGGTGATAATATTGAAGGGCGCAACCACTCATTATAAGCGTTGCTACGGTATTTTATTTGGCACGAGTGGAATATGATGTTGAATATGCAATTACAAGAATGAAACAAGTTGTCATGTATTTGCATGTTCATAAAGTAATGATTACAATAATTGCTCATAATTACAACGACATTGAAGGAAAGCGGTAAAAGAAAGCATTAAAGAAAAGAAACAAAGAGACAAGTCAGATTCATAGCAGAAAAGAGGTTAGGACATTAAATAAAGGTAATAAAGAAGCAGTGAAGTCACAAGTAACATGAGATGGTAAAAGCCTAAAGAAGTCCCCAGCAGAGTCGCCATGCTGTCGCGCCCCCTTTTTCTAAAAAGCGAAATACGGTTCATGACATTTGGGAGGACAACTCGTTCCCTCTTGGGAATTGAGTTTTTTGGGTTGAAGAGTTGCCACCTAATGATTAAAGTGCATTAGGACACTAAAGAAGAGCTCGAGTTGGAAAATCAGAGATCGTGTAAGGGCTAGAAATTATCTCGAGGGGAAGGTGTTAGGCACCCCCAAGATCCACTAGTGTGGTTCCCGACCATGTTACAATTGTGACTTTAACTAACAAGTAAGCAAATAAAGGTCTCAAATAGAAGGGGATTTACACATAATGTTGCAAGTAAATTGAAAGTTTGAAGAAAGATAAAGAAAACAGAAATCTTAAGCAAATAATCTGGACAGTTAAAAAAAAGGGATAACGAGTAAAGGGGAAGAGGTCCTAGGTTTACAAACAATATGGATCACATCAATGCAATACCCGGCAATCACTCCTCAGAAGAGGGGTCGCACGTGGTATTAACGCACCGGTCATCATGTCCACATTTACCCTTTCCTACCCCGTTAAGGTATTAAATGCGGAATAGTGTCGTTACTTATTGCATGCTATTACCCGTCCAGATCCTCTCAGTCCCGGAGGCATTTGGAACTACTAGTCCTAAAGGGAGGGAGGTTAGGGCTTTTCAGAGTTTTAAAAGGACAAAATTCTAATGCGACAAACAAAACACATAAGCAAGTAGGGGGAGACAAATAGTAGTTTAAGGGCTCAAACAAGCCTCCTCACTTAAAGGAGAAAATTATTTAGCATGACTTCAAATACTGGTTATAGTCTGAATTAAATTAAAGTGTTAGGACATGCTGCTTCATCACATATTTCTCAGATGAGGAGTCCAAATTAGCCTTGTCTGGTTGTAGTTTATTAAAACTGACACAGTTAAATAATTACCTACTGCTTACCTAGGCGGAAGTATACCAATTTTAAAGAAGGGTTACTGATTTTAGAACCAATTAAATTCTGCAGATATTAAACAAACATTACTACTAATTTTAGACTTATAGTAAAATAGACGAAGCTGAGTCAATTGATTACTCCTATAGGCAAGTTATCTAAGCGTTATTGGTTTTAAAAGATTACATAGATGCAAGAGTCCGATAGGCATGGTATCTAAGATGAGAATGCAGAAGTGCAAGAAAGCTTGTAAGCATGGTTTCTAAGATGAGAATGCAGAAGTGCAGAAAAACTTATAGGCATGGTTTCTAAGATGAGAATGCAGAAATCAGAAAATTTTATAGGCATGAGTTCTAAGATGAGAATGCAGAAATCAAAAAAATCCTATAGGCAAGTTTTCTACCCTTTGCATACATTCACCCCCATCCCTTTTCACTAGCCAACCCCAATAGTTATTGCAAATTATTACAGACTCGAATGAATCAGAAAAAAAAGTAAAATTACATCCGAAATTCCAGCTATAACCAAACAACCTAATTTAGACTCAAAGTCCAACAATATGAGATAAACCAATTTCCAGGATCAGATTTCAAAAATCTTTTCTCATGTTTGGGATGTGTCAAAGTTCCTAAGAGTCTCAAAGGGCCCCGACCCTTCCTTACACCCCAAACACATTGCAGAATTGAGATCATAGTGCAGTGTGGAAGGGCTAACCCTCAGATGTCCAAGTTCAGAGGGAACTCAAGGTCCCAAAGCAAGGCTCATAAGGGGGGGGGGGGCAGAACTTAAGAGTCTAAGAGTAAGTGTAAGTGCATATGGGAATTAGGGGAAAGCCATGGTAGGCTGGTGGTCATGCTCAGCAATTGGGAATACTGGCACACCCCCGACCAACCTGTTAGCCAAATCTTAAGAGTTAGGATCCATTGTGGATCAGGTTATGACCTGAGTAGCAATTTGAATACTACCAGACCATAAGCCTTAACTCAAACACATAGAAGGGAATATGGGGTAGAGATTCACAATAGAAACAGGTGCAGGGAAAGAACATGCTTAGCATAAATCATTGAACATGAGCAGTAAAGTAAATAGGATTGCAGAAGACTGTAAATAAGCACATAGGGGTGAGGTAGAAACGTTAAATCAGAACATACCAGTTTCAGGAAAAAACAAGTAAAAACAATAGCCTTAGAGAAGGCCAAGTTGCAAGCCAAGCAATTCCAAAAGATCTCAAGCAAAAGCAGAGTGTTGAAAGAGTATTGAATTCAAAGCAATATTGTAAGTGTGCAAGTATTGAATTGGAGTTAAGGACTGGTAGTGCGTAGTCGTGTGAGCTGAAGGTGTAAGGTGTCTTAAAAGTGCAGAAGGGTTGTCCCTTTTATAGTGCAGAAAGAAAGTAAGAAAGGCAAGGAAATATCATTGAAATCAACCTCCCTTTGGTTAAGGAATTCTGATTTCAACGGGTAAAAATTAGTTAAGGAAAGAAGTTTAAATTAAAACCTTTTCAAAGTAGCACAAAAGGGGCAAGTACATAGAAGTTATTTAAGGAAAACAATCAATGGCATACGGTTTGTGCCAAATATGGCAAGGGAATCAATCAAAAAGCCAAGAAACAAAAATTACAAGTTCAATTCGAATGAACCAAGTCAAGAAAGGTAAAAGAGGTTCAATCGAAGAAAAATCAGTGACAATTCATCAGCCTTATTAAAGGGATTTCAGAATCAATCACTTAATTGGTGAAAACTTTTGAAAGAGGAATTTCTCATATATAAAGCACACAGATCAAGCAAAAGGAATCGTCAGGTTTCTTAGAAAAAGTGTCTAACATTGAAAGTCTTAGAGCCACAAGCAAAAGGGATTCGAGTTCAGTTACAGACTCATAGTGAGTCTGAAAGCCTAGGGTCCCAAAGTAGAACCCTAATACCACTTGCCAAAGAAACCCCCAAATCCTAGGGTTTCAAATTGAGTCAGGCAATGGGGATGAGAAGGCAAGACACTTGAGAGAGGCTCAGAAGTCTTTTCCAAGGACTTATGAGAGACAAACACACACGATAGAAAGAACATTGATTCAAAGTCATGAGAACATGCTCGAGAAACTTGGAGTTTAAACAAGTTCAGAAGAAAGAGATGATACGAGCTTTAAACAAAAGTAGATGAAATATACTTAGCAGGAACACAAACAGAACTCAGTAAAGTGAACAAAATCAAAGAACTCAACCATAAACACATATAGCAAAGAATAAGGATTAACAACACGGATTAACATGAGAGCATAAGAGTGACAGCAAAATAGAAGAGTCTCGCATAATAGAAAAGAAACAAGAGAGCAAACTCATGCGTAGTAGAAAAGAAAACATACGAGCCTAACATAGATAAACACACATAAAGAAAGAATGGAAAGAATCAGAAAGATATTTGAAGAAACATTTTCAGAAACCTTAAAATCGAAATTGAACGATTTTAAAAAGGAAATTTGGGGAAAAACTTTAAAATGTCAAATAAAGCCAAGACATATAACAGATCTAAGAAAATAGGAGGGTACAGAACCTCAGACGGCTTAGAGTTGCAGAGAAAACCCTAGCAATGAGAAAGGTCTTGAGGAAAGTCAGATCCTGAATCGAAAAGACTCATATTGCTTGAACATGCCGGAATAATGGCCGGAGAAGCCATAGATCTATAGATCTGAGAAGGATATGAAGAATGCCATTGAAGTCAGGCTTAAAACCTTGAATAGCTTAGGTTTGATGGCGAGAAAGGATGAGTACAGACCGTCCATGGCCGGAGATGCCATGGATTCCGGTGGAAACATGGTGAGATAAGGTGGGAAACGATTAGGGTTTCAGAGAGGATCGAGAGAGTTTGAGAGACGAAGAGGGTTCAAAGGCGGCGTCTCGGTGAAATGAATTAGGTTAAGGGTGGTTTGGGAATTAAAAAAGGAAAAGGGAGTTTATGGCCGTTGATCAAAATGATCAATGGCCTAGATCGAAGAGGAGCTGGGTGGGTTTTTTAAATTGGGTCAGGGGTTGGGTAATTTGGGGGATTGGGCTGGTTTAATTTGGGGCGGAATTGGATCAAATTGAGGGCCAAAATTGAAAGGCGAAAGGGCTGTAATTCAAATAAAAATGGGTTAAGTGTTAAATAGCCTATTTCCCCTTTTTATTTTATAAAAATAGTAATAATAGTTTTAAAAGTAAATTAAAATACTGAGCCAATAAATACTATATAAATATTAATTTTAAAATACTGGAAATAATTTATAATTATAAAATGCTACTAATTGTGAAATAGGCTATAATTGCAATTACATGCAATTTAGCTTAAAAATACCAAATAGATTTCTAAAAAATATACAAAAATCACCTTAATTATATTTTGATATAAATATGAGAATAAAATAAGTTATTTACCAAAATAATAATCTTGAGAATAATTATTGGATTTTGTACTGCTAAAAATAGACAATAAATTGATTTTAAAATCTTAATAATTAGAAAAAAATACCAAAACTCTTGAGCATGCTTATATATGTATGTACATGCTATTTTGAAAGCATTTTTTATATAAAAATACATAGATAAAAATTGGGTATCAACAGCTGGTACCTTTCTTTGTTTGGTTTTGATTCTTTTACCAGGAATCTATTTGGGTATACTGAGCCTGGAGGGGCTCCTAGTTGGTCGTCCTCGGCTCTGATCTTTGACTGGTACCAGTTGTGGTCGTCCGACCAGGTTACGACCGAATATTTGATCAGGTTCTGCTTCAGCTATTTCGAGGCCACCAAGCTTCGTTCATTTAGGCCTTGGGTGAAGGCTTGTACTGCCCAGTCGTCGAAGACTGGCGGCAGATCCATCAGTTCCATCTGGAAGCGGGACACAAATTCTCGCAACATCTCGTTCTCTCTCTACTTAATTTTGAAAATGTCAGACTTTCTCGTTGCTACCTTGATGGCTCCAGCATGTGCCTTTACAAAGGAGTCTGCCAACATGGCGAATGAATCTATAGAGTTGGGAGCCAAGTTGTGATACCACATCATGGCCCCTTTCGAAAGTGTTTCTCCAAATTTTTTCAACAATACGGACTCGATCTCGTCATTCTTTATATCATTACCTTTTACTGCGCCGGTATAGGTAGTAACGTGTTCGTTGGGGTCGGTGGTGCCGTTGTACTTAGGGAGTTCCGACATTCTAAACTTTTTAGGAATGGGCTTTGGGGCCGCTTCCTCTAGGAACGGCCTCTGTATGAACTTTGAATCCAAACATTTCAGGACTGGGGGTGCTCCTGGGATTTGATCCACCCTAGAGTTGTAGGTCACGACCTTTTTATCGTTGGCTGCAATAATCTTCTTACCTGACTCGATCTTTTTGGTGAGGTCCTCGAGCATCTTTACTATGGCGGGGTCAGCCACTAACCCATTATTGCTTGATATTTCGGGTACTTGCTCGGCGGGGGGAGCTGTCTCTGGTGCCGTTGCGCTGGGAATTCTCGGATGGCTTTGCAACTGGGCAATGGCCAACTGCTGTGCCTGCAACATTTCAAAAAATAACATGAAAGACTAACTTCCTGTTCTTCCCGGGCTGGAGTTTTTTGAGCTTCCTGTCGGTCGATGTACCGTATGCTCTTGTTGGTGTGAGAAGTTTCGTCAACTTGCTATGCATCCCGTGAGTCCGCGTATGCTAGAATCGGTCCGGGTGCATTATCTGGATCCTGCAGTAGTGCTCCAGTGACTGGGACAGCCACGCCATTTTCCCCATGATTCTCGAGGTTGTCGTTCCCGACTCCATTTACCGAACTGGACATTTTTGACCTGAAATCAAAGGATCCTGGACAAGAAAAAGTGTGAAAGAAAATGTGCGTTTGTGTAACAAAACCAGTAAGAAAATAATCACTATTATTTTTAGCCTCACGGTGGGCGCCAAACTATTTACCATGAAAATGGTAGCAATAATTAAATTTGTAAATGAGGTTCTAAAAATACATGATCTATTCCCGAGCTAGTTGTTAGAGCAGTTGATGCTAATAATATGGAGTTTGAAGATTAAATACAAGATAAAATAAGATAATAATCAAACCGAAGGGCTTGTTGCCCGGATACAGGTCCGGTCAATGAAGGACCTCGGGGTCGATGTCAGGATCAAGCTCGAGCTATCGGGGATAGTCAGGGATGAGATAACAGTTGAAGATACAATCAAACAAGGCTATTTATGGCCACTATTAAGGCATATGTTGAAGAACAAGTAAGAAAGCGGTGGATATTAAGGTAACTTCGAGTTAGTATTAAGTGGTAAACAAAGAACACGCAAGAAGACAACAGAACTAAATAACTTCGAGCCAGTGAGGGCAAGCGAATTAGAGAGGAGAAATAGAGAGAAGATATTATTGTACTTTTAGTAGAATGGTTGGAGCTCTGCCCTTACAAGATATTAGCGACTCCCCTTTTATTGAAAGGGGGAATTCTAATCTTCGTACAAAATATGTTGCGTGATACAAGAAATAGGATAGGACAATCGACTAGCTTCGTGATGCGTGCATGGGCTGATACTGAACCGCTTGAGTAGTCCTGATCGATCCCGGGTGCATTCCTCGAGAGATCCCTACATTTGCTGAGGCTTTGGCTGGTATTATCCTTGGCGGGGTACCGCTTGATCTCGAGGGAAGTGAGAAGCTCGAGATCCCAGGCTTCCGGGGTCACCTTTGGAGGTATTCAATCGAGTAGAAATTGGTCTCCCAGATTTCACCATATATAGATAGTGAAATGAGCTAAGTACCAATTTTCTCCTCTTTAATCCAAATGCAGGTATTGCATTTGCAAACAACAAAGTCCGCATATGAGACACGTTGAACACAAAGCGATCAGTGCATCAGACGACCAATGGTCGCTAGTACGACCAATATATTGCAAATGTAAAATACCCACCCATCGCAGATGCGAGCTTAGATTAGCAAATTTGAAGCTTCCCCAACACTATAGTTCATCGCAGATGCGATGCCTTTGTCACAAAAGTGAACACAATGAACTTCGCAAAAGCGACTTACTCTTCTCAAAAGAGAAGACCCATCCCCCAACCCATGCTCACAAATTCTATTTCTTAACTACAAAAGCAAGGCCTGCAAATGCAAGCCAGACCTCTCAAATGTAAGATCTGTGAGTGAACACTAGAACTGGAAGTCACCAGTAGTTCAACAATCAACCAAACTCTACCGTAACACATCTAAAACTCACCGAGCCCCTTGAACTCCAAATCGAACATGTACACAAGTATAATAATATCCTATAAACTTGCTTGCTATCTCAAATCATCAAAATAACATCAAATAACAAGAATCGATCATCAAAACTCATGATTTTCAACTTTAAAACTCATTTTTATAATTTTTCACATAATGCAACGAAATGCGCTCAAGTCATCCTAGACCCCAACCAAGCATGCGTACAAGTCCAAATACATCATATGAACCTTCCAGAATTATCGAAACACCGATCTAAGGTTATTTACCAAGAATATTGATAATGGTCAACTCGAGTCCCATTTTAAGCCTAACATCACTTTTTCTTCAAACCTTTATATAAAAACTTTCCGAAAAATGATACGGATCATGCAAGATAATCAAGAAACATCAAATGGAGCTAATAGAAGTCTCAGAATACAAAAATAAATGCTAGTATTAAAAATGACCTATCAGTTCATCACACATGCAATTGTTGATGTTGAGAAGATAGTGGAGTTATTTCAAGAAGATATTTCTCGTCAGACTGAGAAATCAAAATTTATAATTATGTCATACTTGATAGGTGGCTCCACCACTATTAGGGTTAATAGAGAGATTTGTAACATTACTAGGGAGTTTTGCATTTAATTCTAATATGTTTTTCATAATGCTAGTCACTTTGTGATAAACTTCACTAATGAAAAAGATAGAGGTCTGGTGATGTATTTAGGTTCTCACCTTCTAAACTATCAACTTGTTATTATTAAGCCAATCTTACCAGATTTTTACATTAAAGATGAAGACCTGAAGACAATTCCTCTTTGGATCAAGTTACCTAATCTTCATCTAAGCTATTGGAGTGCTAATGCTTTAAGAAAAATATGAAATGGATTGGGACAATCTTTATGTGCAGATGACTGTACTACCAATACTAATAGGTTTCATTTGCAAGAATCCTAGTAGAGGTCGATGTTACTAGGGATCTACCAAATAACATCAAAGTAAAAGATTCAAACGAAAGATGTCTGAACAAGAAATGTGGTATGATTGAAAGCAAACCTGGCGTTCAAAATGCTTGTAAATAGGACATAACTGCTAGGAGGTTAAAAAACAATAACGTTCTCTAAAACCTAAGCCAATGCCACAACTTTTGCCAAGGTCCAAAAGTAGAAAATAGAATGAAAAACTACCAGTATGGATGGAAGGGTGCAGAATCCATGGAATGTGAAGGTATTAAACAAGAATTCTAGGGTGGAACCTGTAGTACAACAACCAGTACTAGAAATATGAGATGACTGGAAGAAAGTTAAGGGCAAACTTGTAGCCATGAACCCATAAATTCTTGGTAGACATGTAACATTTATTAATTGTTTTAACATGCTAGTAAAAGATCAGTCTGGCAAAAAAGTTTCATCTATACCTAAAATTGAGGAATGCAATACAAGAAGAGGATACACAGGCTGATAAACCCAAAATAATAGGACTCTAGTAGCTTGAAATATAAGAAGATTTAATAAAGTGTTTAAGTACAAAGAATGAAGGTATTTCAGAGGGAGAATAAAGTTTTTGATAGTAATAACATAGAGTTCAAGATGCAAAGCTGCTAAGATTATAAACAAAGTTGTACCTGGCTGGAGCAAACTAAAGGTCCTATAAAATATTAATCCATTAGTGTTATAGTCATGATGCTGTTGCACAGCTCATACATGGTATGGTGAGAGTTAAAAATAGTACCAAAGATTTTAATTTTTAGCAGTTTTGGAAGACATGTGATACAAGACATAATGGACTTATGGGATACACTAAGAGACCTAGATGAACAAATGGTAGATCTATGGCTAATAATCAATGATTTTAACACTATCTTAGATGCTACAGATAGAGTACATGGAAGTGAAGTATAAGATAGTGAGCCCAAATATTATATGAATTTCATGGAAGACCGTAGACTGACAAAGCTACCAACTACTACTAAATCATACACAAAAACACATAGTCATTTTTATATCATAATAGACATGGCTATTATGATTACCCGTTGGATGGCTAGCATGACTCCACTATTTTTAAGACTACTCTTCCCGTGGCATTGAGGTAGATGAAATAATTGATAATAACAAGAGACCATTTAGATTTTACAATTGTATAATAGAACATCCTGAGTTTGGCAAGATAGTCCAAATAAATTGGCTCTTACATGATGGAGTATAACAGATATATGAAGAGTCTGAGAAAAAACTAAGAAAAGTATTGAAGAGTCTAAATAGGAGAGACTTTATAGGTGCAACTAAGAAGATTAACTCCCTCAAAGGTGAGTTCAAAGATATCCAAGGGCAAATGTGGGACACTAATGTACCTAATACTCTATTTGAAGTAGAAAAGGATCTCAGACTACAACTGGAGAAATGGTGCATAATTTAGGAGAGTATCTATGGACAAGAATCTAGAGTGAAATGGCTCATACTAGAGGATTCTAACACCGCATATGTTTTTTAAAACATGAAGGGGACCAAGGCTCAAAATCAAATAAGAATATTCATATAAACAAATGGTGAATTGATTACAAGTGTGGAAGGCATTGATGGTGAAATTATTAGGTTTTATAAGTAATTACTTAGGTTTGCAACAACAAGTTTGCCAGTTATACACCCTGAAGTGGTAAAGGAAGGGCCTATACTTAACAAGAACCAACATGGCAGCTTATTAAACCTCTCACCAAAGAAAAAATAGTTCAAGATGTTAAGGGAATTGATGATTGGAAAGTACTAGGTAGAGATGGGTTTAATGCATGTTTTATCAAAAATTTATGGCCTATTATTGGTAAAGAGGTAACAAATTTTGCATTAGAGTTCTTTAAAACTAGCAACATATGTAAGCGCATTAATAAAACGTCAGTCACTTTAATCCCTAAAACAAAAAACCCATAAATCAAGAAATATAGGCCTAATTTTTACAAGATTATATCCAAAATGCTTGCTAAGAGACTACAACAAGTAATGGATTCACTGGTTGATAATAGCCAAGTTGCTTTAGTATTTGACAGAGTATTGACAGAAAATATATTTCTAATGATCCGGTCGGTCATTTTGTGTATTTGAGCCAATTCACCTATTTAATGCTTTCTGCATGTGTTTTTGTCTATTGGTGACTTACCAGATTGGTTAGTTTCACTTCGAGAAGGTTTGATAGTGATTAGAGACACTTAGTCTCACTTGGGAAGCTTATGTTGATAAGAGTTGATCGAGATTTGTCATTTTAATAGACAGACTCGGATTGGTATTTTGACAGTTCTAGTAAGTTTGTATGGTAATTTTGGCCTTGGTGTATACTCAGATTTGGATTCAAAGGTTCCTAGAAGGTTTGATTATATTTGCTGAAAGCTAGATATTTGAAGGTTTTGATAGTTTATAGGTTTGATCGGGAGTTGAATTTGGATTTATGAGTTCCAATTGATGTTACGAGACTTTAGGTAGGTTTATTTAGTTGATTGAAACTTGTGTGCAAAGTTTGGTTAGAATCCAAAATTTTTAGGCATGGTTTGTACGTGTTTGTGGAAGTTAGGAAGTGTGGAAGTTAAGAGGTGGATTTTTATTATGGACTAGTGGTCTTGATGTTAATTGTGGTGTTTTGAAATTTTGAATAAGTTTTGGTAAGGTATTAGGACATGTTGGTATGATTCGAAGGGATCCTGGGAGGCTCGAGTGTATTTCAACTTTGTTTCGGACCATATGGAATGGTTGGTAGTTCTGGTTCTGATACACCGCACTTGCAAAAGTTTAGGCACAAGTGCAGTTGGCTTGTCACATCTACATAGTTGAGGTGATTGGATAGTTTTTGCTTTTGCAAAGAGGACAACGCATGTGCGAATGCACACCTGCGAAGTTTATGAGCGCATCTGCAAAGGTTGGCAGGCTTGGGAAATGTGCGCACCAACGAAGGACTTGGACGTACATGCGAAGTCGTAGATGCAATGCATGGGCCGTAGATGCCAAAGGTCGATAGCATTAGTAAAGCTCACATATGCGAGCCTCATACAGAAAAAGCAGTGTCGCAGATGCGACTATTTTGGACGCAAATGCAGAATCACTGGCAGACCTTATATTTTTTAGGGTTATCTCATTTTTTATTATTTTGAAATTTGGACCTCGGTAAGAGGCAATGTTTGAGGATATTTGATCACTACTTTGTAGTTAATTAATTTTTACTTGTATTTGACTATATATATTGAATTCGCATGGATTTTACATTTTTTACATGGAATTTTGAAGGAAAAATTGGGTGATTTTGACTACTACTTAAGAGGATAAATTTTGGGATTTGAGGGTCTATTTGGACTTGGTTTTTGAATCTAATCATATATTTGGACTCATAGGGTTATGGATAGTTGGGATCTACCCCATCACTCGGATTTTGACCATGTGGGCCTCGGTTAGCTATTATTGACTTATTGGGAATTTAATAAAGATTGAAGTTTATTATTTGGAATTGATTAATATAGCCTTGTTTGATGTTAATGAGTCATTTTTGGCTAGATTCAAACCGGTTGGAGGTAAGTTTTAAGGGAAAGGCGTTCTTGGAGTATTAATTTGGCTCGTTTGCAATAAGTATCTAGCCTAATCTTATTTTGAGGGAATACACCTTAGGATGTTACCTTATTTGGCTAATTGGAATAAAAGCAATGTATATGCGAGGTGACAAGTATTTATGCGGGTGCTAGGTATGATTTGACTGGACTAAACTTTATGCTTTTACTACGCCTTGTTTGGACGCAATGCTTTCGAGGATTTCTGTTTGATCATTTGTGTGACTACATGAACTTCTTGAATCATGTTAGAGACCACGTGCTTTGATATCCTTTTTTGGTATGATATAAATTTGTATGGCTTATCTGCCTAATTTGAGTTGTAGTTGTACACTTTGCATGTGCATACACCTTAGCATGCTATTTTCCTTAGTCCATGAGTTTGTGATTTGATATTTATTGTTCGTATACAGGCATTTGTATATATGTTCTCTTTGATATGGACCGGTTTGGGAGCACGTGAGTTATCTGTGTGGATGTTATGATTATGACACGTGAGTTGTCTGTGTAGCGTGTGGATAAGGATCCACCCCTTAGAGCCATCCTCTCATGTTTCTCCTTGATGAAGTACACGCGAATTATGGAAACTCCTGTGTGTTTGGATTTTGTGTATCTTGTCTATATGCAAGCTCCTTAGATGGATACATTATAACGACCCGACTGGTCGTTTTGAGCTCTAGCACGTCATTCGGTGGTTTGAGGCCTTGATTAGCTTCACTTCATGTTTTATGACTTCTATGTATGGTTGGAATTAAACTTCAAAAAGTTCGGAGTTGGTTCGAAATAAAAATTCTCAAATCGAAAGCTTTAAGTTGGATGAGTTGATCAAGGCTTGTCTTTTGAGTAAACAATCTCTGAATTGGGATTTGAAGGTTTTAATAGATTCGTACAATGATTTCGGACTTGAGCATATGTTCGGGTTGAGTATCGAGTGGCCCGAGAGTATTTCGATGTTTATTATGAAACTTTGGCATTTTGAAAGTTTAAGAATTTCCTAAGTTTGATTTGAAGTGGAATTGGGTTTTATCAATGTCTATTTGGGGATTTGAGCCTTGAAATAGATTGCTATCTTAAATTGTGACTTGTGTGTAAAGTTTGGCATCATTACAAGATGTTTAAGTATGATTCAGACGCGTTCATCAAAGTTTTAATGTTTGAAAGTTGAAAGAAGGATCTTGATCGTCTATTCATGATTTTGATGATATTTGTGATATTTGGAGCATATGGATAAGATTGGATAAGGTATTGGGACTTGTTGGTATGATCATACAGGCTCCTAGGAACCTCGAGTGAGTTCCAGAGTGGTTTCAGATCATTTCTCCATGTTTTGCTGCTAATGTTGTTGGTTTTGGTGTTGTCCATCATGAATACGCAGGGTTTATCGGATTCGCAAAGAAGGATTTTGGCTTCTGAGATTTTTGTGCTTCGTGTTCGCGAGGGTTTTAGGGGCAGGGCTCTGTATTCACTATTCGAGGTTCGCATTCACAATGAAGAAGTTGGCCTGGTGACTGAATTGGTTTTCGCATTCGCGGAAGGGCAGACTAGGAAAACTTCTTGTTCGCTTGGAGTAGTTTAGGAGTAGAAGCTGGTTATTCTTCACAAGCGTGAGGGAATTTCTGCCTTTCCGATGAATGTCGTCTGTCACTATATAAAATTGCAAAAACGGGGTTTGGCTCATTTTATCTCAAAACTTCCATGGGAAGTGAGCTTGGGGAAATTTTTGAAGGAGCTTTTTCGTCATCCATCACTAGGTAAGGTTTTTCTTCACATTGCGAGTTAAATACATGAATTTGAATATGGAAACCGGTGAAATTGCGAGATTTTGAAGAAAACCTATAATACTTTTGAATTTTTACCACAAAATCGGACATGGAATTAGTAATAAATTATATATTTGAGTTTTTGGTATTATGGATAATGATTATCTTCAAGCATTTTCAAAATCCAAGCCCGCGAGTTGACTTTGTTGACTTTTCGAGCGCAGTTGAGGGTTGTTGTAAATTGTTAAATTATAAGCATTGTGGTATATTTTGATTGATTTGCCCGTTGTTTGACTAGTTTAAGATTGATGGGCACCAGTTTGAGGTGTTAGAGAGGCATTGGAGTCGGTTATGAATCTTTGGAGCAAGGTATGTCTCTTGTCTAACCTTATGAGGGGAAAACTACACCCTAGGTGATGTTTTTGATATGTGCTACTTGTTGTGGGGGGCTATGTATGCACGAGGTGACGAGAGTCCGTACATAGCTAATATCACGTAATGTTCGGGTATACTTTGGCCGTTATCATGCAACATTTGTATTATCTGAATTCAACTTGTTAGTTTAATTACCTATGTAACGACCCGACCGGTCTTTTCATGAGTTATAGCCCCATTTCCCCCATTTTTGCCCCTTATGTTTTCCTCAGCTGTATTTCATCGTATCGTGTTGGTTGGTTCAAGTCCGGAGTAGTTTCGGTGTGGAATGAGACACTTAGTCTCCTTTTTAGAAGCTTAAGTTGAAAAAGTCAACAAGATGTTGACTTATGTGTAAATGATCTCGGGTGTCAATTCTGATGGTTCGGTTAGCTCCATTAGGTGATTTTGGACTTGGGAATGCGTCCGGAATGCGATTTGGAGGTCCATGGTAGAATTAGGCTTGAATTGTCAAAATTGGAAATTTGGCATTTTTGGTCGGCAGTGGAAATTTTGATATCGGGGTCGGAATGGAATTTCGGAAGTTGGAGTAGGTTCGTAGCGTCATTTTTGATGTGTGTGCAAATTTTAGGTCATTCGGACGTAGTTTGGTAGGTTTCGACATCGTTTATGGAATTTGGAAGTTTAGAAGTTCTTAGGCTTGAATCCGAGGGTAATTCAGTGTTTTGATGTTGTTTTGAGTGTTCCAAAGGTTCGACTAAGTTTGAATGCTGATATGTGACTTGTTGGTATTTTTGGTTGAGGTCCCAAGGGCCTTGGGATGTATTCGGATGGTTAACAGAGGATTTGGAAATGGAATTGTGCAGCTGAAGCTGCTGCTTCTGATGTTTCTGTACCTGCGGTGTGATGGTCGCAGATGCGGGAATTGGAAGGTTGAGGTAGGACTGTAGGTGCGAAAGGTGGAGCGCACCTGCGGTCAGGTGACCACATAAGGGGTTTTGGAGGAATAAGTGACTTACGCAGATGCGGAGTTCTCGGCACAAAAGCGGCACAACAGGTGCACTATTTCGACTGCAGGTGCAGAAATGCCTGGCAGAAGGTATAAATTAAACCCTTAGCAAATTTTTGGGTATTCTTCACCATTGCTATTCGGATTTTGAAGCTTTTGGAGAGTTTTGAAGAGGGAATAAAGGGGGTTTTCTTTGAGGTAAGTTACTTGAGCCTAATACTCATAATTATGGTAATTTTTAGTTGTTTAAGCATGTAATTAGTAGAAATTAGGAATGAAAATGAGGGGTTAGGACTTGGGAATTGGAGAGTTTGATTTGGGGATTTGAGGAACCATTTGATGTCGGATTTTAATGAATTGGGTATGGATAGACTCGTGAGTTAAATGGTTTTCTAGTTTTGTGATCTTTGTCGGATTCTGAGACGTGGACTCGGGGGCCGAGTTTGAGAGGATTTCGGGATTTGTGCCTAATTTGATAGTTTTTCTTATGGAATTTATTCCATTAGCGTATATTGATGGTATTATACTTGTTGTGAATAGATCCGGAGTGATTGGAGGCCGAGTCGAGGGGCAAGACCATCGTGGAGTAGGGATTTGACCGGTTTGAGGTATGTAATGATTGTAAATCTAATCCTAAGGGTATGAAACCCCAGATTAGTGTCGTTTTACTATTTTGAGGTGACACACATGCTAGGTGACAGGCATATGGGCGTGCACCGCTGGGAATTGTGACTTGGTCCGTCCCGTAGCTACTATAAAGTTGCGTATTTGACTGAAACTATATGATACTTATGTGTTTTAGAAAGAGTTTCTATAAATTGGGCTGAATGCCATATTTGGGCTTTGTGCCAGAGCTGTTTGGACCCTTAGGGTCCTTTTTTTATTATCCTCTCACTGTTTTGATTGAAAATCTATACTCAGTCATGCCATACTTACTGATTTCATAATTCAGTCTTTATTACTCGGTTTTTGATACAGATAAAATGTTGTTTTGGGATGAGCATCCTATTTTACTGATAGCCCGAGTGGGTTGAGAGGTTTATGACTGAGTGAGGCCGTGGGCCTGATTTGTGAGGATATTTATGGGATCAGGCTGCACGCCGCAATATATTGTTATTGATTCTTGATTTAGTGAGGCCGATGGCCTAATTGATTTATGCCACGATATGGCTTATTATAGTACTTGGGCTATAGGAGCCCCTCCGGAGTCTGCACACCCCCAGTGAGTGCGGGTACCCTAAATGAGTGATAAGAGATATGCTTGAGGGGCTGTATATGAGTGACTGTGAGGTTTGCCCGAGGGACTGTATATGAGTGATGTTATGCCCGAGCGGCTACATATGAGTGATGTTTTGCCCGAGGGGGTTGTTTACGATTTTCATCACTTTTACTCTCTTTTGCATTGAGCCTCTGTTGAAACTGTTGAAAAATATCTTCAAATATTTTTTTTACCTAAAACTGGGTTTTTAAAACGAGATGATTTGACTCACATACTGATTTGAAAGCAATATTGTAATTTCTGAGATTTCATGATGTGGACTATATGTGTTTTACTGCTCGTCACTACTGCTCAGTCTTTATTTACTATTATTACTTACTGAGTTGGTGTACTCACATTACTCTCAGCACCTTGTGTGCAGAACCAGGGGTTGCTGGACGTGCTAGCGAGTGTTGATTTCATCCGTCGTGGATCTGTTGGAGTTAAAAAGGTAGCAACATGGCGATTGCAGCCCTACTCTTCTCCCTCCTATCTTCCTATAGATGTATTTGTTGTTTTCCAGACTGTATTAGTCTTAGTTTATCTGACAGCTCTTAGTAGATGCTCATGACTAGTGATACTCCGATATCGGGCTTTTCTTTCCGCACTTTTGATATTCAGATGTTCTTTATGAAGTTTTATTATTAAATAACGTGAATTTATCTTTGAAAATGAAATATCATGTTGTTTTTGGTATAGAGCCGCTTGCCTAGTTCCACAATAGGTGCCATCACGACATGGTAGATTTGGGTCATGACAAGTTGGTATCAGAGTCTAGGTTACATAGGTCTCACGGGTCATGAGCGGGTTTAGTAGAGTCTCGCAGATCGGTACAGAGACGTTTGTACTTATCTTCGAGAGGCTGCAGAACCTTTAGGAAAACTTCACATTCTTGAATTCTTGTCGTGCAAATCTGTTGAATTTGGTAACTAAACTTCTGTTATTCTATTCTCTCACAGATTGTGAGGACACATGATACCGATCAGGATGAACGACCACTAGTACCACCAGTTGGGGCCGCAAGAAGCCAAGGTCACGGTTGAGGCCGTGGTAGGGGTAGCCCGCACAACATCTAGGGCAGCACCTGCAGATCCACTAGCCACCCCAGTTCATGATCAAGCTCCAGTTGTGGATGCTCCAGTGGGACCAGCCCAGGCACCGGCTGTGCCTATTGTTATCCTAGGTCTTTAGGAGACCTTAGCTTAGATATTGACCGTGTGCACCAGTCTTGCTCAGGCGGTTGCTGTTTCTACTCCAACAGCTACTTCCCAGGCCAGGGGAGACACTCAAACTCCCATCGCCTGTACACACGAGCAGGTTGTTCAGGGACTACAAACACTGGAGGCACCACCAGCCCAGTCGGTTGCACCTGCTCAAGATTATGAGGTACCAGTCATGCATGATGACGAGCAGCGTAGATTGGAGAGGTTTGATAGACTTCAGCCTTCGACTTTCAATGGTATAAAGGGTGAGGATGCCCAGGGTTTCTTGGACAAGTGTTAGAGGATTCTTCGTATGACAGGTATTCTGAAGACCAGTGGGGTCTCATTCACAACCTTTCAATTTTCTAGAGCTGCCTTTATTTGGTGGGAGGCTTTTGAGAGGCGTAGGCTTGTTGGTGCAACGTCCCTCACCTGGCAGCAGTTCTCTGTTCTCTTTCTAGAGAAGTATGTGTCGTAGTCCCGTAGAGAAGAGTTACGCAGGCAGTTCGAGTAGTTGCATCAAGATGATATAACTGTGACGCAGTATGAGATGAGGTTCTCTAAGTTAGCCTATCATGCTATCTGGTTGGTTCCCACGGATAGGGAGAGGATCAGGAAGTTTGTGGATGGCCTCTCGTATTAGTTATGGATTCTTATAACTAGAGAGAGAGAGTATTTGGTGCTTCTTTTGAGGAGGTTGTTGGCATTGCTCGGGACATAGATTCGAGTCGCCATAAGGAACGGGTAGAGAGGGAGGCCAAAAGGCCTCGTGGATTCGGTAATTTTGGGGGTGCTCCTCATGGGGGTCATTTCTAGTGCGGCAGAGGCCGTCCATTTAGACATGCTCAATCAGCTCGTCCAGTTCACCGTAGGGCATCATCGGATCGTGGTTCTCACAGTTCTTATCATGGCTATTCATCACTTAGTTCCCTCCCATCCCAGAGTTCGTCCCATGCTCTATCAGTTCAGGGCTTCTCCATGCCATGTTCTTCTACCAGTCATCCCGGTGCTAGGGGTTCCCTTCAATCCCCGTCACCAGCACCAGGGGGTTATTATAAGTGTGGAAAGTTGGGGAATATGTGGAGGCAGTGTCCTCGTCATCATGGGGGTCTGCCTCAGCAGAGGAGTCAGCCATCTACTTCAGCACCCGTTACTTCACCACCCGCCCAGTCAGCTAGGGATGGAGGACAGTCAGCTAGGGGTCGCCCTAGAGGGAGAGGTCGATCAGGTGGTGGTTAGGCCCGTTTCTATGCACTCTCAGCCAGATCAGATGCTATTGCTTCAGATACTATGATTATAGGTATTGTTTCAGTTTGCCACAGGGATGCCTCTGTATTATTTGATCCTGGTTCCACTTTTTCATATGAGTCATCATATTTTGCTCATTATTTGAATACTAGTCTCTTGTTTCATCCATTCGTGTATCTATTCCGGTGGGCGATACTATTATTGTGGATCGCTTATATCGGTCTTGTGTAGTGACTATTAGGGGTTTGGACACCCAAGTGGACCTTTTGCTGCTTAGCATGGTGGATTTTGATGTGATATTGGGCATGGATTGATTGTCTCCGTGTCATGCATTTCTGGACTATCACGCTAAGACGGTGGCGTTGGCTATGCCGAGAGAGACACATATTGAGTGGCGAGGTTCAACAGATTAAGTTCCTAGTAGAGTGATTTCATTTTTGAAGGCCCAAGGGATGGTTGGGAAGGGTTGTCTTTCTTATTTGTCCTTTGTGAGGGATGTTAGTGTAAAGACCCCTACCATTTATTTAGTTTCGGTGGTGAGGGATTTTCCGGATGTGTTTCCTGTAAACCTACCGGGCATGCCACCGGACAGGGATTTTGGCTTCGGTATTGATTTGGTACCGTGCAATCAGCCCATTTTTTTCCATCGTATCGTATGGAACCAACGGAGTTAAAGGAATTGAAGAAGCAGCTTCAAGAAATCCTTGATAAGGTTTTTATTCGGCCTAGTGTGTCGCCTTGGGGTGCGCCTATTCTATTTGTGAAGAAGAAGGATGACACGATGAGGATATGCATTGATTACAGGCAGTTGAACAAAGTCACACACAAGTATCCTTCGCCTTGTATTGATGATTTATTTGACTAGCTTCAAGGAGCGAGAGTGTTCTCCAAGATTGATCTCAGGTCAGGATATCATCAGTTGAAGATTAAGGACTCAGACATTCTTAAGACAACTTTCAGGATCCGATATGGTCATTATGAGTTCCTTGTGATGTCTTTTGGGCTAACCAATTCCCCAGCAACATTCATGTATTTGATGAATGTGTTTCGAGCTTATCTCGACTCGTTTGTTATTTTATTCATTGATGATATTCTTGTGTACTCACGTATTCAGGAGGAGCACGCTGAGCATTTGAGAGATGTAATGCAACGGTTGAGGAAGGAGAAGCCTTATGCAAAGTTCTCCAAGTGTGAGTTTTGGCTCAGTTCAGTGGAGTTCTTGGGGCATGTGGTTTCCAGTGATGGTATTCAGATTGATCCGAAGAAGATAGAGGTGGTTCAGAGTTGGCCTAAACCATCCTCAGCCACAGAGATTCGTAGCATTCTTGGTTTTGTGGGTTATTACCGTCGGTTCGTTCAGTGATTTTCATCTATTGCATCACCTTTGACCAAATTGACCCAAGAGGGTGCTCCTTTCAGGTGGTCGGATGAGTGTGAGGCGAGCTTTCAGACGTTCAAGACTGTCTTAACCACAACTATAGTGTTAGTTTTGCCATTAGCTTCAGGTTCATACATGGTATATTGTGATGCTTCTTGGGCCGGCATTGGGTGTGTGTTGATGCAAGAGGGTAGAGTGATTGCTTATGCCTCTCGTCAGTTGAAGCCTCATGAGAAGAACTACCCTTTTCATGATTTGAAGTTGGCTTCCATTGTCCAAACATTGAAGATTTGGAGGCATTATCTCTATGGTGTGTCTTGTGAGGTGTTTACTGATCATCGTAGCCTCCAGCATTTGTTGAAACAGAAGGATCTTAATTTGAGGCAGCGAAGATGGTTGGAGCTGCTAAAGGACTATGATATTACCATTTTGTACCATCCGAATACCCACAAGACTACCCTCTTGATTGGGGACTTAAAAGTTACATGATATTCCCTTATGACCGAAGATCATATATTTATTTGACGATTTTTAGTTGTTGAGAGGCATGTCCTATATAGAAATTTTAAATTGATATTTCGTTAAAGGCTCATGTTGATCACTGTTTCTTATTCTATTTCTTCTGTTGTATTTCATGGCTTCTTATGATTCCTACATCTTATTTATTAGAAAACAAGTAAGTGTCGATGTCGACTCCTTGTCACTACTTCTACGGGGTTAGGCTAGATGCTTACTAGGTATGCGTTAATTTACGTACTCATGCTACACTTCTGTACTAAATGTGTAGGATCTAACAGGTTCTGTTGATAGTCATCTTGGTGCGTAGGCGTAGTTGCTGAGGGGACTTTATGGTTGCTGTATTCTATGATACGCACTGCAGCCCTCAGAGTCTCCATCTTATTTATTTGCTTTATCAAGTCTATTTATATCCTAGACAGATGTTGTATTATTATTATACTTCTTAGTAAGTGCTCATGCACTTGTGGTACCAGGTTTTGGGATACTCTAGTGGTTGTTTATGGTTCGACTTGATATTGTCATCTTTTATTTTATATCTTACTAATATTTTAAGTATTCATGATTTTTAAATGCATTGAATTTTTTATTTAATTAGACTTATGATTTCAAAAAAAACATAGTAAAATGAATATTTGAATTGATAGTTCATCGTTGGCTTGCGTAGCAACGACACTGGGCGCCATCACAACCTATAGTGGGAATTGGGTCATGACATATATGCTTTTACTGCGTATCTTCTCTATATGCTAGCATCGGAATGTATACATGCATTTTATTCTTATTTTCTCTATATGCTGATTTAGTTGATGTAACGATTCATGTTACATATCTTCTCTATATGTCAACTTTGTGTAATTGGATTTGCTATTCTTGCATATCTTCCCTATATGCTGAACTGTTAGCTTGATTATGATGCTTAGATTCTGGTATTGTTGCTGTGTACATATATATTCGTGAACTGTATATGTTTCACTAGTGAGTATCATGGACCACTCTCGCAACTACCTCACCGAGGTTAATCATGATACTTACTAAGTATGCGGGATCGATTTTAATCATACTACACTCTGCACTTAATTGTGTAGATTCAGGTGTAAGGCCTAGCTGAGTGTTAAGCACGACCGTAGTTGTTGTTGAGACACGTGGTAGAGCTGCATTTCGGTTGCAGTCCTTGGCATCACTTTCTATCTTTCATTGTTGTTATCACTTCAGACAGTATATTGTATTGGCTGACTTGTATTCATGTATTAGAGCTCATGACTCACTGTATCCATTTTTTAGGGATTTATTGTGTTGGTTTTGCATTTATCTATGCATATCCGACTTTTAAACTAATCTATTTCTATATTGTTATAATCCTTATGCTATTGTTTTATGATTGGCTTGCCCAGCAAGTGAATTAGGCGCCATCATGACCGATTGAGGTTATGGGTCATGACAACTTGGTATTTGACCGCTAGGTTGTTTAGGTCTCACAAGTCATGAGTAAGTCTAGTAGAGTCTTGCGGATCTGTACGAAGACATATGTACTTATCTTTGAGAGGCTACTGGATTGTTTGGAAAACTTCTCTTTCTTTTATTATATATTGTGCATATTTGCTTATATCAAAGTTTGAATCTTTGCTCTTCTCACAGATAGTGAGGACATGTTCTTCTGGAGCAGTAGAGTAGGCGTTCGTACATCAGAATAGAGCCTCGAGAGGTTGTGGCCGAGGAAGAGGCACGGGTAGAGAACGAGTCACTGTAAGAGACCCTATAAGTGCATTAGTTGTGGAGCCACTAGTAGTTCTCCTTAAGGAGCAAATTTTGAATCATGTCGAGCCAGTAAGACCAGCTTAGGTACCTGGGGGACCTATTGCTACACTGGTTTTTAGGAGACTTTGGCTCACATTCTGAGCATGTATAAGAATTTGATCCATCTACATCACAGGCTGGGGGAGGGCCCAAACTCTTATTGCACTAATCCCAGAGCATCTGGCTCGTGGTTATCAAACATAAGGGTCTTGCTGGTGCATCCAGTCATTGCATACTAGCCCGAGATTATGCCAGTTTTAACTACTAAGGAGCAGAAGAGACTGGAGAGATTTTTAAGACTTCACCCTCCTCACTTCAGTGGAGAGCCTACTGAGGATGCATAGATTTTCTTCATCACTGTCATCGAATTCTGTGTAGTTTGGGTTTGGTGGACTCAAACAAGGTTGATTTTGTCAGTTTTCAGCTAACAGGGCTAGCCTATAAATGGTGGCAGACCTATTATTTGAGTAGGCCAGCTGGCACAATACCACTCACACGGTTTTAGTTCTCATCGGTCTTTTTGGAGAATTTTATTCCATAGACTCACAGAGATGAGTCGCGTAGTGAGTTTGAGCATCTAGGCTAAGAGGGTATGACTGTGACTCAGTATGAGATAAGGTTCATAGAACTGACACTTCATGATATATTCTTGATCCCTACTGAGAAAGAGAGGGTTAGGAGGTTAATTGAGGGCCTCAATTTTGGTGTCTAATATGGGATGGCCTGAGAGGCCGAGACTAATACTACTTTTCATTAGGTTATGGCATTTCCAGGTGCTTAGAGCATATTTGTAGGTAGAATAGAGAAAGGAGCGGGTCGCCAAAAGGACCCACCATTTAGGTGGTTTTAATGGTGCCTCATCTGGAGGCTAGGAATATCGTAGGAAAGGTCGTCCTTTCAGGCTTATAAAGTCAGCTCATTGGGTTCTTCAATAAACCATGGTTCATATAGTGCTCGCCCAAGCCAATCATCTTTCAACACACTACCAGCATAGAGTTTGTATCCAGCCCCATCTGCTCAGGGTTCTTCAAGCAGACATTCAGGTCCTCAGGGTCAATCACTAAGCCAACAGCCTCACCAGAGGATAGGTTTCTTAGAGTGTGTAGACTTGAGTAATCTCAAGAGGAATTGTCCTAGGCTTCTGAGCAGTGTACCATGTTAGGTTACCCAATCCATGATTCTGGCGCTAGCAGCTATGCCACTTGCACAACCATCTAGCAGTGGTTCCCTGCCTGTTCAAGGCCATCATAGAGGGGGAGGTGAGCCAGGTGGTGGACATCCTTGTTGTTATGCATTCCCGGGAAGACTATAGGTAGTTGCTTCAGATGCTATGATCACATGTCATCATCCGAGACCTGATAATGACATCATCCATATATACCTCAATTTCATTGTGGATCATGTCACGAAAGAGGGTCATCATGGCCATCATGTAGGTAGCGCCGATGATCTTAAGACCAAATGGCATGACCATATAGAAATAACCCCCCCATGGCATGGTGAACGACATCTTCTCCATGTCTTCTTCGTGTATCAAAATCTAGTGGTACCCGACTAAACAACCCATGTATGACTGAAACTCATGCTTCGTGCAATTGTCGAGAAGGATATGAATATTTGGTAGAGGAAAATCATCCTTTGGACTGGATTTGCTGAGATTGTGATAGTCCATACATATACTAATCTTCCCATCCTTCTTCGATACTAGTACGATGTTTGCTAACTATGTAGGATAATATCTGACGCTCACCACATTCGCCTTTATCTGCTTGGCAACTTCTTCTTTTAGCCTTAGACTCAAATCTGGCTTGAATTTTCTAGGTTTTTGCTTGCCTGACAATCTGGCGGGATCGGCGGGTAATCAGTGCAAAACAATGTCGGTACTTAGTCTGAGCATGTCGTCATATGCCAAGTGAATACATCGATGTATTGTCGGAGGAGCTATACTAATTCTTCCTTCTGTTCTGTTTTCAGATGGATGCTGATTCGATTTTCTTTCAGGTCTTCTTCGTTTCCCAAGTTGATTATTTCTATTTCTTCAAGATTGGGCTTCTTCTAGATTTATAACTGCTCGATCTCTTGCTGGAGGTTCTTAGGCCTCATGCTCTCGTCATACTCTTCGTAGTTTGGATCATTTTCCTTGAAGGTTTCGTTACATGTCATAATCGTGGAATGCGAATTTTCATCGGTTTGATTACTGAAAAGAAAACCTAAGTATAAGTAAGAGCTAAAAATGAATTTGCAATTATTTTAGGAAATGCAATTCTTTTTATCTCATCAAAAGGAATGTGTCAGCGTTCAAAAAGGCAATTGACAAAACATTACAGGCACGGTACAAGCCTCAATTGACCGTGCATTTTTTTAAAATTACTACAATTCCACACTACCAAGACTCCCGTCGAACTAGAGATGGACAGGAGGTTCAACTTTGTAAGGTCTTTTCTGGTTTGACATCTCGAATGCTCAGTATCTTGATATCATCTTCATCGTAGCATTCCTCGATCATAGCCATGAACAATCTTCCCATTCCATCAACGATGTCATCCTCTTGTGTTGAGCTCTGACCTTGACCCGAAACATGTTCTGATACAAAAACATCCTTCCCAAGGTTACCAGTGTAAGTCTTTCCCTCTGTTAGGTTGATACCCCAAGTCAGTGGTACCCTTATGCCTTTTTGGTTCAATTGGCTCTATTATCCCATATGATCAGGCTCCCAACTCGGTCCTTGGTCGATACCTATACTTTATCATCTCTCTTATTGCCATCTTTGACCTATATGGCGACCGAATACCCTGACTTCTCCATCTTTGTTGCTTCCATGATCTCGACCTGATGACAGGCGACCTCATCTAATCCTTCTATTAAAGGGACCACATGCTCCAAGTAAGCTAACCAGCTCCGCTCCCCATGTATCACAATCTCTTGGCAATCCCACTCGAATTTCATACATTGATGGAGAGTGGAAGGAACTGCCCCTGCCATATGTATCCAAGGCCTTCCCAGTAGTAGGTTGTATGAAGAAGAAATGTCCATAACTTGAAACAATATTAGGAACTCAACTGGTCCAATTTGTAAAGCTAAGTAGATTTCTCAAATGACATCCTTCTACGAACCATCGAAAGCTTTACTCTAACATGGCTTTACTCTACCTCCCTCAAATGAATACCCAATTTTCGTAGAGTATAGAACGAGCAAATGTTCACTCTGGATCCTCCGTCGACAAGCACTCGAGACATAACTTTAACCCGCGCTTGACTATGATGTGCAAAGTGTCACAACCCAAACTGATGGGCCGCGACGGACACCCAGTACCTTACTTAACTGAGCACCATGGTAACGTATCATTCTATCATAGGTAAATAGACCGGAGTAAAGCATGAGGGGATACGAACTTATACATACCAAGTACGAGTCTGTAAGACCAAATTAGCCACTCGTGTACTGAACATGAGCCGACAAAGCCATACAATCTTTTATGTACTTGACATCTCTCTACAAGCCTCTAAGAATACATAATTTCCGTAAAGCTTGGGACAGATTCCCGCCATACCAAACAATACACGTCTAAATCATATTAACCAATCAAGCAACTCCGAAACAAATGGAGTGCACCAACATCTTCCGATGAGCTGATAGCCTACTTGGAGGGCTCTCGACCTATCTATCGGGACCTGCGGGCATGAAACGCAGCGTCCCCAGGAAAAAAAGTGACATCAGTATGAAAAATGTACCGAGTATGTAAGACACATAAATAAGTACATAACAGACATGGAAGAAGTATAAAGTAAATAACTTGACCTGTAAGTCTGGATAATTCTATAAATCATGAAATACTTATAGTGTCATGCATATGCGTATGAATGTCATGTCGTGCATATGTACATGTGTTCATAACATCATCAAGCCTCTGAGGGCATCCCCTCATATCATCTCGGCCATTGTGGGTAAATCTTCAACGTTTACCAGCTGATCAGGTGGTGGTGCGTATATAATGCCATAACCTTTCCCCATATCCCATATACATATAATATACATGTATAAGTGTATACAACAACATCTGGTCATGGGTCAATGTATATGTATAAATGAATGCAATGTATGAAAAGTACGTCAATAAAATCTTTTGGAGTGTCAAAAATAGAATACAATTAGTCACCAAATAACTTTGAAACATGAAAACTTAGATAAGCGAATTGACAGGTAAAGATAATTAGGTTAATACAAGATAGTAGTCAATCATTAAAATTTTGTTGGAAAAATTACAACCAATACAAACAAGATTTGGTGGTGACGGAACACAGAAGCATAAAAATAGAGGATCAGTAAATTTCTAACCAAATTTTCCTTTCCTTTCCTTTCCTTTGTGAAAGGAATATTATTTGTCACAAAAGATTATAAATATTGGATCATTGGAATAATTGAGGCAAAAATAAGATCATTATGCCATTGAATAGTATCATGAAATAAACTTATTCAACTTACGTATTTTTCTGAGACCCGTGAACAGATGATATAATAATAATTCATATGGAGAATCAAAAATATAAAAACCTATATTATTTCTATGAATAGAGTCGTTTATGGAATTCTCGTTTCGTTCGTGTCGAATAGATCATGCCAAAAAGAAAGAAGGAATAGCCTTAACATACCTGGGGTAGGGAAAAATTCGTATAATATTTCTTGGAAAAGATTGCACCGTACTCCTTTAGAACCGCAAAATTTTTACGTTGCTATGGTTCTAACAATTGTCGTTGGAATTATTTTATTGCAAGAATTTTATTGGAATTTTGCTGGATGGAGGATGAATCCGTAAGGTCGTATGAACCCATTTCTTGTTTGAAAATATTTTCCATAGGATTTTAGGAAGAACTAAATTGGTAAGGTTATAAAACTAGGCTTTATGCCTTAATGGACACTAAGCTTACTATGACTAAGAGTCATATGCCACATTAGTGGCTTGCTTCTACGTTATCACCTTAATATTTATCTAAAATTTTTAATTAATTTAATTAGGTAATATCCCGCTACCCGGTAATTAATTAATTACCCGCATAATTAAGAATTGCCTCAAATTACTTAAATTTCTACTTATTTTAATACACTTTATACATCCTACTATCATGGGCATATGGTACCTTGTATGATACTAGTCCATAAATATCGGGGTATTATAGCTTGGACCGTATTTTATCCCAAATTGCCAAACTTCGACGAAAATTTATTTTCTTTGACTTGTTTCCCCTCTAACCTTCACGAACTTACTTATCACTTGTTTAAAATAGCATAATCCTTATAATCTCCAAATAATATTTTCCTTGGATCAATGTCAATTACCTTACGATAAATTCAACGTATAATACTACAGGGTGCAATATCCTCATAATTTAATACTGCGAAATGTAACACCATCGTAAAATAATACTTCAAGGCGTAACATCACTGTAATATTGCGGGACGTAACATCATTCCCCCCTTTGGTACATTCGTCCTTGAATGTTGACTGATGCTCTTATCATTTTCATAACTTATATCTTTTGTGAATTGCTTAATACTCTCCTTTCCATTTAGGCCTCTTTCCCACGCCATGACTTGTGACCGAATTCCTTCCAATCTTGTAACGGTTGCTACCTTCTATCATCCAGCCTCTACGATACTGACCTTGTAAGTGTGCCTATGCGACTTTTCTCTCCTTTTTCCTCTAGCTTTTAGCCAATCTATGGGCCTTACTTTGTAAACATATACAAGGCTTAATTAGATGCCTCTCTGGTCATCTATAGGTGTACTGAAGTTCTTCGCTTGGTACTTTGTAGAACTTGCGAATATGACTATATCTTATTTCATAGACCTGGTTATCTATTCGTATGAATTTACTGTATCTACATAGGTCATACTACGCCATAACTTTTACTTTGATTTATGGTTATTGAGGTCTGCAACCAATTCTGGGTTACTCTCGTTGCTTATCCTTAAGACTGATGGTCTAATCTCATCTCATACTGTTGAACTTTTATCCATCTATTGTTGATTCACCTTAATGTTGATCCATCATCTACCACTGGTAACTTGATATCTTATGTAACACCGCCACTAGCGTTCACGTCTCACTGGGGTATCTGGAGTAATTAGATTGATCCACCTAGGGGTGATACTATACTTCCATAACCGTACTTTATTGCATCCCAATGTGATTTACCTTGTGTGGGTATTTTAATCATGTCCAATTCATGAGATCCCTTTCTTTTCTTTTGGTTAGATCATTACTCAATCGAAGTCCCAAATGTCATCCTTTACCTATCACAATTATATTATTATTCTATTACTAGGGCAACATTCTATCTCTTCTAAATGCTACTAGTCTTAGAATCCTTTGGGTTCATTCAGATTATACTTAGCTTTCTATAAATTATAGGAACCATCAGCTCCCTTGTTTTCACAAGCTTAATCCCGAGGACTTATCTATTTTCGTCATTTCCTCACTTGCCCTTCTCTTATCCTTACTCCTGCCTTTTTATAACCTTGTCGTTACATCATACTTTAGCTTGCAACCAATTTCCTTATGTTTTTCTGGAATATCAAGACATTACATCATCTCTATCTCTTCTTTCACTCTCTAATTAGACCTTCCGGTACTTAGGAACCATAGGCTGGAAGGTATGCCACTGACGATGCTGCTTGATACTGAATCCCCGCACTTCTAGACCCTTTCTCCGTAGTAGGGACTATTCATAACATTCTGTATTTGAGTATCTTGTATGTTCACCTTTTCCTTACCTTACCTTAAAATATTGTCTCCCTTCCACATAGGCATAATTTATCTCCACAACCTGAAGCTCTATTATAATACTTGCACCTTTGGTGCATACACAATTTGGTGGGAGCTTCATACTGACTTCTTATGAGGCTGGTACTCTTCAGTTGGCTTCATCGTAGAGACGTTATAAAATATGGCTACTGTACTATCTCTTTTATACCTCTGCTACTTAAGAGTGATCCTGAGGCCTATAATTCTCTTGGTCCCTCCTGTTTTGCTTAGTCGATGTAGCTCTTTAGTTTCCTCTTTTTTCTGATTAGCCTTTATGTAGGCTTAAGCTATCTTTCGATCTGTGGCTCCTGGTATTAGTTATTACTTTAGCCTTTCATAGGAGCTAAGGGATATTCATGATAAAATCCTTTAACAATTCAATCCTTAGTCTATGACCTGAGCTCAATTCTTTATTTTAACGTATACCGAAATCTTCTACGACTGTATATGCTTCAAGTATAGAACTCCGAACTCTTAAGTGCGTTCATAACGTCACCAACTCGGGATCATTGATCGAATAATTCCTTTCGTTCCTTATTAGCTTTCTTTAACGTAAGTTATTACTTTTCCTGGTCTTTTTGGCCCTTGTTATGTGCATACTTAGCTTATCTTAGTTCCCATGCATGCCAGAGTTTTCGTACAACTCATATGATCTCGAATATTACTTTTAGTTTTACTTCTCATTCATTAACCACAATAGGTGCCACTTTCCTTTGGAGTGCTTACAATGTTGTTGTGAGACTGTTGTTACACGACCATTTCCTCTTTAGGTCGTTGTGCTTAGGTTGAAGCCTTCTTCCTTATTTACTCAGCTAGTCTTTCGTTGTAGTACTTAGGGAAAACCATTGACTCTCGTAAAGCTGTGAGCTTATTACAAACCTTTTGATGTCCTTCCTTGCCTATAATCATCCATAGTTGCCTACCTCCGTGATCTTGTGCTTGTAGGGTTGCTTCTGAATTGATATTTTGACTGCTTTCCTAGTGGTACTTTCTTTTATCCCCGTAACACTCATACGGTACCTTTAACTACCTTGACTCCTATTTGAATATATCTCAAGTATTGTAATGACATTACTGTGAGGCTGAATTCTCCATGTTGGGGCTTACTACATTTATCTTGCATGATCTGCTGATTCGTCTGTAACTTCTTGTCTAGCCATGACTAGGCTCTTCCTGAATCAACTACTAACTACTTGTCGACCCATTTCATACCCATATTCCGCGTAGTCTCTCTTAGGTTATTTACTTTGGCTAACTTACTCTTGCACTGGCTCCTTATTTATCAATAACCTTCCGGGCAGGATCCCTTACTTCCTTTTTATGACATCGTGCTTACGTAACGTTTTGGAATCATAGCATATCTGTAGGATTCGGATAAGTGCAATCTCATCCCTTTCTCATTTTTATCGCATTCTTCCTTTATCATTCCATATTCCCCCTTTAGGGGAGTACTAAGAGTTGGAGCTACGACGACCTGCCTATAAATATTTTTCCTCTCCATCTTTGGCATTCTTTCGCATCATCAATGACCCTTACTCGCATTGTGGTAATCCTTATGTACCAAGGATAACAAAATTCCTCACTTGCAATGGTGTCACTTAGTGTAAGTGGCACATATAGTCCCTTAAGCTTAACTTTGCTCACATTACTTACTTTAGGGAAGCGTTTTCCTGAATGACCATCCTCTGAATTCGTCATGGATCTTCTTTTGTTGTCCATTCTATTATTGCCGAAACGCAATATGAAATTCTCATGATGCTGACTATTATCTAATCACTCAGTTACTAATTCATATTTAGTTTATCTTGTTCACTAGTCCATATTGATTTCCATTACTCTGGGGTCTAACTTTCCCTTCTGTTAATCATGTTAGAGTTGCGAACTTATTTCTCGGAATGAGGACGTGACTGTATGGGCTATATTCTTTTGTTGTCATAAGGCCCATCACCCCTCGTCTCTTTATTCATTTAACTATAGATTCTGTAATACTGTCATCTTTTTAACCTACCGTTGTCATCCACATATCACATGTTACTCTTAATGCTTCATCAACTCTCTTTTTATTTCCTGTTAACATTTCTGTCTATCACTTTATTTTGAAACTTTCAACAAGGTATTCTTTTGCTTTTAGCTCTCCTTGCTACATTCATCGGCTCTTCGGGTTGCTCAATCCCCTCGCTCTACTAGGGACGTGAGTCACACTAAGGTTATTTTTATCCCTTCCAGGCTTTCAGTGCCTATCTTCAGAATTTTTTGATCACGCTAATGTTCTCATCTAATTGTAATATTCTAGAGTGCACCACCTGGGTGTCTCATAAGGAAATCTATTAGCACCTTTGTAATATTCTTCGGAAATGTCAACTAACACAAACCATCCATTCCTCATTTTGGGTTACTCTAACCCTAGCCGGATCCTACTGTCCTATCCTTCTCTTAAACCATATTCGTTAGCTCCCTTAGGGCATGACTGAGATAGGTACAATTGTACGTACATCTATTACTATTGAAGGTAATTCAAAATGCTTATATCTTCCTTCCTGAATGGTAAATAATGATATTCTTTATTAATTGGGTACCTTGTACCCTTCTTCACCTTGCTTCTTTTGCTTGCTACAACTTGTGTCTAACTTCCGATTCCGTTATTCATTTTTACCACAAGAGTGGATAAGTATTCTTTCCTAAAAGCTCATTATCAAGAACCGTGCACCTTTTAATACACCCATGATCTGCTAAAGATCTTGCATTTACTCATCATAAGCAAGAAGCAAAATCGAATTCCTCTAATTCAACACTTCCATAGTTATATCTATTATCGATCATCTTTTTGAACGTAGGAATCATCTTATTACGAATAAAATAGAAGTTCAGAATTTGGATTCTTATAAATGAGCTTTACCACATGATCTAGAGTAAGAAGAAAGAGTGACAGTCCTAAATGCCCTGTAGCCTCGTGCTTATAAGTGTGGAGTACGACACACTCATAAATAAGACTATACTATACACAAATTGTAGACTTTCTAGGACAGAACTACTCTGATACCACATTTGTCACGACCCAAATCAATGGGCCGTGACGGGCACCCGGTACCTTACTCAATCGAGCACCAAGGTAACATATCTTTCATATCATTTTGTCATAGGTAAATGGACCGGAGTAAAGCATGAGGGGATACAAACTTATATATATATGAAGTACGGGCCTATAAAACCAAATTAGCCACTCGTGTACTGAACATGGGCCGACAAAGTCATACAATCTTTTACGTACATGACCTCTATCTACAAGCCTCTAAGAATACATAATTTCCATAAAGGTCGGGATAGAATCCCGCCATAACAAATAATACACGTCTAAATCATACTAACCAATCAAGCAACTCCGAAACAAATGGAGCGCATCAACATCTTCCACTGAGCTGATAGCCTACTTGGAGGGCTCTCGACCTGTCTATCAAGACCTGCAGGCATAAAACGCAGCATCCCCAGGCAAAAAGGGACATCAGTACGAATAATATACTGACTATGTAAGGAACATAAATAAGTACATAACAGACCTGGAAGAAGTATAGAGTAAATAACTTGACTTGTAAGTCTGGATAACTCTGTAAATCATGAAATATTTATAGTGTCATGCATATACATATGAATGTCATGTCGTGCATAGGTACATGTGTTCATAACATCATCAAGCCTCTGAGGGCATCCCATCATATCATCTCGGCCACTGTGGGCAAATCATTAACGTATGCAACCTGATCAGGTGGTGGTGCGTATATAACGCCATAACCTTTTCCCATATCCCATATACATATAATATACATATATACGAATATATAACGCAATCTGGTCATGGGTTAATGTATATTTATAAATGAATGCAATGCATGAAAAGTACATCAATAAAATTTTTTGGAGTGTCAAAAATAGAATACAATTAGTCACCAAATAACTTTGAAACATGAAAACTTAGATAAGCGAATTGATATGTAAAGATAATTATGTTAATACAAGATAGTAGTCAATCATTAAAATTTTGTTAGAAAAATTATAGTAATATACAAATAAGATTTGGCGGTGAAGGAACACAGAAGCATAAAAATAGAGGATCAGTAAGTTTCTAACCAAATTTCCTTTTCTTTCCTTTGTGAAAGGAACATTATTTGTCACAAAAGATTATAACTGTTGGATCATTGGAATAATTGAGGTAAAAAAAACCATTATGCCTTTGAATAATATCATGAAGTCTCTCTAGGAAGAGAAGGAATAGTAATTTCGTCATCATTTTCCGGTCATTACTCCGGCATCCGGTGGTGGAACTAACCAAACTTGGTCTCAAAAGATACATAAATTCCGTACGAATATTACCCAATTGGTTTCAACTTCAGATCTATAGTCAATTTTTATAGATCTTAATTTTATTTTCACGAGTTACTGTAGCAGACAATGTTCTTCATTCAATTTCAGCGATTCAGCTAATTCCAGCGCTACTTTTCAGCACAACAGCTTGTTTTGATAACGTGAAAGTGTTCTCTTCTCTTCTAAGATTGGTTTGAATTCTAAGCTTCATTTTAAATCAAATTACTATTTTTTACAGTTTGGACTGAGAAATTGGATTCACAGCCATAAGCAGTAAGTAACGTGAAGCTAATTCGAATTACAGTAGCATCGTTTTCTTGCAAAGCTGCTGCACCTTTGTCATGTTGTTAAAGTGCTAAAGAATTACATCTGCAATGAACACACAGGCAGGTGGCCAGCCACCTTTTGTGGCTGCGTTGCCTACCCAACCTCCTCCTAAAAGTGCACAAACATCAGGGAACACAAATCACAACAAACAACCAATGGATTACTCCAAAATTCTGAAACCTTGCACTTTAAATGCTGCAATGCATGAGCATCATGAAGTTGAGCCAATTCCCATTCGTCCACCTACAATATTGAATGGAGAGCATGTTATTCAGTTAACAGAAGCAGAAGTAGAGAGGATGGATATCATCGAAGGTTTACAATATGCAATAGTTGGTAAATGTTCTTATGGCAGCCCAGAAATTCAACAAATGCGTAAGTTAATACCAATTCAATGCGGAATTAAAGGTGAGTGTAACATTGGATTTCTAAGGGATAGACACATTTTGATTAGAATGACGTTAAGACATGACTATCTTCATTTTTCATCAAAAACTCATTACATAAAGGACAGAGATGGCTATCAATATCAGCTTAGGCCATTGATTTACGACTCAAAGTTTAGAGCAGATGAAGAAACACCCAAGGCAATGGCTTGGATTTCATTCCCAGGTCTATTGCCAACCTTTTTGTGAAGGAATGTCTATTTTCTCTAGCTACAACAGTAGGTAAACCTATGCATCTAGACATGGCAACAATTAATAAAACTAGACCTAGTTGTGCTAGGGTGAAGGTACTAGTTGATCTACTTGCAGATTTGCCTAAAAAGGTGAGGATGGACATAATCAATGAAGCTAATGGAACGACAAGAACTGAATGGGTGAGAATTCAATATGACATGATGCCTAAATATTGCAGACATTGTAAAATTCAAGGGCATGATCAATTTGAATGTTGGAGGATACACCCTGAACTATATGTGGAGAAGAAGAATTCTAACCAAACAGATACAGCTAAGAAGCAGGACATAGGGAACTCACAGCCTATAATGATTTTATCTAGTGGAAAAGTCGTGGGTAATGTGAATGTTACAGCAAAAGAGCAATGGAAGGAAGTGAAGGACAACAGCGTTAGAAATGTAGTAAATCAAAATACTAGTCTCACTAATAATGGAATGGAGATGACACCAACTAAGCAGCTTGAAAAGAATAAGAACAAGGAGGGTACAAGCACTATAGATAGACAAGCAGAAGCACAAATCAACAGTGGTAAGGAATTGGTGGCAGTAGACAATGAAGATAATGATCATGTTCAAGTAGCTAACAAGTTTGCAATATTACAAGGGATGGATGAAGAGGAAGAACCTGTTAATCAATTGGCAATAGTGGCAGCTAATGCAGCAACAAACGGTCCAGCAGTTCATAACCAAGCATCTACAAAGCAAAAACCAAAACATATGGTCAATAATGAGGGAAAGCTAAATCCAGCAGCACAAGCTTTTCATCTTAACTCATCGGGTATTGGTTCGACTAATGGTCTAGTCAATGGAAAGGAGGCATCAAAAGCAAAAAACGATACTGCACAATGGGTAGAAAGAAGTTTCAAGGATAAATCAAGAGATGGAATAGTGAAGATCAATACATCATGCTGAGAAAACCCATCACAAGATACATTTGTGAACAAGGAACTTAATAAAACTCCAAATTCTCAAGCAGAAGGGTCAAAATCGTCTACATTTAAAGAAAGAGTGCAAGGTTGTGGTGGCAGGCTATGGGATGCACAAAGGGAATATGATTCAGACGAGAACGAAGTACCACTAGGAGCACAAGCTGATGAGGAACCAAATGAGAAGGACAAAGAAGAAGATGGGCAAAGTGTAAATGAGCAAAGTGTAAATGGAGAGCTCCATGCCAATGACAACAATACAACTGGTAATTTTTTAATAATGGGAGGATTATAAATTGTTGAGCACAACAATAATTATCAAATAGCAGAAGTAACAGAAATTAGAAACTATGAAGGAAGAGGCCTAGAGGTAAATGATTCTGGAGGAACAGAAGACGATAAACTTCAGAAATCACAAGAAGACCCACAAGGACACAACCCAATAGAGAAGGAGAAACAGCCAAAACAAAAAACAAAAATAGTAAATGTTACTGTTACATTGGAGAAAAAGCAGTTGTAGCTGTTAAAACGAGGAGAAGAGAAGGCCTTGGTCCCTAAAAAAATGCATTTGGAGCTACATCAGGAGGGAAGGAAGACAATGAAGAAGGAGAAGAACCTGGTACATCAGGATACGACATGGATCACGAATCGACTACCCAACACCTTATGAATGCTGCAAGGCAAGGTGACTTATCACCTACGCAAGTGGAAAAGGAAAAATCAGCAGCAAAAGGTAAGAAGAAGCAACAAAAAGATAATTTTTCAGCACCAAAAGCTGGGGTGCACACAAGGAGAACGCTAACTAAATCCAATAATCAGTGATGAATGCTATCATTTGGAATATAAGGTCAGTCAACACATAGCAGGCCTTTGAAAGGTTGACAAAAATGCACAGGCAAAATCACTATGAATTTCTAGGATTAATGGAGCCAAAGCAACAAGCAAAAAAACTGGAAAGGTACAGAAACAAGATAGGACTTGCACAGGCAATTTCAAAAGTTTCCAACAAGATCTGGGCTTTCATAGATGAGGTATTTGAGGTAACTGTTATGTACAATATGGTGCAACAATTAACACTATGATTGTTTCATACTGAATCGCATGTGGAGTTTGTCCTAACATTGATATATGCTAAATGTGATGCAATTGAGAGGAAGAATTATGGGATTCAGTATATGCAATGGCAAGGGATATGGATGCACCATGGCTTGTAGGAGGTGATTTCAATGTAATATGGGATAAAGAAGAGAAGTTTGGTGTCATTGAATGAAATTGATGATTTTCGACACTGCGTCAACACTTGCAATCTCTTCGACCTTGGATTTAAAGGCAGCATATTTACATGGTGGAATGGGAGAGCAGAGGAAGACTGTATATTCAAAAGGCTAGATAGATGTTTGGCCAATGTTGAGTTCCAACAAACATTTTCAGGAATAGAGGTGCAACATTTGTCAAAGACTGGTTTTGATCATAGTCCAATGTATCTGAAGTGTGATATAGAGACTCCAAAAATAAAAAATCCTTTTAATTTCTTGAATTTTGGGTGGAACATGCGACTTTTAAAGATGTGGTGAAAGAGAATTGGACAGCTGATTTCAGTGCAAATCCTTATATTCTTTTTAATCACAAGTTAAAAAAATAAAGAAGGCCCTTTCATTGTGGAGTAAGGCTACATTTGGAGATATTTTCCAAAAGATAGCAAGCATGGAGGAGGTAGTGATGGTTCATGAAGCAGAATTTGAAGCAAATCCTACAGGGAGGAACAGGGAAAGGCTACAAAAGGTTCAGGCAGAATTGATCAAATGTCTTGCACTAGAGGAGAAATATTGGCAACAAAAGGCAGGCATGACTTGGTTCAAGGAAGGGGATAGGAACACTAAGTTTTTCCACGCACAAGTGAGAGGTAGGAGAAAGAGACTTCAGCTTAACAGAATTCAAAATAGTGGAGGAACCTGGATTGAAGAAGAACAAGAAATTGCAGAAGAGGCTATCAAATACTACGAGGAACAGTTCACAGAAGCAACTACTACTTAATCATTTGATATCTTAGAGCATGTTCCTAATCTGATTAACACTGAGCAGAATGCAGAATTGATTAAGCAACCAACAAAAGAGGAGGTTAAAGTGGCAGTACTTGGACTTAATGGTGATAGTGCTGGGGGGCTAGATGGTATGGTAGGAAAATTCTATCATTCTTGTTGGGACATAATAGGGGATGACCTGTACGACATGGTGAGGGCTTTTTTCAATGGTTATGAGCTACCCAAGTGTGTAACACACACCAACCTAGTTCTGCTACCAAAGAAAAAAGAAGTTTCCACCTTTTCTAATTTAAGACCAATAAGCCTCAGTAATTTTTCTAATAAGGTTATATCGAGGGTGGTACATGAAAGGATAGTGAAATTTCTCCCAAGTCTGATATTAGAGGAACATGCAGGTTTTGTTAAGGGCATGAATATAGTAGAAAACATCCTTCTAACTCAGGAGATAGTGACTGACATTAGGCTTAGAACTAAGGCTGGACCTAATGTCATCCTGAAGCTAGAAATGACCAAAGCTTATGATAGATTATCTTGGCTATTCCTAACCAAGGTACTGAGAAAGATGGGATTCACAGAAAGGTTGATAGGGATTGTCTTTGGATTAGTTTCAAACAATTGGTATTCTATTCTAATTAATGGTCAAGCTCATGGGTTCTTTAAGTCCTCAAGGGGAGTAAAACAAGGTGATCCTGTATCTCCAACTTTGTTTATATTGGCAGTAGAAGCATTATCTAGGGGTCTCAATGCACTTCATAATAACCTGTATTTTTGTGGATTCGGGATGCCAAAGTGGAGTCCAAAGATCAATCATTTGGCGTATGCAGATGACATGATTATTTTCTCATCCTCAGATGAAACATCTCTGATGCTAATTATGCAAGTGCTGAAGGCATATGAAGCTGCATCTGGGCAGCTTGTTAACAAGACCAAATCAACTGTGTACCTGCATTATTTAACAGACATGGAAGTGGTCAGCAAGGTGGAAAGGATCACAGGCATTCATAGGAATGATTTCCCTATCATATATTTAGGTTGTCCTATATTTTATGCAAGGAGAAAGCTGGAATACTATTAGCCCCTAATTACTAAGGTAATGGACAAACTGCAATCATGGCAGGGCAAGTTATTATCAGTAGGGGGCACGACAGTTCTCATATCCCATGTACTACAAAGCATGCCATTGCATCTACTATCAGCGGTAAACACTCCAAAGTATGTGATAAATAGGTTGCACAAATTGTTTGCTCAGTTTTTCTGGAGCAGCACTATAGGAGGAACTAGTAGGCATTGGGCTTCATGGAATACCTTATGCATGCCAGTTGAGGAAGGAGGAATAGGTTTCAGGTCACTGCATGATGTAGCAAAGGCATTATTCAGCAAGTTGTGGTGGAATTTCAGAACAAAACCAAGCCTATGGAGTTCTTTCGTATGTCAGAAATACTGTAAAAAATTAAATTCTGTAATTGTTCCATGGAAAAGGGGGTCTCACATTTGGAGAAAAATGTTGGAATGCAGAGATCTGATTGAACATCAAATCCTTTGGCAAACAAAAAGGGGATCCTCACTATTTTGGTATGAAAACTGGACAGGTCTTGGGGCACTATATTTTTTAGTTCCTCAGGACTTTTGCATTGATGAAAATGTACATAACGTACATGATGTTACCTTAGATAGTGAGTGGTATATGGACAGGCTATTTGAAATGATTCCTGAAGACTTAGTAGTACACATTCTAGAGAAAATCAAACCACCTTCACCTCAGCAGGTTCTTGACATGCCTGGTTGGATGCTGGAAACAAGAGGATATTTTAGTGTTAAGTCAGCATGGGAGTATACGAGAAGAAGAGACGAACCAAGAACAACTTATAGGATGATTTGGGTAAAGGGACTGCCTTTTAAAATAGCATTTTTCATGTGGAAAGTGTGGAAAGCAAAGCTACCTTTAGATGATTTCTTGAAAAGGGTAGGCTACTGCATGCCATCAAAATGTTGGTGTTGTGTACAGCCTGACGAGGAATCTCTTCAGCACTTGTTTTTTAGATCAGAAACTGCACAGACAACTTGGAAGCATTTTCTATCGAGGGCAGGAATAGCTGTGGAGGGACTTACATTGCACCAAGCAATCACAAAATGTTGGACTGCAAATGTGTGCTTAAGGCTAAAACCAGTAATGCAAGCACTCCCTCATGCGTAGTCTGGGAACTTTGGAAAAGAAGAAATAGTATGAAGTATGGTGATGCTGTGACAACCAGCAGGGTGATTTATCAAGTTTCATCAAATCTCCAGGCATTGGTGAAAGTGAGAAAGCCTGGGATGGACATGGTACCTCACAAATGGCAAGATCTATTAACTATGATGGAAAATTTCACTCCTAAACTTAAGGTTACAAAAGTCATGTGGGAATTTCCAAGTGCATGATGGCTAAAAGTTAATACGGATGGTGCATCGAGAGAAAATCCAGGCAGGAGCTCAATAGGTTTTTGTATAAGAAATGAAAATGGTGACATAGTCAAGTTAGTAGGGAAAGAGATTGAGGAGACAACAAACACAGTAGCTGAAGCGAAGGCCATGGTAGAAGCACTAAGGTTCTGCAGATTTCAACAATACTCTCATGTATGGCTTCAAACTGACTCAATGTTATTAAAAAAGATAATGGATGGGATCTGGAAACCACCATAGATCATATCTGACCAGGTAGAGGAAATGATGCAACTAATGAATGAGAGCAATTACACAGTTACTCATATTCATAGGGAGGGCAACAAGCTGGCAGATCACTTGGCTAATTATGCTTTAGATCATGGAGAAATAGAATGCCAACAATTCTGGCATCTAGATGCACAGGGAAGGAGGTTGGTTAATGAAGATAAGCTGAAATGTCCAAGTCTAAGGGTGAAAGTGGACAGGAGATAAGAATCAAAGAGAAAAGGAAGAGCATGAGGCATGTCAACTTAATCGACCAATATATTCAAATCCTAAGGGAGGAGGATATAATGGTTGGTATTTCTAACTATCTTCTCTATAGCACAGGTGACACTACATTATCACAATGCTTATGGCACTCCATGCTGCAACTTTTCGAGATAACTTATGCTAAAGAACAAAAACACATCAATAATCGAGCACAACAACAAAGACTAATGGAATTGGAAACCCAACCAGCATGGGGTGATCGCGTGCTTTCAGTTCCTTGGATATACAACCAGCATGGTGCATAAGTGTTTAATAGCACACGCACGGTTCGTTTAGAGACAAGATCTGGGAATATAAAAATGATTGCTCTTCATTTCGACCACAACAAGAAGCAAATGGCATTGGAAACACAACTAGCATGTGCAGAAAAAATATTTTCGAGAAAAGATGGCAACAAAGGCCAATGCAGCTTTGTATATTTCTTTCGGATTAATAAAATAGTCCACTCTCGTGGAAGGCCAATGCAGTATGTGTTGCTTCAATACATTTTCGAATTCATTAAAATAATGTGTACACATGGTTTAATGTGGAAGGCATGGCAGACAACACATGCTGTTGAGCAAAGGAATCAAATGGAAAAGTGGAATGCACATGGAAAGTTATCTAGGATACATAAAAACATGCAATACTCTAGGATGAAGGTACTATGGGATATATTTCTTTATGATGCAGCTGTAGGTGGAGCTCACGTGCGTTCCAAGAGGGAGGCTCGGATTCTTTATGCTTCAGCTGTATATGGAACTCACGTGATTCTTTACCAAGCACAAAGCTGTCTTCATTGATCAGCTCAAGGAATCAAAAGGAGCGAAGCAAGGATAGAAGCTGCGTGATATGCACAGAACCAGATGACATGCACGCACATACACGCACATATACCCTTTCTACTGTCCAACTTTATCAAATGGATGCTGGCAGCTGGGAGGCTCGAACAGGAAGGCATTGTGCGTTCTGTGCGTGATCGAACAGGGAGGCAGTTGGGAGGCTCGATTCCATCCTGGCAGCTTATCGAACAGGGAGGCTCGGCAAGAGTAAATCGAACAAAGGCTGTCGAACATGTAATTGCACGCCAAGAGTAAATCGAGCTCATGTGCTTATGGATTACACAACACAAAGCTGTCTCCATTGATCACCTCAAGGAATCAAAAGGAGTGTAGCAAGGACAGAAGCTGCAGATCACGCACACAAGACATGCTCACTTTATGATGTCCATCTTGACGAAAGGTTACTGGCAGCTGGGGCATGATCGAACAGGGAGGCTCGGCAGTCCCAAAATGGAATGGCATGCCAGGAGTAAATTGAGGAGAGCATGCGAGGAAGCGTGTTTGAAACAAAAGAGAAAACAAGTGTCGAAAAAAGCTGGAATTGATACAGACAACTGGGAATTTTTAATAGAAGGAACGTTGCATTGTGCGCTATAAAAGCCTTTCACATGCACATTCTTGGATGCAGACTTGTAATTTAAATTTTAATAGCATTAATATGATATCAATGTTGAGTGCAACACTCAATTTTGATAATAGGCTATTTGTTAAATTCAAACTTTATTTCTTTCATTTCGTAGGATATCATGACATTGTATTTTGTCTTTTATCATGTTATAAATAAAACTAACCCTAGGCGTTTGCATAGCGGATTGAAAAAAAAAATATCATGAATTAATTTTTTTTAATTTACGTATTTTTTGAGACCCATGAACAAATGATATGATAATAATTCACACGGGGAATCAAGAATAAACACCCCTAGTATTTCTATGAATATAGTCGTTTATAGAAGTTGTGCATTTACTCGTTTCGTTCGTGTCGAATAGATCATACCAAAAAGTAAGAAGGAATAGCCTTAACATACCTAGATTAGGAAAAAATTCATATAATATTTCTTGAAAAAGATTACACCGTACTTCTTTAGAACCGCAAAATTTTTACGTTGCTATAATTCTAACAATTCTCGTTGGAATTATTTTATTGCAAGAATTTCGTTGGAATTTTGCTGGATGGAGGATGAATCCTTAAGGTCTTATGAACCCATTTCTTGTTTGAAAGTGTTTTCCATAGGATTTTAGGAAGAACTAAATTGGTAAGGTTATAAAACTAGGCTTTATGCCTTACACTTACATGTAAGTGTCTTAAAATCCTAAAATAGACACTACACTTACTATGACTAAGAGTCATAGGCCACATTATCACCTTAATACTTATCCAAAAATTTTAGTTAATTTAATTAGGTAATATTCCGTTACCAGATAATTGACTAATTACCCGCATAATTAAGAATTTTCTCAAATTACTTAAAATTTTACTTATTTTTAATACACTTTATAGATCCTACTATCATGGTCATATGGTACCTTGTATGGTACTAGTCCATAAATATGGGGATTTATAGCTTGGACCGTATTTTATCCCAAATTGTCAAACTTCTACGAAAATTCATTTTCTTTGACTTATTTCCCCTCTTACCTTCACGAACTTACTCATCACTTGTTTAAAATAACATAATCCTTATAATCTCCAAATAATCTTTTCCTTGGAAAGATGTCAATTATCTTACGATATATTCAACGTACAATACTATATGGTGCAATATCGTCGTAATTTAATACTGCGAAGCGTAACAACATCGTAAAGTAATACTGTAAGGCGTAACATCATCGTAATATTGTGGGGCGTAACACATAGCCTTGTTATGATCCATACCCTCCACAAGGAGCTCAACTTTCCGAAAGGAAAACATGTTTACTTCGACCATCTTTCCAATGGTTGCTACTAATGCCTCACTAGTAGTATCTGTTGGCACACTTATTCCACTTAGAACCTTCACTAAATCATCCCTATGACTGTCGAAGCTAACCAATAAATCTATGATCGATATGTGAGCAGGGGTCTCTATTAGCTGTTCCTCCACAGAATACTCTTTAACTGGCATCTTCCTTCAAAATTTCGCAGCCTCGGCATCTCTTATGTTTATTCTTTGATTCTATTTTCCCTCAATTTACCTCCTCCGGGGCATAACATCTTCCTGACGTAGTCTTCCCATGAGCAGTTATAGAGTCTGTCATTTTACCCTTTCCTTTCTATCGGTATGTCCATGGCACTATTTTGTATTCTCGGCTCTCCTCGCTTCTGACGGCGGCAGCAGACCATTGTTGGTACATTTGAACCATCACAGGATGTTTCAACTGTACAATAACTAGTGGATTCTTTCAGGGTGACACTCTTTTAGCTTCAACATTCCCAATTGTGATGATGGTCCCCTTATGATCATAATCCTCGTCCAATGCAATCATTTTAGCTCCTTGATTCCTATGGCTTGGCATTGGGATATGATTTATATTTAGTGGAGTTGGGATACACTAGATTGCTCCACTCTTGATCAACAACTCAATCTCATTCTTCAATAGCAGTCCTTAGTATCATGCCTAGGAACACCCGAATGGTAGGCACGATGCTTGGTTGCATCAAAATATTTGGATGGGTGGTCGAGAATTCTCCCTTCCACTAGTTATATTAATCCAGCTCTCTCCAGCCTTTCAAACAACTAGGCTAAGGACTTAGCAATCGGAGTATAGTTTGTGGGATTTCTTTCTTCAATGTTTGGGCGTGACCATGGTGCATAGTAAGTCTACTTTAATGGGTGGTTGTTTAGATTGTATCATATGGTCGTGCTTTATTTGGATTTGTATGGGCATGGGGTGGGTTGTATTGAAGTTGAGAATTGTAGTACGGTTGGGTATTTTATATTGGAGCGTAGGTGGTTTGATGTGAGGGTGGGTATTTATGGGGTATGAGTTGTTTCTGCAAGGAGGACTGGACTGATAGTAGGGAACAATTGTTGTTACTTCCTCTTTCTTCTTCTTCCCGCTGCCTATGGAACCAGATTGCATCGCCTTGCTAGTAGCTTGTCGTGCGGCCATATAATGTATTTTGCCTTATTTGATTCCTTCTTCCAAAAAGTCTCCTATCCTAACTAGTTTCGGGAAATTTCTACCCCATCATACCCATCATCTTTTTAAAATATATCCCTTCTTGGGCGCTGATGAAATACTTGGTTAATTCATTATCGTCAAGTTGGGGTTGGGTCTTGGCATCCTCTGATCTCCAGTGGCGGGCATACTTCTGAAATGACTTCGAGGGTTTCTTCTACATAGGGCGAACCTATCTGGAGTGATCTTGGTGTTAAATCGGATGCGGTTCATAAAATCCTCTACCATGTGTTTTCACTCTCTCCAATTCTTAGGATCCTGGTGGGTATACCATGTAAGAGCTTCTCCTATTAGACTCCTTATAAATAACTTCATTCTCAACTTTTCATTTCTTTCTACCACGACAAACTTGTCACAGTGGGCCCTAAAATGTGCATGGGGATCACCCATTCAATTAAAGATGTCGAACTTAGGAGGCTTATACCCTATATGCATGTCAACATCGGGATGTATACACAAGTCCTCATAATCCAGGCTCTCGCTCCCTCGAGCAACTTGGAGATTCTTCATCTGCTTTCTTAACACTCACAACTGTTCTGACACTAACTCCTCCTCCTTGTACTTTTCTTGTTTCTCCATCTCAACATATTGATTGATATCATATGGCACTATGACCTTGATGGGTGTAGTAAAGGTAGTTTCTAATGTGGCATATACATATGGAACATATCACTCATGTGTACAGGTATGTGCTGCAGGTATGTACTGGGTCTAGTTGTTGGCAAAAGTGACATTGTCACGAGGACAGGTATGAACTATGTTGGTAGTGACTGGTGGGTTGTGTGGTGTTTGGACAAAGTTTGGGACGTAAGATGTATGTATTTTAGGATTTGACAAATTTGTGGGGGTTACTGGTTGTATAACTTGGGTTGTGCGTTTTGTGGTGACTGTGGTTGGGGTACTATTTTTTTGTCGGGTGGTTGAAGGAAAATGATCAGGGATTGAATCAAATGAAGGGAAGTGAGGTGGTTGTGGAAGCATAATCACGGCCAAGTGTGTTTGCTTCCGTATATGCTGTACTTATTCTCTTAGCAACTCCATTTCCTATGCCATTTTGAACATGATCATAATTTGGAGTGTCATCATTTTCCCCTGATTGCCCTAGGTTGTCGGCTATTACTAGAGCATTTCCGGCTGGGTCTTTGGTTGTGGACATCTTTTCCTTAGATCTCAGATTGCACAGTGGCTCAGCCAATTTTACGTATCAACACAAACCAACCTATGTTTTCGGGTGATAAAATGAAGAAATAAAGCAAGAAAAATAAGGAAAAGTAGAAGTTAATTTCAGATATTGCACAAATATAAACACATAGAGTAGTTAGTTCACGTATCCAAACAAGTACATTTCCTAAGATGCGTAGGACCTCTCTTTGCTGGAGGTAAGCCTATGTCGCGGATGTTTGACGAACAATCAGATTTTGACACATTTAGATCTGGAGCAAACTTTAGATTTTCATTGATAGGGTTTAAATTAAAATCGATGGGAGCGGTGAATAAAATAATGTCTTTCACCATTCACAAAATATGCATGGGCTTAAAGACCTGCCCTTAGGGAAACAAAATCGGTACAAGATAAAAGAAAATCAACCAGCCACTAATAATCATCCCTCGAGTCACCACCTAAGCTTTCTTCTTCAGGCTCCTCTTCAACTTTTTCTTCCTCCTCGTCACTATTGTACTCAGGATCCTCTTCCGGCTCCATTTATGATTCAATATATATATACTTAATCACCCGATCATCTCCCTCCGATGGTGACGATATGTGGTCGACTAACCCTAGAACCACTTGCCAATACATAGTGGTGGTGACGAGATAGTGAGGCAAAATCTCGTGATATATTTGCAGAGCTACTGCTGAATCCTCTAGTTTGGTCAATCATTCTCTGCTCGGTAGGGCCAACTCATTCTCCACACGAATTATTCAGGAGTGCCCCAAGAGTTCTAACCTATTGGCATCATGATCAAGTCGTTCCATTCATCTTAAAGTCTCCTCACCCTTGGGAATGAGATGTGTCTATTGTAGTCATCTCATATAAAGATGTCCTTGACCTGAGGGGCACATCTTGAATTAGGCCAAATTGCCTTATAACCCGTAGAGGTGCATATAACTAAATTCCTTCAAGTCCCACTAACTCGATGAAGTATTTTTCGGGGCTCCTCAAGACTGCCTTGCCACTAAATCATGAAAGCTTCCAGTTCACCCATTCTCCACTCAAATGGGCCAGCATGTCTCTCCATTACTCTTGCCCGTGCAGTGAGACCAATGCCTCATCCTATCATTGTAACTCCTAATCATGTTACTAACACCAACAAAATAGTCGGCGGTGGCCTGCCTCTAAAAGAAATGTTCTATAGCCCATATTTGGAGTAGTAGGCCGTAGCCTTTGAAAAAATTATATCCTCTGGAGCATGTTGACAATGCCTGTAATGTCTCTACTAATATCATGGGGATAAGGGTGACTTATAGATTCCCCCAAAAATATTCCAAGACCAGGAGAAATAGGTTGCTGTTTATTCATCCCTTTCTTTGCGGGAAGACAATTAATCCCAGCAATTACAGAGAGAAAGTTAAGGGACAGAGACTCTCCCAGGTTGCTTGATCGCATTAAAACTTCTCCAGATACCACTCGTAAATTTCCCGATGTCCTAATCTATCGAACAGCTGGTCAAAGATCACCCATCCCACTTAAATGTTTCTTTAATTCTTGTTATTTGTCAAACCCAATGCATGAAAGAACCTATGATCATGCATGACAACTGACAATATCGGTTTTTTCCCGGCAAACAACAACTCTATGAAGCTATTGATTTCTTCTAGTGTTGGTAATAATTTACAATCGACAAATATGAAAACAACCTTAGCTAGATCCCAAAATTCTATCATCAGTCTGGTAAGAACCTTGTCGGCTCGAATGTTCATCAAAGTGGTCTGTGCTCCTAAATGTGTCCTGATCTCATATCCATGATCCCGATGAATATTTCTCCACCATTGCTTTAGCTTGTATGGTGCACCTATGACCATATTGATTTTGGGGATTTTGTGGTTGATTTCCATCTAAATAGGTGAAAAGGGTTTGGTAAGTGTTTGCTCCATATCTTTAGCATCTTCTCTTGATTGGTTCGTCTTTACACAAAAAAATATGTCGTTGGGTACATGACCCGTTGACATAACATGGATTTCCTAATTGTGAGTCAATACCACGGACCGACTCACCTAAGGTTTGTGCAATATGACCTATGTTTGCTAGATTAGAGTGTTTCCAATTTTTGGAGTTGGACTAAACACTGTGAGACGTTATGTCAGTTGACCTGACAAAGCCGTTCTCTAAAACTAGAGAATTTTGAAAGAAGGTTCGGAGGGGTGTAAAAGACAACCCTCGCATGTTATTTGTATGTGATAGTGTCCAATCAAGACTCGATAGGAAATAACGTGTTGACAATGTACATAAAACAGTAATAGATAATTGGGATAACAATAATAATAATTAAAAGCAGGAAAATAAATACTTGTTAAGCAAGTAAGACAAGTAAGCACACATTTGCAAAGTTAAGCACAATTAAAGCAGCAAATAAACAAACATCCCTAAGGTCAGAACTAAAGTGTGAATCCCTAGTAGAGTTGCCATTTTGTTGCACCTTATTTTACATAGGTCAAAAGAAGATTCAGTTAGTGGTTACGCTATTGTTGATAATAGAGCGTCACAACCTAATATTTTAAGGTATACTATGGTACCTGTTTGTTTATTAGAGTATTATCCTATTGGTCGACTAACCAGTGAGATTTGGGATAAGGGCTCTTATTCTTCTAAAGGGAAGGTGTTAGGAACCCCTTAAAATCTACCTAAGGTAGTTCCTTAGGACCTCAGATAGGCTTAGGGAAGTAGTTGTCTATATTTCATTTAGTTCAGTTCTTTAAATTTTGAAACTACTCTAAGTCTGGTATTAACAATCTACTTGCTTTTGAAAGAAAGATTTTATATGTACTTTGGAAAAGAGGACATAGGTTTTATAACGTTTGTTATTTGTTGAAGTCCTCTAAAATGTTCTACAAAATTGAGGAAGACTTGTAAAACGTGGCTACGTTTCAAATATTTGTATTTTGAAAACAAAGTGACTATTCGCATATCTAAGAAAATTAAGCATGTCATGGGTATACCTTTGAATAAACTGATTCAAACCGAAGTTATGTTATTCTTTACAAACTCATAGAGATTTACCCAATAGAACCTATGTCCTCTTTTCCAAAGGAAAGGGCAAACTCAAAATTGGGCCATAGGAAATGCATGCCCAATGGACTGGAATTGGGCCTGAGTTCCAAGGAAGCTCGCAGGACAAAATTCAAACATGCATACAAATCAAATAGAGAAGAAACATTAGTGATTCCATATGAGGTACAATAGTAACAAATTTGTAACAAATAGATATTATTAAGGAGCACAATGAGGTTAACAAATAAAAATTGTAACAAATAGACATGACTAGAGTGAAGACCAATTTTTGTTTGTATTAATCCTAAGAGGATTAGTGAGAGTTAATGGCCAAGAGCTAGGGATAAAACCTTATTCATAGACAAGTTACCCTTTGATCTCTGGCACTTTAGAGTTCACAAGGGTCTCATGAACCCTGAGCAGTGAATGTGTCAGGGAAGGGCATCACAATCCACAAACTAGGTCCCACCCGAAATACCCTTAGTCACTCACATTCACTCTTCCTCAAAGGCTTAGATACAAACGATATACTCACCTAATTGTTAGCATGAAAGCAACAGTGAACAGAAGAGGTTCAAAATACATAAAGTTTAGGAGCTATAGGGAATGAACACTCAAAGTTACATCAATAACTTTAAAGTCAGAACCCAAACTAAGAGGCAAAATACTACAAGCACTTGTAATACTAGTGGCTATTCTCAGAACACTTAAAGTGACTACCACAAAGATGTAAAACAAAGAGAATTCAAGTTATGAATAAGCTAATTCAAGTTCAAGTTATCTAGTTGAGTGACCTAAACATGGTGAATGATAGGAGGAGATACATGCACTGAATAGTATTAATGGACTAAACATTTTAAGACATTTATCAGAGTTTACAAAATATCAACAGTTATTGTAGTAGCATTCAGAGTAGTTAAAAGTGAGCATGTACTTGATTAAGGCCTTTCTACACTAAGGACCTATACTAACAACTTTGTTCAACCAAATGAAGACATTAAAGACCAGGTAGTAAGTCTTGATCTAATCCAAGTTTAGTAGCATGATTATTAGTTCATAAAATTCTTAATCAAACATCCAGGTTCATAATTAAATCTATGCAGACAGAGGACATCAAATATAGAATAGTATTCATTTTAGCAGGAAAAACATGTATTAAAGGATTTGTTTGAGCTTATGAGTGACAATAATAAACTCCTCATCTCAGATTCCATATTACTCAAACTGTTGGGTCATTGAGACTAGCATGTCGCAATCTCATTCTTGACAAAATAGTTCAAATGCAACATATAACAGTAGAGACATGAAACTCCTTCAGATAAAACACATGCAAGGATTCAGAAATACTTACTAAACAAGCACAACATAGAGGATAACAGAAATTAACTCAAACCTAGATACAATGAGATTTATAAAAGAATTACATGATTGCGGGACATATTAGAAAAACAGATAGCATGACAACCAAGATAATGTATTCATTATATGGTTCAGGTTATACAACAGGTTAGCATTGAATCCTTGAGTGTACATAGTATGCATGGTCTCAATAACATATTACTCAATCAAAACAGATAGGTTGAGTGTATGACATGGGTACCATGATGAAGATCATTTTAAATACATTAACAGGTGGTGTGGCATTGCCAACCCAAGAATCAATATAGCATATATGTAGAAGACATAAGTTCTCAACAAAACATCAAGGAACATCTAAGGGCACAACTCAATTAAATTGATTACGATTGACAAAACATACGAAGATTCATCAGAGTCTATTAGTTAACTGCAGAAATTCAGTACGTCTTAGATTATTCATTTTAAGAGTCATTTATTGTAACGACCCGGCCAGTCATTTTAAGAATTAACGCCCTAATCCCCTATTAATTGCATTCCCCATATTTGTTTCTATTATTTTGATTTGCCGGGATGCTCGGTTTTGAGTTTCCGAGTGTTTTGGAACACTTAGTCCCTAAATGGGATCTTAAGTTTTAGAATTCAGACCATAGTCGGAACAATGTGAAGACGGTTTCGGAATGGAATTCCGTTAGTTTCGCTGGGTGATTTAGAGCTTAGGGGCGTATTCGGATTGTGTCTTAGTGGTCCATAGTTAATTTAGGCTTGAAATGCCGAAAGTTAAATTTTTGGAGTTTTCGGTTCGATAGTGAGGTTTTGATATCAGGGTTGGAATGGAATTTTGAAAGTTGGAGTAGCTCCGTAGCGTTGAATGTAACGTGTGTGCAAAATTTCAGGTCATTCGAACGAGGTTTGATAGACGTTTTGATCGAAAGCGTAATTTGAGAGTTTTTGAAGTTCTTAGGCTTGAATCTGATGCTAATTGGTTGATTCGATGTTGTTTGAGGTGTTTTGAAGATTCGTATAAGTTTGAACAGTGGTATTAGACTTGTTTCTGCTTTTGGTTGAGGTCCCGGGGGCCTCGGGGCGATTTCGGATGGTTGACAGAAAGATTTGAAAATTTGAGTTGCAGCTGAAGTTTATGACTGCTGTCATAACCACATCTGTAGTTGAGAGGATGCAAGTGCGACTCCCGCAGATGCAGAATCAAGCCGCAGAAGCGGCCAAGAAGAAGTAGAGCAAGGACCGCAGAAGCGGATGTGTTACCGCACCTACGGGACCGCAGATGCAGAATCTGGATCGCAGGTACGGAGATGGAGTTTAAGTAAGAACCATAGAAGCGGTTCCTCAACCGCAGAAGCGGTATTTTGACCGCAGATGCGGATTTACTGGGCAGAAAATAGGAATTTCGAGGGTTTAGTTTCAAAAGATAGAAAATTGATTTGGAGCTCGAGAGAGGGAGATTTTGGGAGGAATTTGAAGAGGAAATCAGTGGGTAACGATTCCTAATCCTTTTCTAGTTGTATTCTTATAATCTAATCTTAGTTTTGTCATTTAATTTCGGATTGGGATGAAATTGGGGGAAAAAGTTTGAGAAAGTTCTTAGTCCTAAAATTTGAGTTTTGATTGGGGATTTGACATCGGATTTGGATAATTTTGGTATGGTTAGACTCATGAGAGTATGAGGATTCTAAAAATATAAATTTTACCTGATTTCGAGATGTGGGCTTAGAGGGCGTTTCGATCATTTACCTAATTTCGCGTATTAGCTTAGAATTTATTTGTAGAATCAGTTAATTGAAGTGTTATTTACATTATGCAATTGAATTGAATAGATTTGGGCCATTTGGAGTCGAGTACTCGTGGCAAGAAAGTGGTTTCGGTTTGATTTTGAGCTGGTTCGAGGTAAGTGGCTTGCCTAATCTTGTGTGAGGGAACTCCCCTTAGGATTTGGTATTTGTTGATATTTGAAATGCCTTGTACGTGAAGTGACGAGTGCGTACTTGTGCTAATTGTTGAAAAATCCTGTTTTCATTAAGTAACTTAGTGTTTTCCCTTCCTACTTATACCACTTGAGATTTAAGCCTATTGTATTAAACTAATTGTTTTACTTGCTCAAACTTCCTTAGTTGTATTATGTGTAGCATGCTATGTTAGAATTACCTGTTTTATCTTAGTATGAAGTTAAATTTAATTGTGTATTCTTTGTGTTGCTGCTACGTGTTTACTTCTGGACTACGGGACAGTATCCCGGGAGATCCCCTGCACGTATATTGGTTTGGACTAAAGTGCGGGATACTAAGAGATCCCCAGCACATATATTGAGGATACCAAGAGATCCCTGGAATATATTGAGGATACTAAGAGATCCTCGGGATACCAAGAGATCCCTAGCATATATTGAGGATACTAAGATATCCTCGGGATACTGAGAGATCCCCGCTTGTTACCTCTGTGATGAGCGGTATTCCTTTTGTGATTATTTAGCCTCTGTTGTAGTTGTTGTAATTCCTATTATCATGTATTACTTCTTACTATTAGCATTTAGTTATATTGTCATACCCCATACTGTTATATCTTGTTTTTCATTTAACCTCAGTAGGGCCCTGACCTTCCTCGTTACTACCCGACCGAGGATAGGCTTGGAACTTACTAAGTACCATTGTGGTGTACTCATGCCCTTTCTGCGCATGTTTTTTATGTGTAGATCCAGGTACTTCGACTCAGTCCTATCACCCTTGAGGCGAGGCGACTTTTCTAGAGACTTCGAGGTATATCTGCCGCGTCCGCGGACCGAGGAGTCCCTTTCTATTCTCTCTTTAAGTATTAACCCTTCTGTATTTTTTTATATTGTTAGACATTCTAGAGTTAGATACTTTTGGACATTCAAAAGCTTGTGATTTCATGAGATTCTAGGTTTTAGGAAATGTTGTTTAGTTTTGAGAGTTTGTATTGTATATGACGAGCAGCATCTTAAATGTTTCGTTATGTTAATTTTGTAGTTTATGGTTAGTTTTATTCTGTTATTTTTGTCTTCCACAAATCGTTAGGCTTACCTAGCCGTAGAGACTAGATGCCGTCACGATAGTTCACGGAGGGCGAACTGGGGTCATAACAAGTTGGTATCAGAGCTCTAGGTTCATAGGAGTCATGAATCACAAGCTGGTTTATTAGAGTGTCTCGTGGATCAGTACGGAGACGTCCGTACTTATCTACGAGAGGCTATGTAATTGTTAGGAAAATTCCACTTCATTTGATTTCCTTGTCGTGCAGGATTTTTGATGTCACAATTTTAAACTCTATCTTCTACTCTCTCACAAATAGTGAGGACACGTACTACCCGAGATGATCAGGCACCCATGGCCCCTACTACAGCCGTCAGAGGCCAGGGCCAGGGTAGAGGTTAAGGACGCACATGCGGTGTAGCCAGAGCACCCGCACGAGCTACCACTGAGGAGCCACCAGCAGTTCTAGCCAGAGCCCAAGCACTTGATACGCCTACTGCTACTACTACTCCAGCACTTCAGGAAACTCTGGCACAATTAATGAGCATGTACACCACTCTGGCTCAGGCAGGGTTGCTTCCCCTTGCTGTAGCTATATCTCAGGCTGGGGGAGGAGCACAGACTCCCGCCGCCTGCACCTGAGCAGCGAGTGCATTTTGATCAGGTTCCAGAGATTCTTCCGGTATAGCCCATAGTTCTAGATCAGCTCGAGGATAGGGCATCAGCTTCCGAGGATGAGCAGCGGAGGCTTGAGAGGTTCAAGAAGTAAAAGCCTGGGTATTCTTCGTATCAGTGGTCTAGCATTAGATGATGCTATGGGGTTTCTAGATGAGTGCCACCGTATTCTCTATACCATGGGTATTTCAGGATCGAGCGGGGTTTCCTTCACTACCTTCCAACTTCGAGGGGCTACCTATGAGTGGTGGCGTACTTATGAGTTAGACAGTCCAGATGAGGCAACTTGCCTGACTTGGACACAGTTTTCAGATATATTCCTGAGAGAGTATGTTCCTCAGTGCCTCAGAGACGCATGGCACACAGAGTTTGAGCATTTGCACTAAATGCTATGGCTGTCTTAAAGTATGTTGTCCATTACACTAGCTTGGCTAGACATGCACTAGCTTTGGTTTCTACTGTTTGCGAGAGGGTTCATCGGTTTATTGAGGGGCTTATTCCCAGCATCAGGTCTAGCATGGCTCGTCAGTTGGAGATGGAAAATTCTTATTGGCAGGTGGTGAGCATTACTAGGAGGATTGAGGGTATGCATGCTAGGGAGAGGGAGGATAGGGAAGCCAAGAGGTCTCGAGAGTCGGGCCATTATTCTGGTGCCCGTGCCCCAGCTACAGGTCTTCATGGTAGGGGTTATACGAGTCGCCCCATTCATTCAACTCTTCCAACAATCAGTGGTATTCCAGCTCCTCCTAGGCCTCAGGAGCCTTATTATGCACCTCTAGTATCTAGTGTGCCTCCTGCACAGGGTACTTTCAAATCTCAGTACAACAGGCTTGGCCCGAGTCAGTCACAACCGCCATGTCCTCCCAGAGATTGTTTTGAGTGTGGTGAAACACGCCATGTGGTAAGGGATTGCCCTAGACTTGGGAGGAGTGCACCTCCATAGACTTCTTAGCCACAACGTGCCCCGTAGAGTTCTTAGGCTATGGTTACAGCTCCAGTTGCTATCCCACCTACTCAGCCAGCTAGAGGTGGAGGTCGGGGAGGTAGATGTCTCCCTAAAGGGGGAGGCCATGCCATATACTATGCCCTTCCTGCCTGTACTGAGGATATTGCCTTTGATTCCGTCATCACAGGTATTGTCCTGGTTTGTCACAGAGATGCATTGGTTCTATTCAATCCAGGCTCCACTTATTCATATGTGTCTTCTTATTTTGCTCCGCATTTGGGTGTACCTCGGGATTCTTTGAGTTCCCTTGTTTATGTTTCTACTCCAGTGGGAGATTCTCTTGTTGTGGACTGCGTTTATCGGTCAGGTTTGGTTGCTCTTAGTGATTTTGAGGCCAGAGCCGATTTATTGTTGCTCAGTATGGTAGATTTTGATATTATCTTGGGCATGGACTGGTTGTCGCTCCATTAGGCTATTCTTGATTGTCATGCCAAAACCATGACGCTGGCTATGCCAGGTGTACTACGTGTTGAGTGGAGGGGTGCTTTAGATCACACTCCCAGTAGAGTTATTTCTTTCCTTAAGGCTCAGTGAATGGTTGAGAAGGGGTGTGACGCGTATCTAGCTTATGCGAGAGATGTCAGTATTGATACCCCTACAGTTGATTCAGTCCTAGTAGTACAGGATTTTTCTAATATGTTCCCAGCTGACCTTCCGGGCATGCCGCCTGATCGAGATATTGATTTTGGCATTGATCTGTTGTCAGGCACTCAACCCATTTCTATTCCTTCGTATCGTATGGATCCTCCTGAGTTGGAGGAGTTGAAGGATCAGTTACAGGAATTGCTTGATAAGTGTTTTATTAGGCCCAATGTATCACTTGTGGGTGCTCCTATCTTGTTTGTGAAGAAGAAGGATGGTTCTATGCGTATGTGCATTGATTATCGCCAGTTGAACAAGGTTATAGTGAAGAACCATTATCCTTTGCCTTATATTGATGATTTGTTTGACTAGTTACAGGGAGCACGAGTGTTCTCTAAGATTAACTTGCATTCAGGTTACCATCAGTTGAAGATTCGGGAGCCAGATATCCCAAAGACTGCTTTCAAGACTCGGTATGGTCATTACGAGTTCCTTGTTATGTCATTTGGGATGACCAATGCCCCAGCAACCTTTATGTATTTGATGCATAGTGTGTTCCGGCCATATCTTGACTCGTTCATCATTAACTTTATTAATGATATTCTAGTGTATTCCTGGAGTCGGGAAGATCATGAACAACACCTGAGGACATTGCTCCAAATTTTGAGAGAGAAGAAGTTATATGCTAAGTTCTCGAAATGTGAGTTTTGGTTGGATTATGTGGCATTCTTGGGTCATGTGGTTTCTAGTGAGAGGATAAAGGTGGATCCGAAGAAAGTGGAAGCAGTGTAGAGTTGGCCCAGACCATCCTCAGCTATAGAGATCCACATTTTCTTGGCTTGGCGAGTTATTACCGTCATTTTGTTGAAGGGTTTTCATCGATTGCAGCCCCTATGACCAGGCTAACCTAGAAGGGTGTTCGTTCTAGTGGACAGAAGAGTGTGAGGCAAGCTTTCATAAGCTCAAGTCAGCTTTGACTACAACCCCAGTTTTGATATTGTCTACAGGTTTGGGGTCTTATACTGTCTATTGTGATGCCTCGGGGATTGGCCTTGGAGCGGTTTTGATGTAGGATGGTAGGGTGATTGCCTACACATCCAAACAGTTGACGGTACATGAGAAGAGTTATCATGTCCATGATCTTGAGTTAGCTGCTATTGTTCACGCCTTGAAAATCTGGCATCATTTTTTATACGGTGTGCCTTGTGAGATTGATACTAATCACTATAGTTTGCAGCATCTTTTCAAGTAGAAGGATCTTAATTTGTGCCAGAGGAGGTGGTTAGAGCTGCTGAAGGACTATGATATCACTATTTTGTATCACTCGGGCAAGGGCAATGTGGTGGCCGATGCTTTGAGTCGCCAGGTAGAGAGTTTGGGGAGTTTGGCTTATTTACCGGTAGCGGAGAGGCCCATGGTGATAGATGCTCAGGCCTTAGCCAGCTAGTTTATGATAGTGGATCTTTCGGAGCCCAGTCAAGTTCTAGCTTGTGTGGTTTCTCGGTCTTCATTATTCGATCGTATCAAGGAGCGTTAGTTTGATGAACCTCATTTGCTTGTCCTCAAGGACAAGGTTCAGCACAGTGATGCCGGAGATGTGACTATTGGTAATGATGGTGTATTGAGTATTCAGGGTCGTATTTGTGTACCCAATGTTGATGGTCTTCAGGAGTTGATTCTATAGGAGGCCCATAGTTCGCAGTATTCTATTCATCCGGGTGCCGCGAAGATGTACTAGGATTTGAGGCAGCACTATTGGTGGAGGCGGATGAAGAAAGATATAGTTTGGTTTGTAGCTCGGTGCCTCAATTGTCAATAGGTGAAGTATGAGCGCGAGAGACCAGGTGGGTTGCTTCAGCAGATAGAGATTCTAGAGTGGAAGTGGGAGCGGATCACTGTGGACTTTGTAGTTGGGATCCGACGGACTTTGAGGAAGTTCGATGCCATTTAGGTGATTGTGGATCGGCTGACCAAGTCCGCGCATTTCATTCCAGTGTGTACTACCTATTCTTCGGAGCGTCTAGTGAAGATTTATATCCGGGAGATTGTTCGTCTGCATGTTATTCCAGTTTCTATCATTTCAGATAGAGGTACTCAGTTCATATCACGGTTCTGGAGGGCCTTACAACATGAGTTGGGTACTCGGGTGGAGTTGAGTACAACATTTCACCCTCAGACGGACGTACAGTCCGAGCGCACTATTCAGCTTCTTGAGGATATGCTCCGTGCGTGTGTGATTGAGTTTGGAGGGTCTTGGCATCAGTTCTTGCCATTGGCGGAGTTTGCCTACAACAACAACTATCAGTCCAGCATCTAGATGGCACAGTATGAGGCTTTATATAGTAGGCGGTGTAGACCCCCGGTGGGTTGGTTTGAGCTGGGTGAGGCTAGACTATTGGGCACAGACTTGGTTCAGGATGCTTTGGAAAAGGTTAATGTGATTCAGGATAAACTCTGCACAGCCCAGTCCAAACAGAAGAGTTACGCAGACCGGAAGGTTCGTGATGTTTCCTATATGGTTGGAGAGCGGGTTCTGCTTTGGGTTTCGCCTATGAAGGGCGTTATGAGATTTGGGAAGAAAGGGAAGTTGAGTCCGAGGTTTATGGCCCTTTTAAAATATTGAGGCGTGTTGGGAAGGTTGCTTATGAGCTTGCCTTACCTCCCAGTTTGGCAGGAGTTCATTCGGTATTTCATTTTTTGATGCTCCGAAGGTATCTCGGTGATCCATCGCACGTGTTGGATTTTAGTTCAGTTCCAGTTGGAAAAGGATCTATCTTATGTTGAGGAGCCAGTGGTGATATTGGACAGGCAGGTTAGAAAGCTGAGGTCAAAAAACATTGCATCAGTGAAGGTTTAGTGGCGGGGTCAGCCGGTCGACGAGGCGACCTTGGAGACCGAGCAGGATATGTGCAGCCGTTACCCTCATCTTTTCACTACTTCAGGTATGTCTCTATGCTCGTTCGAGGATGAACGAATGTTTAAGTGTAGGCGGATGTAACGACCCGGCCGGTTGTTTTAAGAATTAATGCTTGATCCCTTATTAACTGCATTCCCCGTGTTTGTTTCTGCTATTTTGATTTGCTGGGATGCTCGGTTTTGAGTTTCGGAGTGTTTTGGGACACTTAGTCCCTTAATGAGAGCTTAAGTTTTAGAATTCGGACCGTAGTCGGAACAGTATGAAGACGGCCTCAAAATGGAATTCTGTCGGTTCTGTTAGCTCCGTTGGGCGATTTCGGGCTTAGGGGCGTGTTCGGATTGTGTGTTGGAGGTCCCTAGCTAATTTAGGCTTGAAATGCCGAAAGTTGAATTTTTGAAGTTTCCGGTACGATAGTGAGGTTTTGATATTGGGGTTGGAATGGAATTCTGGAAGTTGGAGTAGCTCCGTAGTGTTGAATGCGATGTGTGTGCAAAATTTCAGGTCATTTGGACGAGGTTTGCTAGAATTTTTGATCGAAAGCGTAATTTGAGAATTTTTGAATTTCTTAGGCTTGAATCCGATGCTAATTGGTTGATTCAATGTTGTTTGAAGTGTTTTGAAGATTCGTATAAGTTTGAACAGTGGTATTAGACTTGTTTGTGCTTTTGGTTGCGGTCCCGTGGGCCTCGGGGTGATTTCGGATGGTTGACGGAAAGATTTGGAAATTTGAGTTGCAGCTGAAGTTTATGACTGCTATCATAACCGCATCTGCAGTTAAGAGGCCGTAGAGTGCGACTCTCGCAGATGCAGAATCAAGTCGCAGATGCAGCCAAGAAGAAGTAGAGCAGAGACCGCAGGAGCAGATGGGTTACCGCACCTGCAGGACCGCAGATGTGGAATCTGGGTCGCAGGTGCGGAGATGAAGTTTAAGTGAGAACTGTAGAAGCAGTTCCTCAACTGTATAAGTGGTAGCGCAAAAGCAGTATTTTGATCGCAGATGTGGTTTTACTAGGCAGAAAATAGGAATTTTGAGGGTTTAGTTTCAAAAGTTAGAAAATTGATTTGGGAGCTCGGGAGAGGGCTATTTTAGGAGGAATTTGAAGAGGAAATCAGTGGGTAACGATTCCTAATCCCTTTCTCAAAAAATATATTTACAAGGGGGTGTTTTTACAAAACCTTACCCCCCGAGAAATTCATACACAAAAAAGAAAGGGGAAAGACGTCATGAGTCTATTCTTCACCCTTGCTACTCTCTGGATCATCTCCAGAGCCCTCGTCCGAAGTGGCCAAAAATGCCAACTCTTCCTCCAAGATCCGAGCTTCTTCAATCTCAGATGAGAGATCGGTGCCTTTGGTTCTTGCTTCCTCGAGAACCTCCCTCCTTGCTTGCGAACGAGCGTAAGCAATGGCCGGGGTCAGCTTCTACTGGGCCTTCTCCGATATCTCTCTGGCCCGATCATTTGCAGTGGTGACATCTTTCATGTACGAAGACTTATTTTCTTCGGCCTCAGACTTGGCTGCAGATAGTGTAGTAGCCTCCTTTTGAGCACTCCGAAGAAGACCCTGGATCGATGCCAACTCCGTCTGCAAAAGGTCTCTCTCTGAGATCACAACCTCATTTTGCCCCCTCAGCTCGAGGATCTCCGCGTTCTTGGCCGCAGCCTCTTCCTGAAGTTGCCCCACTAGGGCATCCTTTTGCCCAATCTCCAAAGACAAAACAATTTGGTGAGCATCGAATCATAAAGAATAAAAAGGTGGGTCCCTGGATGCCATGTTACCTGCTCAGCAAGGCCAGCCCTTTCACGGCACACTCCCCCCAAACTCGCACGAATCCCGCTCAACTCCTCCCCCTTTTGGGCAGAGGTGGCCTCTGACTCCTTCACCACTAAGGTGAGCTTCTCGAGCTCCTTCCTGCATCACGATTAGCTCATCTTGTAGCCTAGAGAAGGCAGGCTCATACATTTTCTTAGCCTATAACAACACAGAAAGGTTAGAAAGTCAAGAACAAAGATTTAAAGTGCAAATGATATGTCAAGAGTGTCACCTGCTGCTGAAGCCTCTCTGCCTCCTCGAGAGCAACGGGAGCATCGAGATCAATGTTCTTATCAATTCCGGAGAAGAGATCTCCGAGCACATCTTCCCCTCCATGAGAGGCCCCCACATCGGCGGTATCCGGGTCCTGTGCATCCATGATTTCCCCCGGTAAATACGAAAGGCCCAAATTAAGGCCACCCAGAGCATTAATTTCTCTAAGGGTCTCATCTTCCCCCGAAAAACTTCGGGTTCAGGCTCTCCAGAATCACCAGCTGCGGGTTCATCGGCATGGACTGTACCATATTCGACTTTGAAACTCGGGGACTGTGCCCGCACCCTCCTCGAGGGTCTCCTCAGCACGGGTTTGGTCCTTGTCGACCAACCCCAATTCTGCAGCTTTCCACCCAACAACTTCCGGAGCATCTCTACCTCATATAATCCTTTGTACCAAAGGGCCTTCATCATCATTATCACTTTTATCCTCGGTATGGGGACTTGCCACAGTAGCTGAAGTCAAGACCTTGGCATCAGTCCGAGCCATTTGAACTTTAGGTTTCTCTGATTTGGGAGACACAGCCGATGCCTCTTTCTTCCTCTTCTTTCCCTTACCGGGCTTCGAGGTGCCTTCCTCACTATTAGGAGACAGTCTCATCAACACTCCATCCCCGAGGCCTACACAAGCGTGATACATCAAACTTACCACTGTAAAAGATATTCATAAGGAAACTTGGTAAAGATAGCAGTAAAGAGCATACCGTGGTTCTTGGCCTGCCACCACATTTTGGTCAAGTCACGCAAAGAACGGTCGAAATAAGGGAAAGAGAAATCCAACTGTAGGATTCATCCTGATAGGTTCTAAACCGCGCCATGGTACCAAGCGATGGCTGCATAATCAAAAGAAGATCATTTTTTAGAAGGGGATGAAAAGGCAATAAAATATGCTCGAGGTAGGGGCACTTACGGTTCATATTCCATTCCTCTGGGAACAGCATCCTGTTAGCCGGGATGATGTCCTAGGTCCTCACTCAGACAAATCGGCTCATCCACCCCAATCCTTGTCCTCATCAATGCTCGAAAAGAACGGCCTCGCGGATCGAGGGTTGTAAGCACGTGATTTTCGACCCTCCCCGAGAATTTTCACATTTTTAGCGTGAATATGTGAAATTGGGTCTAGTATAGCTATTTTAACTATTTTTACTTTATTTCGTTGCAAAAAGAAAAATTTCAAAAAATATATATATAAATTTTAGTTTATGTATCTCTCATAAACTTGAAAAATACAAAAATTGCACTTTATTTTTGTACTTTATATAATTTCGAAAATTACAAAAAATATAGTTCTATTAAGGTTTTATAGTCATTTTTAACTTTGAAAAATACAAAAATATTACCTCATATTTTATCTTAATATTTAAAAACGAAAATTACAAAAAATAGTTTTATTAATATTTTGTAGCTATTTTAAACCTTGAAAAATATTTAAAAAGATATAGTTTTGTTTAAATACTAGTCTTATTTTTGGTAGTTATTTTGCTTACATAGGACTAGTTAAGCAACGTGTTCCTATTTCTCGGGTCCGGGCAAAAGAATAATATTCGGGTTTAAACTACCCGGTTTTAGGCCTAATTTTCGGACCTAGCCCATAATAAACCGTGTCCAGGACACGTGGGGAACCCCACCACGCGTGGGGGACATATGCCTCGAACCCCACCACGCGTGGGCTCATTTTTCTGGGCAAAACCCAGTACAAAACACGGAAAAGAACAAAGGAACGGAGGAGGACTCTGGGAATATTTTGAAAGAGGGTACTGTTTCATCTTCTTCTACACATGAAGAAGAAGCAGGAACCCTACTAAACGAAGCTCCCTCATCCCTTCCGGTCACCTCCACGCCCAAAACCTCCATCGCCGACCGCCCGTCACCTTCCCCGGCACCCCCACTGCCCATAACCACCAGATCCCCTCCCTCGTCACCACTGTTCCTCCGTCTTCTTTGAGGAAACGAAACAAAAAAAAACCTACTGCAAAAACGATCGAGCTCCCCTCTCCTCGTCATCACTGTTCGCAACCTTCTTCCTCATCGTTACGACCACCAGTCCAAAACCAACAACCCGTCAGCCACCTTCCTCGTCGGAACTCCATCGTCGAAAACGACCAACGAACCAGAAAAACCCTACCTTCAAAAAACTCCATTTCCGGACCACCCCAAACGGAAAAAACCAGTCGACCTCCATCACCGGCAACCACCCCTCCTCCTCCTAAGCTTCCCACCGGAATAACCAGACGACGTCAACCTCCCAGCTGCCCAAACAACCCGCCCTACTGTCGCAACCAACGCCCTCGTCATTTTCCAGTCGACAACCATCACCCCGTCACCATTAAACACTGCCCGTCGACTCCCACAATCGTCGACTAAACAGTCCGTCAGCTTCACGCCACTAGTTGAGCCGGAGTTCATGGAGGTGAGCTGCTCGACCTTGTGTTGAAGTCGAGTTCCAGTCCAAAGCCCAAAAGCTGAGTCGAGGTCCGGTCCGTCGAATTTGTTCCGGGGTTTTCGTTGTTGTGCCTTGTTCAGTGAAGTCCGGTTCGAGTTTCGTAGGAAGCACTGTTTGTCGTTCTAGGATTGTCGAGGTTCGAAGGTTGGTGTTCTTCGTTCTTTGTCTCATTTCATTCATTTTGCATATTATGGTTCAAGGCAATAAATGAGAATATTCGATATATATGAATGTCAACAATGCAATTTTTGTTGTTATGTTAAAAATGTTTATTCTATGTTTAGTTACTGCATGCTTAAAGTAAATGTGAGCATATGAACGAAGTTATTCTATTTTTTTCATTTTTACCCTGGATATTATTACCTGTTAGAATCGTTGTTTTTTTTGTTTGACCTCGGATGATTTCATGGGTAGAAAATCATAATTGCTTTAAGTTTGCCCTCAAATAAATAAAAAAAAAAAAACGAGACTAGCTTCACCAAATAAAAATGTATGGATTGCGAAGCCCTCACAAAATATATGTCTTAAATACTTAGATTCCGGGGCGGGCCGTTTAGCAAATTTCACGGCCCTACCCCAAATAATAATGCGCTAGTTGCTGTAGGCGCGCCTTTAATAATGTTATCTCCCTAAACTCGGGTGCACATTTATGTGACCCAAATCCAAATCTCAACGGAGTCGAAATATGTCTCTAGTCACGGGCGCATTGATTGTGGCGTGGCCCGAGATGCATTTCCATGACGTTGCAAATTCTTAAAAAAAAATAAGAATGAGATGAGCCTCGCCGAATAAAAACACAAATTGCGGGGCCCTCAGTAAATACTTGTTTAAAATTACTTAGAATTCAGGAGGGTCGTTTAGCGAATTTCACGGCCTCCGCAAAATAATAACGCGATAGTCTCTTTAGGCGCGTGTTTAATAATTTACTTTCTTAAGCTCGGGTGTGCATTTCATGCGACCCAAATCCAAATCTCAAAACATCAAATAAAATGCGTTCCGGATTGTGGGTGCACTTCATGTGACGCAGTCCAAAGACGTGTTTTAACCGATGTTCACATTCTTGTAAAACAATAATAATAAAGCGGTTAAAAGTTAAAATTTGCACATAAGTTCATACTTGTATAAAATCAGATAATCAAGCCGAATATAACAATTGAGCGACCGTGCTAGAACCACGGAACTCGGGAATGCCTAACACCTTCTCCCGGGTTAACAGAATTCCTTATCCGGATTTCTGGTACGCAGACTATAATATAGAGTCATTATTTTCCTCGATTCGGGATTAAAATTGGTGACTTGGGACACCCTAAATCTCCCAAGTGGCGACTCTGAAATAATTAAACCAATCCCGTTTCGATTGTCCTTTAATTGGAAAAAACTCCCTGCGCCCCCTCGGGCACGTAAAAAGGAGGTGTGACAAGGGTGAAGCTTGATCAAACCCCGAAAGAGATGAGGGCTGTAAAATCTGACCAAGTGATTAAGGGTGAAGTTCATACCCTCGACCGGGTAGGAAAAGTATCGGAGCAAATAAACGATCCTCCAAAAAAAAGGATAGATCTGACTGAGTGCCACTGGGTACTCATGGAAAAAGTCGAGAATTACCAGATCTATCGACGGGGAATAAGGATCCAAAGAATCTACAGGAGCTAGAGTAAATGGGTATGTATATACGCTGAGGAAGCCAGCTTTGTGGTCTACTATGCTATCCTCAGAATTGGGGATCTCTACCAATACTGCCTCTTTGCATCAGCAGTCTTCCTTCACTCTGTTCGTATTGGTCATCATGCTGATGTACCGAGACACATGCTCACATCAGCCTGGTGTAAAAGGGGGATTTTCGATAAAGAAATCGGATATAGTATCGAATTGGGTAGGAGTGTATTACTCGACAGTTGGGGGTACTTTTGGTTTACCCCTAGATGGGCGAGACGAAGTAGCAGTGCCCTATTTCTGAGGTACTGTTTTAGAGGTCCTAGCCATGACTATAAAAAAGGTGTCTAAGAAAGAAAGTGAGGAGGCAAGCGCAGAAGGGAGAAGAATGTAGAAGATGGTGAATTTAGCTCTAGAAAATTGGAGACTTTGTAAAAGTGTGAATAACAAAGCGGTTGAGGTATTTATAGAAGCCATATGGGCAGTGTTTGGAAAACGAAAAGGCCGAACCAATAGTGGTTCATAGGCTTCTCGGTAGTCATGTTGACAACGACTCCTGCATAGCCTTTGAGTCATGGCATTTAATGCTCTGATGGGCTGACGTCATGATGGTAATATCAAAGAGGCAAGAATTCAAGATTGTTTCTTATCATTTTCATTCTAAGAAACGGGGGGACTATCTATACACGGTAAAAATTAGAGGGTCCAATTTCATGGTCATTACAATGCTTCATGAACACGTCACCAAAGGCTCGAGGCAAGGGTCGAGGTTCAACCCCGAATGGTTTTCAATGTTCGACCTCGGGGCAGTGCAAATCGGTAGTTATGATAGAAAAAAGGGAAGTTTCCAAGGCACGTGATTGCTGACCCAGTATATTGGGTTAGCATGAGCCCGTACCGTGGCATTAAATGGTTGTACCAGTCATATATCTCTGTAATAAATGCATTTGTATTTTTTTGGGATTCTCCCTCATATATAATAGGGACTCTTGTCATTTTGTAACACACAATAGACTTTTAATACAAGAACATTCTCTACTCTCCAACTTAAACACATTCTCCCTTGAATTTATTATTTACACTTATGCTTAAATTTATTGTGTTTCATTAATTGTTCTTCATTTATTGCTCATTATTGATCATAAAGAGCTCTTATAAAAGCTCTTATAATTGTTAGACCTTCATCGGCCGGTCACAACCTAACTCTTAGCTAGACCTCGAGGACCCGTATAGGCCAGCTCGAGGCCTTGATTCTCAGCCACTCGGTTTGCTCGATACACTGCCTTCAAGTTCTTATCTTATTTTTTAGTCTCACATTTAACATCTACTACCTAACCACTAGTATAAAAATAAATCACGTATTTTTAGAACCATAAAATCAAATCTAATTGTAATTACCATTTTTGAGGTAAACACGTGTGTTCTATGGATTTGGAGACTGGGAGTTCTCAGGAGCAGATTGTTTCTTGGTTGTGGACTGTGAAAATGTGGCCAAAGCTAGTTAGAGGATGGTATGTGTTATGGTTAGGTCATTGTGGACCTTCGAAGGGTTATTTATCTTTTTCTGGATAACCAGAGTTGATTTGGGGCCCATTGGTAGGCCCAATGAGGATGGGTATTCTACACTGGGTTGGATTGCTTGGATCCGAAATTGCTATTGTTGAGGAATGTGCCATTTAGTTAGAATTGATTTTATGTGTATCCGATATGTCCTATGTGTTACACTTTCATGCTACGAGGGTTTGTGATCTGTTGGTTATATGCACACATGGTGCGGATCTATTTGGGCTTTATAGGGAAATTTGAGCGAGATGTGTATTTGGGAGTTGCAAGATTGATTGCGCATTTGTTATGTTCTTTCGAGCTTGTGTGGCATTGCGTCATTTGCTTCTCCGTGGTTATGGTAATGTACTTTGGGTACTTGATGTTGAATTGCGCGTGGTTATTGATTTTGAGCAGGGTAGCTTGAGGTATTTCATATGGACCAGTAGTTGGATGGGGTCACGCATTCCAGCGGGGTTATGTTGAGATGTGATCCTTTATGTTAGGTTCGTGTGTTATAGTTCTGCGATTTGTGATGGGTTTTTAGCATTTCTTTGTGGTAGTAATTATTGAGCCTGTGGGACAGTTCTCTCGTTTGAGTCATTTTTTGTCACGTCCCAAACTCAGGGAGCACGATCGACGCTCAATCGAGTGAACTTGGCCGAGCAAGCCTAATAGATTTTCTTCTACCCAAACTCATTCATGAATAAAGTGGAGATGTAGTTTGTTAATTAAACACTTAAAAGATTTCATGAACAACTCCTATTTCATTTTCATTAACAGCTTCATTCATAAATTCTAAAATATTATAAGTTTATAGATATAATTCAAAAAATATATTTGCCAAACACCAATATTTCAAGTTTTGATTCTCAACATCAAACACCACCCACAACCTGTCTATGGAGCTTCTAAGTACAAAAGAAGAGTAATATGGAAATAATGGCAACAAGGCCCTGGCTATACCTCAAAACATAAAGTACATGAAGAACAAAAGATACATGACCCTAAAAGAATGCGGGGCTCACCAAGTTAGCTGGGAAGAGAGTGTACCGCTATCACCGATCAATGCTGCTTGCTGTGGAACCACTTGCATCCATTAAAGATGCAGCGCCCCCAGCAAAAGCGACGTTTGTACTGTCGAATAGTGCTAGTATGTATACCTAAATTTCCTCATTCAAAATAGAATGTCCAAGAGAGAAGGGGAAAAACATAGAGACCGCAAATTACAATCAACAATATCAAAATGCCCAATTAAAACATAACAGTTTTAAAATTTCAAAAATAATATATAATTTTTTTGTTGGGAGATCATTAGCATCGATATAGCACCGTGTTTTTAGCATGGAGTCCGATCATGCCCGATCGGCTAGGCCATCTCCCCATGAATAATGTGGTTTGACATGTGAGGTTAAAGAAAGGTTTTACCAAGAGTAGTACCACCATGTGCGCAACATGGCGTCCGATCTCCACCCGATAAGCTAGGCCGCCTTCCTACATATTCCATGTGGGTTGACTTTTCCAATTCATAGCTATTATCAGTTTTATCCCAATAAAGGAGAATAATTACAATTGCACCAGTATTTCAATTTCATCCCAAATAAGGGGAATAATCACAATCCACCCCTATACCGGCACATATAGTTTCAGGTGTGGGCCTTATGATCCACCCTTCCTCGATTTGCTAATGATACTCCCAAAAATATTTTTTTTTGAACACAATGGAAATAAAAGTACAAATGTATTCACCCCATCATATTTCACGTTGTATAAATCTTCACTAGTATTTTTACCCAATCATAACAATAGTATTTCCTTGGCTCTTTTAGCCATTCACAAGAGTTTTATTCATGGCACGATGACCGTATTTCATATTTCATGCTTTTATTTCTTTAAAGGATCACCATCAAACATCAACATATAGAATATTTTGGAAATCATAAACCTCAAATTCAGTAGTAATGGAAACTTTAAACACAAAAGGTTTCTTCCAAAAGAATGGGGCAAACCGACCCGCAATAGAAATATACATCAAAATCATAAACAAGCAATATACCAATTATTCTTGAAATATTTTTTCCTAAAAATGACAATGTACAATTTTAACACCTGAGTATGTAAAAACTCGAATCACATTGGATATATTTATAAAGCAAGCATTAGTAAAAATAACCATTTGTGGGAATGAATTGAGTACACAAGCTTTTAGGCAATTCTATTTCGAAGTCATTTTTTATAGATTATCAACAATAAGACATATCCAATCAAGATTTTAGATAAACATATGAGCAATTAAGAATCTTAAACATCTCGAGTTTTTCTAACACAACTTGGGCATACTAGCTTTCATGTGAAACACGACTCAAGCCATAATATTTTCATGCACAATCCATGGAATTCGAACATATATCTTTCTACATATATCTTTCTACATAAAGCTTATTCGGAATAGTCAAGTTTATAAAGGCCATAACTCAGTATATAGGAATTAAGAACTTGAGCCAACCACACTTGAAACTTATGGGATCATCATGTGATTCGATTCTAAGAGAGAAAGTTTAGCCAACATACCTTGTTTGAGCTTTCCTTAAGTTACTACCGTGCCCCAACACTTCTAGCAACAACAATTTATATGAAGATAATGAAAATCGGTTAATAATTAGAAGGATTCCCATGGTGTAACTCTCCTAAGAGTTTTGTCAAACACCTATCATGCAAAATTGACTACAAGGCTCTAACATGGTAAACCCTTCCTCCTTCAATAAATTTCAACAAGAAACTACCAAAATGGCTCATTAACCTCACATAATACAACCTAGTGTCACATCCATGGCCTATTTCTACCCCCACAATATATACTTGGACTCATAACCTCTTGTATGTAAGCTTAGGAGTAGGACTTACCTGGATAAATGATAATCTAGTGGCTGACTTCCTTGATTCTTGAATATTGTTGCAAGATTAGATGGTTAGAATGTTAGGTTTCTTCCTTCTCTCTCTAAAATGTTCTTACCTCTCTCTAAAATTATCAGACGATCGTTCCAAAATAAGCCCCAAGGGCTATTTATTAAAATGGTGTCGGGTTATAAAAATAGGAAAACAGACACTCCAAACTCATGTCTGCGGTCGCAGAATGGACTGCATAACAGATATATGGTCCGCAAAATGGACCACAGAAATGGCGTTTAAAAACTAGGATGTTTCGGGTTGGGTCTGTGGAAGGTCTGTGGCCCGCATACCTGTTCTGTGATCGCATAATGCACTACAGAACTGCCCTCCAAAAAATCACCATGCTATTATGCGATGCATAGTACGGTCCGTAAAAAGATTTTGCGGTTGCAGAATTGATCGCACAATGGTCCTAAAACTTGGATCATTTTCTTCTTCACTTTGCGGCATTTGTGCGACCCACAAACTGTTCTGCGGTAGTGAAACTTATCACAGAATTGCCTTCTTCTTCCACAAATTTTCATCAACAATCCAGCGCATTCTTCAGCCCAAAAAATCCGTGCCACGACGAGCTTTATTTCCTCTAAATACTTTAGCCTAACTCAACACCACCAAACCTTAAATTCCTTAGCAAAAGTTTCCGAGGCCCTACATTTTTCATGATTGAGTACATATGAATTATTAAGTATTGGTGCATGGATTGCACGGTTTGTGGCTCTGTGTAGTATTGTTATGGCATGTCAGTAGAGTACGTAGCTTTTATTTGATAAGATGAGGTTGTCGGATCTAGAATGGGTGCTATCAGATTTGAATGTTGTATATTTGAAAGGGATAATGACGATGATCGGCTTAGAAATTTGCTATAGTTCTTGTGGAAGGAGAGGGACTTCCCTGACTTGTTGATCTGATGCATAGTTATGAGTTTCTGTGTGTTTCCTTCATCATCTGTAGTGTGCAAAGGCTTTAGAACGAGGTTTTGCTTGATGTGAGGTTTATTACCGGTATTGGATTATTTTAAGAAGCTACTATGATCGAAATTCTTGCTATGGGTATTTGAGTTACATGGTATATCCTGTGATTGCATTTTGGGTTATGGTTATGGCTTAATACATCTTGTTCAGACTTATATAGTGTGTAAATTGTGAGGTTCGGGTCTTGTAGGAAATTCCATATGTTGGAAATTTGGTTCTAATGTTTATGGGCTAAAGTTGAATTAAGGATCTTCAGTTAGGTTGTGTTATCATGCTTATATGGATTAGATTAACGTGGGATCACCCCCGGGTATGTGCATGGTAAGGTTACACGGTGATCTGATGTTTTAACAACAACTCTAGGTATGTTCGAGGACAAACATATATTTAAGTGGGAGAGGATGTAACGAACCGACCAATTATTTTGAGCATTTGCACTTCGCACAGTAGTTTACAGTCATGAGTAGCTCCATATGATATATTATGACTTGTGTGAATCGTCGGTTTTGGTTTTCAGGTTATTCAGAATTGATTTAGATGAATGATTCTTAACTAGGAAGCTTTACATTAGAAGAGTTGACCAAGTTAGACTCTTTAGTATTTGATCTCGGATTGGAGTTTTGATGATTCTGTTAGGTCCGGATGGTGATTTTGTACTCGGGCGTATGCCCGGATTTGCATTGATGTCTCTAGAAGGTTTCGACACAAATTGATGAATGTTAGAAATTTGAAGGTTAGTTCATAAGTTTGACCGGGAGTTGACTTTGTGGATATTAGATTCGGATTGTGGTTCCAAGAATTGGAATAGCTTTGTTATGTCATTTGGGACTTATGTGCAAAACTTAGGATCATTCCGGGTTGGTTTGCTATGTTTCGACACGAGTTTTAGAAGTTGAAAGTTCAATTAATTTTTATTTGAGGCACGATTCGTCGTTTCGATGTTGTTATGTATGATTTGAGGCCGAGTAGGTTTGTATTATGTTATGGGACTTGTTGGGATATTCAGACGTGGTCCTGAGGGGCTCGGGCATGTTTCAGATTGATTTCAGGCTATTTTTCTTCATGTTCTTACTGATGGTTCTGCTGATGTCTGGTGCACCTAGTGTTCTTCGCGATCACAGATTGAGGGATGCGATCGCGTAAGGAAAAATTTGAAGATGAGTAGTTCCTCCTTCACGTTCGTGAGTAGCTTTACGCGTTCGGGAGTAGCTTTATACGTTCGCATTATTTTTTGGAGATTGGGCATCGCGTTCACATGATTTAGCCCGCCTTCGTGTAGTGGTGAGTTGAGAAGCTGGGGGAAGAAATTTCTTATTCACGTTCACATTGTTTTTGTGGCGATCATGTAGTAGAGGTTCCTGTGTTCTTCGCATTCCAAGGTGATGCTTCACGAACGCATAGTGTATTTTTTAGAGGCTGTTGAGTTTGTTCTTCACGATCGCGAAGGATATCCCTCGATAGATAGAGTATTCTTGCCTAGTGATTATAAAGTACTCTATTTTGGGGGTTTTGGCCATTTTTTCATAATTGGAGCTATGGAGCTCAGAATGAGGCAATTTTTGAATAAATTTTCACCATATGGATTGGGCTAAGTGTTCTCTACTCATTTTTTATTTTATATCATGCATTTATCTTCATTTCAGCATTTGATTGAGGGTTCCAAAAGAGAAATTGGGGGTTTTAGCCTAAATTTTTCATAATGTGAATTCTAGAGTTTTGAACATCGAATCGGTGTCGGATTTGAGTGAAACTAGTATGGTTGGACCTATAATTGAATGGGTTGCAGGATTTTGTGAGTTTGTTGGGTTCCGAGGTGCGGGCCCGGGTTTGATTTTTTGGCCGATTTTGGGCTTTTGATTAAAAATTCAACCTTTATCGATCGGGTTTGTTTCCTTTGGCATTATTTGATGTATTTAAGTTTCTTTTGGCTGATTTTGAGCCATTCAGAGGTCGGTACACGCGAGATGGCATTGTGGAGCATCGTTGGGCTTGCACGATATTGGATTTGGCTTGTTCGAGGTAGTCGCACTTCTAAACTTGGTGCTGAGGACATGAAACCCTAAATTACATGTTATGTGTTTAGTGTTGAGGTAACACACATGCTAGGTGACGAGCGTGTGGGCGTGCACCGTGTGAATTGTGACTCCGTTATTCCTGTGATACTGTATAGTTACCTAATCTTATCTATAACCATGAAATATCTATGTACTAGAGCTATTGAGTTGTGATCCATGTTAGAAACCATGTCAAGGCTATATGCCTATATTTTTGGGACACTAAGGTCAATTGTGCTGTTGAGTTATTCTCTTTCATTGCATTATATACTCAGTCATACACATTCATATGCATATCATATATCGGTTTCGGTTAACATTTATTGATACATCACATTATTATTTTTGGGTTGATTTTTAATGATATTAAGAGCCCGAAAGACTGGAGAGGTTGATGACTAAGTGAGGCCGAGGGTTTGATGGTGTGGATGTTTATGGGATCGGGCTGCACGCCGCAACATATTTTATTGATTTATGGCATGATTTTCTTGGTATAGGGCTTGGGCTGAAGGATCCCCTTCAGAGTCTGTACACACCCCAGTGAGAGTCGGTACCTATTGAGTGCGATTTCTAGTGCTGAGTGACGAGTGATTGGGAGGACTGAGTAACTGTGAGGACTGAGTGGCTGTGAAGACTGAGTGGCTGTGAAGATTGAGTGACTGTGAGATTTGAGTAATTGGGTGGACTGAGTGCATTGATGCATTGAGAGTATGCATATGGTTTTATCATTACATGGTATAGTTGGCATGCATACATTGACATGTGGGCATAGAGATGTATTTTTCTTATGCCATTTGAAAATGAAACATTCACCTGTTGAAAGCCTTTAAGGAAAAATCACAGTTTTCAAACTTACTCATATTGTTGGTGATTTCGGTAAAAGATATGGTTTTTACTAATATACTTGAAAAGCGGGCCTATTTTCTGAAACTGTGAACGAGCTGAGCATTTTATCTCTGAGTTACTTCTTTTGTTACTTTCATTATGTTGTTATGAAGTGTTGTTGTCTATTGGTTTTGGACTCTGACCCTTGTCCCAGCTCGGCACTACTCTCAACCTAAGGTTAGGTTTGTTACTTATTAAGAACATGGGGTCGATTGTACTCATACTACATTTCTATACCTTGCACGTAGATATTGGATGCTGATGTTGCTGTGATCGACATGAGTTGGAATTGAAGATATACATGTGTCCCAGTAGTAGCTGCATCTTGTTCATGATAGCCTTAGATTTAAAAAATCGGTTTAAGTACATTTCATATAGATGATGTATTTATTTCATACCAGCTTTGTTAATTCTAATATTAAGGGAAATGTATAAGATTTAGATATTCCTCCTCCTCCTCCTCCTCCTTCTCCTCCTCCTCCTCCTCCTCCTCCTCCTCATCCTCCTCATCCTCCTCCTTCTTCTCCTTCTTCTTCTCCTTCTCCTGCTCCTCCTCCTCCTCCTCCTCCTCCTTCTTCTTCTTCTTCTTCTTCTTCTTCTTCTTCTTCTTCTTCGAGTTTCAGTATGATATATAGCCAAAATCAGCTCTAATTTTCACCAAACACCCTAAAAATTGAGATATAAACTCCAAAAAATATTTGCAACACCTTCACAATTTATTGATTGACATTTTTAATTATAACACCAATTGTGCAATATGAAACAAAAATGCTAAGTTAAAACTGTATAGTAAAATGATTTAAGTTATTGATGAATTCCCTGGGGAAAAAAGGATAAACTAAATAAGAAAAGAGAGAGAAACAGAGAAAATCGAAGGAAGAAAGAAAGGGTTGGGAAAAGAACACACAGAGAGAGAGGGTGAGAGAGTGAGAGGGAGATCGAAGAGAGAGGGTAGGGAATAAATGATATTCTCTACTCAATTCCTAACATAAAGGGATACTCATTAATACCAATTTGTATATAATTGGTAAAATGTATATCAATGTATAATTAACTTCCCTAAACACTGAGGGTAAATAAGTTTCTAATGTAATACATATTGGTAAAAATTTGGGGTAAAAAAAAGGACGAGGTAGAAATTTTGATGATAAAAGACGCAAAAAAAAAATAATGCTACGACGGGCTTTTATTGAGTTACATTAACATAAATTTTAGGCCCTTTAGGCCTTTTGAGTAATATTAATTGTTTCGATATATAATATTTCAAGTATAGCTGGCAAATCGTTGAGAATTTCTCCCCGTAAAATTACCTAGAACATCTTAGTCGCCTCTGAATATAAATTTTTTTAAACATCCTCAGTATTATGTATCTTTGACTTCTCTAAATTATAGATTTTATAAAGTATCTTTATGCAAAACGACCTTAAGGGGAAAAAATAAAAAAGTACCTAAAATCATGCCAAGATATTATATAACTCTGCAGTGGATTGCAGAAACATATATTAATTTAATAGCCAGAAGTTACATATAATCTCTTTAGTAGTTTAATTAAACTTTAAGATGAGATGATTATATAATGTTAGAGCAGGCAAGATGTTCTAAGTTTAAATCTCACCCTTAATTAAGAGAAAAAATTGTTTATGTGCTTGACCGATAAAAAAAATTAGGTTTTTTTTAACATGAAAGTTACTTATATTAAACATAACTAGGGCTCATGCCCGTTAACATTGTCATTAGTACATATGCCATCATAGGATAATATTATGCCTTGTAAGGCATTGTCATTACCTAAAGCAGCCATATGACCACACTGGTCCCTAAAACAACTTCTAATATATATATATGTATATATATATATCCATCCTGATCTTTATCATAGACATCTATAACAAATTCAAGTGGTAAAACAAAGATACATAATTTATTGTAGCTACGTTGCATTAGAGCTGCTTTCGCCAAAAGATGAGCCACCATATTCCCTTCACGGAAGCTATGCTTAAATGTGATTGTCCCTTGCCTGGATGCCTCGTCCATTAACCACCTGCTTTCATAAATTAAGTTATTGTAAGTTGGGTATTCATCCTGAAGAAAACGTATGACGTCTGTGGCATCAGTTTCAACTTCAACTGGGAATATGTGTTCCCTGATAATTAGTTGAAGTGCATGCCGAAATGTTTGAAGTTCTGTTTGTATTGGTGATGTTGCTTGAATTTTCTTGTGGTAACCTGTCCGCCATTGTTCCTTATAGTCACGAATGACTCCGCTGATACCTCCTTCCAGATAGTTGCTTCTGAAGGCATCATCAATATTAACCTTAAACCAGCCTCTTGGTGGGGGCTGCCATTTTTCATTAATCCTTATGATTTTGTTGTAAGTATAGACCCTGGATGTGAGAAATGTGTATTCCAGTGTTTGATCAAGCATTAGGTTTAGACATAAAATAATTAAGTAATTCAGAGCATAACATTCCTAATAATTTAGTAAATAAAATGATAATACTATTCAATATATAAAAGTTTATCGGTATCAGATGCAGGGGCGGACCTAGTGCATAGACTACGGGTTTCCGGGAACCCAGTAACTCTTGCGTAGATCCTATATTTATATTAAGAAATTCACTAAATATTGGTAAATATCTGACTGTGAACCCAGTTATTATTGCATATTAATCTGAAATTACGGTAAAAACCCATAAGCTTCAAATTCTGGATCCGCCTCTGTTCACATTTACTTGTAATTTGTAAAGATGAAGGAAATAACAAATATAAAATAAAAGCAGATTGATAATGTCTTTGTCCAATTTTGGTCAGATAACCAGTTATTCTTTACTTTGACCAAAGTCCCAAGCAATCACATCGTGAGAAAGCATGACTAATTAACAACGACCAATCTTATTCCTTGGCTCAATCATAAGGCTTCCAGATTTCCACTCTCCAGTCTCCAGTCTCCAGTCTTCGTTATCCTTCCATTACTTCAATGCATTAGCCGCTTTCTCTTACCACACAAGTAAACTCTCTACCTTCTCGACTCCACACCTCTCCATTTAGTATCACTTTTTTAATCAGAATTCCAAAGAACTAACAAAATTGAGAAACCAAAAGATCATGGAAAATATTGAAGTCCCTGAGTATTTCATTTGTCCAATTTCTTTACAAATCATGAAAGATCCAGTGACTGCCATTACAGGAATCACCTACGATCGTGAAAGCATAGAACATTGGCTTTTCAAGAACCATAATACCATATGTCCAGTTACTAAGCAGCCTTTGCCAACAGACTCTGACTTGACACCAAATCACACTCTCCGCCGTCTGATTCAAGCATGGTTCATAGCAAATGGAGCCAACGGTATTGATCGGATTATAACTCCAAAGCCTCCTGCAAGCAAAGTCTATGTCCTCAACCTCGTGCTTGATCTTTCGGTCACCAGATCGAAGATTAGGGCGCTAGAGAAGTTGGAGTTGCTGGCTAAGGAAAATGAGAGGAACAGACAGTACATGGTTGAAGGTGGAGTTCATAATACCCTAGTTAGTTTCTTCATCCAATGTTACAAGAAACGTGATATAAATGGTCTTGAAAAAGCCCTTACTATTCTTTCTTTGATCTGGAATATTTCTTCTTGTGAAACTAAGGTCGAAAATCATGAAGAAATAGTAGATCCGATTATGTGGGCATTAGGTCTTGACCACGAGACGCAAAATCATGAAGTAATAAAAAACCATGCAATGTGTGTGTTGAGAACTGTCATCGGTAAGGCGAATTCGGGGACATTAGAGAGGTTGAGACCTGAGTTTTTCAAGAAAATGATAGAGTTTTTACGTGAGAGTAGTATCATCACTCAAAAAGGACTTGATGCTGCTTTACATGTCATGTTAGATACTAGTTCTCTGAGCAGAAACCGAAATATGATGATTGAATCAAGGGCAGTGTTCGAGCTCATCGAGCTCGAACTCAAATTTTCAAATAAAAAGACAACAGAGCTCATTCTAGGGATACTATTCCATTTGTGTTCTTGTGCAGATGGAAGAGCGCAACTTCTTAGTCATGCTGCTGGAATTGCTATGATCACAAAGAGGATTCTGAAAGTGACTCCCACTGCAGATGTACGAGCTATGTCGATTCTTTCGTTGATTTCCAGGTATTCTGCAACATGTGGAGTGCTTCAGGAGATGTTGAAAGTTAAAACTGTGTCAAAGCTTTGCACGGTGCTTCAAGCAGATTGTCCTTCACATCTCAAGGATATAGCAAGGGAAATCCTAAGAACACATTTTGATGTTTGGAAGAATTCACCCTGTGTTGAAGTTGCTACCTTAACAAGGTATGCTTAATAATTAATTATTACAAAGAATTACAAATTAATATCCGAACAATTTTGTACATGCATGTTACTTGAAACAACTTTTGATCTCATTTAATAATGTTAATGGTTGAAATCATTTGCAAGTAAATGAAGAACTTTATTTCAAGTGAAGGATCCACTTGTATAGATGGCTAATAGGACAGATCTCAAGTGTTTGGTAGTTCTTATCGTTTCATGAATTAAAACAATCTTGACTTGGTATGTTGTTCAATTAATTTGTAAGGCTCAAGGTAGATGCATGTTTTGAGCATTTCTAACGAATATAATTCTGATTTATAATAATAGAATAGAATTTTTCAGCAGCTTAAAAAAAGAAATTAAGAAGTTTTTTTAACTTCTTCTGTTTATTATCTTATTAGCGAATGTCTTTTATATTATAAGTAAATGTAGATTGTGGAGTACACCTTAAATTAATTTGCAATCCAACTACTTTATATATTGTTAATAAGAGTTGTAAGCTTGTTCTAATTTAGAATTTACTAGATACAAAATTTCCCAACAACGGGCTGTTTCATTTGAAGGGGTGTAGGATTGCATAGCTTGTCAGACTGAATATTTTATTTTATAAATTTAATACCTTATAAGTTCGATGAAGCTTGACTTTGTCGGTTTAATTTGTTGGTCTCGAGGTAGGTGATATTACTCGTATTTCTGATCTGAATTTCTTCCATGACTTGTGCAAGTAATATAGGTATTAATTAATAATTTGGAGTCAAAGTACGCATTCTAATATACAAAAGGGGGACCAAAGAAACTTTCTATCGGTTTTTGGATATATGGCTTTTCTACTATTTGAAGAAAAAGCATTTGTGGTAGTCCCTTTGATTTACTTTATCTGTTCAACAATTTCCCTTCAATTAATTTCTTAGTGCAATTGTTATCATGCGATTTGCATTTCTATCTCAATGGATTATGTATGTGATCAAGTTTTTCAAAGGGAAAATCATAATATTTCAATCTTTAAATAAGACAGTGAGATTTCACCCGTAAAATGATACAATTAAATTTATTATTTGGTTTATAAACAAGCAAACTGATTTGATCCAAAATAGCAAATAAACTAGAATAAAATAAACTTAGCGTTAAAATCAACGAAAACAACAGGTTTGACTCCGGGAGCAATGCCTTCGAGGACAAAGTAACAACAATATAAAAAGCAAGTTAGTTGGTTTAGCTTGAGAATAGACCGTAGCATAAGTTTTGCCAAGAATTTGCTCCCTTACAATGGCCGTTGAGTCTATGATTTATAGTTATACCTAGGGAAACAAGATCCGAGGATCAAGCCCCTCTTAAATGAAAATAAAAAGAGGTCATTGATGAATATGTAACGGTAGCCCATGAATATAAATATTCTCCGCAACGACTGCTCATTTAATGCCTGGGAATATCCTTCATTGAATGATGTTTGATGGCAAGCATTTGATTCTGCATCCCACGTTGATCATATTTCCTTCGGGGTCAGCCCCATTTCACTTGCTTCTGTTGTTTCCGGTATTGGTTGCTACGCAATTTACTTTCTACCCGTTTTCTATTTCACGTGTTATGTTGTCACTCGATCATTTAATGTAAACTAATTGTATCGTATACAGATAGTCCCCCTGCTTTCCAGTGGTATATCTTTGTGTCACCGAGAAGTTGTTGAAGATTTCTTTCTTGGCGGAAAATCTTCTAAAAACCTTCTGAAAAGTCATTGACGCTTGAAATGGCGCATGTCTTATCACATTTAATATCCCGAACACGTGTTTCCTCATGATTTAGCAATATTTTATCTGATTCTTGAGGTAATCATGATCATGATTTTTACCGTCTATATCTATAGTTATACTCATCATCTTACATCGTTCACTTCGAAGATTTTCATAGCTTCTTATCTTCTTTGCACTTAACCTTCTTCTGCTTTCACCTCTTTCCGACTTTCTTCAAAAACTCTATCATCTTCTTACTGTTATGAATTCTTTTATCGGGTCTTTTGAGAATCCTGGTCTTTTCTTCTGTGGAGGCCTGAAGAGAAGCAAAGATAAAGAGGTTGACGACGATGATGATCCTTCCACGGTAAGCACCATCATACCCAAACATTTGAGCATCATTAATGACTTCCAAGAGAAGTTTCCCGCTGTGCATCCCTGGACTTGGGCTATTAGCAGGTATCCTTCTCCTATTCGCCCTTCCAGTATTCCTACTATGATGGAGGACTGTAACTACCAGACCTAAACATCATTGGTCCTGACCTGGTAGAGCAGGTTACCTTTACCAAGAAAGGTTTTATGTATGTCTATATATACCCCTTCACTTTGGGTCCGTTTTCTTCGAGCGGGGAACTTGACCCCGTGATCTTGGAGTTATGCCACCGGTACCAGGTCTGCTTGGCACAAGTATGCCCTTTTATATGGCGAATGGTGGCTTGTCTATACCGGCTCTGAATGAACAAGGAGAAAACCCTAACCCTGGCACATCTGATGAACCTCTACTCCCCCAAAATTTTTTGTAGGGTAGTAATAAATGTCCGTAAACGTGGTCATCACGCCCTACTTACCAGCACAGATGGTGATAACAACCGTGGATGGATGGAGTGGTTTATCATTATTTCTACTTGGGATATCATCCTGGCCACAACTCCATCATTTCATGAATCATGCACTCGTTCATGTAAGTTTGTGATTTATTCATCTCTTTCACTCGTAAAAGACTGCTTCCTATCATTATTGACCTCTTTGTTTTTGTTGTTTCAGCTATTCGGTAGACACCATCAAGGATTGAAGGCCTCGACCAATGGGTTCAGAAGATTTTAAATATTACTATGCCAAAAACCCGTCGGTGGAAGGAGATGACCTCCAAATATGGGTGGAAGGCCAAGAACCACGGTAAAGTGAGTCCTTCTCCTTTCTGCCTCTATATGTACATAAGTAAACTTGCTAACCATAACGTTTTGTTTTATTTAGGACTCCCATTTTTCTCTATTGCCTATCCCGAAGTTGAGGTTTTGCACGATCCTGTGAAGGCTGTCAGATTGTTGCAAAATGCTTTCACTCGGAGCGGTGCCCTCGGGTCTGCTTTTGGTGAAGACATTTCCTCTCGGAGTCCCCATCTAGAGAACAAGTGACCAAAAAGACAACGCTCTTCCTCGGATGGGGATAAAAACAAGAAAATAGACAAGGCCACACCTGAGCCGGCCGCGACCACCGTGGTCATTGAAGATGACGGGAAAGCTAGTGATGAAGAGGATTTCCTTCAATGCAGACAATGATCTTCATCAGCTCAATCAAGTGCTCAAATGAGAGATCTTTTAAAACTGAACGATGAAGAGGTTCGAGCATTGTACGGCGAGATGGATCTGGTTGATAATGCCAACTCCTGTTTTCCTGTCCCCGTTATTGTTTTTGGTCCTGGGAGGTTAGAACTCGGGCCTTTTTTGCCTTTGGTTAATGAGCAACAAAAAATCAGCACTACTCCTGTTGAAGTTGCTTTTTAACATACAACACTAACAACTCCATGCCTTTTTGCACCAGTTGCAGATTCGCCATCAGTATCCACTGCCAACCACAGAGGCCCGAGAAGAGGATGGTTCTCCTCCCTAGTCCCCTGACCATGGGAATTTGGGGCAGAACTACTCACCCCCTTCTCCAGATCCCTGAGAGAGGAGGAGTGTCACTTTCTCGGTTTCAAAGGGGTGCCATATGTTGTCCAGGCTGGTGAAGCTTGCCAACTACCTGAAGTTGCTGGCTTTAAAGAAAGATAAGAAGAAGCTACACTCCTTTTTAGGGGAGTGTACGTTGAATAACGCCATGCACAATACAGCGCTAGTACCATACTTGTTCTCTTACTTATCTGTTATAATAGGGTTTTGGACTTTGATATACATTTTATAGGATAACGTCCTTGATTTCAAGGGCCTTTTGAGATTGATTCTTTATAAAGAGGGACTTATATCTGAATGGGATCAGCTGTTTTCTGAAAAGAATCAATTTGTTGGGCATCTTCCGGTGTTGGAGGCAAAGGATGCCGAAGCGGCTGAGCTTGAGGCTCGGTTGCAACAATGTGCGCAGGAAGTGATGGACCACAACCAATAAGCTACTCAGCTACATGCACAACTTCAAGATGCTAAGGCTAATGGGTTGAGCTTCAGGATATTGTTCTTGATACTGGTGAGCACGAGTGTGTTTCCGTTGAACGTGTGAATAATTTGGAGGCAGCCTTAAGCATCCGAAGAGGCTAATACCGTCAAGGAGAAGCGAGCACGAATTGAGGAAAGATTCAAGAAAATCATGGATCAATGCTCGCTTCACTTTTCCACATTTTGTGATCATGATTGCAGCCTCGTTGCCACGAGATTTGAGAGGGACGAACTTTTGCCGAGGTTGATAGACATAAGGCAAATCTCCAACTCTGGGGGGACTCCCTCGTCTTTGAGAAAACTTATGCCATATGTTATATGATGAGAAAAAACTTGGAGGAGGCCAAAGCTTGCATCATTGATATTTATGATGAAATTGTTAAGGCCCGAGCACTAGAGTTAACTGCTCAAGAACTCTCCTGGCTAAGCCTGACACAACTCACTCTTCGAGTACCGATTTCGAGTATTCGAGAACCGAGGAGGAGCTTGAAGAGAATGATGATGAAGGACCAGGTCCTGTATCAGCGGCCGATCCGCCCACTTCTTCTGGGGCGGGGGAGGGGAGCGTACATGCCTCTCTCCCCGAGTTCCGGTGGCGATACTATTTAGATTTATCCTTTTTTTCTTTTGTTATTTTCATTTGTACTTATGCTGTTTGGCATTTCGATAAATAAAGAAAATTTTTGTTTGAATATTGGGAAAAGTTTTATTCTTTTTGCATAGAATTAGATAAGTCTTCCTGTGTATTTTCATTTAATAGCTTTATTTTCCAGGCATAAATCCTTGCGGAACCAACCATTTACTATGAGGTTTCATAAGAGAGGACCCTCTTATATTTACGGTGTTCTTGAATAGGACGTCTCATGTTCATTCCGGCACAAGCATTGGAAGTTTTTTGTTATCGTTCAAATGATAAAACTAACTCATTGTTTGGACAAGAAAGAAGATAAAAACAAAAGGACTTTAATTTATTCCTTCTATCTTTAAAAGTATATCAGCATTTGATTCCTAAAGAAAACAAATCGCCAATACATATGGCTAACTTGTATAAATTATTTCTACGAGGTTGGTCATGCTGTCCTGGATTCTGATAAAACATTGTTGTACTCGGGTCTCGTGGTCTCAATTTTCGTGGCCTCCTTGCTTCCGTATCCAATACTATCCCCCCATTGTTTAAATGTTAAGAATGAGAAGTGGAACACTGGAGGTCTTTCTATGATAGTTAAACACTTGTGAATTCTTGGATAGTCTTTGGTTCGATGGCAAGTTTTGTTTCCCATTAGAAACTTGCCTGTCATGACCCCAGTTCGCCCTCCGTGAACCCTCGTGATGGCACCTAGTCTCTACGACTAGGTAAGCCTAATTTGCGGAGGAAAAAACAAAATTTTACGGAAGTAAACAATTTAAAGCAAAATAAAGCAGTAACAGTGTTTAACTCTTAATACCAAACATAAATCCAAGACCCGGAAACCCATGAATCACAAGCTAAGAAAAGAAATACTACATAGCTCTAACTCCGGAATTTCTAATAAAGAATAGAAAAGTAAAGAAGGGCTAAATTCTAAAGGCAAGAATAGAAAGGGACTCCTTGGTCTGCGGACACGGCAGATGTACCTCGGAGTCTCTAAGCAGTCGCCTTCCTCAACGATAGTAGGCCCGATCAGCGGTTTCTGGATCTGCACATGAAAAACATGCGCAGAAGGGGCATGAGTACACCACAGTGGTACTTAGTAAGTGCCAAGCCTAACCTCGGTTGGGTAGTGACGAGGAAGGTCAGGTCCCTACTGAGATTAAATAAAATATAAAGATCAATAGTATAGAACATAACAGTATAAATGAGTGCAGCAGTAAAATAACACAGGGTGAACTGAACAACAACAACTATACAGAACAAGGTAAATATGGAAAGGAAATACCGCTCAACACCGATAGTAACAATCAGGGATCTCCCAGGATACCGTCTTGTAGTCCAATCTTTACATATCCAGTGAATCTCCTGGGATACCAACCCGTAGTCCATCATATATATATATATATATGTCTGAAGGATCTCCTAGGATACCGTCCCGTAGTCCAACTTATAGTGCGCAGGGATCTACCAGAATCCCGTTCTGTAGTCCCAAATATAAATACCCAGTACTAGGGGAATCTACCAGGTGCATTCCCGTAGTTTCATATAATTGTGCAGGGGGATCTACCGGGAATCTAACCCGTAATCCCAAAGTAAATATGCAGGAGGATCTACAGGGAATCTAACTCGTAGTCCAAATGTAAACAGACAAGGGGGAGCTACCGGAATCCCACATCCGTAGTCCTAAAATAAATACAGAGCAACAGCAGGAAGATATACAGAAATGGCCAAATTTCATATTAAGGCAACAAGTGATTCTAGCTTAGCATGCTGCACAGAATTCAAGTAAGGTAGGTTGAATCAAATAAAACAAATTAAGTCACTTAGACATGCTTCCCTAAGCTAACAACAAGCTTAATATTGCAAGAAATAGAAATAGGAAAGGAACATACTAGTAATTACTTAAGAAAATCGGATTTCCAACAATTAGCACAAGTACGCACTTGTCACCTCACGTACAAGGCATTTCAATTACCAAATATACCAATCCTAAGGGGAAGGTCCCCCACACAAGGTTAGACAAGCCACTTACCTCGAACTGGCTCAAAAATCAACCCAACACCACATCTTTGCCACAAGTACTCGACTCCAAATGGCCCAAATCTATTCAATTCAATTGCATAATGTAAATAACACTTCAAGTAACTGATTCTACAATAAAATTCTAAGCTAATACGCAAAATTATGTAAAATGACCAAAACGCCCCTCGGGCCCACATCTCGAAATCGGGTGAAATTTATATTTTCAGAAACCTCGTACTATCACGATTCTATACATAACAAGAACACTGAATTCGGAGTCCAAATGTCCCCTCAAATCCTCATTTAAAGACCTCTTAAATTCAAGCACTAATTACCCATTTTCCCCAAATTTCTCACCATAAATTACTTTAATCACATAAAAACGAGTTATGAAGTCAAGGACATTACCTTCACGCGATTTTTCTTTGTTTTCCTCAAGAATCTCTTTCAAAAGCTTCAAACCCAGATGATAATGGTGAAAGAATCCCTCAAATTCGCGAAGGCAATTATTTATATGTTCTGCCCAGCGATTTCTGCATCTGCGTTAATAGGACCGCATCTGCGGTCCTGCTTCTACGGAACAATTGTCGCATCTGCGACTTTCCTTTAAGTGACCAACAACCGGTTTACCTACCGCATCTGCGGACTCTGAAGACAAGGCAGATATCCGCTTTTGTGGTCCTCAATGCCGCTTCTGTGGCCCCGCACCTACGGAACCCAAACTGCAGATGCGGTTATGATAGGTACCAGCTGAACCAGCAATCTCTTAACTTCAAAAATCCTTCCGCAAACCATCCGAAATCATCCCGAGGCCCCCAGGACCTCAACCAAAGGCACTAACAAGACACAAAATACTATCCAAACTTGTACCAATCCTTAAAACACCTAAAACAACATTGAAACCTCGGATAATTCAAGGATTTAAGCCTAAGAACTCCAAAATTCTCAAAAATACGCTTTCGATCAAACACCCAACCAAACCACCTTCGAATGATTTAAAATTTTTCACGCACATCCAAAATGACTTTGCGAAACTACTGCAATTCTCGGAATTCCATTCTAACCCTCAGATCAAAATCTCACTATCGAACCGGAACTTCCAAAATTCAACTTTCGGCATTTCAAGCCTAATTTAGTTACGCACCTCCAAAACACAATCCGAACATGCTCTTAACCCCAAAATCACCCAACGAAGGTAATGGAACCATCAAATTTCCATTCCGAGGCCATCTACACACTATTCCAACTACGGTCAACTTTCCAACACTTAAACTCTCATTTAGGGACTAAGTGTCCCAAAACTCTCCGAAACTCAAAATCAAACATCCCAACAAATCACATTAGTAGAAATAAACCTGGGGAAAGCAGTTAATAGGGGATTAGGGCGTTAATTCTTAAGACGAACGGCCAGGTCGTCACATTGCCATCGAGCCAAAAATTATCTAACCATCCCATAGTGGTTTATGATCTCAATGCCTTATAATTTAAAGGTCTTCATTTGGCCAATGACGCTTCCTTCGCAGTATGATTTCCATTACTTCCTTGTTAAAAAGCTTGCTGGAAAAACCTGATTGGGACAAAAACTGGACGAAGGAAAAAGAGTGCAGCACATACTTTCAGTATAGGCATGATCCATCAGTAATAATATTGTTTGAGGTGAGTCACGTTCCAATTGCTGGGAAATTTGACTCCATCTTGATTCTCCAGTTCGTATGATCCCTTATCGGTGACAGCTGAAACCCGATAGGGGCCTCCCCATGTCGGACCTAGCTTCCCAATATTGATTTCCCGAGTGTTCTGAGCCACATTCCTCAAAATTAAGTCTTCTACTATAATGTTGCACAGATTGGCCCTCCGGTTATAGTATCTTTCCATCCTTTGCTTCTGAGCACCATCCTTATGTGTGCTAAGTCCCTGCGTTCATCGAGCAGTTCCAGCTTCACCAGCAGTGTCTCATTATTTTATTCTTTATCTATTTGGGAGAAATGTAAAGTTGGTTCTCTCACTTCCATCGGAATCAGAGCTTCTGCGTCGTATACGAGAGAGAAAGGTGTCTCTCCCGTGCTTGATTTTTTCATTGTCCGGTATGCCCATAGCAAGCTTGGTAATTCTTCCAGCTATGTGCCTTTAGCAACTTCTAACTTCTTTTTAAGGTTTTGGATAATTACCTTATTGTTTGACTCGGCCTATCCATTAGCACTCAGATGGTACGATGAGTAGGTAATTCTTTTGATTTTCAGATCTTTGAGAAACTCTATGACTTTAGAGCCTATGAACTACGGTCTGTTATCGCAGGCAATCTCCTTTGGTATTCTAAATTGACATATTATATGTTCCTATTGGAAGTCGATCACTTTGTGCTCACCGATATTTTGATAAGGACTTGCTTCAACCCACTTCGTGAAGTAATTAGTTAAAATTAAAAAGAATCCTACCTTTCTGGGACCTGGTGACAATGCACCAACTATATCCATCCCACATAACATAAATGGCCATGGGGACAGTACTGAATGTAAGAGTTCCACCGGTTGGTGCACCATTTGTACATGGCGCTAACACTTGTTGCATTTCTGAATGAACGCCGTTGCGTCTTGCTCCATCTAGGGCTAATAATATCCTGCCTTAACCAACTTTAGCACCAACGAATCTGCACCGGAATGGTTTTACGCAAATTTCTTCATGGACCTCTCTCATCACGTAGTCAGCCTCCGAGGCTCCTAAACATCGGGTCAATAGGCCTTGGAATGATCTCCTATATAATTGTACACCCAAGAGGATGTAGAGAGCCACTTTGGTGTCTAGTTCCCGGAATGCCTTCGGGTCCTCGGGCAACTTGCCATGCCGAAGATAATCGATGAACTCATTCCTTCATTCCCAGACCAGGCTAGTTGTATTTAATTCACAATAGCAATTCACATCCAGTACTGAATGCATAAGTTAAATGATAGTACCAGATTCAAATACTTTCATTTCCATAGACGACCCCAAATTTGTTAGTGTATCTGCTTATACATTCTCTTCTCTCAGGATATGTGTGATCGACCATTCCCTGAATCATGCAAGAAAAGTTTGAACTTTAATCACGTATTGTTGCATGCATTCCTTCTTCGTGTCAAAAATCCCGTACAATTGGTTTACTACCAGTTGGGAATCACATTTGATTTCAATGACCTCGGATCCAAGTCCCTTGGCCAGTTCGAGTCCTACAACTAGAGCCTCATACTCGGCTTCATTGTTAGTCAACAAAACAATTTTTATAGCCCGCCTCAGGGTTTTCCCTGATGGCGTTATTAAGACCATCCCAAGCCTAGAACCTTTCACATTGGAAGCTCTATCTGTGAAAAAAGTCCAAACTTCTAATGTCGTTTCTGACACCAGCACCGCTTTTTTAGAAGCCAGGGCCAACAACCTTGGACTAAAATTGGCCAGAAAGTTGGCCAAAACTTTTGATTAGATCTTAATCCTAGGCTTATATTCAATATCAAACTCACTAATTTTGACTGCCCATGTGGCCAACCGGCCTAACAACTCAAGCTTGTGAAGAACATTCTGCAAGGGGAAGGTTGTCACAACGGCTATCAGGTGACACTAAAAATAAGGACTAAGCTTTCAAGAGGCGGCTATGAGAGCTAAGGCTAGTTTCTTGAGGTGTGGATAACGAGACTCTGCTCCTGACAAAATTTTGCTAATATAATATACAGAAAATTGCGTATCTTCATCTTTCCGGACTAGAACATCACTTACCGCTGCCTTCGAGACCGCTACGTATATTAGCAGTTATTCACTTCTCTCAGCTTTGATAGTAGATGGGGCTTGATAAATAACTTTTCAAGTCATTAAAGGCCTGCTAACATTCCGGGGTCCATTCGAAATTGTTATTTGTTTACCGCGAAAATGGTAATAATAATTAAATTTCGATTAGTGGTTCTAAAAATACGTGATCTATTTTTATGCTAGTTGTTAAGCAGTTGATGCTATATAAATGACTTAGAAACGAGATAAGAGCTTGAAAACAAGGTGATTAGCAAACAGAATGATTGATAATCAGGGCCTCGATCTTGCCTATTTAAGGGTCTCGGGGTCTAGTTTGAAGCTCGGCTGGGAACTGTCGAGGGTAATCGATGGGTGACTAACAGTGGTAATAAATCAATGACGGCTCTTTATGGATAATATTAAGCAATAAATGACGAACAATAAATAGAACACAATAAATATAAGCAATAAATGAAGTAATGAGATCAAGAGAGTATGTTAGAGAGCAGCAAAAATGTTCTTGTGTATTTAGTATGGAGCAACAGATGTTTATAAAATGGCAAGGATTCCCTTTATATATGAGGGGAAATCCCAACATAGTACAAGTGTATTTATTACTAAGATATGAGGATGGGACAGCTAGTTGACGCCATGATTCGGGTCTGAACTTAGCTCACTAGACTTTGTTAGCCCTAGTTGTGCGCCTTGGGAACTCCCCACTTTTCCATCATATCTGTTGGTCTGCATCACCCCGAGGTCGAGCATCAATAGCCCTCGAGGGTGAACCTCGACCCTAGTCTTGAACCTTGTGAGATATGCTTACGAGGAACCATAATGACAGAAAATTGGACCCTCCGATTTTACCGTATACATACTTCTTCTTCAGAAGTGAGAAGAAGTGATGACACTTTTCCGAAGATCGAGAGATAAACCTGCTTAAAGCGGCCAATCATCTGGTTAGATTCAGTATTTCTTTTACGCTTGACAACTAGTACGAATGTCCTTGATGGATTTAATCTTATATGGTTTCAATTCGATCCCCCTTCGTGAAACTAAGAAACCCAAAAACTTACCGGAGCCAATTCCGAACGCGCATTTTTCTGGGTTGAGTTTCATGTTGTGCTACCTCAAGATATCAAAGGTTTCTTGGACGTGCTTTAAATGATCACCTACATTCAAAGACTCGGCCAACATGTCATCTATAAATACTTCCATCGTTTTACCTATTTGCTTCTGGAGCATCTTAGCTTGTTCAAGAGACTCTGAAAAGTGGCTCTGGTATTTTTAAGCCTGGAGGGCATCACATCGTAACAATATGTGCCAAATTTTGTTATGAACGAAATTTTTTCCTGATCATCCAGGTTCATCTTTGATCTGATTATACCTGGAATAGGCATCAAGGAAACTCATTAACTTGTGCTCGGCCGTTGCATCAATTATTTGGTCAATGTTTGGTAATGGGAACGAGTCTTTAGGGCACACCTTATTCAAGTCTTTATAATCTACGTACATTTAAAACTTGTTGTTCTTTTTTGGAACCACTACTACATTAGCTAACCATTCGGGATACTTTACCTCTTTCTTAACAAACCCATTTCTAACCTCGGCTACCGAGCATTTCTTTTTTCCTTACATGAGGGACGCGTGGGTCCAGGTTTAGCTTGTGCACGACACCCTATAATGGGATACCTATCTATTCGAGTGCGACCATGATAAATAATAAATGTTAACTTTAAGGAAATTAATAAATCCTGACCTCAGCTCGGGATTGAGTCTTGTTCCCAAGTGAAGCTTTCTCTACAAGAATTCCTCAAACAAAGTCACTTGTTTGAGTTCTTCTGCTATGGATTTGGTTGCGTCTGTATCTTCCGGTACCTAAAAGTCTCTTGGTATCGGGTGGGATTTCGACGGCTCCTTGCCCTTATCATCTTCAGTTAGCAAGGGAGTGGGCACTGATTTGCTGTCAGTTGATCTCTTCTTATCTATTTGATTCCTTCGGGGTTGGGAATTTCAACTGTTGATGATATGTTGATGGTACGAACTTCATCTCCGGTAACCATAGTCTATCAAGTATTATGTTGTAGCCCATGTTACCGTCCACAACTTCAAATAAGGAGTTCTTCATGACTCCTTTGGCATTCGTGGGCAACAAGAGCTCTCCTCAGGTTGTCACACTTGCAACGTTGAACCCGACGAGGAGCTTTGTTTCCGAAATGATACTTCTAGTTAATTTGGCATGTTCTAGAACTCTCTATTGAATGATATTGGCTAAGCTTTCTGGGTCAACCAAAACACGTTTAATCTTGAAATCTAGAACATTAAGAGAAATTACTAGGGTGTCCTTATATGGCAGAAGAAGTCTATCGTCGTCTTCCTCTGTGGAGGTGTTTTCATCATCTATGCCTTCCCAGAGTCTCTTGCTATAGGTCACCGATACTTTTATCTTCTTGGCTGCCGAGAAGGTTACACTTTTGATTTTATTCCTTCCAAAAATCATGTTGATAGTCAACCGAGGAGGGTCTTACCCTATCTTCGACAGTTCTGCATTGTCCCGGCTGCGACTCTAATTATTCTTGGCTCACTCGCTCAAGAATTCCTTGAGATGGTCGTTCTACAAAAACGTTGCCCCCTCTTCTCGCAGATGCAAGCAACCCTAGTTCTCTGGCCGTCAGTCCCATTATATTTGCACCATAAGTTTGGACCCATCTAGCTAGGATCAGATCTGATCGGTATCGGGAATCATGCTTCTTTGATATTCCTCATCGTCGATACTAACTCCACTACGCTGATGTTGAAATTGTAATCTGACAACCTGGAATAAGTGGAATCGCGGGTCTCGGATACCTCTTTTTCTTGTAATGATATGTTTTTCCGGCCATGTCAAATCTTCTTTTGGGAACAAACCTATTCGAGAACTGGAACCTTTTACTATTGTGTCCCTTGGCTCTCTCGTAAGGCAAAAAGCGGCCTTTAGAAGATCGCTGATCCGCATCAAAATCATCCTTGAGCATATCCCCGTTCTTGTCTCGGTCGTGCCCCTTGGTTGGTGTCGGGAAGCCGAGTAGCATCTTCTATTATTATTTTCGATTCATAGAGGTTTGGTCATCTGCCCATGTGGTCTCTTAGAATTCGAGCAGGCTGTCTTTCAACTATTGGGAGACAACGGAGCTCCCCGGGTTCAAACCTTTAGTGAATGCCTCTGCTGCCCATTCATTTGGTATGACCAATAGCAGCTTTCTCTCTTTCTAGAATCTAATAACAAACTCCTGAAGCAATTTAGACTCACCATGTGTGATCTGAAATATGTCCGCCTTCCTGGCTTGGACCTTTCTAGCCCTGCATGGGCCTTAATGAATGAATATGCAAGCATTTCAAAAGAATCAATTGAATGCTCAGGTAAAAGCTAATACCATGTCAAGACCCCTTGTTGAGGGTTTCTCCAAACGTTTTTCATCGGAACTGTTTCGATCTCATTTTGAGCTAAATCATTCCCTTTCACAACCGTTGCATAAGTTGTGATTTGCTCTTGAGGGTCCAAAGGTCCTATCATATTTTGGTATGTCTTGAATCTTGAACCTATTTGGGATTAACTCCGGTGATGCGCTAGGTTTGAATGGCAACTAAGTATATTTTTTAAAATCGGGGCCCTTCAAAACTAGTGGTGCGCCCAAAAGCTAGTCCATTCGGGCGTGAAGCTCCTTCCCATTTTGATCCATCCGCTCATTCATCTCCCTCATGAATATTATTAGTTTGGTTTTGAAGGAATCATTATCGTTGACATTACCGGATTCGCTACTGGTCCCCCGGCACCGTCAAAGCCGACCTCACCCCTTGAGGTATTGTTATCAACTCTTTGAGTTGTCAGATTTGCAGGGACACCGGGCGGAGCCGAAACTCTTCCATTTTCATTGTTTGAAGAACCAAACAATGTTTTCTTCAATTCTATCATAACCTAGTCATGCCTTGAGAGATGCTCATAATAGCCTTCTGTTGCTCTCTCAAGATCCTTACTATTTTTGCAATGTGTCCGTCCATCTTCTACGTCGTTGGGATTTGGCTCCCGTACATGTCACGGGTATTGTTTTTCACAGATAGGGGTTGCCTCATCCACCTCATTGTTGGTGTCGCTAATTGACTCCTCGTGTTGAGATATATTTTCATGTCCCTCAACATTGTGTGCAATGTTGACACCATTAGATGCCATTTTTGATTTTTTGCTAAGAAACAAAGAATGAAACAAGTTAGTAATAGACACAAGGACAAACTCAATTATGCAATTGTCTAAGCCCCATAGTGGGTGCCTAACTATTTACCCATAAAACGGTACAGTTAAATTTTTTACATGGTTTATAGACAATCAAACTGATTTGATCCACAATATTAACTAAACTAGATTAAAAATAAGACTTAGTATTAGAATAAAAGAAAACGACAGGTTTGGCTCTGAGAGCAATGCCTTCGAAGATAGAAGTAAGAACAATATAAAAAGAAAGTAAAGTTATTTGGTTTAGCTTAAGAATAGAATGTAGCATAGGTTTTGACAAGAATTTCCTCCCTTAGAAAGGATGTTGATTCTACTGTTTATATTTATACATAGGGAAATAAGATCCTAGGATCAAGCTCCTCTTAAATAACAATAAAGAGAGCCATTGATAAATATGTAACGGCAGATCATGAATGCAAATATTCTCCACAATGGCTGCTCATTTAATGCCATGGAATATTCTTGTTTGAATGATATATGATGGAAAGCATTTGATTCTGCTCACGTTGATCATATTCCCTTCGGGGTCAACCTGATGTCTGTTGCATCTGTTGTTCCCAATACTGGTTGCTAAATAATTTACTTTCTACATGTCTTTGATTTCACGTGTCATTTAGTCATTCGATCATTTATGTAAACTAATTTACCCTATAAATCCTTGTAACAATATATATCACTAACCATACAATTATTCACAATTTACTGCCTATTATAAATTAATTAGTATAAACCTTGTACGGTATGCGGAAAATATTAAAGAATATTAATCATGTCTAATATTAAAGGAAGCAAAATCAAATAGCCATTGAATAATTTATCTACTACTAAGTATTATTAGTTTGCACTATGACTTCTAATACAATACTTTTTTAACCTCGATCATATTGTTCACAATTATTCAATCATCTTGTTTATGAATAGAATATTAGTACTATTTACCTACTTTATTTTATTTAAAGTTAATTCAGAGTATAAATGTCACATAATTTCCATCCCTTTTTTTCTTCTACTGTATAACAACCCGGATCAGTCGTTTTGAGTTATAGCATTTTATTCGGTGTTTGAGTCTTTGTGTAATTTCATATGATATATTATGACTAGAGTGTATTGTTGGTTTTAGTTTTTGAGTTGTTCAGGCATGATTTGGAAGAATGACTCTTGATTTGGAAGCTTTAAATTGGAAGGGTTGACCATCATCAGATTTTTGGGTAAATAGACTCAGAATCGGGTATTGATTCTTTCGATATGTTCATATGATGATTTTGGACTTGTACGTATGCTCGTATTTTATTTTGGAGGTTCCTATAAGAATTCGACACTATTAGTTGACATTTGAAGAACTTAAAGTTCATAAATTTGACCAAGAGTTGACTTTGATGTTATTGGACTCCAATTTGTGTTCTGAGACTTCGAATAGGTATATATAGTTGAATTCAACTTGTGTTCAAGTTTGGATGTAATTCGAAGTGTTTAAGTATGATTTAGAAACTCTTTCGGAAGAATGGAGATTTAAAAACTTAAGAGAAATTCTATTCGGCTTGAGCCTCAATTCTTTATTGTAATGTCCCAGTGGGTGTTTTGTGGCTTTGGATAAGTTTGGATAATATATTTGTACTTGGTGGTATGATTGGATAGGTCTTGATAGGATCGGGCGTGTTTTGAATCATTGGTGAAGAAATTATTTAAGGATTTGGAGTTTGACCATGGCCAATATCGGGTCAAGATGACCTCTTTTTGGTGTTTTGAGTGCGCGAGCCGGTTCATAGTTTATTTTATGATTGAAATGTATATATGTTTTGTATCTGGGATATTTCAAACGCGTTTTGGTTCTAAAACAAATATTTTTATTGATGGTTTTTTTTCCTGGTGTAAATAATTACGAAGATACCATTTACGTCCTTGAAATTTTTTGGGCTTCCTTTAAAACATCAAAACATCATATTCTCTTATTTTAAGGCCAAACTTGGTGATTAAAAAGTCTATCCTGGGTGTAATCTCGCAAGGAACGTGTTGGTCTTGTCAAACACAAGTTTTAGGATCATCTAGGATCTGATTCAGGCTGGGACAACTGCTACATTTTTACTTGTTTCAAAATTTAATTACTTTTTATCACAATGTTTTAGAGCCCGGATTTGAGCGATTTTGGAGGGAATTTTCACTACTTGGATTTGGGTAAGTATTTTTTACTCGGGTTTGTTTATATTTCATGATTTCAACCTTGAATTTAGTGATTATTTGATGAACCAAATTGAAAAAATTGGGGATTTTAGTAAAAACTTTTCTAAATAAAAAATTGATGATTTGAAGGCCGATTTGAGGTCGAATTTGGATGAAATTAGTATGGTTGGACTTGTATCGGAATGTGTATTCGGAATTTGTGAGTTTTGTTGGATTATGGGGAGCGAGCTCGGGGTTGACCTTTTGAGTTTAGTTAAAGATCAAAGCTTTACTGTTAGCAATCATTTTAATGGCTTTTATTTATGATATTAAGTTGTTTTGGCTAGATTCGAGCTATCCGGATATTGTTTCACGCAACAAGAGATTCTTAGAGTTTTGATTTAGCTTATTTGAGGTAAGTGTCTTGCGTAGCTTTGTTGGGAGAATTTTTTCTAATAAAATAATATTATTTGCTACATGCGGGGTTGATGTATATGCGATGTGATGAGCGTACATGCATGTACTAGGGTTATTCATGCTCGGGGTATATTGTACGATTCTTTATGCCTTGTTGGAATATGTGATTTTCTTGCCTCACATTTTACTTGATGTCCGTAATAATACGAATATGAATTTCTATGCTAGAAAACATGATTCGACTTATTATAACTTGATTAAATTTGCCCGACTCCCTGCGAAATCGTTGATGTGATAAATTCGATCATCAATATCTAATCACAATTACATGTTTATGACCGTAATTCAGAAGTACTTGAGTTCCATACTTATGTTATAATGCATGTTTGAGCTTTCGAGATACTTGAACAATATGGTTCTCGAGCTTTATTGAATTGTTTATCGGTTCTAGATCTGTGATTGATGTTCATGTGGTGTATTTTCTTAGCAACTCTTCTTAATTTTATCCATTCTTTCTACCTTGCTTGTCGTTCATATAACACGTGCTTGGTGAGGAAGAGTGTAAAGCACGGAGAGTGACATCGTTAACATGTGAGAAGAGTATAAAACACGAAGGCTGATGTCGTTCTATTTCATATACATTATTACGCACGAAAAATAATGACGTGCTCTTATTTTACATTATCATGTGAGGAATAAGGTAAAAGCACGAAGGGTAATGTCGTACAATTAATTTTATATTATAATGTAAGGATAAGAGTTCATGGCACGAATGGTATTTCCGTACAGGAGAGGATGAGAGACATGAATTATATTATGATATCTTTCCCTTGTCTATAAATTTATGTCTTTGTTCTAAGTTGTCATTGCTGTACTTATGCTTTTCTAATGACCCGACCAGTCGTTTTGAGCATTTGCACTTTTATCGTTGGTTTAAGGTCTTGAGTATTTTATATGGTGTACTATGACTAGTGTGTATCATCAATTTTGGTTTTCAAATGGTTCGGGATTTATTTTGAAGAATGATTCTTATTTTGGAAGCTTAAAGTTGGAAGAGTTGACCAATTTTGACTTTTATGTTTTTCACCTTAGATAAGAGTTTTGATGGTTCCGTTAGGTATGGATGGTGATTTTGGACTTGGGCGTATGCTTGTATTTAAATTGGATATTTCGAGAAGGTTTTGGCGCTAATTAGCGAAAGTTGGCAATTTGAAGGTTTGGAAGGTTCATAAGTTTGACCAAAAGTTGACTTCAATGTTAATGGATTCGGATTGTTGTTCCGAGAGTTGTAATAGGTTCGATATGTCATTTGGAACTTGTATGTAAAATTTGGGTTCATTCCTGGTTGGTTCGGCCTGAATAAGATGCTTGGTTCGAAGTTTGATATTTATGAACTTAAGAGATTTATCTTGATCGACGATCCGATGTTTTTATTTTGTTATGTGTGAGTTTAGGTCTCGAGTAGGTTCGTGTTATGTTTTTTTAAACTTTTTGGTATATTCGGATGGGGTCCCGGGGGCCTCAGGTGTGTTTTAGATTGATTTTTGGTCATTTGGTGGCATGTTGGTTATTGATGGTTGGCAGGGATCTGGTGTGGTCGCACCTGTAGAAGTTTGGGTGCAGGTGTGGAGCCGCAAAAGCGTCACAGGAGGCGTAGGCGTAGTGAGTGCATATGCGAATGAGGAGCACACCTCCGGAGTCGCAGATGCACGTTTTGTAGCGTAGGAGCAAGAAGGAAATCTGGGTAGGAACTTCACAAAAGCAGATATTCCTCGCACCTCACAGAAGTTTAAAGTTGTCCACATGTGCAAGAGGTAAGATTTTTAGTTGTCACTACAGAAGAAGGATTTTGTTGCAAAAGTGACGCCCCTGAAGAGGCTTAGGGTTTGCACATGCAAAAATGCTGGCAGACTTCTATATATTCGAGGGTTGTTTAATTTTATCATATTTTGGGATTTAGAGCTCAATTCTGGGCAATTTTGGAGAGGAGTTTCACCACATGGATTAGGGTAAGTATTTTTTACTCGAATTTGATTATTTTACATGATTCCATCTTCAATTTTGGGATTTTGATTATGAATCTAAAAAAAATTAGGTGTTTTTGTCTAAACTTTACTAAAGTGAATAATTGGGTTGTGAATATTTATAAGGAGTCATAATTGGATGAAATTTGTATGGTTGGACTTGTATTCAAATGACTTTTTAGTTGATTTTTAATATTTGATTAAAGATTCAACCTTTATCGCTTGGGTTTGTTTCCTATTGAATTAACTGATATTTTTGAGTTGCTTTAGTCTAGTTTCGAGCCATTCAAAGGTTGATTCACGTGATATGGCTGTTCTAGAGTATCATTTGGCTTGCTCGACATTTGATTTGACTTGTTCGTGGTAAGTAACATATATGAACTTGGGGCGTCATCTACTTAATTAATGAGACATGATAGGCCTATTTTTGCGATGTTGTGCTATTTACCTTAGCCGTAGTCATACTATTTCCGTCATTATAGTTATATACGCATGTTATATCTATGCATCTGTGTATTTTTGATATGCCATGTCACATGTTATTGGTGTCTTTGTACGTGACACAAGTTTGAGCTGTATTTGAGGCACATTGTGATATTCTATGTTATATAATTGGTTCATGTTCTATGAGAGGTTTTCATATGAAGACTTGGATAGTTTAATGACTAATGTGGGCCTTAGAGCCATGTCACAAGTAATGTTGGATCGGGTTGCACGCTGCAACAATTATATGGATTTTCAGGTGGCACATATGTCAGGCCCCACATTGATTTAAGTGTTACTAATTTTGAGGCTACGCGTGCACCAGGAACATGTACAATGCTAAGTGTTGTTGTGTATAATGGTGAGGGCCTTGGGCCAGGTGGTTATTTCTTATTGGTTTCATAGTGATGATATTGAGTTGACATGTATATTTGGCCTGTAGGCATAGAGATGCATTTTCCTCATGCTAGATGGTAATATGACACTTGATGATTTGACATGCATATTTGACATATAGGCGTAGAGGTGTATTTTCCTCATGTTAGACAGTATATTACATTTGATGACTCGACATATATATGTATGTAGGCATAGAGATGTGTCTTTCCTCATACTAACCGATAAATGAAAATTCTTATCTAGTGTTATGGATTTAAAAATACAGTTCTTGGACAAATACATGTTTAATTGATTTCAATGGTAAGATTTGGACTTTGACTTTCATACTTGAAAATCATGTATATTTTCCTATAACTGTGATCGAGCTGGGCATAATTTTTTCTGTGTTATTTATTGTTTGTGGCATTACCATATCTCATGTTACTATGGATTATTGATGTTGGACTCTAGATATCTTCCGAGCTCTTCACTATTTTCAACCTACATTTAGGTTTGTTACTTATTGAGTATACGAGGTCGGTTGTACTCATACTACACTTCTGCATCTTGAGTGTAGATCTTGAAGCTGATATTGTTGTGTAGGATGAGAGCTGGCATTGAAGATGTACCAGCATTTCGATTATGGCTGCCACTTGTCCTTTGTAGCTTTAGATATGCAAATCTATTTACGTAGATTTCCAATAGATGATGTAGTTATTTCGCACTAGCTTTGTAAATTGAAAGTCTTCGAAGCTCATAATTTGTACTACCAATCCTTGGAATTTTGTATGGAAGTTCAATTATTGTACTCATTGACTCTTATATTTCTTACTTGAGTTGTGTTGACTGTTATTTGGCTTAACTAGCGGGTTGGGTTAGGTTCCATCAAGATTAACCGGATCTTGGGTCGTGATAAGTGCGCATCAGAGCTCTAGGTTCATAGGTTCTACGAGTCATGAGAAACTAATTACTAGAGTCTTCTAGATCGGTATGATAAAGTCCATACCTATCTTTTAGAGGATACAATGCATGTTGGAAAATTTCCTATATTTGTTTTCCTTATCGTGCGACATTGATTTAGCTCGAAGTTTATCTCTTTGAATTCATTCCACTCACTCATATGTATGTGACCATTCGATATTAGTCGTGCATCGACAACTTGTGATTGTATGGATGCGGTGTGAGATGTATTTTTTGTGTTATGGTAATAGGCCAGTTTGGAGGACTTGAGGCCGGGTTTAGGCTGCAGCTTGGTCTCTGTAATTTCATTTGTGTGGGTATATGTTCTTAGACTTATATGTCTTGTAGTGTCCTTAGAAGTGGGACTGGTGTCCCAGTGAGTGGTTTGATGTCTATATGATGAGTATGATGTGACTGCGGGATGTGCTCATATGGATTGGATGTGACAAGAAGAATTTTCTTGGTTGTGAAAGGATGATGGATGATTGATTCCTTTTTTGATATGTTATAAAGTCTTGAGATATGAGAGTGATTGGGATCTTTCATGTTGTTAATTTGTGGAGTGGAGTGGATTATTATGTCTTGCTAACGAGTTTAGACTCGGGAAGATTTAGCGATTGCATTGTGGTTGTGACCATGGTAGGGTGTAAAGTGATTCCAGTTTGAGGCTAAGCATGTGGGTTATCGCCTGCAGGGTAGTGTACGGATGTATGATTCTTATGATGTTTTGTGGGGAGTTTCTTTCTACCAGTGGGTTATATGTGTTTCCAGTTGAGTTTGGATCACTTGAGGAAGTTGGTTTGACTGTCACAAGGATAAATGTGAGCTTAGCGGATGATTTGAGGTATTTTATGATTTGTGTTACATGAGTTTATGAAGGATTTAGTTGAATTATAGTACGGAATTATGGCAATAATTATGTAAGGGTATTGTGTGTTATTGAATGTTGTGTTTTATGTCTTTAAGCCAAGTGGGGGAGTTTTTTATCGACTCGGATTGCATGGTTATGTGCTAAATTAGTTTCGGCTTGAGGCATGGTTGTGGATCAGTTATGACTTGAAGATGTTGGTTTTGAGGATGACTTGAGAAAGGAAATTTCTGGATGCGTGATGTATTAAACTTTATGAATATATGGAAATCATGAAATGGTTTAGCTTTGTTATTCGTGATGGGTGTAATGTGCTAAGAAAAGGGAGTCACTCGGTTGCATCGAGGTGAGTACTTCTTTTGGTGTTGGTTTGCTAATGGGGCACAAGTCGTTTGGCTCGTCTTGGTGGTACATTTGAAATTAGAGTAGAGTGGATGACTCTTGAGAAGATTCTAATGAGTTCATGATTCATATGTTTTAATTGAGGATTTCTCCGGGCTTGTATATGGCTATGATCTGGATTTGCATTGGATGGTGTCGAGACTTGTGGTATTTCTGTATCATTAGAGGTTCTACATTTTTGTATTAGAGAGGTTAGAAGGAAACAACTTTAGATTCACAGAAGGTCTCTTCAGAGTGGGCATCTCGGTTGTGGTACTCTTGGGTGCTTAGGAGGGAATATAATGGCTTATTGGTCTTGAGACTACATGGTTTCATGGTAAGATCTCTTGGGGTAAGCCTTGGGTTAAGGATTGTGGTGTACTGGAAAAAAGAGTTGTTAAATTGAATCAGCACGGTAATGAAAATGATTGGTTCCCTTAGTTCTTCGGAGGTGGTGATGCTTTACTGGTGTTGTGCAATATTCTTGGGTTTGGCGATCTGTCCGCCCCGACCTTAGGGAGGGCGACTAGCGCTCAACAAATATATCCAAGTAAAGCAAGCCTTCTTGACGCCTTCTACCCAATCTTACCCATGAACAATTTAAGATCAGTAACAAGAAATAGACATGAGTAGAGAAAAGTGTACCACAACCTTTATCCATTACTTATAGAAGCTTCATTTACAATTTCTAAAATATTATAAGTTCATATTTACGAGGGGAAATATGTTTGACATATACCAATATTTCTAGTTCATTACCCAAAATTGAATATCACCCACAACATGTCCACAGAGCCTCTATGTGTGACAGAAGAATAGTATAGATGTGGCGGTATACCTCAAACCCAATGTGCAATACCAAGTGACATAAGGCCCAGAACAAAGTAGGGCTCACCAAATCTATTGAGTAAAGGGGTGCTGCTAACGAGGATCAATATATAATTTATTATCCATAGCACTACGAACTCAAATATATAATTTATTCCCAACTTCATGTCCAATTTAATGGTCAAAATAAAAAATACCATTTCCAGGTTTCTTCCAAATTCCATAAAGTCTATCAAATTCCATATTGAAATTAATATATAATCCATGTATTTAACTTGAAACAAGTAGGAATAACTTACCTTATGGTATATGGCGAAAATGATCTTCAAAAACTACCCCCACAAGTGCTCCAAGAACTTAAAAGTTAATTAATGAACTCAAAATCCTGAAATTAGATGTTTAATATGCCTGATAGGCTTCCTTCTTTGTGATTGCAGTCATTAGCCATATGATCGCAGTTAAAATATGTTCCAACGTCATTTTTTTATCAGGATTGCGGCCAAGAAGCCAGCGATCGCGATGTACAAATTGTATCTTTCTATTCATAGACACCTTTCGGTGTAATGGCAAAAATGGTTTGTACAAACTTATAAATGACAAACGATTTAAGTTTCTGAAGACTAGATTCAAATACCAACAACTTTTGTTTTGGGGTCATCTCCGAATTCCTTATAAATTACAAGATATAAGCTCCTAAAGTCAGACCACTGACAACAAAAATTCCTTCTTTGCGATCGCGAACCTACCTTCTGTGATCGCACTTCACAGGGCCTAAAATGCTTTTTTCTCTTTGTGATCACGACCCAGCCCTCAGTGATCACAATTCACACCCCTGGCATCAGTTATGAGTAGTTCAAAAGGGCCTAAACCGAAACTACCCCAAAATTCACCCAAGGTCCAAGGAACCCCATCCAATCATTCTAAAAAGTTTATAAAGCGTATGTAAACTTATCCAAAGTCTCGGAACACGAATTACAACATCAAAACTGTAACAATTCGACCGGTCATTTTGAGCATTTGTACTTCGCTCGCTATTTCTCGGGCACGACTAGTCCCGTATGATGTATTATGACCTATGTAAATTGTCGGTTTTGGTTTTTTAGGATAATCGGAATAGATTTGGAAGAACAATTCTCAGTTTCAAGCTTTAAATTTGAAATGTTTGACCAAGTTTTGACTTTTTAGTATTCGATCTCGGAATTGGATTTTTATTATTTGGTTAGCTCTGTTAGGTGATTTTTAATTTAGGAGCGCGTCTGGAATGTTATTTGGAGGTCCGTGGTAGATTTAGGCTTGAATTGAAGAAATTGGAAATTTGCAGTTTCCGGTCGGTAGTGGAAATCTTTATACCAAGGTCGGAATAGAATTCAGCAAGTTAGAGTAAGTTTGTAGTTCCATTTGTGAAGTGTGTGCAAAATTTTAGGTCATTCAGACGAGGTTTGATAGGTTTCAGCATTGTTTGTGGAATTTAGAAATTTAGATGTTCTTAAGCTTGAATCTGAGGCTAATTTGGTGTTTTGATGTTGCTTTTAGTGATTTGAAGGTTTGACTAAGTTTGAATGATGTTATGGAATGTGTTAGCATGTTTGGTTGAGGTCCCGAGGGCCTCGAGTGTGTTGCGGATGCTCAACGGGTCATTTTTGGACTTAAGGAGTTTGCTGGTTTGCTGGTGTTCTGTAGCTGGTGTGTTCTTCATCGCGATCGCGGGAGGAGGTTCAAGATCATGTTGGGCAAATGGGAGTCCAGCTGGGTTAACTCTTCGTGATCGCAGAGAATGGGATGCGATCACGTAGGTCAGTCAGGTTGTGCAACGTGAACGTGTGGCCCAGGCCGTGTTCGTGTAGAAGAAATTAGGCGGCAGAGGAAAGCTGTCATTACCCTTCGTGTTCGCGTGGGGTCAATCGCGATCACGTAAGTCAGTGGAACCACTACATCGGGTTCGCATGTGGAATAACGCGGTCACGTAGGGTATAAATGTTGAGGCAACAAAGTTCTTCTTCGTGATCGCGAGGGTGCTTCAACGATCGCGATTAAGGAAATGTCTGGGCAGAATGTTTAAGTTCAAAAAACGAGGGTTTTGGTCCATAATCTCGAAATTCATGAGAGATCTCGGGAGAAGGCAATTTTGGAGGGGAATTTCAAGGGAGTGATTGGGGTAAGTGTTCTTTACTCGAATTTTGTTAAATCCCATGATTATGTCTTGATTCTTATCATTTAATTTGGGAATTTGGGGTGAATATTGGGGAGAATGGAAGAAAATTTGGAGAGTTGATTTTGGGGATTTGGATGGCCATTTGATGTAAGATTTTGTTGAATTTGATATGGGTAGACTCGTGAGCGAATGGGTTTTCCAGTTTTGTGATTTTTATTAGATTTCGAGACGTGGGCCCGGAGGCCGGGTTTGAGCAAATTTAGGGATTTTTGAGTTAATTTGATTATTTTTGCATGGGCTTTGTTCCCTTAGCATGTATTGATGATAATATACTGATTTTGGTTAGATGCGGAGCATTTGGATGCCGAATCGAGAGGCAAAGGCATCACAGGTTAGAGTTTGGACTGGTTTGAGGTAAGTAATGATTGTAAATCTTGTCTCGAGGGTATGAAACCCGTATTTCACTTTGTTTCACTATAATGAGGTGGCGCACATGCCAGATGACGAGCGTGGGGGCATGCACCATTAGGGATTGTGACTCTGTCTGCCCCGTAGTGACTCTTAAGTTACGTATTTGACTTGAAACTATTTGATAGACTTGTGTTTTGGAAAATATTACTATGTTTTGGGCTGAATTCCATATTTTGGCCTCGTGCCGAGTTGCTTGGACCCTTAGGGGCTTTTCCTTATTATTTCCTCATTGTTTGAATTAAGATCTGTACTCAGTCATGTTATGTTTTTATTGATTTCATAACTCAGTATTTATTATTCCTTTGATGCATAAAAATGATATTTTGGACTGTGCACCCTATTTTACCGATAGCCCGAGTTGCTTATGAGGTTGATGACTGAGAGACGCCGAGGGCCTAATTGTGAGGTCGATGACTGAGAGAGAGGCCGAGGGCCTGGTTGTGAGGATTATATATTTATGGATCGGGCTGCACGTTGCAGCGATATATATATATATATATATATATATATGTATGTATGTATGTTTGTATGTATGTATGTATGTATGTATGTATGTGTGTGTGTGTATCGGACTGCACATTGTAGGGATATATTTGATCGGGCTGCAAGCCGTAACGATATAGCGCTTGGGCTGCAAGCCGCAACGATATAGCACTTGGGCTGTAGGAGCCCCTCCAGAGTCTGCACACCCCAGTGAGCGCAGTCAACTATATATTTATGGATTCGGTTGCACGCCACAATAGTTATTATGAGGTACCTATTGAGTGTGAGTGCTGAGTGTGAGCGTTGATTGATAAGAGTTGAGTCTCGAGTGACTGAGAGGCTTACCCGAGGGGCTGTATATATATATATGAGAGTGATGCTTTGTCCGAGGGGCTTGTTTTTTTATTTATGAAATTACTATTTTCACTCCTTTTTATACCAAGTTTCTATTGAAAAACGTTGAACAAATGTTTTTAAACAACTTTCATTGAAACTGAAGTTTTTACGAGATGTTCGAAATTTAATTACTGATTTGGCTTTGTTATTTCTACTGAGATTTTTATATTTTAAGATGTATATGAGTGACCGGGAGGGTTGCCCGAGGGGCTGTTTACGAACTTTGTTTTGCCCAAGGGACTCTATACGAACTATGTTTTGCCCAAGGGGCCGATTATGATCTTCATCACTTTTACTATAAACTGCATTGAACCCCGATTGGAACTGTTGGAAAGCATCTTCAAATGATTTTTACCAAAAACTAGATTTTAAATGAGATGATTTGACTCATATTCTGATTAAAAACATGTGTGCTTACTAAATTTACCATGATGTGGATCTTATTTGTTTCCTACTGCTCAGTCTCTATTTACTTTTATTACTTACTGAGTTGGCGTACTCACATTAATCCTTACACCTTATGTGTAGGTTCAAGTATTTCTAAGCTCGGTAGCAGGTTCATCAGAGTTAGTAAGGTAGCTGTCTAGCAATCGCAACCCTACTTCTGTCCCTCCTTGTTCTCCCTTAGTGTATTCTTGTGATTTTTCTGGCCATATTGGTCTTGATGTTGTCAGACAGTTGTAGTAGATGCTCATGACTAGTGACACCCCGATGTCGGGCTTTCTTTCTGCACTGTTGTTTTGTTTTAATCACTTTATAAAGGTTTATTGTTAAATAGATTTGACCTTATCCTATGAGTAAAAATATTGATTGGTTTTGGGGTTTGTGTCGGCTTGACTAGTTCCAAAATAGGCGCTATCATGACGGGGTTGGTTTTGGGGTTGTGATAAGTTGGTATCAGAGCCTAGGTTACATAGGTCTCACGAGTCATGAGCAAGTTTAGTAGAATCTTGCGGATCGGTACGGAGACATCTGTACTTATCTTCGAGAGGCTGTAGAACCTTTAGGAAATCCCACATTCTTGAATTCTTATCGCGCGACATTGATTCAGCTTGAAATGTATCTCTTTGAATTCCTTCCACGCGTTCGTATGCGCGAATGAGTGCTCAGTATCAGCCGTGCATCGATGGCTTGTGATTCCCTGATCGAGGGGCGAGACGTGATTTTTGTGTGTTGATATTGGGGCAGTCTGGAGGACTTGAGGTCAGGCTTTGCCTGTAGCTTGAGCCCTAAGCTGTTGATTGTGTGAGAACATGTTTTTGCATTTATATGTTTGTTAGTGTCCCTACTAGGGGGAGTGTTGATTGGATAGCTACGTGTTGAGTATGACGTGACTGTGTGATGTGTTCATATGATTTGAATGTGACGAGAAGGGTCTGCTTGATGGTAGAAAGAACTATCTAGTGCTTGATTTCTGTCGTGATTTGATGTATAGCCCCGAGTTGTGGGTGTGTTGAAGGATCTTTTCATGTTGTCTAGTTGGGAAGTGAACTAGATTTCTCATTGTGGTATTAGTTCAGACTCAGGAAGATTAAGTGATTGCGTGATATTTATTACGGTGGAGGGGCATAGAGAGGTGTTAGTTTGAGGAGAAACAAGTAGGTAATCTCCTGCGGGATGTTCCGAAGGTTGTGTGATCCTTATATTGTTTGCTGGAAGACCTCTTTTACCAATGAAATATATGTGATGCAATTTGGGTTTGGATCACTTATGATTGTGGGCTTACTAATACGAGGGGGAATGCGAGATTTTTAGATGATTTGAAGTACTAGATGGTTTCTATTGCACTTGCTTATGAGGGATTGAGTTTAATCTCACTATGGTATTATGGAAGTAATAGAGTATAGGCATTATGAGTTATTGTGTGTTTTGATCTATAGCTTTGAGCCAAGTGGGGGAGTCTGCTATTGATCAGATGAATGTGCGGTTAAGTGTCGTATCAGTTTTAATTGTAGGTATACTAGTGAATCTGTTGTGGCTTATAGGGGTTGAGATCAAGGATGACTCGAGTAAAGCAAATTTTTGATAGGGGCTGTGTTATACTTTATGGGTGTACAAGAATCATGGAATGACTTGAGTTGTTATTGGTGAAGGATGTAATGTGCATGGGGCAGGAATTTATTTGGTTGCATTAAGGTGGGGTTACTTCCTGGGGTGTTGGAGTGCTAATGAAGCATAGGTGGTTTGGTCCGTTCGATCAATCTAATTGAGGTTTGAGCAAAGTGGATGTCTCCCGACAATGGTTCTATTGGATTTAAGATGTATATGTAACAATTGGGGGATTTTCAGGATGTGTATTTGGCTAGAAACTATGGTTTACATTGGAGGGTGTCAAGACTTGTGGCATTTCTATATCATTATGGATTCTACATATCAGTATCAAGAAAGTAAAGGTAATGGCTTTAGATTCGCAGGAAGTCTCTTCAAGGTAAGTATTTTGAAGGTGGTGCTTTTGGGGATATTTGAGAGAGTTTTCAGCGCTTATGAGACTTAGACGGTGTGGTTTTATGCTTGGATCTTGTGTGGTGAGTCTGGGTTGAGGATTGAGGTATTATGGTGAGGAGAAGTATCAATATGAATACAATTCAAAAAGAACTCGAATAGATAGGACAACTTGGCAGTAGGTTGGATCGGCATGGTAATGGGTATGATTAGTTCTTTGGGTGCTTATGAGGTAGTGAGTTTCTACAGGTATATTGTGGAAATGCTATTAAGTATTGATGGCTTGCATAACTTGGTTGAGTTAGAAGGATTCAGTACCTGATGGTTCAGTTTTATGCAAAAAGGATTCATAGAGTTTTTGATGATTCCTACCATGGTCAGAGATGTATATTTTCTACTTTCGTGAGGAGCATGTGATGTATAGTGATTTTATTCTAGATGGGATCGAATGGAAAGTTCTTGGCTGGTTCAGTACGTAGTTGCTTGTAGCTCGGAGTGGATTATTAAGTTCTCATATTTATCATAGGATGATATGGCTTATGCGGTATATGTTGTATGGAGTTGAAATTTGCATGCATAAGGTCACGGTTCAGTTTGGAAAGGAAGGTCATAAATTCTTAGGCAGCACGGGCAGTTTCAGATGATTAGGCAAATGATATTGCTAATTGGTGTGGTTTGATGAGGTACATTCAAAAAAGGGCGAAATGTTTGAGTTATGGATACTTTATTAGTATTGCGATGCTCTCTTGTTGGATCGACTGCTGATATTCAATTTTGCTTGGTGGCACAGAAGAATTATAGGAGTATCCCTCGTGGAATAATTGATCATTAGAGGTGTATTATATATTCAAGCAGTAGAGTTAGGATCAGACATGGTGATTCATGCACTTTATGGATTTCTAGACTGAGAGTTTTCGTGAGTAGATAGTTTCGTGGTTGTGGATTGTAAAAATGTGGCTAAGGTTAGTAAGAGGGTAGTAGGTGTAGTGATTGAGTCACTATGGACTTTCGGAGGGTTATTTATCTGTTGTGGGTGAGTAGAGTTGATTTGTGGTTCATTGGTAGGTCCAACATGGATGTGTGTTCGACACCGGGTCGGATTTGTTGACTCTGAACTGTTATTATTGAGAGAGGTGCTATTCGATTGTTGTTGAGCTGATTTGTGTTCTGGAGTGATCTATGAGTTACTTTTCCTTTTTGCGAGGAGTTATGATTTGTTGGTTTTATGCACATATGGTGCGGTTCCATTTGGGCTTTATTCCAGAATTTGAGTGGAACATGTATTTGGGTGTTGTGTGATTGATTGTGCATTAGATACGTTCTCTCGGACTGGTATGACATTGCGTCGTTTGCTCTCCATGGTGATGGTGATTCACTCTTGGTTCTAGACATCAAATTGCACGTAGTTGTTGATTTTGGGAATGGTGACTTGAGGTGTTTTGTGTGGACCAGTATTTGGATAGGATCGCACATTGCAGCGAAGTCATGTGGAGGTATGATCCTTCGGGTTAGATTCGTGTGTGCTGGTTCTATAGTGTGTGATGGGTTCTCAGCATCGTGTTGTGGTGGTACTTGTGAGCTTGCAGTACAACTCTCTCGTTTGATTTACTTTCCATGATTTGAGTACATATGGACTGTTGCTTATTGGTGCACGTGTTGTGTCTTGTGATTGTATTGGTGTGTCATGTCACTAGAGTAGCCGTATTGTATGAGATGAGGTCATTGGGATCTCGAATGAATACTATCGGATTCGGTTTCAGCATATTGGAAGGATAATCTCGGGATTTGGCTTAGAAGTTTACTATGGTCCTTGACAAAGGAGAGGGAGCTTCATAAATGTTTGATATGAGGAATAGTTATGACTTTCTGCGTGTTTCATTCATCATTGCTAGTATACGAAAGTGTTGGAATGTGGCCTTGTTTAATAAGAGGGTTTATTACAGGTATTGGGTTGCTTGAGCAGCTGCTGTGATTAGAAGTTATCGCTATGAGTGGTTAAGTTATGTGGTATATCATGTGATTACATCTTGGGTACGAATATGGTTTGATACAACTGGTTCAAACTTATTCATTGTATATATGTGAGATTATGATCTTATAGATAGTTTCAGAAGTGGAAATTTGGTTCTAAGCTTTATGGGCTTGGTTGGATTGTGGAATTTCAGTTATGTTGTGCTATCAGACCTATATGGAATGGGGTGATATGGGATCACCCCGGGTATGTGCATAGTGAGGATACATGGCGATTTGATGGCTTTTGAAACAACTCTGGACACGTTCGAGGACAAACATATGTTTAAGTATGGGAGGATGTAATGACCCGACCGACCGTTTTGAGAATTTGCACTTTGCTCGCTAATTCTCGGGCATGACTAGCCTCATATGATCTATTATGACTTATGTAAATCGTCGGTTTTGGTTTTCAGGATAATGGAATAGATTTGGAAGAACACTACCTCAATTTGAATATTTAAATTGAAAGATTTGACCAAGTTTTGACTTTTTAGTATTCGATCTCGGATTTGGATTTTTATGATTTGGTTAGCTCCGTTAGGTGATTTTGGACTTGGGAGCACGTCCGGAATGTGATTTAGTGGTCCGTGGTAGATTTAGGCTGGAATTGGCAAAATTGAAAATTTAGAGTTTCCGGTCGGTAGTGGAAATCTTGATACCGGGGTCGGAATGGAATTTCGGAAGTTGGAGTAAGTTCGTAGTGCCATTTTGTGAAGTGTGTGCAAAATTTCAGGTCATTCAGACGAGATTTGATAGGTTTTGGCGTTGTTTGTGGAATTTGGAAATTTAGATGTTCTTAAGTTTGAATCTGAGGTTGATTTGGTGTTTTGATGTTGTTTTGAGTAATTCGAAGGTTCAAATTACTTTGAAAGATGTTATGGGATGTGTTGGAATATTTGGTTAAGGTCCCAAGGACCTCGGGTGTGTTTCAGATGCTCAACGATTCATTTTTGGACTTAAGGAGTTTGCTAGTTTGCTGGTGTTCTGCAGCTGGTGTGTTCTTTACCGCGATCGCGGGAGGAGTTTCGCGATCGCGTAGGGAAAATGGGAGGCCAGCTGGGTTAACTCTTTGTGATCGCAGAGAATGGGACGCGATCGCATATGTCAGTCAAGTTGTGCAGCGCGAAAGCGTGGGCCAGGCTGCGTTCGCGTGGAATAAATAAGGTGGCAGAGGAAAGCTGGCGTTACCCTTTGCGCTCACGTAGGATCAATCTCGATCGCGTAAGTCAGAGGAACCACTACCTTGCATTTCCATGTGGAGTAACGCGGTCGCATAGAGTAAAAATGTTGAGGCAGCAAATTTGTTCTTCGTGATCACGTGGGTGCTTTCGCAATCGCGATTAAGGAAATGTTTGGGCAGAATGTTTAAGTTCAAAAAATGAGGGTTTTGGTACATAATCTCGAAATTCATTAGAGAGCTCGAGAGAAGGCGATTTTGGAGGGTAATTTCAGAGGAGTGATTGGGGTAAGTGTTCTTCACTCGAATTTACTTAAATCCCACAATTATGTTTTGATTCTTATCATTTAATTTGGGAATTTGGGGTGAAAATTGGGGAAAATGGAAGAAAATTTGGAGAGTTGATTTTGGGGATTTGGATGGCCATTTGATGTCGGATTTTGGTGAATCTGATATGGTTAGACTCATGAGCGAATGGGTTTTCCAGTTTTGTGATTTTTATCGGATTCCGAGACGTGGTCCCGGGGGCGGGGTTTAAGCCAATTTTAGGATTTTTGAGTTAATTTGATTATTTTCTCTTGGGCTTTGTTCCCTTAGCATATATTGATGATAATATATTGATTTTGGTTAGATTCAGAGCATTTGGAGGATGAGTCGAGAGGTGAAGGCATCGCGGGTTAGAGTTTGGACCGGTTTGAGGTAAGTAATGATTGTAAATCTTGTCTTGAGGGTATGAAACCCCGGATTTTACTTCGTTTCATTATATTGAGGTGACGCACACGCTAGATGACGAGAGTGGTGGCGTGCACCATAGGGGATTGTGACTCGTTCCGCCCCGTAGCGACACTTAAGTTACGTATTTGATAGGAAACTATTTGATACACTTGTGTTTTGGAAAATATTACTATATTTTGGGCTGAATGCCATATTTGGGCCTCGTTCCGAGTTGTTTGGACCCTTGGGGGCTTTTCCTTATTATTTCCTCACTATTTAAACTTAAGATTTGTACTCAGTCATGTTATGTTTTTATTGATTTCATAACTCAGTATTTATTATTCCTTTGATGCATAAAAATGAAATTTTGGGCTGGGCACCCTGTTTTACCGATAGCCCGAGTGGCTTGTAAGGTAGAACATTGAGAGAGGCCTAGGGCCTGATTGTGAGATCCATGACTGAGAGAGAGGCCGAGGGCCTAGTTGTGAGGATTATATATTTATGGATCGGGCTGCACGTCGCAGCGATATGTTGGCTTGGGTTGCACGCCGCAGCGATATGGTACTTGGGCTGTAGGAGCCCCTCCAGAGTCTGCACACCCCCAGTGAGCACAGTGGACTATATATTTACGGATCGGGATGCATGCCGCAACGGTTATTATAAGTTACCTATTAAGTGTGAGTGCTGAGTGTGAGCACTGATTTATAAGCGTTGAGTCTCGAGTGATTGAGAGGCTTGCCCGAGGGGCTATATATATATATATATATATATATATATATATATATATATATATATATATATATATATATATGAGTGATGCTTTGCCCGATGGGCTTGTTTTTTTTATGAAATTACTGTTTTCACTCCTCTTTATACCGAGCCTCTGTTGAAAAATGTTGAACAAATATTTTTAAACAACTTTTATTGAAACTGGAGTTTTTACGAGATGTTCGGAATTTAATTACCGATTTGGCTTTATTATTTCCACTAAGATTTTTATGTTTTGAGATGTATATGAGTGACCGAGAGGGTTACCCAAGGGGCTATTTATGAACTATGTTTTGTCAAAGGGAACGATTATAATCTTCATCAATTTTACTGTAAACTGCACCGAACCCCTATTGGAACTGTTGGAAAGCATCTTCAAATGATTTTTACCAAAAACTAGATTTTAAATGAGATGATTTGACTCATATTCTGATTAAAAGCATGTTGTGCCTATTGAGTTTATCATGATGTAGATCTTATTTGTTTCTCACTTGTCAGTCTCTATTTACTTTTATTACTTACTAAGTTGGCATACTTACATTACTCCATGCACCTTGTGTGCAAGTTCTGGTATTTCTGAGCTTGGTGGCAGGTTCATCGGAGTTAGTAAGGTAGCTGTCTAGCGATTGCAACCCTACTTTTGTCCCTCGTTGTTTTCCCTTAGTGTATTCTTGTGATTTTTCCGGCCATATTTCTCTTGATGTTGTCAGACAGTTGTAGTAGATGCTCATGACTAGTGACACCCCGATATCGGGTTTTCTTTCCGCACTGTTGTTTTGTTTTAATCACTTTATAAAGGTTTATTGTTAAATAGATTTGACCTTATCCTATGAGTAAAAATATTGATTGGTTTTGGGTTTGTGTCGGCTGGCCTAGTTCCATGATAGGTGCCATCTTGACCGGGTTGGTTTTGGGGTCGTGACAGAAACCAAGAATTAAAGATCAAACTCTATTTCTTAAACTCTCTTAACTTTCAAACCTTCATCCTTTGCCGAACGCATCCGAATCACACTAAGACATTTTGGATCACAACCAAACTTCATGCACAAGTTCCAATCAATAAAATAAACCTATCCAAGGTTTTGGAAAACCGCATGAAGTCCGATAACACTAAAGTCCAATATAAGTCATACTTAGCAAGTTTAAAATTTTTCGAAATGCAAAATGTCGATAGTAATCGCTGAATCTCTCTCAGACTATCAGATAACCAACCCGAACATACACCGAAGTCCAAAATCACCTTATGAAGCTATATGAACCTTCAAATCCCAATTCTAAGGTCATTTACTCAAAAGTCAAACCTTGGCCAACTCATTCAATTTAAGGCTTCCGAATTGAGAATTATTCCTCTAAATAAACTCCAAACTTCTCCAAATCCTACCACACGTGCAAGTCATAATACATGAAATGAAGCTACTCAAGGTCTTAAACCGCTGAATAATGTGCGAGAGCTCAAAATGACTGATCGGGTCATTACTGTTGTCTACCCATTTAGGGAGAATCATAACTGACTTGGAGGCCACTAGTAGGTCTAGTGGGATTGTGTATTATGGATCAAATAAGGTTTGTTTACCAAGCACAACTACTGCTGGGGATGTTTCAGTGGCTAGAGTTGACCTTATTCATATCCTGATATGTTCCATGTGCTGCGCTCTGATGCTATGATGGGATGCGATACCACTTGACTATTCTCACATATGGTGTGGTTATGTTTGTGCCTTGCAGCGAGAGTCGAGCGAGATAGCTCTTGGAGTGTTAAATTATTTATTGTGCCTTAGCCGTGTTTTCCTGTATGCAGTATATTGTGGTATCCGTTTCTCCATGGTTATGGTCATGCACTTCGTGCATTTACTATTGATTCACATGTGATTATTTATTGTGATTGTTATAGCTAGATGGGGTTACGTGCCATAATTGAGTTACAATAGGACATGATTCCTCATGCTTACTTCATGTGCTCTTCATTGTGAGTTGGGTTTATAACACATTGCTTTGTGGTGATATTTGTTGGACTTGTTTGGTGGTTCTCTCATTTGGTTCTCTTCTCATCTTCAGCGATATTCGAGTTGTTGCATGTTGGGTATGGATTGTTTTGTATATGACTAGGTGGCATTTGGTGTGGCTCGTCAGATGATTAGCTTCTACTGAGTGAGTGATAATGAGTTTCTACATGTTTTTTACATCATTATCAGTGTTGTGAAGGTTTGGAACAAGGTTATATTTTATACGAGGTATGTTACTGGTGCTAGGTTTGGTAATGGGCAGCTATTGTCGTTAGAAATATTGCTACAAATGTATGAGAAATGGGTTATGTCATGTGGTTATATCTAGGGGATATATTTATAATTTGATACAGATTGTTGAGATTAATATAATATGGAATGCGAGAATCAGATCGTATCAGGAATTTCGAATGTTTAAATTTAGGTCTACGGTTGATATATTAATGTTGAAGAAAGAATCTACATTTAAGTTGTGTTGATGGACATATATAGGTTAAGGTGGTTTGGCATCACTCATTGATATGCGTATGGCAAGTTTATACATCGATTTGATGGCTTTTGAATAACTCTTGTGTATGCGGTGAAATTAAGGGGACCTATTTGTCGCCATTAAGGTACATTCGAGAAGTCATATCAGCGTCTCGAGGCTGTAGGATTACGATCGAGCTCCCTCTCTCAAGGTTCGTCCGCAACCCAACAAAGATTTCGAGGATAGGAAATTTGTCCGCGACCCAACGAAGGTTCCGAGGACGGGGGATTCCCGAGGCGAGCAGCTAGAATCAGCAAACACTAGTACCATGCCTAGCCGTCCCATCCCCGTAGCTTTACATTCAATGCACTCTGTACTATATGGTATTCCCTCTCCTATATAAGGGGAATCCATGCCACTTTGTAAAAGGCTGATGTTGCCCTATTTCTCCACAAGTGCAATAATCTCTCTCTCTCTATCTCTCTTTTCTTTCTAACTTGCTTGTTCTCGCTGGCCCGAGGCCACTTTAATATTTATCATTTTCTTACTTGTTCTTCATTCTATCTCTTGGTATTGGCCATATTGGGATTTGTTTAATCATATCTTAACTGTTATCCCATTCCCGACTATCCTCGATAGCTCGAGCTCGACTCGGACATCAACCCCGAGGTCCCCATCGACTAGTCCTATATCCGAGCAGCAGGCCCCTCGGTTTGATTACTGCCTCATTGTAGCTTGCATTTCATCATTAAACTCTACATTCTTAGCATCATCTGCTCTAACAACTAGCATAAAAATAGATCACATATTTTTAGAATCCCATTTACAAATTTAATTGTTGTTACCATTTTCACGATAAATAGTTTAGCGCCCACCGTGGGGCTAAAAATAATAGTGATTATTTTCTTGCTGGTTTCATTGCACAAACGCGAGTTATCTTTCACACTTTTCTTGTCCAAAGATCTCTTTATTTCAGGTCAAAATGTCTGGCTCGGTAAACAGAGTTGAGAACGACTACCTCGAAAATCACGGCGAAAATGGTGCGGCTTTTCTAGTGGTTGGCACGATGCCGTAGAACCTTGATAATGCATCTGGGCTGATTCTGGTGCACTCGGGTTCACAAGGCGCACAGCAGGTAGACGAAGCCTCGCACACCGATGGGAGCATACAGCATATCGACCGACAAGAAACCCAACAAACCCCGGCTCGGGAAACACAAGAAGTTAGTCTTTACAATTTTGTTAAAATGTTGCAGGCACAATAGTTGGCCATCGCTCAGTTTCAAAGCCATCCGAAGACTCCCAGTGGAGTAGCACCGGAAATAGCTCCCTGCGCCGAACGAACACCCAAGAGATCAAGCAACAACGGATCGGTAACAGACCTTGCCATGGGGAAGATGCTTGGGGATCTCTCCAAGAGGATCGAGTCAGGTTCGTGGAAGTTCATGAAACATTCGTCCCCCGAGGAAGCGGTCCCTGAACCCGTTTCACGGAAGTCCAGAACGCTGGAACTCCCTAAGTACGATAGGACCTCGGATCCCGACGAGCGCACCACCGCTTACACGTGTGCGGGAATAGGCAACGACCTTCAAGATGATGAGTTCGAGCCCGTCTCGTTGAAAAAGTTCAAGAAAACACTCTCAAAAGGAACCATGATGTGGCACCACAGCCTAACACCTGACCTCACGAACTCGCTTACTGTACCAGCAGATTCCTCCGCAAAGGCACACGCCGATGCCATCGAAGCAGCAATGGGAGAGGCCGAACAAAGGGAGAACGAAATGCCATGGGAAGTCACGCCTCATTCCCTGATAGAATGAACGAGATTGCCCCAAGTTTCAGATGACTGGGCAACACAGGCCTTCACCCGAAGCCTAAACGAACCATGCCCGATGACCTCGGGGCATTTCAAATGAAGCTTGATCAGATACGCAGCTGAGATCTGGTCGGATGCCCGTACCCAGCATCAGTAACGAATCAGGACCATAGATAACTATTCGGGAGCCTCCTTGGGCTCGGTATACCCAAGCAAGCTCCTGGTAAAGAAACTAACACCAAAGAGATGGAGGTACCGTCCATGCATCGCGGATAGGAGGAACGCCCCCAGATGTAATCTACCTTGCAATGAGCGGGAAATAGCTCGAGGGAAACATCCTCGAGGAATCTTCAGCAAAGCCAGATTCGGCGAGGCATGGCTGGTAGGGGCACCTCGCCCGTCAGAGTAGGATCTCTGCATCGCTATACCAAACATCGTGATCACTATAAGCGAAACCAGGGACGCCAAACGCCTCAGACCTATTCGACTAAATCCCCCTCGAGGAAACCACAACCTGGCACAGGAACCGCGTGGCGCGCATGACCATGGGGTCAAAAATAGACACCAGCTCAGGATGAAAACAGTCATGCTACTCAATAAAAATCGTTGTCGATCACTGTAGAGCGATCAGGCTCGAATTCGGTAGGAAAACGAAGCAAATGAGTCGCGGCGTATTGCCGCGATATTGGAAAAGCGACAGCACCCTCCAAGGACTCATAAAAATGGAAAGTAAAAATGTTCGTCGTCGGGGAAAAATGGGTCCAGGGATATATTCAAGAGGACGCCCTTACATCCAGCAAAAAAGGCATTGAGACTTCGCCTCGGCCTCACACTGACGCATTGGTAGCCCTCTCCCTCATTTGATCTATTTCAAATAAAACATGTGCTCATGAATTCAGGTGGTTCGATCAACACATTAACATTGTCGGGCGTAGGTTAATAATGCGGCTTGAACCATCGGGCCAAAACATGACCACCTCTCGATACAGCCCGTCTAAGCTTGGACTGGAACGCCGGGTTCTATACCGTAAAAAAAGTCTAAAGGCACGGACGTCTTGTTCAGATGGCAGCGGGCACACCGCCCGGAGACACCGCCGACCTCACTTCGCTAAAACAATGAAATCCCATGCAAGGAGCAGAATTAAAATAATCGACGGGGAGCGATACCCGACGAGGGGAAATTCCTCACCATGTGATGCATCGCCGTCATCAATACCTCCACCTTCGAAAGGATCAAAGGGTAAGCAAACCACATTTTCGTCCAATCCTGATTAAACATAGCGGAGGGTTGTATTAGGGCTCACACCGCAAAATGGCAGGAATGTACCAAATCTCAAAGCGTCACCTACACATCCCGCGGTAAGGAAGAACTGCTCCATTACATTGCTATTTTTTCACTAAACTGTATGCAGATAATTGGCCGGGACATTCGGAAGTTCTAACTCCACCCAGAGATCCGTAGGCCTTAGCAGGACCCATTACGCTTTTTTACCTCGGTCGGGTTTCCACCCTGAAAATGGTCTCGCCAACAAGATTATTAGCGAAACAACGTACCCCCAGAGGAGGATACGACAGGATCACATGCCTCCTTTTGCAATCAAACAACGAGCGATGATCTCCTTTTAAAGGTATCATCCCCTCAGAAGGACCAGGGAATGACAGACTGAGTTTCAATAGGGAACCATGTACCGGATAAAATGGTCCTAGGAGCCGCTCCCGCACGGGCCGAGCTCACAACAATGAAACAATATGTGTTTATGCTAAGCAATAAAAGAATATCTTTTCAGCATCTTATACGCCAAAGAAGGAAATCTCAGTATACTCCCGGCAGGGACTCCTCCACCAAATGCATCCTGAAATACTCGGAGACTTAGCGTCAATAATTTGGCACCCGCACGACCCTGGGGATGGAACTCCGGGCTCACAAAGCCCCAGCAAGGCAACTTCAAGCTCATGAAAAGCGGCTTTCGAGCCTAAACAAACTCGATTACTCGGGGACTATCATTAATCGCCATGTACTGGAAAACCCGAAACTGTAATACCCCGAGCGGGTAGACTTGGCATAACTAGATCTATTCTATATTACAACAAAAATTGTAAGACCTCAACAAGCATGACAAACTATAAGACCTCACACAACAGGCATGAAATTCAAAATCCCGATGTTTAGGCTATACGTCGCATTTGTAAGAATCACGAAAGGGCATACCCTCGGTGTAGATACCTAAACTATCACTCGCGATCAAAAATGGCTGCGTCCAAACACATATGACTACGGTCAGAACGGATGATACAACCAAATTAAACCCGACTCGGGGACGCCCGACCATCGCTAAACAAAATCGCAGGCCATTACTTTGAATATACTTCGGAAAGAACTAGTTAAAACAAGCTTCCCTCAATAGGCAAAAAAGTGCTTTGACCATGTCAGCTCCAAATCACAAGGCTTCGACCTACTCAACCTACGAGCTATGAACCTTCCAAGGTGCTCAAATATCGCCGATAATGACTTGGACTCGAGGTTCTTCCGGGACCGACGACGAGTCAGGCAAAATTATTTCAAAAGACCTTAACGAGCGTAAAACAAAACCAACAAAAAGCCCACGGGCAAAAGCGTAAGAGCTATTGTCGCCAGCCAAAACGAGCCTCCAGGCCACACACTAAAAGGTCTCAACGACCAAAACAACGTAAGAGCCACTATCGCCAGCTTGAAAATGGACAACTTGAGGATTAAAATGAGCTCGAGTCGTATCCCAATTCGGAGACCGGATCCAAAATAGTTAACTACACATGCCTAAGGGCCACATATATAAAAGGTCGCTCCGACTCAAGGCGTAAGAGCCACTATCGCCAGCCCATACAATGCAAAACTCGAGGGTAAATTAAGTTCGAGTCGGATCCCGACTCGGAGACTGAACCCGAAGACGATTAAAGCACGCAATCCTAAGGGCAAGTCCGAGGTTGAATCGAGCTAATTGGAACTCCAACAAGCAGAAATACATAAGATACAAATTGCGGGGTTCCCCCTCTTATTTCTACATATTGACGATGGAGCGCAATCTCATCCTATGACATATAATGAAAGATATATACACAGCAAAGAAGGCAGGGCATAGACATTCCCTCTTTTTCTGGCAGCTATGGCCCGGTGGTCTCCTCCTCATCGTCATCAGCATCAAACAATAGGAATTTGGCATCATACTCCTCTCCTTTGGCTTGCTCGATGTCCCCCGAGAGATCAAAGCCCTTGCATGTATCTCCTCGAGGATTTCCCTCCAGGATCTGCACCTTACATACTCCTTACTATTGTTTGCACGATCGAGGGACTTCTTCAGCTCAGCTTTTGCAGATCTAGCACTTCTTGAATAAGCCATCATTTTCTGTCATGCCTTAGTATTATTCATCGCAACATCGGCCCGGACATCCACCTCCTCGGTTTTCTCCCTCGAAAGCTCGGATGAGAGTCTTGCAATCGTCTTTGCCTGAGCATAATCATTCGCATGGGCGGTCTGAATTTGTGCCTCAAGAGTGGAAGCCCCGGCCTGAGCCATCTCTTTGGCCACAGAGTGCGCATTCACACGTGCCTGCAGCTCGGTGGATTTGCATTTGGCTTTGCCACCCTTCCCCTAGAGTTGTTTCAGCACATCCCCCTTATCCTTCAACTAAAATAGCAAAATATCAAGGGGGCGAGACAAAAAGGAAATGTAGGCCAGCGCGAAATGCAGTGTACCTGTTTCTCCTAGAGGGCCTCCCGGGCACGGCTCTGGTCTACCTCATGCCATAAAGCGACGAGCTCGATTTCCTTTGCTGCACAAAGAAGTTTGAGGGATTTCTCCCTATCTCGAGCCTCCCGCAACGGGGCCTTGCAATGGAGAAGTTCGGCTTTGAGCCTATCTAAGGCGTGAGAAAGAAAGCCATGTAAATAAAAAAAATAAAAAAAGGGAGGAGAACAGGGCCAGAACATCCTTACAGCAGCCAAAACTCACCATAAGGCCATAACGCTGAGCCTAGCCGAAGGCCGAAGCAACATCCGACAGTGCATCGATCCCGGAAGGCTGCCGGTGGCCGAGTCGCTTCCATTTAACCGCTGAAAAGAAGTCACCTCACTACAAGCCTTCTTACACCCCGGAGCATCTTTCCTTTTACCTGCGCTCCTTGACCCCGGAGCCAGCAATCTCTCTTCTTCCCTCGGGGAACTCGGCCTCGCTTCGAAAGGATTCCCGATACTTGCAGCAAATAAATCAGATGAGTTGGCAAGAAGGAAGCCATCTCTTAGGGGGGGGGGGCAGAATGCCAGGCACCTATCATGATGCTTCGCCTCCCATCTCCTTTTTGATAGATCTCGCCACCGGCGCCTATCGTAAATCGAGCAAGCTGCTAGCTTACGAGACCATTCGGCTAAATCTGGGACCTCGTCGGGCAACCAATGAGTTGCTATAAACAAAGAACAGAAAGATATAATTATGGGGCCAACCTTATGTTGACATAAAGGTAGTTCAAATAGAGCACTTACGTGTGAAGTTCCATTTCTCAGGAAATGGCAAAAACTTTCCAGGGATAACATCGGTCGTCCGGATTCAAACGAACCAATTCATCCATCCACGTTCCTCATCCTCCTCGCTACCGATTATAGGAGCTCAGATGGATCAGCGCTGAAGAGCAATCAGGCCCCAATAGCACAATGGTCGGTACAACCTCAGGTGGTGGCTGAGGGTAAATTCTATCCCCGCCTTGTCAGTAAAATATCTCATTGACTGCACTATTCTCCAAAGAAAGGGATGAACCTATGCCAACTTTACTTGATATCTTCTACAGAAAATCAAGCACGACCCGGTCCGAGGAACCCAGTGCAAGAACGTGAATATACACACTCAAGAATCCCTCAACATATGTCATGACACTCTCCTCAGGGGAAGGTGCTTGCAAAATCGCGCCTTCCCCCCATCCGCATTCTTTTCTGATCATCTCGAGGTTTTCCTCCCTTACCGATGAAATAATCCTCGACAAATTCTTTTGATGGCCCAGAACATTGGAATACCTTCCCGGTGTGATAGCCCTCCTTGAGGCAGGGAACCATGAGCCTCGCTCTCATGACATCGGAGGCGAGCTGTTGGTACCGACCAAAGGAAGAGCATAAGAGGGACTCCCTTTAGTTCGAGGATCAGGCGTCGAAGCAGCGGCCATGACTACGGCAGAATAGGGGGAAGAAGAAGAGGATCTAGGCAAAGAAATTTCTGAAACAGGGAAGCGGGAGGACTAGCACAAAGAGCCAGGCACTGCAGAGGAGATATGCTTATCATGAACTGGAAAATCGCTGCTTAAGAGGTAGATGAGCAAATATATAGAGGCAAAGTGACAACTGCTCGCTTGCCCAAGAGGGCCAATTAATTCTGGCCGCATTAACGTCACTCTCTCCTAGGGGAATGTACTGGCAGAATCACCCTGGCTCCCACATGACTCATAAAATTGCATGAGCTCGGGAGATCCCCGATGTCATAAAATCGGTTCGGGAGGCGCTGTTGATTCAACCTCGGGACGTGGCCAGTCTCGGGGCCCCGATTTGTCTAAAGAAAAAGACCCGAAGGGTCGATGTCGGAATGCAAAAGCAAAAAAGCAAAGATGAGGGCTGACAGAATGAAAGCTCCTTTTATACATTGACAAAAAGGAAAAAACGTCTTCACACTATCCGTTTCTCGGGGGAGGGGGCAGCATACGAAGCAAAAAGGAAGGCATACAAAACGGACGCAGAGACTACTCCTCCTCACCATCATCTTCTCCATTATCAGGGTCAATCAAGAGCGCTAATCTTCCCTCCTCTGCACGGGCCTCCTTGAGATCAGCTGACAGGTCGATGCCTTTGGCCCCGAGTTGTTCCAGGGTCTCCCTCTTGGCCTCCTCTTTGGCATGCTCGATAGCTCGGATTAGTTTCTGCTCAGCTGCCATGGATATGTCATGAACCATTGTATGCGTTATGGCCACATCCTCCCGATAAGTGGCAGCATCTCGTTCAGCCTCGAACTTAGCCGTGGCCAAAGCAACAATCTCCATGCGAGTGTCTGTGAGAAGATCCCGGGATGTCGCAATTCCTCGGCCGCTATCTCATTTCGCCCTCTCAGCCTGGAGATCTTCGCTTTCAAATGACTAATTTGCGAGCCACTCTGCTCGACCTACGGGAGATGGGCAAGTCAATGAATATATGAATCCAAAACGTATTGAATAGGGGGTAAAATGTCAGGTATGAGCAAGGCAAAATACCTGAGCAACAAGATTGGCCTTCTCCCGTAGCGCCGTCTCCAAAGCGACCTGAAGCTCTACTAGCTCTTTATCTCCCTGGGAATAGCAAGCCTCCGAATCCTATAGCTTCGAAGCAATTTTCTTACGCTACTTTTCATGACAAGAAAGTTCCCGCAGAGCCAAAGGATGGCATGGTCATACATCTCCTTACACTGCGGCAGAACGGAAAAGTTAGAGAGACGACGAATGACGCCTGAGAATGAAAGAAATACACGAGGAATGACTATCACCTGCTGCATGGAATTCTTTTCCGCTTTAATGGCACCAGAAATATCAAGATTAGCTCTGTTGACTATGCCATCGAAATTGTTGGCAATAAAGTCTCACACTTTGGGAGGAGTCCCACCTGTGGCGCCGATCATGCCTTGGGCATCCCTCAGTTCCCCTAATGAAATCAGAAACTTCGAAATAAAGTTGTACGATTCACCGATTTCTCCAAGTGGCAACACATGTTCCTAGAAGGCCCCGAGCTCTGATCCCTCGGGATTAACGCCAACGATCCTCCTAGTAGAAGCTACACTGAATCTGGCTGTACGATTCGAAGCTACATCAACGTCCTCTTCAAGGACCCCTGACCCACGAGCCCGGCTGGAGCCAGCCATTCCGGACTCAACAGCTTTCAACCGGGGTGCCTTCAAGTCTCTCGCACTCGAACTTGTTCTCCTCCTTAACGGGCTTCCTTCATCATCCTCCCCTTCGATATCAGGATTCGACCCCGAGGTCAGAGCAGCAGTCCCACCAGTGGTCGGCGCTCGGGTGACCTGGTTTTCTTTGTCGTAGAACGGGCAATGGCTGCCCTGCTTTTCCTCTTCTCGTTCGTGCCAAGCTCCAAGGCCCATGCTTCACCATCAAGGGGCAGCCTCATCTGCATATTCTCGCCAAAACCTACGCTAGCACAATAACTGCGATACGCTTTCGCTAAGGGCTTAGAAGGAAACAAAAAATACGAAACGTAGGCGTTAAAGGAACCTTACCATGATTCTTGGCCACCCAATGCTTATTAGCCAGGATGGTCCAAGACCAAATGCGGTACGGGAATTTCTCGCTCAACCGAGAAACGAAAAAGTAGTCGAAAAAAGCGGCTAAATGGAAAATCGCTTATGTCGGGCATTCCACTGCTCCGGAAAGGGCATTCTCTGAGCCGGGATGATATTCGAGGTCCTTACTCGGATAAACTTGCTCACCCATCATCGGTCCTTCCCCTCGTCAACACTCGTGAAAAAAGAATTTTGGACCGATGGCGTAGCTTGATTAAGACTCGATACAGTGGAGGACTGTACATTCTGATCAGATGACTAAGGGTACAAACCTCACCTTCAACCCCTTTGGTGAAATATCGAAGCATCAACACTATCCCCCAAAAAGAAGGGTAGATCTGACCTAGTGTCACCTGGTATCGGTCTCAGAAATCAAGAACAACTGGGTCGATTTCCAGAGGAGGAGACTCGACGGATTTATTAGGACCCAGGGTGAATGGGTAAGTGTATACATAAAGGAAGCCAGCCTTGAAGTCAGTAATATTATCGTCAGGGCCGAGAATCTCCACCTCCACTGCCTTGCTCCATCGGCAGTCCTCCCTTACCTTGCTAACATCGGTCACAACGCTAACGTATCGGGACACGTGCTCACACTGGCCTGGCATAGATAAGGTAGTCTCGACATCAAAATCCGTTGATGTGTCGAGATCGGGTGGGGTACATTATTCCAAAGTGGGAATCGATCTGGTCTCTTCCTCAGGTAATCAGGATGACGATGCAATGTTATTCCGTCGGGGAACTGTCCTAGAAGTCCTAGCCATGTAAAATGGTAAAAACCCTTCTATAAAAAAGAAGAAAGAGTGTCAAATACAAAATTCTGACTCGCGGGCTTGTAAGTGGGGTGAAAATGGAAGTATCTAGCAACCGGTTCATTTATAGGAATAGCTAGGGAAGTAGAAGGGACGAGTTGATTGCAGTTCGTGGGTTTCTCGATTACCGCATCTGACGACAGCCTTACATGGTTTTTAGGGGAATGGCATTTAATACTCTTAGATGGTTGACGTCACGGCAATAATGACCTAATGACGATGGTTCAATATCGTTTCCCATTACTTCATTCTAGGAAACACGGAGACTATCTATTTGTGGTGAAATTAGGGGGATCTATTTCTCGCCGTTAAGGTACATTTAAGAAGTCATATCAGCGTCTCGAGGCTGCAGGATTACGATCGAGCTCCCTCCCTCGAGGTTCGTCCACGCCCAACAAAGATTTCGAGGATAGGGAATTTTTCCACGAACTAACAAAGGTTCCGAGGACGGGGGATTCCTGAGGCGAGCAGCTAGAATCAGACAACACTAGTACCATGCCTAGCCGTCCCATCCCCGTACCTTTACATTCAATGCACACTGTACTATATGGTATTCCCTTTCCTATATAAAGGGAATCCATGCCACTTTGTAAAAGGCTGATGTTTCTCCATTTATCTACAAGTGCAATAATATCTCCCTCTCTTTTCTTTTTAACTTGCTCACTCTCACTGGCTCGATGCCACTTTAATATTTATCGATTTCTTACTTGTTCTTCATTCTATCGTTTGGTATTGGCCATATTGGGCTTTGTTTAATCAGATATTAACTGTTATCCCATTCCTAACTATCCCCGATAGCTCGAGCTCGACCCGTACATCGACCCCGAGGTCCCCATCGACTAGTCCTATATCCGGGTAGCAGGCCCCTCGATTTGATTACTGCCTCGTTTTAGCTTGTATTTCATTATTAAACTCCACATTCTTAGCATCATCTACTCTAACACCTAGCATAAAAATAGATCACATATTTTAGAATCCCATTTACAAATTTAATTATTGTTACCATTTTCACGGTAAACATCTTGGCATGTTCAAGGACAAATGTATGTTCAAGTGGGGGAGAATGTAACAATCCAATCGGTCATTTTGAGCTTTAGCATTCCATTAGGTTATTTATGTTTTGTCGGTTTTGATTTTCGAGTGGTTCGGGATTGATTTGGAAAAATGACCCTGATTTAAAAACATAAAGTTGGAAGAGTTGACCCAGATTTGACTTGGGTAAACGGACGCGAAATTGGATTTTGATTGTGCCGTTAGGTTTGTATGGTGATTTTTAATGTATTTGTTCGAATTTTGTTTTGGAGGTTCCTAGAAGAATTCAACACTATTTGTCGAAAGTAAGCAATTTGAGGAACTTAAGAGTTCATAAGTTTGACCAAAATTTGCCTTTGATGTTATTGGACTCTAGTTGGTGTTTCGAGACTTTGGATAGGTCTATATAGTTGAATTGAACTTGTATGTGATGTTTGGAAATAATCCAAAGATTTATCAACGTAAAATAAATTCTATTTGATTTCATCTTCGATTCTTTGTTGTGATGTTCCCATGGGTGTTTTGAGTCTTGGAAAAAGTTTGAATAATGTATTTGTACTTGTTGGTATGATTGAATGGGGTCCCGAGGGGCTCAAATGTGTTTTGGATCATTGGTGGAGAAACTAGTAAAGTTGAGGATTTGGAGTTTGACCATGGTCAATATCTGATGAAGATGACCTCTTTTCGGTGTTTTGAGGGCGCGATCATGTTTGTAGCATATTTTATGATTGAAACACATAAATGATTTGTGTTCGAGAGGTTCCAAATGAATTTTGGGTGCTAAAACAAAGATTTTCTTATTGCATTTTTTTTATTCTGGAGTAAATAATTACTAAAATACCATTTATGTCCCTGAAAATTTCAGACTTCATTTAAAATTTTAAAACATATCTTCCTCATTTTAAGACCAAATTGGGTGACTCAAATGGCTATATTGGATGTAATCTCGCAAGGATCATGTCGGGCTTAACAAATTTGAGTTTCGGGATCATCTAGGATCTATTTCGGGTTGGGTCAATTAGTACATTTTTACTTGTTTCAGAATTTAATTATTTTTTTGTTACAAGGTTTTAGAGCTCGTTTTTGAGCGATTGTTGAGGGGATTTTCACTACTTGGACTGGGGTAAGTATTTTTGACTCAGATTTGTTTATATTTTATGATTGCAACCTCGAATTTGGCGATTGTTTGATGAATCAAATTGAAGAAAGTGGAGATTTTAGTAAAAACTTTTCTAAATCATAAATGGATGATTTGAATGCCAATTTGAGTTCGGAATTGGATGAAATTTGTGTGGTTGGACTCCTATAGAAATGAATGTTCGGAATTTGTGAGTTTTGCTGGGTTTCAGAGTGCGGGCTCATGATTGACTTTTTGGGGATGACTTTTTTATTTTAGTTAAGGATCAAAGCTTTATTATTCGAAATCGTTTCCTGTGTCTTTTATTTCTAATACTAAGTTATTTTTGCTAGATTTAAGCCGTCCGAAAGTTATTTTACATGGGAAGGGCTTCTTAGACTATTGATTTAGCTTCTTTGAGGTAAGTGTCTCTCCTAGATTTATTGGGAGAATTTTTCCTAATAAAATAATATTTTTGCTGCATGCAGGGGTGATGTATAAGCGAGGTGACGAGCGTATATGCATGTGCCAGGGTTATACATGCACGTGGTATATTATACGATTCTTTGTTCCTTGTTGGAATATGTAATTTTCTTGCCTCATGTTTTACTTGACTTCTATATAATATGAATATAAATTTCAATGCTAGAAATCATGATTCACCTTATCATAACTTGATTAAATTTGATGGAGTCCTTGTGAAACTGTTGATGTGCTAAATTCGGTCTTCACTATACATAATCACAATTACATGTTTATGACTATAATTTGGAAATACTTGGGTTCCATACTTATGTTGAGAAGAATGTTTGAGCTTTATCGAGATATTTGAACAATATTGTTCTCGAGGTTTATTGTATTTTTATTGGTTCAAGAGTTGTGCTTGATGTTCATGTGGTGTATTTGCTTAACCAATCTTCTTCATATTATACATGCTTCCTACCTTGCTTGTCCGTGATATACATGTGCTTCGTGAGGAAGAGTGTAAAGCACAAAGGGTGATGTTGTGCCATTCCATATACATTATCATGTGAGGAAGAGTATAATACACGAAGGATGATGTGTTCCATTTCACATACATTATTACGCACGACGGATAATATCGTGCCATTGTTTTAAATTATCATATGCGGAAGAGAATAAAAGCACGGAGGATGATGCATGAAATTGCTTTTATATTATAATATGAGGATGAGAGTTCATAGCACCAATGGTGTTTTCGTGCAGGCAAGGATGAGAGACATGCATTTCACTGTGATATCTTTCCCTTGTGTATACATTTATGTCTTTGTTCTGAGTTGTCATTGCTGCACCTGTGCTTTCTATGTGACTTGTTGTTGTTGTCCCGTCTTTGTCTTCTACCTTAATATTTATTGTCCTATCAATGTATTATATCTCTTTATCTTGCCAAGATCATGCTTTCTTCTTGTTTGTTATATTTACATTATTTACCTTGAAAATGGTAATCACAATTAGATTTGATTTTATGGTTCTAAAAATACGTGATTTATTTTTATGCTAGTTGTTAGGCAGTAGATACTAAGTCTGAGACTAGAAAATGAGATAAGAGATCGAAAGTAGTATATTTAAGCAAACCGAGTGGCTGAGAATCGGGGCCTCGAGCCAGGTTATATGGGGCCTCAAGGTTGATCTAGGTATTAAGCTATGGATAGCCGATGGAGGACTAACAGTTTTGAGAGCTTTGATGAAGGCGCTTTATGACCAATAATGAGTAATAAATGAAGAAAAATTAATGAAACGCAATGAATGTAAGTAATAGAATCAAGGAAGAATATGTTTAAGTTATAGAGAAGATGTCACAACCCCGGTTCGTCCTCCGTGAACCATCGTGACGGCACCTAGTCTCTATGACTTGGTAAACCTAACGAATGCGAAAAAATAAACAAAACTTGTGGAAGAAATAATCAAAAGCCAAAAATAACCGAATGAAACAATATTAAAATGCCACTTGGCATATACAACACAACTTCTCGGAATCTAATACACTATCCCAAAACCCGGAAACTCACAGAAACACAAGCCTTTGGAATATCTAACAATCTAACTCCAGAATATCTAACAAGAAAGAAAAATATAGAAGGGCAATGTTTAACAGCTAGAATAGAAAGGGACTCCTCAGTCTGCGGAGGCGGAAGATGTACCTCGAAGTCTCTAGAGTAGTTGCCTCCCTCAAGGATGGTAGGCCTGAGTAGCGATACCTAGATCTGCACATGAAAAACATGCGCAGAAAGGGCATGAGTACACCACAACAATACTCAGTAAGTGCGAAGCCTAACCTCGGTTGGGTAGTGACGAGGAAGGTCCGAGCCCTAATGAGGTTGAATTAAATAGAAAGATCATCAGAACAATATAAATAAGTACAGCAGCAAAATAACACAGGATGTACAAGACAACAATAACTATACAGAAACAAGGTAAACACGGAAAAGAATTACAGCTCATCACCAATAATAACAATCGGGGATATCCCAGGATATCGTCTTGTAGTCCCATATGTACATATCCAATGAATCTCCCGGAATCCAGTCCCGTAGTCCAACTCATAGTGCGCGAGGATCTACCAGAATCACATTCCGTAGTCCCAAATACAAATACCAGTACTGGGGGAATCTACCGGGTGCATTCCCATAGTTCCATATAACTGTGCAGGGGGATCTACCGGAATCCCACATCCGTAGTCCCAAAATAAACAGACAAGGGGGAGCTACTAGAATCCCGCATCCGTAGTTCCAAAATAAATACACAGCAGCAACAGGAAAATGTACAGAAATGACAAAATTTCATATTAAGGCAACAAGTGATTCTAGCCTAGCATACTGCACAAAATTCAGGTAAGGCAGGTTGAACAAATAAAGCAATTAAGTCACTTAGACATGCTTTCTTAAGCTAACAACAGGTTTAATAGTGCAAGTAATAGAAACATGAAAGGAAACATACTAGTAAATACTTAAAGAAAACCGGATTTCCAACAATTAGCAAAAGTACGCACTCGTCACTTCACGTGCAAGACATTTCAATTACCAAATATACCAATCCTAAGGTGAAGGTCCCCCACACAAGATTAGACAAGCCACTTACCTCGAACCGACTCAAAAATCAATGCGAAATCACGCCCTTGCCACGAGTACTCGACTCCAAATGGCCCAAATCTATTCAATTCAATTTCATAATGTAAATAACACTTCAAGTAACTGATTCTAAAATTAAATTCTAAGGTAATACGCAAAATTAGATAAAATGACCAAAACGTCCCTCTGTCCTACGTCTTGAAATAGGGTAAAATTTAGATTTCCAGAACCCTCGCACTCTCATGAGTTCAGTAATATCAAAAGTACCAAAATCGGACCTCAATTGTATCCCTCAAATCATCACTCAAAGGTCTCCAATTAGACAAGCCCTAACCCCCTAATTACCACTGATTTTCCTTAATTTTTCATGCTTAAATTGATAAAAGTCATTCTAATAACTACTTTAGGGACCAAATACCTTACCATAATGAACTCCTCTGAAAATCCCTCTTGAAAAGTGCTCCCCAAGCTTCTTCCCATTTTGAAAAAGATGAAAAATGGCTAAATTCCGCGAAGGCAAGAATTTATATGTTCTGCCCAGTGATTTTCGCATCTGCGGTCAAGGGACCGCATCTACGGTCCCGCTTTTGCGGACCAAAGGTCGCACCAACGACTTTTCACTTAATGGCCAGGTTCCACATTTGCGACTTCCAATCCGCAGATGCGGCACCGCTTCTGTGGAATTACAACAACTTTTGTGGTTCCTGAAGAAATTCCCAAATTCCGCTTCTACGACAACTGAGCCACTTCTGCGGTGCCACACTTGCGTAAGCCAAACCACAGATTTGGTTATGACAGAACCAGCAGATGAAGGTGCAACTATAACTCCAAAAATCTTTCCATCAACCATCCGAATTCATCCCGAGGCCCCCGGGACCTCAACCAAACATGCCAACCAATCCTAAAACATCATTCAAACTTGTTCCAACCTTCGGAATGCTCAAAACAACATCAAAACACCTATTTTTCATTGGATTCAAGCCTAAGAATTCCAAAAACTCTAAAAATATGCTTTTGATAAAAAAGTCTATCAAACCTCGTCTGAATGGCCTAAAATTTTGCACACACGTCACATTCAACAGTACAGAGCTACTCCAACTTCCGAAATTCCATTCTGACCATCAGATAAAAATCTCACTATCAAACCGGAAACTTCAAAATTCGACCTTTCGGCATTTCAAGCCTAAATTATCTACGGATCTATAGAACACAATCCGAACACGCCCCTAAGCCCAAAATAACCCAACAGAGCTAACGGAACCATCAAATTTCCATTCCAAGTTCGCCTTCACACTGTTCCGACTACGACCAACTTTTCAGCACTTAAGCTCTCATTTAGGGACTAAGTATCCCAAAACTTTCCGAAACTCAAAACCGAAAATCTCGTCAAATTAAAATAGCAGAAATAAACTTGGGAAAAACAGTTAATAGGGGATCGGGGCGCTAATTCTTAAGACGACCGGTCGGGCCGTCACATCCTCCTACACTTAAACATTCATTCGTCATCGAACCTGCATAAAGACATACCTGAAGTAGTGCAAAGATGAGGGTAACGGCTGAACATATCCTGCTCGGTCTCCTTGGTCGCCTCCTCGACCGGCTGGCCCCGCCACTGAACCTTTACTGATGCAATATTCTTTGACCTCAGCTTTCTAACCCGCCTGTCCAATATTGCCATTGGATCCTTAACATAGGATAGATCCTCATCCAACTGGACTGAACTGAAATCCAACACGTGCGACGGATCACCATGATACCTTTGAAGCATCGAAACATGAAATACCGGATGAACTCCAGCCAAGCTGGGAGGTAAGGCAAGCTCATAACCAACCTCCCCAACACGGCTCAATATCTCAAAAGGGCCAATAAATCTCGGACTCAACTTTCCTTTCTTCCCGAATCTCATAACGCCCTTCATAGGCGAAACCCAAACCAGAACCTACTATTCAACCATATAGGAAACATCACAAACTTTCCGGTCCGCGTAACTCTTCTATTTGGACTGGGCTGTATGGAGTCTATCCTGAACCACCGTAGCATCCTGAACTATGTCTGTGCCCAACAATCTAATCTTACCCGGCTCAAACCAACCCACCAGGGATCTATACCGCCTCCATGTAAAGCATCATACGGTGCCATCTGAATGCTGGACTGATAGCTGTTGTTGTAAGAAAACTCCGCCAATGGAAAAAACTGATCCCAAGACCCTCCAAACTCAATCACGCACGCACAGAGCATATCCTCAAGAATCTGAATGGTGCGCTTGGACTGTCTATCCTTCTGAGGGTGAAATGCTATACTCAACTCCACCCGAGTACCCAACTCATGCTGAACGGCCCTCCAGGACTGTGATATGAACTGAGTACCTCTATCTGAAATGATGGACAATGGAATACCATCCAGACGAACAATCTCTCGGATATAGATCTCCGCCAACCGCTCCGAGGAATAAGTAGTACACACAGGAATAAAGTGAGCGGACTTGGTCAGCCAATCCACAATCACCCAAATAGGATCAAACTTTCTCAAAGTCCATAGGAGCCCAACTACAAAGTCTATGGTGATCCGCTCCCACTTCCACTCCGGAATCTCTATTTGCTGAAGCATCCCACCCGGTCTCTGGTGCTCATACTTCACATGTTGATAGTTGAGACATCAAGCTGCAAATCCAACTATATCTTTCTTTATCCGCCTCCACCAATAGTGTTGTCTCGATCCTAATACATCTTCACGGCACCCGGATGGATGGAATACCGCGAACTATAGTCCTCATCTAGAATCAACTCTCGAAGCCCATCAACATTGGGTACACAAATCCAACCCTGCATCCTCAATACCCCATCATCACTAATAGTCACATCTCTGACATCACCATGTTGAACATTGTCCTTGAGGACAAGCAAATGAGGGTCATCATACTGTCGCTCCTTGATACGATCAAATAAGGAAGACCGAGAAACCACGCAAGCTAGAACTCGACCGGGCTCCGAAAGATCCAATCTCACAAACTGGCTGGATAAGGCCTGAATATCCATCACCATAGGCCTATCCGATGCTGGTAAATAAGCCAAACTCCCCAAACTCTCCGCCCAGGGACTCTAAGCATCGGCCACCACATTGGCCTTGCCCGAGTAATACAAAATAGTGATATCATAGTCCTTCAGCAACTCTAACCACCTCCTCTGGCGCAAATTTAGATCCTTTTGCTTGAACATGTGCTGTAAGCTCCGATGGTTAGTATAAATCTCACAAGGAACCCCGTAGAAATAATGGCGTCAAATCTTCAGGGTGTGAACAATTGCAGCTAACTCAAGGTCGTCAACAAGGTAGTTCTTCTCATGTATCTTCAACTGTCTGGACGCATAGGCAATCACTCTACCGTCCTGAATCAACACCGCTCCAAGGCCAACCCGCGAGGCATCACAATAGACCGTTTAAGACCCCGAGCATGTAGGCAATATCAAAATTGGGGCTGTTATCAAAGCTGTCTTGAGCTTCTGAAAGCTCGCCTCACACTCCTTTGTCCAGTAGAACGGAGCACCCTTCTGGGTCAGTCTGGTCATAAGGGTTGTAATCGATGAAAACCCTTTTACAAAACGACAGTAGTAACTCGCCAAGCCAAGGAAACTACGGACCTCTGTAGCTGAGGATGGTCTGGGCCAACTCTACAAGACCTATATCTTCTTCGGATCTACCTGAATACCCTTACTCGATACTACGTGGCCTAAAATCCCACTACATCCAACAAAAACACATATTTCGAGAACTTAGCATATAACTTCTTCTCTCTCAGAGTTTGAAGCACATTCCTCAGGTGCTGCTCATGATCTTCCCGACTCCGGGAATACACCAGAATATCATCAATAAAGACAATGACGAATGAGTCAAGATATGGCCGGAACACACTGTGCATCAAATGCATAAAGGTTGTTGGGGCATTGGTCAGCCCAAATGATATAACAAGGAACTCGTAGTGACCATACCGAGTCCTGAAAGCTGTCTTCGGGATATCTGGCTCCCGAATCTTCAACTGATGGTAACCTGAGTGCAAATCAATCTTAGAAAACACCCATGCGCCCTGAAGCTGGTCAAACAGATCATCAATTCGATGGAAAGGATAATGGTTCTTAACTGTGACCTTGTTCAACTGGCAATAATCAATACACATACGCATAGAACTATCATTTTTCTTCACAAAAAAGACAGGAGCACCCCAAGGTGATACACTGGGCCGAATATAACCCTTATCAAGCAATTCTTGTAACTGATCCTTCAACTTCTTCAACTCAAGAGGAGTTATACGATATCGAGGAATAGAAATAGGCTGAGTGCCCGGCAACAGATCAATGTCAAAGCCAATATCTCTATCAGGCGGCATACTTGGAAGATCAGCTGGAAACACATTGGGAAAATCCCGTACTACTGGAACTGAATCAACTAAAGGGGTATCAATACTGACTGTTTACCGTGAAAATGATAACAACAATTAAATTTGTAAATGGGATTCTAAAAATACGTGATCTATTCCTAACCTAGTTGTTAGAGCAGTTGATGTTAATAATATAGAATCTAATGATGACAAGTTAGCTAAAACTAGATAGTAATTGAACCGTAAGGCTTGCTGCCTGGGTATAGGTCTGATTGATGAAGGACCTCGGGGTCGACATTGGGGTCAAGCTCGAGCTATCGGGGATAGTCACGGATGGGATAACAGTTGACGATATAAGTAAACAAGGCTCTTTATGGCTAATACTAAGGCGTACAATGAAGAATGAGTAAGAACACAATGAATATCGAGGTGGTCTCGGGCCAGTGAGAACGAACAAGCTTAGAAAGAAGAGAGAGAGAGAGAGATATTATTGCACTTGTGGAGAAATGGAGCAACATCAGTCTGTTATAAGGTAATGTGAGTCCCCTTTATATAGGAGGGGAAATCGGCTGCAGGTACATGGGCATTAATTATAAAGTATGGAGATGGGATGGCTTGGCGTGACGCCTCAGCGTAGGTTCTGGATAGGCCAGCCCTATTAGACTTAGCCTTGTGCCTTGGGAGCTTCCCCCTTTGTCCAGGCTTCAATCTTTGTTTTTTCCTAAATCGGGCCTTGACGAGCCCCAAGGTCGGGAACTCGGTCGAGGCATCCCGCCCTTGGGGTCTCGAGGCGTTATTTCGAAGCGACTTGTCAGTAAGAAATGAAGTCTTCTAATTTTGCCGCGTACAGATAGTCTCGATGTTTCCCATGACGAAGTGATGGGAAATGATTCTGATTCCTCAAGCTCCTTATAGTGACGTCATTCCGATGATGCGACACCTGGCGTGAGCCTTATGGCGCCTGGGGCATCCACAGGCTCATGCATTTTTGACTTCATTCAATGCACTCTAATTCCTGCTCCCCAAGTTGAGGGTACCGCCGTCGGTTCATTTTTCTAAGGATGCATTAACTACGTCCGTTGGTCAATCTTTTGAATCCTTGATGACCGTGTCATAACCCCCTATAAATGGGGATGTTCTAGCATTGTCTTTCTTATCCCAGTGCCTTTGTTGGCTTGCTTGCCTATTCCCTCTTACCATCTTCTTCTACCTTTGAACATTATGCTTGGGGTTCATGGCCTGGAGGTCGTTAGGCGGAGCTTCCTTAGACTATGTTGTGGCCTTCTACTGGGGCTTCCCTTCGTCAAGCACAACCATGTTGTTCTGCTACTGTCATGGTTGTTAACAAGTTCACTATGGTTGCTGCTGTTGGCCCGAGATGATGGTAGACGGGGAGTCGATTTCCCCTTCATGTAGACAATCGTTCGGATTATACACTGCTGCTCCCTCTTCTACCCAGCCTGGTGTGGCACTTCATCCCTAGGGTTTTTTCTTTCCCAATATATAAAGTGGCACTACCGGCCGTTAAGGCTGGGGCCCGTCGAATGTTTAACCTTTGGCTTCAGCGGGCCATGTCTCTTTTCTCTGCCTCCTCTGCGTCCCCTCCTTTTCCTCTTCTTCATCTTCTCCGGTAGGAATCCCTTGGGGGATTGAGCTAGGAACCTATGGGAGATGGAGGTCAAAGGAATCACCCTCGAGGATGCACACTCGAGGGGCGGCGCTCGACGATGATGATATTGGAGATGGATCTTCGAGGGCGGACCGGGCGCCCGAGTTTCATCACATGTACATCCTTCTGTTCCTCCGCTTTAGGTGTAGACTTTTGTAGGCTTTTGTAATTGTATGTAACGAACCCTCGAGGGCTTCTTGTATACAAATTTTTATGAATAAGAATACATGTTACTGACTTCTGGTTTGCTCATTTCTGTATGCTCTCATGCCCGTCGAGGCCCTTTGAACGCCTTCTTTTATTTGTTAACTGCTGATATCTGGCTTGGTGCAAGCATTCTTTCTGATCCTCCGCTGATCGTCATGGCTCTCTTTTGAACCCATCGTCGTACTTCAGACCAATCCTGGAACGATCTGATAGGCTTGGGCTGCCGAGGCCCTCCGAGTTGTATGGAGATAATGCGTCGAATTTCGGGGCTTTCGGGAATGTTACCCTGAATGATGGTCAGCTTCGGGTACCCGGGGGTCCCTTTTGATCCTGATGTAGATAGCCCTTTTTTAAAATGCACAGAATAGACTTCTACTGAGGAGTTGCCTGTACTTAGGCACTGCCTTTGACCTTCGTGGAGCTTTCATGATCGGATCTTCCTGTGTTTATTCCTCTTTTTAGAAAGAGGGAACTACGAGACCAGGTACTTGCCTTGTGTCGAGTGATGGCATTGAAAGCTTCTCGAAGTCTGACTTCTCCTTTGCAGGGATCCTCAGGGTAGAGCGTTGTCTCGATATTGGAGATAATATGGACAATTTATCGAACTTGGGCTTCTCGTCGAAGGATGCTTTCGGGATTGGGTATGACTCAGTCGATCTGCATCGAGGCTATAGGTTTCTCGAGGCTCACTCCGGGAAGGCATGTCGTAGTTGCTTCTTACGCATATGTGGGGCGGCTTCGACTTCTTCGCAAGACTCACTATTTTTAGATAGCCGCTTTTCTGCTTTGGCACAGGGTACTTCATCTGTTCAGGCACAAAAAGTGTTGGTGCATGCCCTTGCTTTGACCTGTTAGTTTTACCATAGTCATGGAAACCACTTCGGGGCCGGTCCGGCAAGGAACGGGGAGTGTTGCTCCCGACGCTCAGGATCTGAGGGAGTTTGCTCTGAAGACTGTGTCTTTGATAAGAGAAGAACATATGGAGATGGTGAGAAAATACTGTGGATGGAACGAGGGGGTAGCGCTGCAGGTGCTTCCCCCGGATGAGAGTATTATGGACTCTACTAATGGATTCTTGAGCATATATCTGTATCCTTTCGTGTTCGGTCCCTTTGATAGGGTTGTGCTTGACTTTTTCTTGATGTATCAGGTTACTTTGGGGCAGATACATCCGTCGTTTTGCGGAGGCGGCTAGGCTTGAATTTATTCTTAACCATCTCGTCGGGCTATACTAGCCCTTTCATTGGCAAGGCCTACTAACCCTGAGGTGTTATTCATCCATGCCTTTTGTAGTTGATGATGAAGAGGACAAGGGTCGAGAGTAGGCTGGTTGGTTTATCCAGGTCCGGACGGTAGGAATTATCCTTGTGGAGCTTTTGTCCTTTCCCGAAGGGTGGAATTATGCATGTGAGTGGAGCGTCTGGTGCTTTTTCAGATTTTGCCAATAGCGAAAATCAGTTAAGTAACAACGTTGTCTCCCTGGTTGCAGCAACTTTATGGATGCCAGGCGAAGTCCTCGACCTGCTCGGCTGGGTCCGGAGGCTGGTGACCTATTCGTCCTGCGATGAGCGTCGATGGCAAGCTGTATTCCATGCCATATGGGGAGTGAAATACCAAGGTATCTATGCATGCTGCCTTTGCCTTGGCCTTCCTAAAATTGAGGTAACGTTTTCCCCATTCATTCGTACTAGATTCGCCTCTGCAGATACCGGGCGGTTCCTTGGGATGAGGCAGAGCTCTTTCAAATAGGGGAAGGAGTCATCGGCCTCCGAACCGAGGGATGATGGAAATAAGAGGGATCGGTATCCGCAGTGTGATGGCTCTTTTAGTAGTGCTGACCGGGCCCCTGCTTCCGAAGAAAGGGCATCATCCGAGTCTACTACTCCCGAAGTGTGGTTCCTTTGAGTGAACATATTGCGCCCGAGGTCGGTTCTCCTGGGGCCGAAGAGGCAGGATCAACAAGAGTGTGTTCAGACTTCGAAGAAGTTTGTCGGCTTCACTTTGTGGTGAGTTTGGGCGTAGTTCCCCTGTATTCCGTGTCCTCCTCCCTTTATTGAACTTTCCTTGTGTAGGCTTGTGATAGGTTTATGTATGAGATGCTCTGTCAAGGGGCTAGGCTCCAGAAAATTTTGGACGAGGGCGAGTCCCTTAATCTCCTTAGCGAGGAAAAGGAGGTCGAGTTGCAGCATTGGCGATATGAGGCGTACCAGAGCTTGAATTATGAGAGCTATTTGACGAAGCAGGTAACTTTCCATGACTCGTGTTTTGCTCCCGTTAGACCTTTGAGGTTAACCCCCTTTTTGTTATATTAGCTGCAGAAAAGGACGGAGGCCTTAGAGTACCTTAAGGGCGATGTTGACCGCGCCAGAACTACTTGTGGTGAGCTGAGGGCTCAGGTGCAAGCTCAAGCTTTAGAGGAGGCAGGCACCTTGGCCAAGGTCCCTGCCTTCGAAGCCCAACTTCGCTTGGCTCGTGATGATGCCTAAGTCCAAGCGGATATGATCGGGAAACTCAAGTCTGACCTCTCAAAGATCATGGCTAAAATAATTGATGCCCGGGCTGAAGCGGTGCTGAACCGAACAAGGCTGATCAGGAGATGGAGAATCATATGAAAGATGCTGCAGATGCTCAAGCTAAGTTGAGGTGAGCCCTCGACCAGGAGAAGAGGATTGAGGAATATGTTCGTTGTAGATCCCAAAGAGAAGTACTCGAGGAGATTGGTGCGAGAGGATTTGTTCTCTCAAAGGAATTGACTTGAGCAAGGACGGATGAGCACGATGCGTGATCACTTCATGATGACGAGGCAAAGAGCGAACCCGACAAGTTGTAGCCCTTTGGGGTAGAGCGTATATTTCGCCATTTGGTCGCTTTGTTTTTGATATACATAGAGCATATTTGTAGATGGAGAGTGTGCCTTCTTTGCATATGTAATATAAGAGGAAACTTGAAGCTTTATTTCTTCTGCATCTCTTTTCTGTTATTGCTTTTGACCAGGCAGGCTGGTTTCGGTGTTTGGCGGGATCCTCGTAGGTCTGGAGCTGATCGGACAGGCCCGTGGGCTCTTAAGTGCGATCCTTGATGTGAGCAAGCGCTGGGACCTCCATGCTTTGCCCGACTGTTTGGGCTTGGTCTCTGAGTCGGACTTCGACTCGAGCCTTTTTATCCTTAAATCATTTATGCCCGTGTGGGCAGGTAGTAATTGCTCTCATTTCTTGCCCGTGGGCATTTGCTGTTCAAACTATTTTGGGTCCAGTCTCCGAGTCGCGTTATGATTCGAGATTTAATTGACCCTTATTTATCTTCCGCCTGCATGGGCATATTTCGATGGCCTTTTGTGCTTTTTTTGGTTGTTGAGACCTTTCCACATGTGGCCCGGAGGCTTGCATAGTTAACTATTTTGGATCCAGTCTCCGAATCGGGTTACGATTCGAGCTCACTTTAATCCTCAAGTTATCAATATTTTAGCTGGCGACGATGGCTCTTATGCTGTTTGGTCGTTGAGACCTTTTAATATATGGCTCATAGGCTTGCTTAGCTGGCGACAATGGCTCTTACGCTATTTTTGCCCATGGGCTTTTGTAAGCTTTGTTTTCCGCTCGTTAAGGTCTTTTGAAAGATTTTTGCTTGAACCATTGTCGGTTCTGGAGAACCTCATTTTCAACTCATTATCGGCGATATTTGAGCACCTCGGAAGGTTTATAGCTCGTAGGCTGAGTAGGTCAAAGCCTTTGTGATTCGGTGCTAACATGGTCGAAGCTCGTTTTTACCTGTTGAAGGAAGCCTATTTTAACCGGTTCTTTCCAAAGTATATTCGAAGTAGTGGCTTGCGATTTTTGTTTAGCGATGGTCGGGCGTCCCCGAGTTGCGTTAGTTTGGCTGTATCAGCCGTTTTGACCGTAGTCATATGCGTTTGGCTGTAGCCATTTTTGGTTCCGAGTGACAGTTCAGGCATCTACACCAAGGGTATGCCCTTTTGGGATTCTTACAAATGCGACGTATAGCTTGAACTTCGGAATTTTCATGCTTGTTGAGGTCTTACAATTAGTCATGCCTATTGAGGTCTTACAGTTTTTGTTGCAATGTAAAGTAGACTTGATCATGCCGAGTCTGCCTGCTAGGGGTCTTACAGTTTCGGGTTTTTCAGTGCATGGCGATTGGCGATGAATAACAATATTCGAGTAATCAAATTTGTTTAAGCGTGAAGACTGTTTTTTGTGAGCTCGGAGTTGCCTTGTAGGGGCTTTATGAGCCCGGAGTTCCAACCATGGGGTCATGTAGGTGCTGAATTACTGACTCTAAGTCTCCGAGTATCTCGGGATGCATCTGGCGAAAGGGTCCCTACCGGGAATACACTGTAATTTCCTAGCTCGGAGAATGGGGTGCTGGAAGACATCCTTCGATCCTCAGTCGTAATATAATTTGTTGTGATGAGTTGACCTATATCGGGTCAAAGCTGATCGCTTAGAGGTTTGTCATACCTGAAAAATGTTTTGTGATTTCAGAGCCTCGAGCCGGAGGCCATTAGGGGCATTTGAACTGCTGGTATCCTTTCCCGAGTTCTTCGGGGCGTTTTGGCGAAAGGACTTGTTACCCTGTTTGGAGAAGGATTTCCCTTCCCCTTTTCTATTTTGACAAAATACATTTTTTGATTGCTCAATACAATAGTACATGTTTTTGCCGATGGGGCCTGACTATATCAGTCGTCTGGTCCGACACATCATTTTCCTACAGGAAACCTCATTTGGCGTTTTCAAAACTCTTTCAAGCGGGCAGTTTTTCGGGGGGAATGCCCCATGCCTATTCAAATGTCGGCCGCTAGGATAGTCTTGAATATATTTTCAGAGTTCCCTCTTAAGCGGCTTGCAGACGTTGCCTCATTAAAAACCTTTCCGGTAAAAGCCCTTCTTCCCGAATAAAATCTCGGTCGAAGGAAAAGAGTGCAACGGGTGCGCCTTTGGGGCCTCGAGGTATTGCAATAGCACTATCGTCCTGGTAGCTCTGATCGGGTGCTTGTACGAAGGTTAATTCCGAATAATAATAATAATAATAAAAAAATGGTTGTACCTTGAAACGGGGTATGCCGGCGATGCCTTGGGATCAATATTTTATAACTGCCCAGGGCGGAGATGCGGCATGGATCTTTACTCTGTTTTGTCAAGTTCGACCGGAGGTGAGACCTGGTTTTCTTGTTGTTTCATTCGGGGGTGGAGGTATGAATGTTGGTACTGCATCGTGTATAGTGAACATTTCCCTTGCTGCATGTCATTGCCCGTAGACAATTTTGACTCTATCCTTTGTCCGAAATTTTATCGCCTGGTGGAGGATGGACGGTACTACTCTCAGGTAGTGTATCCAAGGTCGTCCAAATAAGGCGTTATACCTCATATCTCCCTCGATGACATGGAATTTGGTGTCTTGGGTTGTGCCGGCCACGGTAACCGGAAGGACGATTTCTCCTTTCGTCATTTCGCTCGCCATGTTGAATCCATTGAGGACCCAGGTGGCGGGCACGATTTGTTCGAGCAGCCTGAGTTGTTCTATCACCCTCGACTTGATGATATTAGCCAAGCTATCTGGATTCACGAGTATACAATTTATTTGAAAATAATTTACAAGAAATGAGATTACTAGGGTATCGTTGTGGGGTTGAGACAGGGCCTCGATGTCCTCTTTGAGGAATTCCCGGAGGTTCCCTTTGTTGAGCAATCGAGCCACTTCCTCCCGTAGCTGATGGCAATCCTCGGTCCTGTGACCGTACGTGTTGTGAAATTCGCATACTAAGTTGTAATTTCTCTGCGAAGAGTTTGACTGTATTGGTTTGGGCCACTTGGGCTCTCTGATCCTACTAATGGCAAACATGATGTCTGAAACGTCGATGCAGAAGTTGTATTCCGATAAATGGGGCGCGTTTGTTGGAGCTATTTTTGATCAAACATGGTTCTTTTGGCGAGCCCTCGAAGGTCCTATCCTTGATCCATCCTTCGATCGTTGCGAAGTAGGTTGCACCTTGGGGCATTCCTTCTGTCTTCGAGGTACGGTTGATACCTTTCTTTGTTTAATTTTGAATCTTTTACCAGGAGTTTGTTTGGGTATACAGAGCCCGAAGGGCCTCCCTATTGGTCATCCTCAGTCCTGATCTTCTACTGGTACCGGTTGTGGATGTCCGGCCAGGTCACGGCCGGATATTCGATCAGGTTCTACTTCAGCTGTTTCGAGGCCACCGAGCTTCATTCATTCAGGCCTTGGGTGAAGGCCTGTAGCGCCCAATCGTCGAAGACTGGTGGCAGCTCCATCCGTTCCGTCTGGAAGTAAGACACGACTTCTCGCAGCATCTCGTTCTCTCTCTGCTTAATTTTGAAAACATCAGACTTCCTTGTTGCTACCTTGATGGCTCCAGCATGTGCTTTTACGAAGGAGTCTGCCAACATGGCGAATGAATATATGGAGTTGGGAGCCAAGTTGTGATACCACATCATGGCCCTCTTCGAAAGTGTTTCTCCGAATTTTTTCAGCAACACAGACTCGATCTCGTCATTTTTGTTACCTTTTACTACGCAGGTATAGGCAGTAACGTGTTTGTTGGGGTCGGTGGTACCCTTGTACTTAGGGAGTTCCGTCATTCTGAACTTTTTAGGGATGGGCTTTGGGGCCGCTTCCTCTGGGAACGGACTCTGTATGAACTTCTTCGAATCCAAACCTTTCAGGACTGAGGGTGCTCCCGGGATTTGATCCACCCTAGAGTTGTAGGTCTCGACCTTTTTATCGTTGGCTGAAATCATCTTCTCACCTGACTCGATCCTTTTGGTGAGGTCCTCGAGCATATTCACTATGGCGGGGTCAGCTGCTGACCCGTTATTGCTTGATCTTTCGGGTACCTGCTTGGCGGGGGGAGCTACCTCTGATACTATTGTGCTGGGAGTTCTCGGATGGCTTTGCAACTGAGTAATGGCTAGCTGTTGTGCCTGCAACATTTCAAAAATAACATGAAGACTAACTTCCTATTCCTCCCGGGCTGGGGTTTTTTGAGCTTCCTGTTGGTCGTTGTGTCGTATGCTCCTGTTAGTGTGAGAAGTTTCGTCGATTTGTTGTGCGTCCTATGAGTTTGTGTTCGCTAGAATTGGTCAGGGAACGTTATCTGGTTAAAGTGGTGCTACGGCGATCGGGACAGCCATGCCATTGTCCCCGTGATTCTCCAGGTTGTCGTTCTCGACTCCATTTACCGAGCCTAACATTTTTTCCTGAAATCAAAGGATCCTGGACAAGAAAAAGTGTGAAAGATAATGTGTGTTTCTGCAATGAAACTAGCAAGAAGATAATCACTATTATTTTTAGCCCCACGGTGGGCGCCAAACTGTTTACCGTGAAAATGGTAACAACAATTAAATTTGTAAATGGGATTCTAAAAATACGTGATCTATTCATGAGCAAGTTGTTCGAGCAGTTGATGCTAATAATATGGAATCTAATGACAAGTTAGCTAAAACGAGATAGTAATTGAACCGTAGGGCATGCTGCCCGGGTATAGGTCTTATCGATGAAGGACCTCGGGGTCGAGCTCGAGCTATCGAAGATAGTCGGAGATGGGATAACAATTGACGATATAATTAAACAAGGCTCTTTATGGCCAATACTAAGGCGTACGATGAAGAATGAGTAAGAACATGATGAATATCGATGTGGCCTCGGGCCATTGAGAACGAACAAGCTTAGAAAGAAGAGAGAGAGAGAGAGAGAGAGAGAGAGAGAGAGAGATTATTGCACTTGTGAAGAAATGGAGCAACATCAGTCCGTTACAAGGTAACGTGAGTCTCCTTTATATAGGAAGGGAACTCGGCTGCAAGTACATGGGCGTTAATTACAAAGTATGGATATGGGATGGCTTGACGTGACGCCTCAGCATAGGCTCGAGATAGGCCGGCCCTATTAGACTTAGTCGTGTGCCTTGGGAGCTTCCCCCTTTTTCTTGGCTTCGATCTCCGTTTTTCCCTACGTAGGGCCTTGACGAGCCCCGAGGTCGGGAACTCAGTCGTGTCCTCCCGCCCTCGAGTTCTCGAGGTGTTCTTTCGAAGTGACTTGTCATCAAGAATTCAAGTCTTCTTATTTTTCCGCGTACACTAACATCTCCCACATAAGCTAAATATGCATCACACCCTTTCTCAACCATACGCTGAGCTTTAAGAAAAGAGATAACTCTACTGGGAGTGTGATCTAAAGTACCCCTCCAGTCAACACGCAGTACACCTAGCATAGTCAGCGTCACGGTTTTTGTGTGACAATCAAGAATAGCATAATGGGGCGACAACCAGTCCATGCCCAAGATAATATAAAAATCTACCATGTTGAGCAACAACAAAATCGGCTCTGAAATCAAAACCACTAAGAGCAACCAAACACGACCGATAGATGCGGTCCACAATAAGAGAATCTCCCACAGGAGTAGAAACATAAATAGGGGAACTCAAAGAGTCCCGAGATACACCCAAACACGGAACAAAATAAGAAGACACATAAGAATAAGTGAGGCCTGGATCGAATAGAACCGATGCATCTCTGTTACAAACCAGTATAATACCTGTGACGACAGAATCGGAGGCAACTGCCTCGGTACGGGCAAGAAGGGCATAGTATTAGGCCTGGCCTCCCCATTTAGGGCGACCTATACCTTCCCGACCTCCACCTCTAGCTGGCTGAGCAGATAGGGTAGCAATTGGAGTCGTAACCATAGCCTGAGAACTTTGTGGGGCACGCTGTGGCAGAGAAGTTTGTGGAGGTGCACCCCTCCCAACTCTGGGGCAATCCCTCACCATATGACGGGTGTCACCACACTCAAAGCAATCTCTAGGAGGATGTGGTGGATGTGACTAGCTCGGGCCAGGTCTACTGGACTGACCTCTGAGAACACCCCGCACAGGAGGCGCGCTAGAAACTAGAGGTGCATAATAAGGCTTCTAAGGTCTATGAGGATCTGGAATACCACTGGCTACTAGAAGAGCTGAATGAACAGGGTGACTCATATAACCCCTACCATGACGACCTGCTGCTGGGGCACGGGCACCAGAGAAATAGCCCGACTCTCAAGATCTCTTGGCCTCCCTCTCCTCTCTCTCCCTAACATGCATACTCTCAATCCTCATAGCAATGATCACCACCTGCTGATAAGAAATATCCATCTCCAACTCATGATCCATGCTAGACCTGATGCTGGGAATAAGGCCCTCAATAAACCGGCGAACCCTCACCTGAACAATAGAAACCAAGGCTGGTGTATGCCTAGCCAAACTGGTGTAACGGACAACATACTCTGAGACAGTCATAGCACCCTGGCGCAAATGCTTAAACTCTCTGCGCCATTTGTCCCTGAGACTCTGAGGAACATACTCCCCTAGGAATAGATCTGAAAACTGAGTCCAAGTCAGCGAAGCAGCCTCATCTGGACTGTCTAACTCATAGGTGCTCCACCACTCATAGGCGGCTCCTCGAAGCTGGAAGGTAGTAAAGGAAACCCTGCTCGATCCTAATATACCCATGGTACGGAGAATGCGGTAACTCTCATCTAGAAATCCTAGAGCATCCTCTTATGCCAGACCACTGAATACAGGAGGCTTGTACCTCTTGAACCTCTCAAGCCTTAGCTGCTCCTCCTCGGAAGTCGCTGCCCTGTCCTCGGGCTAAACTGGCACTGTAGGCGGTACAGGAATAATCTCAGGGACCTGCTCAACATACACTTGCTGCTCAGGAGTGCGGGCGGCGGGAGTCTGTGCTCCTCCCCCAGCCTGAGATGTAGTTGCAGTAAGGGGAAGCAACCTTGCCTGAGCCAGAGTGGTGTACATGCTCATGAACTATGCCAAAGTATCCTGAAGAGCTAGAGTGATGGTAGCAGTAGGCATGTCAGGTGCCTGTACTTCGGCTGGAACTGCTAGTGGTACCTCGGCGATAACTCACGCAGGTGCTCTGGCTGCACCACGTGCGCGTACTCAGCCTCTACCCCGGCTCAGCCTCTGACGGCTGCAGTAGGGGGCGTAGGTGCCTGATCATCTCGGGTAGCACGTGTCCTCGCCATCTGTGAGAGAATAGAAGACAGAAGTTTAGAATTGTAATGTCAAAATATCGCATGACAAGGAAATCAAATAAAGTGGAATTTTCCTAACAGTTACATAACCTCTCGTAGATAAGTACAGACATCTCCATAATGATCAGCGAGACTATAATAATTCGGCTTGTGATCCATGACTCCTATGAACCTAGAGATCTGATACCAACTTGTGACGACCTCGATTCGCCCTCTGTGAACCATCGTGATGACACTTAGTCTCTATGACTAGGTAAGCCTAACAAATGCGGAAAAATAAACAAAACTTGCGGAAGAAATAATCAAAAGCCAAAAATAACTTAATGAAATAATATTTAAAATGCCGCTTGGCATATACAACACAACTTCTCGGAATCTAACACACTATCCCAAAACCTGAAAACTCATGGAAACACAAGCCTTTGCAATATCTAACAGTCTAACTCCAGAATATCTAACAAGAAAGAAAAATACAGAAGGGCAATGTTTAACAGCTAGAATAGAAGGGACTCCTCGGTCTGCGGACGCGGCAGATGTACCTCGAAGTCTCTAGAGCAGTCGTCTCCCTTAAGGATGGTAGGCCAGAGTAACGGTACCTGGATCTGCACATGAAAAACATGCACAGAAGGGGCATGAGTACACCACAATGGTACTCAGTAAGTGTCAAGCCTAACCTCAGTTGGGTAGTGACGAGGAAGGTCAGGGCCCTACTGAGTTTAAATTAAATATGTATAGAACAGAACAATATAAATGAGTACAGCAATAAAATAACACAGGATGTACAGGACAACAACAACTATACAGAAACAAGGTAAACACGGAGAAGAATAACAGCTCAGCACCAATAATAACAATCGAGGGTCTCCTAGGATACCATCTTTTAGTCCCATATGTACATATCTAATGGATTTCATGGGATCTCGTCCCAAAGTCCAACTCATAGTACGCGGGGATCTACCGGAATCCCATTCTGTAGTCCCAAATATAAATACCCAGTACTAGGGGAATCTACCAAGTGTATTTTCGTAGTTCCATATAACTGAGCAGGGGGATCTACCGGAATCCCACATTCGTAGTCCCAAAATAAACAGACAAGGGGGAGCTACCGGATTCCCACATCCGTAGTCCCAAAATAAATACACAGTAGCAACAGAAAAATGTACAGAAATGGAAAAATTTCATATTAAGGCAACAAGTGATTCTAGCTTAACATGCTGCACATAATTTAGGTAAGGTAGGTTGAACAAATAAAGCAATTAAGTCACTTAGACATGCTTTCCTAAGCTAACAACAGGCTTAATAGTGCAAGTAATAGAAACTGGAAAGGAAACATACTAGTAATTACTTAAAGAAAATCGGATTTCCAATAATTAGCACAAGTACGCACTTATCACCTCCCGTACAAAGCATTTCAATTACCAAATATACCAACCCTAAGGGGAAGGTCCCCCACACAAGGTTAGACAAGCCACTTACCTCGAATTGGCTCAAAAATCAATCTGAAACCACTCTCTTGCCACTAGTACTCGACTCCAAATGACCCAAATCTATTTAATTCAATTTCATAATGTAAATGACACTTCAAGTAACTGATTCTACAATTAAATTCTAAGCTAACATGCAAAATTAGGTAAAATGGCCAAAACATCCCTCGGGCCACGTCTCGGAATTGGGTAACATTTATATTTCCAGAACTCTCGCACTCTCACGAGTTCAGTCATATCAAAAGTACCAAAATCAAACCTCAATTTGTCCCTCAAATAATCAATCAAAGGTCTCCAATTAGACAAGCCCTAACCCCCTAATTACCACTGATTTTACTTAATTTTTCATGCTTAAATTGATAAAAGTCATTCTAATAATGAGTTTAGGGACCAAAGACCTTACCCTAATGAACTCCTCCGAAAATCCCTCTTGAAAAGTGCTCCCCAATCTTCTTCTCGTTTTGAAAAAGATGAAAATGGCTAAATTTTGCAAAGGCAAGAATTTATATATTCTTCCCAGCGATTTCTACATCTGCGGTCCCGCTTTTGCGAACCAAAGGTCGCACTTGCGACCTTTTCACTTAATGTCCAGGTTCCGTATCTGTGACTTTCAATCCGTAGATATGGTACCACTTCTGCGGAATTACAGCCGCTTCTGCGTTTCCTAAAGAAATTCCCAAATTCCGCTTCTGTGAGCCAAACCGCAGGTGCGGTTATGACAGAACCAGCAACTGAAGCTGCAACTCTAACTCCAAAAATCTTTTCGTCAACCATCCGAATTTATCCAGATGCCCCTGGGACCTCAACCAAACATGCCAACCAATCCTAAAACATCATTCAAACTTGTTTCAACCTTCAGAATGCTCAAAACAATATCAAAACACCTATTTTTCATCGGATTCAAGCCTAAGAATTTCAAAAACTCTAAAAATACGTTGTCGATCAAAAAGTCTATCAAACCTCGTTCGAATGACCAGAAATTTTGCACACACATCACATTCAATGCTACAGAGCTACTCCAACTTCCGGAATTCCATTCCGACCCTTGGTTAAATATCTTACTATCAAACCGAAAACTTCAAAATTCGACCTTTCGGCATTTCAAGCCTAAATTAGCTACGGACCTCCAAAACACAATCCGAACATGCCCCTAAGCCCGAAATTACCCAATGGAGCTAACGAAACCATTTAATTTCCATTCCGAGGCCGTCTTTATACTATTCCGACTACAACCAACTTTCCAACACTTAAGCTCTCATTTAAGGACTAAGTGTCCCAAAACTTTCCGAATCTCAAAATCGAACATCCCGACAAATCAAAATAGCAGAAATAAACTTGGGGAAAATAGTTAATAGGGGATCGGGGCGTTAATTCTTATAACGACCGGCTGGGTCGTCATAGCAAAGAATGTTCTTGTTCTTATATTCAATGTTGTGTATTGTATCCTCAACAAGATGATAAAGGTCCCCTTTATATATGAGGGGGAATCCCAACATAGTGCAGACGTATTTATTGCAAGGATTTGAGGCTGGTACAGCCATTTAATTATACGGTACGGGCTTGAACTAGCCTAATACATTTGGTCTGTTTTAATCACGTGTCTTGAAAAATTCCCGTTGGTCTATCGTAACCATTGATTTGCACTACCTTGAGGTCGACTATTGAGAACCCTCAAGGTCGAACCCCGAGCTGAGCCTCGAGCCCTCTAGGGGTGGTCTCACGAAGTGCCATGATGACCATAAAATCGGACTCTCTAATTTTTACCGTGTACAGATAGTTGCCACATTTCTTAGAGTGAAATGATAAGAAATGACTTTGACATATATCCCTTTGAGCTCCCCGCGATGATGTCACGCTTATGACGTTAGCTTTTGTGATAACTGAAACGTCCCATTGGTTCATCTTTCCAGAAGTGTTCCGTGCATTGTCGGTTTATTTTCTCAAAGCGATAATATCGCCGCCGATCCGTCTCCCAAAAAGCATTGATTGTGCCTGTCAGTACGTTTCCCAAGGCATTGATTGCGCCATCGGTTACTCAACTGCCTTTCTATAAATGGAAGCTTTCTTGAACCAAAACTCCATCCAGTCATTCTTCAACAACCTTTAACTCTTTTCTTCTCTTCATCTTCATCCAACTCTATTTTTCATGTTTCAAGCCCGTGACCATAAGGTCCCACAGCAGCTGTCTCGTTAGTTGTGTCATGGTTCTTTCTCAGAGCTTTTCCCCACTGAGCGGGATTGTACTAGTTTTTTGTTGTTGTTGTTGTTGTTGGTCCAAAATAATGATAGAGGGATCTCGAATTACCCATGTATTAGAGGATATATGGACTGTAACCTGCTGCTCATCTCTCTTAACGTCAACCTGGTGTGGCACTTCACTCCTTTTGCTTTCCATGGAGTGATGTGGTTCCATCCGATAACATTTGCATCCCACACCGGTGCAATGTCTCAAGAAGTGGCTTCCCAATAGTAGTGCTGGCGAGACTCGTACTCCCCAAATTTTTCACCAAGCCATAATTTTCCCCGCCTGTTAAAAGATTTTGCTCTTTGATAGGCTACACCCTCTTCCTCATCTTTTTCTGCATCTTCGAGATTCTTGAAGGTGCTGTTTGGAAGATCCAAATGCCCCCCCCCAAGGAAACGATTCTTGCAGATGTCACTCCCGAGGTTGTACCTCCGACAATAGATTAGGCCTTCTGATTGTTGTTTTTTGCTTCTTTTTTCTATGTAAGGACTTCTCATGGGATTTTGTAATCATCGTTTATTAATACAAAATTATTTCTTGAACTTATATTTGATTTGTGCTGGATTTCCCTTTGTCTATGTTTGTAAAGAATCTGAGCATGTGACTTTACCAATCGGTCCGAATACCGGCCCCGGGCGTAGGTATTCCCTTGGTTCTTGGTTGGTTAATATTATATTCCCTGAAACCCTTTGTTGTTGCTCGGACTTCGAATTTTTGAACAAATTTTAGCCTTTTATGCCTCGTTGATAGTCCTTGAGGGAGAAATTGCTCGAATATCAAAGAATAAAGATAGTCCTTAATGTTTCACAAACAGTCCCCAAGTGAGAGTTTGATTGAGCTCGGGCGGCCTAAAAAACTTGATTTGAACTTAGAGTGAAGATAGCCCTAAGGCGTTATAATATACCTCGGATGAGGATACGCTTGGACTTGGATGGCCCCTGGTCTAAAGTAAACGAGACAAAATTTTACTTGATCTGAAGGTGAAAATAGCCCTGAGGCTTCATTAGTGATTCTCGAGTGAGAATTAGCCCAAGACCAGGTAGCTCGGGGGCAAACAATCGGGTGAATGACCCGCACTTGTAATAGCAGAGATCCTCAAGATAGGGTACCACCTCGAAGTTAGGTTTATATGAATAGCTCCTTAGAGCCTAATTTTATTTGACAGATGTCCTCGAGATTGGACACCATCTCGAGGCTAGGTTGGAATTGATGGCTCCTTAGAGCTCACCGTTATGGTAACAGAGATCCTCGAGATCGGGCACCATCTCGAGGCTAGATTGGCATGGGGATTTCTGATCCTCGAACGTTGTGTGATAGCATCATTCGTGTGGCTCGGCTATAGAGCGACCGGGATGGTCACATCGGTATACTTCCCTAAAAGTGATAATGGCCTAGTTAGAATTAATTGGCCTTCAGAGTAGGCAGACAATCGTCGCTTTCTCTATATATGAGTTCGCTTTCCCCTTATTTGTGGGTTCCGCTACTTTGAGCAGTTGTCCTTTTTATAGAGATCTCCTTCCTTGCGTCAGCCTTTTCACCATTTTAATTCAAAGTTTTTGCCTGGGTTTTCATTTTCCTTCTCTTGTTTTATGATATCCATGGTTTCTACGCCCAAATCCATTTACCAAGAAGAGAAGGCTTTCGCCCCTGCTTCCCGCTCAATCGGTGGTACACTATCGGTGTCTGGCGAGCTAAACTCAAGATGTTTTGTCTTGAGGAGGGACCTTTTGTTAGAGATACCTCCTAATGTTGAGGACCATTGGGATCATGCATCAAGGTTCACTTCATCAATAGGAGAGGGAGACCTCGAGGCAGTGATGAGAGACAGCGGATGGGGAGAGAAGGTGAGACTACAGGTACATTCCCTGAAAGAGAACATCACGGCTCATGTAGAGGGGTTTTTGAACGTATACATGTACCCCTTCACGTTGGGCCCCCTCGATAGAGTCGTGCTTGACTCCTGTCCCCTGGCACAGGTTTACCCATTGTTCCCCAGGATAGTGCTGATCCTAAGGTTCTTTGCGGAAGAAGCCAAGCTCTAGTTCACCCTTAGCCATCTCATCAAATTGTACCAATCCTTTCATTGCAGAGGCTTGATAGCTTTGCGATGCCGATCCGACAGGTCCTTTGTTATTGATGATGAAGAAGATGGCGACCGAGGGTGGATGAATTGATTCGTCCAAGTTAGGACTGTGGATATTATCCCCGTGGAGTTCCTGCCATTTACTGAGAAATGGAATGTCACACGTAAGTGGTACACTTGTGTTTTTATCATTTTTGCTCACAGTGGAGAAGAATTCTGTAAAGACGCTTTCCTTTCTTTTTTTGCAGCAACCCCGTGGATGCCATACTTGGTCCCCGATCTGACTGATTGGGCTTGGAAGCTGGCAGCCCACTCGACTTATGATGAGCGTAAGTGGTGAGATATATCCAAAGGTATATGGGAGGGAAAACACCATGATACGTGATGCGTGATTTGCTTTATTTGGAGTGTACTTTCCTCGATGTGTACTAACTCCATCATCGTAGACATTGGAGAATTTCTTGAGGTGAGATTGTTCTCCCTTGGAGGGGAGGAGGGGTCGTTGGCTTTTGGACCGAGGAAAAATAACAAATGGAAGGAACCCTCGTAGGGCGAAGGTGCTCATAGCGGACAAGTCCTGCTCGGAGGTCCAAAGAAGATGTCTCGGCTAATCCTGTAATGCTCGAGGCTTCTGGCCTTGGAAAATTGGTTCCTCCCTTGTCGTCATCTTCTTTTCCCATCAAAGTTACAACGAGGGACAAGGATTTCCTGTCGCCGTGTTCTCTTCCCGTTAAAGGTACTTCGAGGGGTTTCGAGGCCAGGGGCCGCCTGACTCAAGCGAGGTCTCAAGCGATCATGTTCCTATCGAAAGCGGTTCTGCTGGGGCCGATAAGACTAGGCTGGTAGGTGTGTGTTCGACCTTTGAGGAGGCTCAGAAGCTCTATTCCGTGGTGAGTTTTGGCAAATTGTATTAGTTTTTTTGTTTTGCACTTCTACTTTTTTATTGAGCTCCTTTTTTATAGGCCTTTGGCAAGTTCAAGTTAGAGATGCTTCATCGTGAAGCCAGGTTGTGAAAAGCCTTGGACGCGAAGAAATCCCTCAGGCTTCTTTGTGACAAAAGGGAAGATGAGTTGGTGTACCTACGGTACGAGGAAAATCGTAGTCTGAATTATGAAAGCCACCTTGAGAAACAGGTAACTTTTGCTCTGAGGGAATGCATGCTTCTTCTTCTATCCTCGGTGATTAATGTTCTGATATTTTAGTTGCAGAGCAAGACAGAGGATTTGGAACGCCTTTGGGGCAAGGTTGGCCAGGCCAAGTATGAGTGTAATGGTCTAAAGGCTCAGAAAGATGCCTATATTGTGGCCAATAGAATGCTTCGGTCAAAGTTTCTGCCCCCAAGGTACAGCTCCAGAACACCCGTGAAAACATCTCGGTTCAGATGAGCAGGATTGCAAGGCTCGAGTCCGACCATTTGGAGATGAAGCCCGAGATTGTGGATGCCCGGGCTGAAGATGAAGAGATTCGGGCTAAGGCTAACAAGAAAATGTCCGTCTATTTAAAATACGTTACTGATGCTCGAGCTAAGTTGATAGGTGCTTCAAATCGAGAGAGAAAAAGCAATAAATATGCCCGCTGCAAATCTCGGAGGGAAACCCTCGAAGAGATTCATGCTAGGGGCTTCGATATCTCGGAATAGATAGCGCAAGCCAAGGCAGATGAATACGACGCCAAATTCCTCGTATCTAATGCCAAAGATAATGGAGAAGAGCTGATGGGGCTGCAGTCCCCGAAGGGAAAATAGACTAGGCTTTTTTATTTTTGATTCTTTGTACAATGTTCTAAGAGAACTTTGTAAATGTAGCCTTGCACTATTTCATACATGTGTATATATAAAGAAACCTTTCGGTTTTCTCCTTCCATGAATTTCTATTTGCTTGTGTATATCTTTCTTTGTATTGAACTTATACGTCCATTGATAATTGGCTAGACGATTTGACCTTCGTATGGAAACCCTAAGGTTCACAATTTGGCCCTGCGGCTTGTTAGGATGGCCCATAGGCTCTTATGAGTGGGGTCGGTACGAACTTTAACATAGGCTGGCGATAGTGGCTCTTTCGCATCGGGTCATTACGACCTCTAATTTTAAGCTGGCGACAGTTGCTCTTATGCTTTTTCCCATAAGCGTATTCAGTTAACTTTTTTGGGCTCAATCTTCAAGTCGGATTTCGACTTTAGCTCATTGACCCTTCAGTTTTTGAATTTTAAGCTGGCCCTTAGGCTCTTACGTGTTAGGTCGGTACGACCTCTAATATGGGCTGGCGACAGTGGCTCTTATGCATTGGGTCAGTACGACCTCTAATATAGGCTGGCGACGGTGGCTCTTACGTAATGGTTCGGTATGACCTCTAATGTAGGCTTTATTTTTACCTCACTAAAGACTTTTTGAAGTTTTGTGTTTGCCCGGCTCGATAAGAACCTTGATTGTGAGTCGTTATGTAGCGATGAATGAACACCTCGAGAGGTTTTGCTCGATGGCTGAATTGTTTCGAAGCCTATTGTTTGGAGCTAATATGATCGAAGATCTTTGGCTTATGCCGAGGATAGCCTGATTAACCAGTTCTTTTTGATGATTTTTTGAAGTAATTGAAGGCCTGTGATTTTATAGCTACGGTTGGGCATCCCCGAGTCGCGTGAGTTTGGCTGGTACAGCCTTGTGACCGTAGTCATTATATTTGGCCGTAGCCTTTCAGTCCCAGAGTGAAGTAGTTTTGGCATCTATACTGATATACAGCCATAGCTTTAAGATAGCGATCATGCCTTCTGTAAGGTCTTGGGGTCTTACAGCCTTGAGTCTTTGATAGCTCGATGGGATGAGAGTCGACGACAGTCCCTGAGTCGTCAAAAGTTTTTTGGCTCTGAAGCCATTCTTAGTAAATTTGGTGTTGCCTCATTGAGGGCTTTCGAGTTCGAAGTTTCTGACCTGGAGGTCTTATCGCTTTGAGTTTTGATGTTAGTCCCCGAGTGTTTAGGGGAATTTAAGTCCCTGGAGCCGTTTCTTGTAAATATAGCATATTTCTTTAAAGCATGAAACATTTTTGGTGGTTAAAGATACTTCTTTGATTACTTGGTACAAGTATACATGTTTTGACCATCAAGGGCTCAATTATTCTATGCGGACACGATTCGTTCGACCGTTTGGACTGATACATCATTTTCCTATCGAGACTCTTTTTGGCTCATCTTGACTTCTTCAAGAAGATTATCTTCTGGGGGGATGCCCCCTAGTGTTCGATGTTGATCGAAGAGAAGCCTTGAATTCTTGTTATGTTCTCCTTAGGTAGCATATGGATGTTGCCTCGTTAAAAACCTTGCCGGTAAAACCCTTCTTGGGATAAAACCCGATTGAAGGAAAAGAGTGCAACGTATGCTTTGAAACCTAAGGTCTTTGAGCTAGACAGCGCTTCGAGGGTTCTAATCGGACACCTACGCAAAGGTTAGTGTAAGATGTAAAAATAAAAAGGGAGATGGTTATGCCTTAGTGGTGATGGACCTTTAAGCCTCAATATGCTTCAAACGTTTGTTGTGGGGACGCACCATGGTCCTTAGCTTGTTTTATTCGGGTGTAGCTGAGAATGTATCTCGTGATTGCTACTTCATTGTTTGCTTATCCTTTGGCTCCTTCGATGTTGGAGGCTTTGATGCTACTGCCACATCGCGCACCACAAACATTTCCCTCGCTGCATGTTGTTCCCCATACACGGTTTTTATTTCGTCCTTCATCGGAAACTTCATAATTTGATGAAGGGTTGATGGTACTGCTCTCATGCAGTGTACCCATGGCCTTCCGAGCAAGGCGTTGTACCACATGTCTCCTTCGATGACATGGAATTTGACATTTTGGGTCGTGCCAGCCACGTTGACCGGGAGGGTGATTTCCCCATTTGTTATTTTGCTCGCCATGTTGAATCCGTTGAGGACTCGAGAGGCGGGCACAATTTGGTCGAGCAGTTTGAGCTGCTCTACCACCCTCGACCTAATAATGTTGGCCGAGCTACCTGGATCCCCAAGCAAACGCTTAATTTGAAATGTATTCACAAGAAAAGAAATTACCAAGGCATCATTATGAGGTTGAGACAGGGTCTCGACATCCTCGTCGCTGAATGTGAGAGCATCTTCGAGTATGTAACCCCAAGTTTGCTGCTCTCTGGTGATGGATATTTTTGTTCTTTTGATAATGGGTTCCTGCAGGATGTCAATTCCTTTAATAATCATGTGGATTACATGTTGCGGCTCATCTATTTCATTCTTCCTGTTTGCCTCTCTTTCCCGGAACTAATTTTTGGCTCGATCGCTAAAGAACTCCCAGAGGTGACCTTTGCTTAGTAGATGGGCTACTTCTTCTCGGAGCTATCTACAATCTTGAGTCCTATGACCGTATGTGCCTTGAAATTCGTACACTAAGTTGGGGTTCCTCTGCGATGGATCTGATAGAACAGGTCATGGACACCTGGTGTCTTTGATTTTACCGATGGCAGATACGATGTCTGAAACGTCAACGTTAAAGTTGTATTCCGATAGGGGGTGCCTCCGTCGGTCCTGTGTGTTTGTCGAATCTGGCTCTGCTCACGGGTCCCCGAGGATTCTGACCTCGATCTGTCCTTCGATCATTTCGGAGTATGTTATGCCTTGGGGCATTTCTCCAATCTTCAGTGTATGGTTGGTACCTTTCCTTGTTTGGCTTTGGCTCCTTTGTCAGGAGTCTTCTTGGATATATCGAGCCCGAGGGTGCTCCCAATTGGTCGTCCTAGACCCTGATTTTTGATAGATATCAATTATGGATATCCGACCAAGTCACGATGAGATATTCAACCAAGTTCTGCTTTAGCTACTCCGAAGCCACCGAGCTTCGTTCTTTTAGACCTTGGGTGAAGGCCTGCACTGCCCAGTCATCAAAGACTGGTGGTAATTCCATTTGCTCCATTTGAAATCGAGATACACACTCTCGCAACATCTCGCTTTCTCTCTTCTTGATTTTGAAGACGTCGGACTTCCTTGTAGAGACCTTGATGGCACCGGCATGTGCTTTTATAAAGGAATCTGCCAGCATGGCGAATGAGTCTATCGAATTCGGAGCTATGTTCTAATACCACATTATGGCCCCTTTTGAAAGTGTTTCTCTGAACCTTTTTAGTAGGACGGATTCGATATCGGCGTCCCTCAGGTCGTTTCCCTTCACCGCACAAGTGTAAGCAATGACATGCTCGTTGGGGTCCGATGTTCCGCTGTACTTCGAAAGATCGAGAATTCTGAATTTCTTCGGGATGGGCTTTGGAGCGGCATTTTGTGGGAATCACGTTTATATGAACTTCTTTGAATCTACACCCTTCAGGATCGGGAGTGCGCCCGGGATCTAAGCGACCCTCGAGTTGTATGTCTCTACCTTTTTGTCATTAGCTTCTATTATCTTTTTGCCCGACTCAATCCTCTTTGTGAGGTCCTCGAGCATCTTCATAATAGCGGGGTCGGCTGCTGACCCATTGTTGCTCGACCTTTCAGGTATCTGTTTGGTTCGAGGTGCCGTTTCCGGGGCCACTGTACTTGGGGTTTTTTGGTGGCTTTGCAGTTGAGCAATCGCTAGATGTTGTGCCTGCAACATCTCAAAAATAACGTGAAGGCTAACCTCTTGTTCCTCCCGAGTTGGGGTTTTCTGAGCTTCTTATTGGTCTCGTTGGCGTATGCTCTTGTTAGTGTGGGAGCTTATATCGACATGTTGGGCATCGCATTAGACCATATCCACGGGGATTGGCTCTGGTGCATCGTCAGGATTTTGTGGTGGTACACCAATACCTGGAACAACTACACCATTCTCTCTGTGGTCTTCAAGACCATTGTTTTCATACACATTTACTGAGTTAGACATTTTGACCTGAAATCGGAGATTCTTGGACAAGAAAAAGTGTGAAAGATAACTTGCATTATGTAGTAAACCAGCAAGACAACAATCACTATTATTTTTAGCCCCACGGTGTGCGCCAAACTGTTTACCTTGAAAATGGTAATCACTGATTTTATGGTTATAAAAATATATGATTTATTTTTATGCTAGTTGTTAGGCAGTAGATGCTAAGTGTGAGACTAGAAAATTAGATAAGTGCACAAAAGCAGTATATTTAAGCAAACCAAGTGGCTGAGAATCGGGGCCTCGAGGTTGAGCTAGGTATTAAGGTATGTACAGTCGATGGAGGACTAACAGTTTTGAGAGCTTTGATGAAGGCTCTTTATGATCATTAATGAGTAATAAATGAATTACAATTAATGAAACGCAATGAATGTAAGTAATAGAATCAAGGAAGAATATGTCTAATTAGGGAGCAGAGAATGTTCTTGTTCTTGTATTCAATGTTGTGTATTGTATCTTCTAAAAGATGATAAGGGTCCCCTTTATATATGAGGGGGAATTCCAACATAGTACAGACTCATTTATTACAAGGATTTGAGGCTGGCATAGCCATTTAATGGCACGGTACGGGCTTGAACTAGCCTAATAGACTTGGTCAGCTTTGAACACGTGTCTTGGGAAATTCCCGTTGGTCCATCGTAACCATTTATTTGCATTGCCTTGAGGTCGACTATTGAGAACCATCAGGGTCAAACCCGAGCTGAGCCTTGATCCCTCTGGGGGCAGTCTCACAAAGTGTCATGACGACCATAAAATCGTACTCTCTCATTTTTACCGTGTACGTACATCTTTGACTTTTCTCGTTTGTTGCGCTTTACTCTAAACTATATTCCATGGTAGTTAGTGAGATCAATGTTCTCCTACCTTAATTGCTATCATTGCTTTTGTATGTCACGACCTAAAATTCCAACCTTGGGACCATGATGGAGCCTAACATCAACTTAATAGGCAAGCCAACGTTAGTAAATTAACTAATCAGTTTTAATAATTAATACAAGATAATGATAATTAACGATTAACAAACTCATAACTGAACAAAATATTAATATAACTAACGCGGTGCTAAACTGGTTCTAGAAATCCAGAGTAACAACTAAAGAAAATAAAATACTACAAGTACGGTATGAAATAAAGTAAAATTGTTTGAAACTAAATAAACAGTAAAACATGATGGAAAGGGGACTTCAGGGACTGCGAATGCCAACAACTCTACCTCAAGTCTCTAAAATAGCTGAATTCGAGTTGTTTCACTATGCCTCGGTGGGACCAACACTGATATCTTCACAAGAAGTGAAGAAGTATATCATGAGTACAACCGACCCCATGTACTATGTAAGTGCCAAGCTTAACCTCAACAAAGTAGTGATGGGGCTATGACAAGACACTCACAATAATAAGAAAAACAAGAATAGAATATAAACATTAAATTCAAGTAACCAGCACAGTAGGCCAACTACTAGAGGGCCCCAGAATAACACTTTTTGCTCAACTTCTCAAAACAACACGGTACAAGTACAACAATCAACACAATAAAATAAGTGTTTTGCATTGCTGCCCGTAACCCGATCCACAATTACATATATAAATATCAACTCTTCTCTGTTGCGGCATGCAACCCAATGTACAAATATATATAAAGAAATATCATTGCGATGTGCAACCCGATCCCATCATATTATCATCTGTTCATATAATATTCCATCTTTATCACTTTATGTCATAATATTTCGATACCGTTGTGGCGTGCAACCTGATTCCAAATAATAATAATAAATGAATTGTGTAACTACAACCAACTATGATGTGTCCCAAAATAAAACGTAATGAAGGAGTTCATGGTTAAAGAAAATGAACGGGTAAATGTAACTATCTAATAACACACGAGTAGAAAGGCAAGTAACAACAATCAATAAGTAAATACACGGATACAAGGAAACAATTAGCAATTATGGCATGTAACAAATAAAAGCATAAAATTAAAACATAAGGGAAAGTAGCAATTAAAGCATTCAACAAGTAATAACATGGATCAAATAAAGATATTAAACAATTGAAAATAACAAATAAATGTCCCAACCCGCACGCTCAACTCGTGACTATGCAAATCTCAAATATTTTACCACTCAATGAAATTTGACAATTCCTTCTCTAGAACCTTCTTTATAGCCACCCACTTTGACCTAGTCTCAAATGTATATCCAAACATACCAAAATACTAGTTCTCCACTAGCACATGAATAATCTAAAAGAAGAAATCTCATCCTTAAGAAATCGAGTAAATACCTTCTCCCTGCACACACATCCAACACGAATATCAAGCCTGAATCACCTGCAACCTTCATAAATAAACAAAGTATACTACATTATGCATCCAACAACCCCTGCTCGTATCATCCTCAAAGTCATCCTCTTCAAGTCACAGCAAACCTACTAGTATACCTTAGTATAGAAAGGTATAGCAACATGTGCCCAAATGCCCCGATCATCGTGCGTAAATTCCCCACATGGCTCGAAACCAAAAAACACATCATTTGATAACCTACAATACTCTTCCGTCGTAACTTCCATGATCTTACACTATTATTCTATAATGACTCGGCCAGTCATTTTGAGTATTTTAGCCTCATTCACCTATTTATTACCTCCTCTATGTTAAATTGTGGTTATGTAACTTGCCGGTATGGTTGGTTTAGTTCGGTTATGGGCGAGTTTCATAGTGAATAGGGACACTTACTCCCAAAGTTAGAAGCTTAAGTTGAAAGAATTGACTGGTATTAGAATTTTGTAAAGACTACTCTAGAATGATGCTTTAATGATTTTTATAGCCCGTATGGTTATTTTGGACTTAAGAGTATGTCCAATATTGGTTTGGATATCCATAGGTTGTTTTGGCTCGAATTGGAAAAAGTTAGAAAGTTGAAGGTTTGGTAGGTTGAAAGGTTTGACCGAAAGTTGACTTTGTTGATATCAGGGTTAGATTTTATTTTGGGGGTCGGAATAGGTCCGTTGTGTCATTTATGACATGCAAAATTTGAGCTAATTAGTAGTTGGTTTGATATGATTCGGTGTTAGTTTTGAAAGTTAAATTTTCATGGATTCAATAGATTTGAATTTGGGTGTGATTGATAGAATTGATATTGTTTGATGTGATTTTAGCCTTGAGTTAGTTCGTTATGTGTTTTGGGACTTTATGGTATGTTTGGAAGGGGTCTCGGGAGCCTCGAGTGTGATTTAGGTTGAGGTCGGACTCATTGGAGTCTTATGGATTTTGAAGGCCTACTGAGTTCTGGTGCAATCACACCTGTGCACTTTGGCCCATAGGTGCGACACTGTAGAAGCGACCTATGAGCTGTAGAAGCGAGAATTGGCCCAGTTTAAAGGTTTTTCAGGTGCGGTGAGCTCTCCGTAGAAGAGGAATAGCAGGAGCGGAGGCAGGACCACAGAAGCGGCCTCGCAGGTGCGCTTCGTCGGGTACCTTAGTAGAATTTGTAGGTGAAAAAATTTAACCACAAATGCAGTGTCGTAGAAGTTACCTAGTCTCCATAGAAGCGGGAATTGCTGGGCAAAAATAGAGAAATCGAGGGATTGTTTTTTATCCATATTTTGAGTTACAGAGCTCGGTTTTGGGTGATTTTGGAGGGGATTTTTGGTGTTAAGTTATTTTGGCTAGATTTGGGTTGATTTAGCTTGTTTGAGCTAAGTATCTTGCTTAACTTTGTGGGGGGTAGCTACGCCTTAGGATTTGGGTTGAATGTGCTATTTGTGTTATGTGGAAGATGTGTACGCAAGGTAACGCGTGCATACATGGGCTATATGTGGTATTTGACCGGCTTAGGCTATTTAGACACTTTCCATGCCTTAAATTGAATTATCATAACATGTTATATCCATCATTATTAATCTACTCTTACACATGTTAGTCTACCTTTACATGCTTTATTTGACATTGATAATACTTGTTCTACCTCTTACTTGTTATTTGCTCTCATATGGTTTAGTTGAATTTATTGCCTTCCTTATTGTCTTGTTGCTTCTTTAATTATTGAATTACCTTACTTGAAGTTGTTATTTCATGGAATATCTTCTTGTTGAGTTGTTGGTGTTGAAGTTGTAAAAGTCATTATTGCATTGAGACGAAGTTGTTAATTGTTGAGATATCTTTCTTGTTGATGAATTCATTATAATTTTGTTACTATTGAGATTCTTGTACACATTGTAGTTGAGCCATGGGCTATTTGTTGAGGAAACATTGGTATTGTTGATTCTTTTGGCAAATTGTGGCATATAGGCACTTGTGGTGTGAGTTGTGATTATGTTATGATATTGATACGCATGCGGTGGTATAAGGCGAGGGGTTGATACGCATGCGGTGAGATAATTTGCGCTTGATACACATGTTGCTTGTAGAAGAACTACTTAAAGCCAGACAGTGAGGTAAGGTGGGCTAAAACACATGTAGCTATTTCGGGAAAATGATTTTCAATACAAAATATTAAGCTCCCGCAGTGATATAATTAAAGATTGTGATTGAAATTGTGAAATGTGAATACGAGGCGATAGCTATGTTGTTATTCTTGTTGTGTATTTCATATTGAAAAGATGTATTGGCTGAACATTCTTGTTGATATTATTCCTTGTCTTGCCAGTTTTGTCCGTATTTGACTGTTTGTGGTTTTCTGTATTGTCTTCCTTCTTGATGTTTGCTGCTTAAAATACTGTCATTAGCTCAAGTTACTAAACTACTTTGTTACCATTCGTTTCTTTGTTTTCCATTATTTCTCGTTGTTATATTTTTGTTCCATTTATCTTGTCTTAGTAGGTGTCTTGACCTTACCTCGTGACTACTCTACCGAGGTTAGGCTTGGTACTTACTGGGTACCATTATGGTGTACTCATACTATGCTTTTGTATATTTTTTTGCATATCCGGGTATGTATGCATGTGCTGGACGCTAGTGATTGATTGTCTAGCTACTTTTGGAGACTTTAAGGTATTCTTGCTCCACGTTAGTAGGGCTCAAAATCACCTTATGTTGTGAGACATTCTACTGTTTGTTTCTTGTTCCAGAAGAGTATTTTATTATGAGACTATTAGTAAATTCTTGTAGAGCTTACGACTCTGTTCCTCCAGGTTTTGGGGAGTTGTTATCAGTTGTATTGTTGAGTTCTTTTATGATGGTTTACATTGTTTAAATTTAAGGTTTTATTATAATTATTTCTTCTATTTCTCTATACATGTTAGGCTTACCTAGTCTTAGAAACTAGGTGTCATCACGACATCCTATGGGGGGAGATTCTATTACTGTGGACCTTGTGTATTAGTCGTGTTTAGTTGTTATTGGTGATTTTCATAATAGAGTTGATCTATTGTTACTCCATATGGTAGACTTGATGTGATCTTGAGCATGGACTAGTTGTCGCCCTATCATGCTATTCTGGATTGTCACGTCAAGAATATGATACTGGCTATGCCAAGTTTGTCGCAGTTAGAGTGGAGAGGTACATTAGATTATATTCCTAGCAGGGTTGTGTCCTTTCTAAAAGCTCGACGGATGCTTGAGAAGGAATTTGAGGCATATCTATCCTTTGTGGGGGATGTTAGTGCTTGTACTCCTACTGTTGAGTCTATTTTAGTAGTGAGATATTTCTTGGATGTGTTTCCAATAGATCGGGAATAGAGATATCAATTTTGGTATTAGGTTGTTGCAAGGCACTCAGCTCATTTCCATTCCACCATATCAGGTGGTACCAGCTGAGATGAAGGAGTTAAAGATGCAGCTGCAAGAGTTGCCTGATAAGGGTTACATTCGGCCTAGTGTGCCACCTTGTTATGCTTCGGTGCTGTTTGTGAAGAAGAAGAAGGATGGTTCGATGGGGATGTATATTGATTATCGGTAGCTGAACAAGGTTACACTAAAGAACAGGTGCATATGGTCGTGCATTAATGAACTATTTGACCAGCTATAGGGTGCTAGAGTGTTCTCAAAGATTCATTTGAGATCACGGTATAGTCAGCTAAAGATTCGGGATTTGTATATTCCGATGACTACTTTCAACACTCGGTATGGCCACTACGAGTTCCTTGTAATGTCATTCGGGCTGACCAATGCCCCAATAACATTTATGCACCTGATGAATAATGTATTTCAGCCATATCTTAATTCATTCGTCATTGTGTTTATTGACAACATCTTGGTGTACTCCCGCAGCTTGGAGGATCATAAATAGAATTTGAGGATTGTGCTCCAGACCTTGAGAGAGAAAAAGTTGTATGCAAAATTCTTAAAGTGTGAATTCTAGCTCGACTCGATGGTGTTTTTGGGTCATGTGGGGATGAGTGAGGAATCAAGGTAGATTCGAAGAAGATCGAAGCAGTTCAGAGTTGGTCCAGACCGTCTTCAGCTACTAAGATTAGGAGTATTGGTTTGGCAGGGTATTATCGCTATTTCGCAGAGTATTTCTCATTTATTGCTGCACCTATGACCAGATTGAGCCAAAAGGGTGCTCCTTTCATATGTTCCGAGGACTGTGAGGCGAGCTTCAAAAGCTCAAGACTGCCTTGACTACAGCCCCAGTGTTGGTGTTGCCTAGTAGTTTGGGATCTTACAGTGTGTATTGTGATGCATCATGTATTAAGCTCGGCGCGGTGTTGACGCAATACGGTAGGGTGATTGCTTACGCGTCTTGGCAGCTTAAAGTTCATGAAAAGAGTTATCCTGTGCATGACTTGGAATTGACAGCTATTGTTCATTCATTAAAGATTTGGAAGCATTATATGTACTGTCGCACCCCGTTTTCTTGCGAAAGCAGGTTTCAACGTGTAACAACTCTTTTAAGTGGGTGTTAAAAGAGAAGAGTCGCCACCCAATGATTTTGAGGGGCATTAAGGCACCTATTTGCAAGTAGCTTTATTTTAACAAGTTTGTGGCACCAAAGATCGGGTAAGGGCTCAAATTATCTCATAGAGAAAGTGTTAGGCACTCTTGGAGGTCCAAAACTATGGGTCCCAACCGAAATTAATGCTACGTGGGATTATTGGATTATCATTGCCCTATGTGACCATGTAAGTTGAAGAAAGACAGGGAATTAAGTATTCAACTACGATATAAAACAAGTGTGAAGAAGATTTCACATATGAAAGAATTAGAGTATATATAAATGATCAGTACAAGTCTTTGGAGGTTACAAGATACAACCTAGTTTGTTATAAGTTCATAGAAACAAAGTTGCGAGTAACAAACGTATAAAGGGGGTCCTATGTTTTTTAGCGTAATGGATCACCCTGTGCAACATAAATAATACTTCGCAACTCCTTTAAGGTAGGGGTTGCTCATACTATTCAGTGGGCACAGACTATTATCTCCTGCTACCCAATTATTATGTTAAAGGTTCTTACCAAAAGTGCTCTAATTCAATTCTAGGTCGTATCCTATGCTTGCACTACACATGCCATGCTTATGGTCCAGGAGGCTTTGGACATACTATTTGGGTGGTTCAAGACTTTATTTAGGGTGCTCAAAATGATAAAACTAGGCGCACATTTAAAACAACTAAGACTTACACATAAAGACAACGAATGGATCAAGTTAGCCTCCACACATGAGCAACAAAAGCACGCGAACAAATTTCAGATTCTACATTAGCCAGTTTTAGAATCCAGATATATTGGAGTTGTTTAAAACCTATAGGCATGGCTTCTATGTGACCACATAGTTTAAGAACATCTCATGGGCAGTGCCGCTATCAAGACTATCGAAATTACAGATTACAAGTGTTATAAAAGCAAATAGATATGATCTAAGTAATTTGCGCCTAGGTAGTGAAACCATTGGAAAACTCAGAATTACTCATTTATCTATCTTATCAACATGTTTTCTAAGTGAGTAGCAGTATCCTATAGGTAGGTTCTCTAATAGTTGGTATTTGAACACAGATTTGTTATGCTTATTCCCACAAGTATGTTATCTAAGCGAGGAGTGTGATAAGAACAACCAATTAGTTAATCAATTAAGGCCCAATAGACATTGTATCTAGGTGAGTATCGGTGGAAGCATTACTTAACACGATCATATAGGCATGTTATTTAATAATCACATTACAATTGCACGAGTTGAGCAAATAGTCAATAATGTTTGATTCTTATAGGCATGATATCTAATAGTGCATAGAAGTAAACATGTGAACAAGTAAAACACTTAGGTTCTTACAAACATGTTTCTGATAATGTGCGTGCATTAGACAGGTTGAGTAGGTGAAGTATTTGAGTTCTTAGAGGCATGATTTCTATTAGTGTATAAAAATAAAGCACGTAATACAAATAGCAAACAAATAAATTAAACCCTATGGATAAGTTTTGTATCCATTCATGCAAGAATTAGAATACCCTAGCCCCCCTTTTCACTAATTTCCGCATTTTAGTTCTACAAGTTATTAAAGACCACATTGAATAATTACAGGCCTACCAAATATAGAATACCCAGTAACACACATGGGCCTTAAAATAGGCTTAGAACTTCATGCAGACAACAGGCCCAAACTTCAGGTGTAGACAGTGTACTTCAAACCCCTCAATACTAAAGGAAGGCCCAGCATGCCAGGTCCAAACAATTGATGTAATTAAGCTAATGGATTCCAAATTTAGCCATACAAGTAACAACTGTACTCATAGAATTAAGTAAAATAACTTAAACACTTAGTTCTTACAGCTCAGATAAATGCAGCTTCAACCAATAAACAGGACCATGCTAAGTTGAAAGGCATCAAATACACATATGGGTTGTAATTTGAGAAAGCAAACTTTTAAAGTGAGATAGGATATCATAAAATAGCAAACTACTGCAAACATTGTTTCAAAGTAGAACTAACCTAAAGAACTTCATATGACAGCCTAGTAGAATCATAGATAAGAAGATGGCGGAGTACAATCATCCTATGAGGATTTTAACATGAAAACCTAGCATAACAAATACTAGTAGAACAGTTTGGGTAACATCCTTAGTTGAACTTGAAAATTAACATGACGAACATTAACTATGGCACAAAAATTCTAAAGAACTCATAGTAGGTAAACGAACATGTAAACTCTAAGCCAACAAGATAGGCAAATATGAGGATTCATGTCAGTTAAGCATTTATGAAGGAAAGCTACACCCTGATATTTATCCTAGAAGTAATGCTAAGGAGTGTAGGATTGACAAGTCAATTATCAGAGTTACAGACAGCAGAAGAACATGCTTGTCTAGATATTAAGACGGTGCTAAAACATGGGAGAGTCAAAGATCAGTTTGTAGGAAATAGTTGATTACACATAAAGGATTTAATGGGAAGATATTCATTAGAGCAGATTCTAAGCAAGCATCTTTCACAAAAGGTCCCACCATACATCCAGAGCATGAATGTGAACTCATAACAGGCAAATGACACAACATTCAAGGTTAACACGAGCACAACCAATAAGGCAAAACCTAAGAAAGCTAGAAACCATTTGAGTCAAATACACAGAGTGAGAATAAACTACACATGTTGAAGCCTATCAAGTTCGATACTAAGCAACATGGAACTGCAGAACATCACTAAGATGATAAAATTACAGTAAAGTATACAACAATACAATACTGGGAGTTCACAAATAGCAAAGAAACTTATGTCATGCGTGTCAATAGAAGTTCAAAAAGTATTTTCACGTAGAAGACACATACATGAATAAGTAGAGGAGTAAGAATTAATGGTGTAAAGGGTCGACAACACTAACTAGTTGCAAAGATAAATAAGCAAAAAAGTGAGTAACTTCTAATCTCAGCGGTAACAGCAATCGAATGAAAATAGTGAGAACCCCATATCCTAGTGTGTCAGAGTTCACAGGAGCTTCAACGAGCCCCAAGCAGCGCTCGCACTAGGGAGGTTGATAGAGAAGATTTCGGTGGCCTTCGCTTTCAGTCGGCCACAATCAAGTGTGTAGAAATAGTATATAAGGTGTGAAGTTAGAGAATAGCAGTAGTCGTTCAGGTCCGTCTAGGGGAATTAAGGGAGGGATTTTTATAGTAGTTAAATCAAACAAGTAAACAAGGAAAGAAATTAAGAAAACATAAACAAGGAAAGAAAAATATACATGCAATCAGTAAAGTAACCGGTAAGGAAAAAATCGAATTCTAAATTTTAGTTAGGGTTCAATATATGAAATCGGTCAACTGTTGTGAGGAATAAGGCCCTACTTTATGTAGATGGACAAAATACTATCCAAATATTAAAGACTGAGGTCGATCCGGTAAAATCTAGGAGATGGTACTTGTCAAAATTGGGCAAGTACCTAGGTAATACCACGAACGTGTGACCATAAGCGAAGGAACATAGATATGGTATGAAAATAATAGAGGAATCCCATTACCAACGGGATTAGTAAAGTGATTTAAGGGTGAGGCAGCTAGAATTCTTCATAAAGAAGGAGAGGATGAGAGAACACAAAGGCGGCTAAACGGGGAAAATGGGTCTCAATGGTTCAGGGTGAAGGATATAAGTAAAGGGGTTGGTTTATTACGGACCGTTGATCATTTGAGATTAGCGGCCGGAAATGGGAAGGGTTGTTCGAACATGTCTGACCGGGTTTGTTAGGGGGTCGTTTGGTCAGGGCTGAGAGGGAGTGGGCTAGGTTTTTTGGGCTTGAGTTTTAGTTCGAAATTGACTCAAAATTGGGCTACAAATTAAATACACGAAATTCATAAAAATAAATAAATAATAAAAATATTATTTACTTATTAAGATGCTTGAAGCCGATAGCTTAACATTATAAAAACAAAAAATCTTAGTATAGCATAAATAATATAATAAATGCAATTATTTGCAGAATATAGGCTAATAAATTTCTAAACAAATTAAATGTGAGTGTGAGCACCTAATTTTTGACTATATTTGAGTTTTTCATCACTTTTAATAAGGTGAATATATTTTAAGTTTAATCTACATTTTTTGGCTTTATGATCAACCGTTTCCACACTTCAACACCACCCTTCAACATACACACACACACACAAAACAAAAAGGAGACTAAAAAGAAAAAGCAACGAAAAAAAAGACTAGGACTCAGCTGTTGTTTTCCTCTTTCTAAAGAGACCAAGATTTTCTCATATTTTCACCAACAATCAGCCACACCATTTTCATGGTTCTTGAATCTCTCATCACCTCAAAGACATAAGAGATCTGTCGTCGAAATTACCCCCCCCCCCCTCAAAACAGCTCCAAACATGAGCTGAAAGCCACCTAAAAAAAATACCATCGAAACGGTCCCAAAACACCTGAAAAGCTGCTAAAAATGCAGCTAAAACAGGTCTTGACACCACCACAAAACCAGCCACAAACATGACCCACCAACAGCCTTAACCCACCCCTGAAAATTAGCTGTAGCACCACTATAAAATACCTTTAAATCACCTGCGATAGAGTTAGTTTAACACCATCGAGTTGGGGTTCGAAGTAGCGTTGCCGTCGAGTTTGTGTGTGAGGTGTCCGACGTCGATTTCGGTCTTTGTTCGCATCAAATAACTGATGCTGTAAAAGTTTGCCGAAGGATCATTTTAATGAAGAAAGCAGTTTGAAGGTCCATTATTTTATCTCATCTGTAGTTTTAATCGTCTTTTACATTCTTGTTTTAGATTGGTTTTGTTTTCTTTTGTGCAAGATGTTATTATTCTTGATTTGTCTGTGATGTGTGAAAAGCCTTTCTCTCTTATCTTAAGCTTTAGATATTTTTTTTAAGAAGATAAAGATTATGTTCCCTTGAGCTATTTCTTAGTCATGCTATTTGGTGTTTATCAGTAGATTTGTTTGTCAATTGGGTATTGTTTGATTATATTAATCTCGTGCCCAATTTTGAATTGGTTGTTTCGTTGCTGATTGTTTCAGACATTATTTTGTTTGGCTGTATTTGGTATCTTTAATTGCTATAGTAATTCCTTCTTTCTAGTTGATTTCACTAGAGTAAATATGAATAATTGCATTACTTCACAAACAAATGACGCTTAGTAATAATTTATTTCTTCCACAATAAATTCCATAACTCATGGCTTTCACAAAAATCTCAAAGTAGTTTAGGAAAATAACTCAAATACGCTTGTTTTAGGCACGATTAATAAATAAATCATCGTGGCCATGGGTACGGTACCCGTGGCATGATCACGATACGTAAATCTCATTCGAGTGTGCATTTCATTTGACCAAACCATAACTTCAAACAATAATAATAAAAATAAATATATCGCAAATTGCGGGTGCATTTCATGTTGAGTGGTTTGCAATGTGTACCAAAACAATAAGTGTGCGTCATCCAGACTTATTTAAATAAACTCCATAATAATTAAAAACGGTTAAAAAGTTAAAAAGTGCACAGTATGTTTAAAACTTGTAATAAATCAGATAATTAGGATAAATATTAATAGTTGAGCAATCATGCTAAAACCACGGAACTCGGAAGTGCCTTACACCTTCTCCTGCATTAATAGAATTCCTTACCCGGTCTTCTGTGTTTCGCGGACCAAAAATATAATCAATTTTCCTCGATTTTAGATTTAAAATAAACTGGTGACTTGGAACACCAAATTATTCCAAGTGGCGACTATGAAATTAAATAAATAATCCCATTTCGAACAATGTCATATAAATTGGAAAAACACCCTATACTCTATCCCCTCGGGAAAAAAGGAGGTGTGACAGCTCTGGCAACTCTGCTGGGGATAAAAACCCAGAACTTCTGGTTCAGGGTTCATAATTCGAGCTTAGAACAACTGTTATACTTGGCTTTTATCTATTATCTGATTTTTGCATGTTTGAGCCTAATGTGCTAAATGTCGTTTTTTTACCGCTTTGATATTTATTGAACTGTATATAAAAACATTTACGAAAGCCTCTTCTCTTTGAGTCTTCTAAATCTTCTGGGAAGCGTGTGCTTCGCGTGGCTTCTTTTCTATTAGAGTAATATCCCAGTTTAGAGCGAGGTTTGGACAAGTTGCAAAGCTGGTGAAGCTTCTGTATTCCCGGTATGTTACCCCTCCAGCTCGAGTTGTTCGCTTGGGTAAGCCAGGTCTAGAACAATACACCCAGGTTTATAAACCTAGAATAACATAGCCTCATGTCGGATCCCTAGTAGGAACGCTTGTTTCCATCACATGCATTTGACTTTGGGAATTGAATACAGGGGTTGGGTTCGTCTAGGACAGGTGTACCCAAAACTAAAACGACCATCGTGATGCATCTCACGTGCTACTTATACATTTAATTATTTCGGCTTGCATGTTGACCAGCTTCTATATTAATGTATACATTAAAATCGGAGGGTCCAATTTTTCGTCATTACGATGCCTCGTAAGCACGTTTTCAAAGGCTCGAGGCTATGGTCGAGATTCACCCCCGGGGACTATCGACGCCCGACCTCGGGGCAGTATAGATTGTTAGTTATGGTGAAAAAATGGGAAGTTACCAAGGCACGTAGCTAGAGCTGACAAAGTCTGTCTGGCTAGTCTAGTGTAACAACCCGACCGGTCATTTTGAGCTTTTGCACTTTTGATCGCTAGTTCTCGGGCATGACTTTCCCCGTGTGATGTATTACGACTTATGTTAATCGTTGGTTTTGGTTTTTAGGGTAATCGGAATGAAATTGGAAGAACAATTCCCAGTTTAAAGCTTAAAATTTAAAAGGTTTGACCAAGATTTGACTTGTTTGTATATGATCTCATATCGGGATTTTTATGATTTGGTTAGCTCCTTTAGGTTATTTGGGACTTAGGAGCATGATCAGAATGCATTTTTGGAAGTCCGTGGAAGGTTTTGTCTTGAATTGGAGAAATTGAGATTTCGACGTTTTCCGGTTGATAAGTGAGATTTTGATATAGAGGCCGGAATGAAATTCTGAGAGTTGCAGTATCTTCGTGGTGTCATTTGGTATGTGTGTAAAATTTTAGGTCATTCAGACGTGGTTTGGTTGGGTTTTTGATCGAAAGTGTATTTTAGAAAATTTTATAAACATGGGCTTGAATTCAATGTGATTTGGTAGATTGGTGTTGTTTGAGTTATTTTGATTATTGGAGCAAGTTTGAATAAGATATTGGGTCATGTTGGTGCTTTTGGTGGAGGTCCCGAGGGCCTCGGGGTGATTTCGGATGGTTAGCGGGGAAATTGGAATTTGTATTGCAGCTTCAGATTTACTACTGGGGATTATGACTTGGTCCATCCCAATTGATGGTTTTACCGCGTATTTGACTGAAATTTATTTGTTATCATCATGATTTGGAATGATTGCCACATTTGGTCTTCGTCCCAACTATTTGAACCCTTCGGTGATTTTTATCACTATTTTCTCGCTGCTTTGACTTATTATTTGAACTCAGTCCTGTTGATATCTACTGTTTAACAAACTCAGCCACTTTTACTCTTATTTAAAATTTATATGATATTTCTAAATGATGTTTTGGGCTGAGAACTACTGTTTTACTAATGCCCGAGGGCTTGTGATGATTTTCTGACTGAGTGCGGCCGAGGGCCAGATGTAAGGATACACTGAGTGATATGAGGCTGAGGGCCTGAGATACATTTATACGCCACGGGGTGGCTTGAGTGATGTGAGGCTGAGTGCCGAGAGATGATGCCATGAGGTGTCTTGATATAGCGCTTGGGTCGTAAGGGGTCCCTTCGGAGTCTGCACACCCACAGTGAGCGCGAGTATCCATCATGATCTGAGAGTGAGCCCGGGGGACTGATATTGTTCTGAGAGTGAGCCCGAGGGGCTGATATTATTCTGAGAGTGAGCCCGAGGGGCTGGTACTATTCTGAGATATTGCCCGAGAGGCAAACCTTTATGTGTTCATCTTTCATATTTACTTATCATTTTACCTTTTATACTGTGGTATTTGTGCCCGAGGGGTGGATTTTCTATGCTTATCGGCACTAACTGTTTTGCATTCATTTGCGTAACTATTGAAAAAGCCATTTTTAGAAAAGGTTTAAACTGAGCTAAGATGTTTCTAAAGACTTCACCGCTTCATTGCTTTTTCTCAAAAGGTTTTATACTGCTTCTACACAGCATGTTGATTTGCTTTACGTGATTTCTTACTGCTCAGTTATTATTTACCTTTATTACTCACTGAGTTGGAGTACTCACTTTACTCCCTGCACCTTGTGTGCAGATACAGGTATTTATACACCCGGTAGCGGGTTTTGGCTAATTGGAGGCAGGGTTATCGGAGTTTAGTGAGGTGGCTGTCAGCGTTCGCAGCACCGCTTTTCTCCCTTTTTTTTCATCAGTCCTGTTTTTGTACATTTCAAACCTTGTAGTTGTATTTATACTCTAATAGATGCTCGTGACTTGTGACACCCCGGTTAGGGCTGTGTCGGGTTGGATTTCTGCTTTGTTATCTCTATTTCTGCTAATTATGCTGTTAAATCATGTTTGAATCATTCTCATGCTGTTTAACTCCTTAAAAGGATGAATTGCGTTAGATTAGCTGGCCTTGTCTTTACGAGAGGCGCCATCATGACCGGGTTTGGGGTTAGGGTCGTGACATCTAAGCCCGCATCAGGGCATTAAATGGCTGCACCAGCTCCATATTTTTGTAATAAATACATTTGTACTATATTGGGATTCCCCCTCATATATAAAGGGGATCATTGTTATTTTGTAGACATATGATATTCAATACCAAAACACACAAGAACATTCTCTCTGCTCTCTAACATATTCTCTTGATCTCATTGCTTTCGTTTATTGCTTACATTCATTGTGTTCTATTTATTGTCCATCATTTATTGCTTATCATTGATCATAAAGAGCCATCATTTTAGCTCTCATAACTGTTAGTCCTCCCTCGATTTCCCTAAGTCGGCCTCCAGACTCGACCTCGAGGCCTCATATACGACAGCTCGAGGCCCCGACCTCCAGCCGTTCGGTTCGATTATCATATCATCTCTAAGCTATAATCTTGCTTTCTAATCTTTTACTTAGCATCCATTTCCTAACAACTAGTATAAAAATAGATCACATATTTTTAGAACCACAAAATTAAATTTAATTATTATTACCATTTTCACGGTAAATAGTTTGGCGCCCACCGTGGGGCTAAAAATAATAGTGATTATTTTCTTGCTGGTCTAACTACATAACGCAGGTTACCTCTCACACTTTTTCTTGTGCAAGATCTTTGATTTTAGGTCAAAATGTCTAACTTAGTAAACAACAATCTTGAGGACCATGGAGAGAATGGTGTGGATGTTCCAGGTGTTGGTATAGCACCACGAAACCCTAAGAATGCACCAGAACCAATTCCCGTAGGCGCGGTCTCATGTGATGCCCAACATGTCGATATATGCTCCCACACTAACATGAGCCTTCATCAAGGAGATCAACAAGAAGTCCAAAAAACCCCAGCTCGGGAGGAACAAGAGGTCAGTCTTCACGTTATTTTTGAAATGTTGTAGGCACAACAACTGGCAATCGCTCAGCTGTAGAGCCACCAAAAAACCCCAAGTACAACGGCCCCGAGAACAGCCCATCGGACCAAACATGCATCGGAAAGTCAAGAAACAATGGGTCGGTAACCGACCCCGCCATCGTAAAGATGCTCGAGGACCTCACAAAGAGGATCGAGTCGGGCAAGAAAAAGATAGAAGCCAACGATAAGAAGGTCGAGACCTACAATTCTAGGTTCAACCAAATTCCGGGCGCACCCCTGATCTTGAAGGGTCTGGATTCAAACAAGTTCGTACAGAAGCCGTTCCCGCAGAAAGCGGCTCCAAAACCCATTCCAAAGAAGTTCAGGATGCCAGACCTTCCAAAGTACAACGGAACCTCGGACCCCAACAAGCACGTCACTGCTTACAATTGTGCAGTGAAGGGCAATGACTTAAACGACGACGAGATCGAATCCGTCCTACTGAAAAATTTCGGAGAAACGCTTTCAAAAGGGGCAATGATGTGGTATCACAACCTGGCCCCAAACTCGTTAGATTCATTTGCCATGCTGGCGGAATCCTTCATAAAGGCACATGCTGGAGCCATCAAAGTAGCAACAAGGAAATTTGACTTCTTCAAGATCAAGTAGAGGGAGAATGAGATGCTACGAGAGTTCGTATCTCGCTTTCAAATGGAACGAATGGAACTACCACCAATTTCCAATGATTGGGCAGTACAGGCCTTTACTCAAGGTTTGAACGAACGAAGCTCGATGGCTTTGAAACAACTGAAGAAACATTTGGTTGAATACCCCGTCGTGACTTGGTCACATGTTCACAGCCGATATCAATCAAAAATCAGGGTTGAGGATGACCAATTTGGAGCCCCCTCGGGCTAGGTATACCCAAGCAGGCTTCTGGCGAAGGAACCAGAGCCAAACAAAGAAAGGTACCGTCCACACACCGAAGACAAGAGAAATGCCCTGAGGCATAACATACCTCGAAATGATCTAAGAGCAAACCGAGGGCAGAACCTTCGATGACCCGTCAGTAGATCCAGGTTCGATAGGCACATAGGGTGGATAGAGGCACCCAGCCTGGCGGAATACAACTTCACTGTCGATATTTCAGATATCGTATTTTCCATTAGTAAAATTAGAGACATCATGTGCCCAAGACCTGTACAATTAGATCCTTCACAAAGAAATCATAACTTAGTGTGTGAATTTCACAACCTGCATGGCCACAGGACCGAGGATTGCCACCAGCTCCGGGAAGAAGTAGCCCGACTACTCAGCAAAAGTCACCTCCGAGAATTCCTCAGCGACCGGGCCAAAAATAAGTTTTGGGAAAAGAGGCGACCAAGAAGAGCGAAACAAATGAGCCACAACATGTCATCCACATGTTCTTGGGAGGCATCGATGCCCCACAAGAACCCATGATCAGAAGAACAAAAATATCCATCACTAGAGAAAAGCGAACTCGGGGTTACATACCCGAGGATGCTCTCACATTCAGCGATGAGGACATCGAGACCTTGTCTCGACCTCACAACGATACACTGGTAATCTCTTTCCTTGTAAATACATTTCAAATTAAATGTGTACTTGTGGATCCACGTAGCTCGGCCAACATTGTCAGGTCGAGGGTGGAAGAGCAGCTCCGACTACTTGACCAAATCGTGCCCACCTCTTGAGTCCTCAACGGATTCAACATAGAGAGCGAAACAACAAAAGGGGAAATCACCCTCCCAGTCAACGTGGTCGGCACCACCCAAAATGCCAAATTCCATGTCATCAAAGGAGACATAAGGTACAATGCATTGCTCGGAAGGCCATGGATACACTGCATGAGAGCAGTACCATCAACCCTTCATCAAATGATGAAGTTCCCAACAAAGGACGGAATAAAAATCGTGTACGGGGAACAACATGCAGCAAGGGAGATGTTTGCAGTACAAGATGTGGCACCGACACCAGTACCTCCACCTTCGAAGGAGCCAAAGGATAAGGAAACAGTAAAATAGTAATAACAAGATACACTCTCACCTACCCCCGATGAAACAAAACAAAGGACCGTACCGAGTCCTCATAACAAGCGATTGAATCACATCGAGATCCGAAGCGCCATCAGCACTAAGGTATGGCCATCTCCCTTTTTTAGTTACATTTTATACTAACTTGAATACAGGTATCCGAACCAAATGGCCGAGGCGTTTCCCAACTCGAAGGCCTTAGGTTTCAAAAGCATGTGTTGCACTCTTTTCCTTCGACCGGGTTTTTATCCCAAGAAGGGTTTTACCGGCAAGATTTTAATGAGGCAACATCTATATGCTACCTAAGGAAGACCCAACAGGTATTCAAGGCTTCTTTTTAAATCAACCTCAAATACTGGGGGGAATCCCCGCGGAAGGTCACTTACTCGGAGAAGCCAAGATGCACTAAATGGGGTCTCGGAGAAGCCAAGATGCACTAAATAGGGTCTCGGAGAAGCCAAGATGCACGAAGTGGGGTCTCGAATGAACTATCGAATGAACTGTGTCCGCATAGAACAACAAGGCCCGTAATAGCAAAATGTATATACTTGTACCATGTAATCAAAGAACAATTTCCCCTTCATCAAAGCATTTCACGTATTGAGGAAGCTCGGTATTTTTAGCAAAAAATGGCCCAGAGCCAAAAACACATCCCGAATACTCGGGGACTAGCGTCAATAACTCAAAGCCGCTTGACCCCAGATCGGAGCTTCAAACTCATAAGCCTTCAATGAGGCAATATCAAGATCACAAAATGGTTCCAGTGCCAAAAACGTCCTGAACACTCGGGGACTGGTGTCGAAAACTCAAGGCCACATGACCTCCAGGTCGGAAACCTCGAAATCGTAAGCCCTCAATGAGGAAATACCAAGTTTACAAGTAATGGCTCCCGAGCCAAGAAACCCTCGATGACTCGGGGAGTGCCGCCAATCGCCACCCCATCAACTTATCAAAACCCGAGGCCACAAGACCACATGTGGGCAGCCCCGGTCTCGTAAGACCTATATAAGGCAATAACAATATATGTAAGACCTCAAGCAAGGCATGAACCACACTTGTGCCAAGTGACAATATCTGTAAGACCTCAAGCAAGGCATGAACCATACATGTACCAAGTAGCCAAAACTGTAAGACCTCAAAGGCATGTAAAACTTGTAAGACCTTACTAAAGGCATAAACTCGATCTTAAAGTTAAGGCTATATATCTAACTTGTAAGACCCCTAAAAAGGTATACCCTCGATATAGATTTTGAAACTACTTCACTCGGGGACTGAAAGGCTCTGGCCAAACACAAATGACTATGGTCACAAGGCTGTACTAGCCAAACTAATGCGACTCGGGGACGCCCGACCGTCGCTATAAAATCACAGGCCTTCAATTACTTTGAAAATACTTCGAAGAACCAGGTAAAAAAGCTATCCTCGACATAGGAAATAGAGCTTCAACCATGTCAGCTCCAAACTATAAGGCTTTGAGATACTCATTTGCCGAGCCAAACCTCCAGAGGTGCTCGATCATCGCCATATAATGACTCATAATTGAGGTTTCTATCGAACTGTCGAAGAGCGAGGCAAAAACAATTCCAAAAAGTACTTAACGAGGGAAAAATTAAGCCTATATAAAAGGTCGTACCGACCCAATGCGTAAGAGCCACTGTCGCCAGCCCATACAAAAGGTCGTATCGATCCAATGTGTAAGAGCCACTATCGCCAACCCATACAAAAGGTCGTACTGACCCAATGTGTAAGAGCCACTGTCGCCAGCCCATACAAAAGGTCGTGCCGACCCAACACGTAAAAGCCCAAGGGCCATCCATAAATTCAAAACCTTAAGGGTCGAATGAGCTCGAGTCAATATCTGACTCGGAGACTGAACCCAAAACAATTAACTAAAGATGCCTAGGAGCAGAAGCATAAGAGCTCAAACACCGGCTTATACTAAAAGGTCGTACCGACCAAGCGCGTAAGAACCTACGGGCCAGTCCAATGAGCCCCGGGACCATATTATGAATCTGAGGGTTCCTTTTAACTCGAATACCAGTTCATCTGGCTAAAATCAAGGAAAAGAGAAATGCATGAAAAATAAAACGGTGAGGCTTCCTTTTATACATATATACGAGAGAATACAAGCTTCATTTACAAAGTCCTTTGAAAGAACTATACGCAAAACAAGGAAGGAAAGGCCTAATCTAATCTACGTCCCCCTTGGAACTATGGTCCGTCGGCCTCTTTCTTTCCATCTTCGACATCAGATAGAAGGAACTTAGCATCAAATTCTTCCGCCTTCGCCTACTTTATCTCTTCCGAGAGATCGAAGCCCCTGGTATGGATTTCCTCAAGGGTTTCTCTCCGAGATTTACACCTCACGTACTCTTTAATCCTACTCTCCTGGTCGAGATCCCTCCTTAGCTCAGCACGAGCATCGGTAGCATCCTTCAAATAGACAGCCACCTTTTTATCAGCCTTAGTTCGGATTGTTACAGCTTCAGCACGGGCATCTACGACTTCGGCCTTCATCTTCAGGAGCTCAGACTTGAGCCAAGGAATCATGTCCATTCTGACCAAGCTTTTCTTGTGAGCATTGTGAAGTTGCACTTCGAGGGTGGAAGCCTTGGCCAAAGCATCCTTCTTACCCGATATCTGGGTGTCCACCCGAGCCTTTAGCCCATCGCACTCGAACTTGGCTTGACCAACTTCGTTCCTAAGGCGTTGTAGGTCCTCCATCTTTTTCTTTATCTAAAGTGAACAAAATATTAGTCTCGAAGGATAGAAGAAGAAATGTGCACTCCTTTGAAATAAAAGTTACCTATTCTTCGAGGCAGCTTTCGTAGTTCAGACCGCGACTCGCCTCATAGTGCAAGTGTGCCAACTCGTCTTCCCTTTCATTGCAAGGAAGCCTGAGGGATTTCTCCCTATCTATGGCTTTTCACAATCTGGCCTCACGGCGAAGCAGCTCTAATTTAAGCTTATTAAAATCCTATGGAAAAGAAACGTGGTAAGAAAATAAAAATTACAAAACTATAAAACTAGTGCGAACGGCCAAAACCTACCTCCGAGTAAAGCCGCTGAGATTCCTCTAATGTTGAGCGTACATCTACTGGTCTGGCTGCATCGACCCCGGTAGAACTGCCTTAGTTTGGGACACGGTTGCCCAATATATGCGCCCCTTGGCGTCAAATATCCCCCGAAGTGCCTTCGACGGAAGAAGAAGCCAGCGGCAGAGAACCCTCGTTCCTCGAAGTACCTTCAATGGTAAAGGAAGATGGTAGTGGAGGAGGGACCGTTTTTCTAAATCCAGAGACCTCGGGTGCTGCAGGTTTGGCCGATACGCCCTCTCTGAGCTTCTGGGCCGCACTCGTCTTGCTACAATCACTATCGTCCTGCAAAGGCCTTTTCTACTTATTGTTATTATTATTATCCCTCGATCCTGAAGCCGGTGGTCTTTCTCCCTCTCCTGGAGTGAACGACCTCGCTTTAAGAGACTCCCCAATGCCTACGATTACAGAGTTAGTACGCAGAAAGAAAAAGTGCCCTTCCAAGAAAAAAAGGGGGGAGCAAATCACATAGCACGTACAGTGGGGTTTTACCTCTAACCTATCCTTAGACAAAGCTTGCCACTTACTCTCATTGTAAGCCGAGTTGGTTTCCAACTTACGAGCCCAATCCGGTATAACGGGTACCTCGCACGTCATCTATAAAGTTGTTACAAAATGGGAAAGGAGGCCGCATTTATAGATCCCACCTTCACCATAAGCAAAACTACGAAGGCACGAGTGTACCACTTACGTGTAAAATTCCATTCCTCAAGAAATGGCAAAAACTCCACAGGGAAAATATCGACAATCCGTACTAAAACGAATCGGCTCATCCATCCCCGATCTCTGTCTTCTTCGTCATCAACGAAGAAAGGCGTGATGGATCAGCATCGCATGGTCAGCAGACCTTGATGGTAAAAGGGCCGATACAGCCTGATGAGATGACTAAAAGTGAATTCAAGACCTCCTTCTTCCGCAAAGAACCTCATCATCAATACAATCCGCCAAAATGACAGGTGAATCTGTGACAAGGTAACATGGTACTTTTGACAAAAGTCGAGCACAACCCTATCAAAGGGCCCAGCGTAAAGGGGTATGTGTACATATTCAAAAAACCCTCGGGCATTGTCCATGATGCTCTCCTCTAGGGAAGGTACCCGCAATACTACCTTTTCCACTCATCCACAGTCATTCCTCGCCGACTCAAGGTGATCATCTCCTATTAAAGAAATAAACTTCGAGGCATACTCCCAATGACCTCGAACATTGGGAGTCTTTTCTAACAGAAGTTCCCCCCTCGAAACAAAATGCCCGGAGGCGGAACTCCCTTCTCCTTGCCGAACGGACCCTGATGTAGCAGCCATGACTGTGGTAAAACTAGAGAATTGGAGCGGGAATTTGAGCAAGGGCGTCAAAATTGAAATGATGCAGGACCTGACGCAGGAAAGGAGAACTCTATAAACGAGGATACATACTCAGAATAGCGGAATCTTCAAAAATGCGAAGACAACCCTATATATGGAAAAAGTGGTGACTATCCGCCTGCCTCAAAGGCCAATTAAAAATACTGGCTAAAGCTTTTATCGCTTTGGGAAGATGTGCCGGTGGGATCACCTCGATCATTTCGTAACCATGACATACACTTGACGCTGCCATACGACGTTTTGGGGTTACAGACCCCGCATCAACCAGGCCTCGAGATGGTACCCGATCTCGAGGACCTCCACGAAGAAGAAGATATGCTCCAAGGAGCCATTGACATCATTACAAGTCCCGAGATGGTACCCGATATCGATGACCTTCACTAAGAAGATGATATGCTCCAAGGAGCCATTGACATTATTACTAGTCCGGAGATGGTACCTGTCACACCTCCTTTTTGCGCGCCCCGCCCCGAAGGGTTTAAAATGCGCGATGGAGTTTTTCCAATTTAAGTGACAATATTCGAAATGGGATTATTTATTTAATTCAGAGTCGCCACTTGGGAAAGGTTTGGCTTTTGGTGTCCCAAGTCACCGGTTTATCTTGAATCCCAAATCGAGGAAATTTTTGACTTTTCCAAATGAAGTCTGCGAACCAGAAATTCTAAGTAAGGAATTCTGTTGACCCGAGGGAAGGTGTTAGGCACCCTCGAATCCCGTGGTTCTAGCACGGTCGCTTAAATTGTTATAATGGCTAAATATCTGATTTAAATACATGTTATGACTTACGTGCTTTTATTAAGTTTAAACCGCTTTTATTATTATCATTTATTTTTATAGAATTGCAACGTCGTGAAAATGCATCTCGAACCACGTCACAATCAATGCACCCGTGGTCGTCGACACATTTTGACTCCGTTGAGATTTGGATTTGGGTCACATCAATGTGCACCTGTGTTTAAGAAGGTTAAATTATTAAAAGTACGCCTAAAGCAACTAGCGTATTGTTATTTTAGGAAGAGGCCGTGAAGGTTCATTAAACGGCCAAATCCAAAGTCTAGTCAATGGTTATGTATTTTATTGAGGACCCCGGCGGTTTGTGATTTATTTGGCGAGGCTCGTCTCATTTTTATTTTAAAGGATAAACCTATAGTGACTATATTCTCTATTAAGTTCGTATCTAAAATAAAAGAAAATCTCTTAATTATTTACATGCTGAAAACGTAACTTATTAGTTATTAGTTTACGGCTAATGCGATTGGAAAATTGCGATCGAGTTTGTACAAAGAAAAACTGCTTTCATTTTTATATTCTATTATTTACTAATGCTGGAACATGAGAGGGATACACAATAATATCAAAGCCGATTAACTATTCTTCAAGTAATTTAAACTAGCATTATTAGATGAAGACATCATACATATGCAGCCTCATTACTAATTAATTAATCGACTACATTTTTATACAAAGAGAGGAAAATTAATATTCAAACACAGATCCAAACAAAAGAATTCAACAGGAACAGGAGCCTGATTAATATTTCATTTTTCGCTTCAAGCCAAGAGTGTACAAATGTGTACCTGGAAACAGCAGTACAAGAACAAAAGAAGTAGGAGTCAGCAACAGTAATAACGCGGCAACAGCAGGTTCAGCAACACCGCAAAACCAGTAACAACCAGTAGAATAACCCAGTAACAGATTGAAAACTCAGCAGTGCAAAAGTACAATCGCAGTCAAAGCAGAAGAGAGATGGATACAAGATGCAGTAGTTTACTGATTTTGAATAACACTCGAGAAAAGACAAATAGAATTTATTTAAGTAGAAGTTCAAGTTGTCTTTCTCTTCTTCAAAACTCTACCACACTTCTTCAGATTTTTAGAAAGTATTACTCTCAAAAATATTCTCCCAAATAATAATCCCCTCCCTCTCTAAGTCTTACTTTTCTCTCTTTTTGTTCAAGTCTAAGTTTTTTTCTCTAAGTCTAGTCCCCTTTTAATGTCAAGAAATGACTCTATATATAGCAAGACAAATCTTCAATTCCCAACCCCCAAATTATTCCCTCAATGGCATGCTTTGCCCCACTTATTAATGTTTTCTTTATTTTAAACTTTGTCCCCCATGCCTACATTAAATAAATACCATATTCCCAACCCATTACAATATGTCTTCCATGCTTACATTAAACAAGTGCAAGATTCCTCCCCATTATGTTTTGTCTTGTCCCCCATTATATTAAACAAGTACATCAAAAAACCCCACCCCATTATATTTGTCCCCCATGCTTAACATAAAGAATCAAAATAATGTTCAATTACCAAACTACCCCTCCGACCTTATTGCAATTACAAATCTACCCCCGAATGCAATGCAATTTACCAAATTACCCCCATCAGCTCTAAACACTCAATTAATCATAACTTGACCAAAATATGATCAAGATGACCAATTTCTCAACAATCTTCAACAACAATTATATGAACACCATGAACAACACAACTCAAAATTAATGGAATGAATTAACCATATCGGGAACCAATCCTAGTTAATTTAGACCATGAATGTATGAGCAAGAACACAACAATACAAACAACAAAATACTAAATTAACAAATCAAAGACAAACATAAACTCACATTAAATCACTGGATTTAAACATGAACTTGAAACAAAGATGAACATGAATTAAATCTATTTTTAGCAACAAACATGACGGATTCTAACGATTCAAACAACATTAATATTTTCTGGAAAATACATAACACATGAAACAAATTGAAGAAATAATTAATTAAATTTCAATTTGAATCTAACAAACATTAAACTAACAAATATTCACTTCAACAATAATACGAACATGAAATAAACATGAAAAACAAGTAATTAATCTTTCATTTGGAATCTGAAAAATTAATTTAACAAACAACACATGAACATGAACTAAAAATTAATTCAAATGATAAATAAAACAAACATTTGCCGATTTTAGATTCGAAAATATCAAAACAAAATACGGGCAAAAAATAAAACTCGAAAATCTACTAACCGGAGATGAACAACGACGAATTCGATTGTATGGACTGTTTCGACAACCCTCAAATGGGAATAAATCTGCCCGGACTCAACAATGAACTCAACGACGAACTCAACGACGAACGAACGAATGACCAAAGGAGATGGTCGTTTGGCATCGTTTGAAAACGAAGCAGAAGGCAGCAGCACCCCGATTCGTCGATGCTTGCTCGACTGGACGGGCAGTAGTGAAACAAAGACGCGACAGCTGGGGACGGGGCAGTGCAGACTGGATGTTGCGAAGAAGATGAAGGCAGCCACCATGGACGACGATGGCAAAGCCTGAAGCAACCTGCTTGGTTGATGACAACGCAAACGGCGAGCAAGCAGAAAGCTCGACTAGTCGGGCAGCGTCAATGGCAGGAAGGCAGAGCCGCCATGGACGACGATGGCAAAGCTCAGAGACGACGGAGCAAACAGCAGTGACACTGCTGGAGCAGGCTGAAGAAAATGAAGCAGTAGCAAACACACAAAACATGGCATCCATGGCGATGGGTTTTCCTTCCATTTTGGCCGAGGGTTTTCCTGGCGAAACAACGGCGAAGCAGACGGGGAGGTCGACGTGGATGGTGGTGACGTTGGTTGTTCTGAGTAGACGAAGAGTTAGGTGAGGGCAGCCATGGTTGTGAGCTTGGAGTTTTGAGAGGATGAAGAGAGGAGGCGGATGAGTTAGTCTTTAGGGTTTTTGGTTTTGTTATTTTTGTTTTGTTTTTGTGTTTAGACCAAAAAATGAAGAAAGGGGTTGGGTATTGGGTTAATGGGGCGGACCGGGTCGACCCGTGTGAAGTGGACTGGGTCGTGGACAATTGTTTGGGCCTGGGGTTGAAAATTGAAGAAGTGGCCCAATCCGATTTTTATTTGTATTTTTGTTATCTTTTCTTCTTTTATTTTCTAAAACTAAATTATAAAAATACTTAAATTATTATTAAGAACTAAATTAAGTTATAAAATCGCAAATTAACTCCCAATAACAATTAACGCACAATTAAGTAATAATTAAGCATAAAATTGTTCATTTGGACATTAAATGCTAAAAATGCAAAAGATGCCTATTTTTGTAATTTTAATTTTTGTAAAACTAATTTAATTACTAACAATTGTAGAATGAAAACCTACATGCAAAATGCGACATATTTTTATATTTTTTATTAATTTAACAAATAAGCAAACACAGACAAATGCAAATAATTATCCAAAAATATCACAAAAATACTCAAAATTGCACACCAAGGAAAAATCATTTTATTTTGCATTTCCTGGGAGTATTTCTCATATAGGGCAAAAATCACGTGCTTACAGCTGCCCCTCTTTGCCCGAAGACACGAAGGGTTTTCGCGCAAAGATAAAGTGAGCGATATTTGCCTATCCGAGTACTCCGTGTGAAGTATTTTTTTTTTTTGAAAAAGATTTAACCGAACCTCTGCTTCAAAGGTTTCCTACATATCCCTGGCTAAAGGGGAATCAGGTTAATGTAGTTCGGGAAACTTTGGGTAGCTGGGACTACCATGGGATTGCAATGCTTGTTGTTACTGCTGTTGCTGTTGTCACCGCTGCTTTACTGACCGCCTTATTACAACCAAAGAAAAATTGAAACTGAACTAAACACTTATATGCATGTCAACTGCTAGTTACAAGATTCCTATCTATGATTCTTTTGCGACTTGATCTTGGGTCTTAGCTGATTCTGCTTGTAGACTCCGATCTGAATCTTGATGCTTGCAAGTTGTAGGCGCCTATTTATTTCTGCGATACTGAATAGGACGGGGTTGGTAGAACTCGGGACCTTGATCAAACCTTTGAACGATCCGCCTCTCGCCTTTCCGAATATCTCGGGACATCTTCTTTTTGTCTTTTTCTTCTTAGATTCTGAGTTGAGACTCATCTCGTGGGTCATTTCGATCCGTGTGGCTCGAGGTTAGACCTGCGGGAAAAACAAACGAACGAAATTTTTTGCCCCAGTTTCACTAGGAAAATTTCGTGAATTATTCGCCAAGAAGTTCATAAAATTGATGAAAGAAGATATGAATGCTTAATTCAGGGTTGGAGCCCTAATACCGACTAGCTGGGGAGAAGTTCAGTTTTAGAGTTGAAACTCTAATACTGACCAACTGGGGAAAAGTTCAGTTTAGGGTTGGGGCCCTAATGTTGACTGAATGGAAAAGTTCAGTTTAGGGTTTAAAACCCTAATGCTGACTAAATGGAAAAAGTTCAGCTTAGGGTTTAAAACCCTAATGCTGACTGAATGGAAAAAGTTCAGTTTAGGGTTTAAAACCCTAATGCTGACTAAAGGGAAAAGTTCAGTTTAGGGTTTAAAACCCTAATGCTGACTAAATGGAAAAAGTGCAGTTTAGGGTTTAAAACCCTAATGCTGACTGAAAGGAAAAGTTCAGTTTAAGGTTTAAAACCCTAACGCTGATTGCATGGAAAAGCTCAGTTTAGGGTTTAAAACCCTAATGCTGACTGCATGGAAAAGCTCAGTTTAGGGTTTAAAACCCTAATGCTGGCTGAATGGAAAAAGTTCAGTTTAGGGTTTAAAACCCTAATGCTGACTAAAGGGAAAATTCAGTTTAGGGTTTAAAACCCTAATGCTGACTGCATGGAAAAGCTCAGTTTAGGGTTTAAAACCCTAATGCTGGCTGAATGGAAAAAAGTTCAGTTTAGGGTTTAAAACCCTAATGCTGACTAAAGGGAAAATTCAGTTTAGGGTTTAAAACCCTAATGCTGACTGCATGGAAAAGCTCAGTTTAGGGTTTAAAACCCTAATGCTGGCTGAATGGAAAAAGTTCAGTTTAGGGTTTAAAACCCTAATGCTGACTAAAGGAAAAGTTCAGTTTAGGGTTTAAAACCCTAATGCTGACTAAAATGAAAAATTCAGTTTAGGGTTTAAAACCCTAATGCTGACTGCATGGAAAAGCTCAGTTTAGGGTTTAAAACCCTAATGCTGGCTGAATGGAAAAAGTTCAGTTTAGGGTTTAAAACCCTAATGCTGACTAAAGGGAAAATTCAGTTTAGGGTTTAAAACCCTAATGCTGATTGCATGGAAAAGCTCAGTTTAAGGTTTAAAACCCTAATGCTGGCTGAATGAAAAAAAGTTCAGTTTAGGGTTTAAAACCCTAATGCTGACTAAAGGAAAAGTTCAGTTTAGGGTTTAAAACCCTAATGCTGGCTGAATGGAAAAAGTTCAGTTTAGGGTTTAAAACCCTAATGTTGACTAAAAGAAAAAGTTCAGTTTAGGGTTTAAAACCCTAATGCTGATTAAAAGGAAAAGTTCAGTTTAGGGTTTAAAACCCTAATGCTGATTAAAGGAAAAAGTTCAGTTTAGGGTTTAAAACCCTAATGCTGACTGATTGGAAAAGTTCAGTTTAGGGTTTAAAACCCTAATGCTGACTGCATGGGAAAGCTCAGTTTAGGGTTTAAAACCCTAATGCTGGATGAATAAAGTTCAGTTTAGGGTTTAAAACCCTAATGCTGACTGGTTGGGGGTAAAGTTCGAGAATGCTAGCTAACCTTTTTTTTGGATTTTCTTGTTTTAGTAGAATATGAAAGGGAGTCTCGTGGAAACTTACCTTTCGAGTGAGTTCCTTATTGCCAAGATATTTCTTGTACCCATGTACCTTCTTCTTTGGGCGACACCTGCTTCTTGCACGGTTGTCTTGGATTATACCTGTTTCAACTTTTCAGACAAAGAACAATTGTTAGTTTGGAAATGACGGTCGGTTCGGTGACCTTGATCGTTCCCAGTTGCTTTGTTGCATCCTCATTCCTGTTGCGAAATCCTGCCATTGATTTGATTCAAATGGCGAAACTCTTTTGACTGCTCAGGCTTTGTATGTCCAGATTCTGTGATGATTTGCCTCGTAAGGCTCTTTTTTTTTTGTGTCCCATCTTGCTTGGAGATTCTCAACGGGGATTTTATTGGGGATACTCTATGGGGATTTGTACAAAAGGAAGCTCTGTGGGGGAATATTTACAAAGTGGATTCTTTGTGTGGATTTTTGTACAACGGGGCATGCTGGGGATGTGCTGGGGAAATTCCAACGGGGATTTTTTTTTTTATATATATTGGGGAGACTCTGTGGGGGATTGTACAAGGGGAGACTCTGTGGGGATTTGTACAAAACGGACTTGCTGGGGATTTGTTGGGGCAAGCTTGCTGGAGAAATTTTTACAAAGGGAGGCTTTGTGGGGATTTCTCTTTTTTTTTTTAACTTCGTGGAGGCGATTAACCATGTGAAACCCAAACCTTTCAACTTCAATTGCCTTTATAGGCTGCCATGACCAGTCGAGGTCGTCTTGATGCCCCCTGCTGAGGCTGGGTGCCCTTTGCACATTAGCGTGTATCCAACGAAAGCCCTGTAAATCAGTCTTGCCATCCTTTCTTTGTCTTGGTTTTGGAACAGTGTTAGACCAAAAGGGATTCAAAGAGAAACAAATAATTGAATGGAGAATGAGTTTAAAACTAGAAGTGTCCCTTTCGGGGAAAGGAGAGAAGGACTTATCCGGAGTACATGCGGACTTCAATGAACATGACATGCCTTTTGGACTGGATGCCTGATCTGTGTAAACCGTCTGACTCCCAAAAATTTATCACAACTTTGCCTTGAATACCGAGGAACCTTGCCAGGACTCTATTGATGCTGATGGTTGTGAGGATCTTGTTTTCGATCACGGGCGCCCTTTGTGGGTTTTCACGAGCTGGCATTTTTCATTTTATTTCTTGTCATCTCCTTATAGTGCTCGTGTGGGTTTGCATTAACAAGACTTCTCATTTTGATTTTCTCTGCTTACCGTCGCCTTACAGTGCCCGTGTGGGTTTTCACCAATAAGACTCTCTCATTTTATTCTTCTCATTTTGTTGTATCAGACCCAAATAAATCCATCCTCCCATTTTGAACCGCTTTGCCGATTGATTAGAAGGACTTGAACAAGGTTTGGGGTGAAAAGAATTTGGATTGAACTACAACTTTGGAACCTTTTGGGCGGGATTATTGCTGAATCGTTATAACTTCTGCCCCAGTTTCACTTTTGGGGGACTTCTTGGATTTTTGTTTTGGTGTGACTGAACCCCAAGGAGAGGTTGCCTACGTATCCTTTCGGAATCAAGTCAAACGTAGTTCAGGCTCTTTTATTTTTTTGCACTCTTTTTTTTTCTGATTTGCTTTTTTGTATATATATTTTCTTATTTTTCCAATTCTTTCTTCTTCTTTTTTTCATTTTTCTTTTTCATTTCAATTTTGTTTTCATTTTATTTTCAATAATATTTTTTGGTTCCAAAGAGGGTAATCAAAGAAGAGTAACCAGCTCAAATGGGTTTTGCAAAGGGTTGATAGTGTTTGGGTAGCGAGAATGAAAGCCTTCATCATCTCAATCGGAAAAGATTTTATTATATAAAGGATCCAACATAGTACCTTTTGACTGCATTTGCATTGACAGTTATTTCAAGGACATTTCCTTCGATGTGTCCCAAGTACAACGCACTCTTTCTGGCAGTACTCTTGTTGTAATGTATGGACCTTTCCAATTTCGGGAATCAATTTTCCTTCAGTTGTTCCAACTCTTTGTCTTGTTTCCTTAAGCTATTCTTCATGGTGACCCAATTCTTGATTCATTATTTCGAGGTCTGACAGAGTTTTAAGATCCGGGCATGAAGTCCGCAAGCATGTCATATTATTGAAATCTGCATTTAACATAACTAAAAGAGAATGAGAAAATTGACAAGATTTAAGAAAAGAGACATTCCGGGATAATGAAATATCAATTTCATTTGATTTTCTTTTTTTTTTTATTTTTTTTTTTATGATATTTTTTGTTTTTATTTTTTGAAGATAGAAGGGTTTACATTGGAAAGTAAGACAATAAAGTAAAACATCTGGATCACACCCTGAGACAATCCAGATGCAGAAAGGATAGCAAGACTGGCTACCGAGACTCCCGTCTGATGGGGAACTTTCAAGCTTGACAATCGTTTTTTGGCTTTTCTTCTGTCTCGGCAATGGCTGCAATAGCCTTCAGTGCCGGATCAAATTCCTCAGCTTTACATATCATTCCATCTATTGGCCCATTTGTGAGAGTAGGCAGGGGAATGTTCATCATATTAGGAACCTTTTCGTCCCGGTGAACGATTCTTTCAGCTTCAATCAAGTCCTCAACTGCTATTTTGAGGGTTTAATGACCAACAGTCCTTTGTATCGTTCCCCACTACTCCAAAGTGGTATTCACATCTAGTATCAGCTCGATGCGGGGAGGGGGGACTCGGTGTTTGGCCGATTTGGGGCCACTGGCTGCAGCAGACTTCGCCTGACTAGCTTTTGGAACAAGCCTGAGTATGATTCACCAATAGAGGTGAACTGATTCCTTTTGAAAGACTCTCTTGGGTGAGGATTGTACTGATGAACATTTGATTGGGGGATTATATGGAGCTTGGTAAGGATGGGCGTTTCTGGGAGGTGGAGCTCAGTTTTGTGTATAATGTTGTGGCCGCGTGCAGGGTTGCTCATCACTGCATACCAACAAAACCAATCACCTGAACAGAACCTGGCTAATTTACTCACACACACAACCTTGTTAGTTTTGAAGCATTTAACATATAGGAAATCGCACGATGGGATGCAATTCACCTAAACAGTTAAACGCTTTTACCATGTGTTTGAACGGGTTGCATGTTTCATCCCGATCCTAAACTAGCCCTCTTCACTATATACCTCTTTTCTTTTATTCTTGCCTCTCTTTAGTCACTCTTGATCTTGTTTTGCCGCTCTTTTATTTTTCTGCACTTTTTTTTCTTTTTCTTTTTCTTTTTTTTTTCTATTTTTTTTTCACTCGATTTTCTTTTTCCTTTTCTTTCAGTTTGTTTTTTTTTTCTCAATTTATTTTATAGCTATGATCGAATTCGATGGAGATTGCCTACGTATCATGACCCCGCATGAATCAGATCTTGCGTAGTTTGGGTCAAATGAAAGGTAAAAGTAATGAAACATTTTTTTCTTCATAATAAAAATTGGGTTTCAACACTCACAAAATGCAACCGAACGGTTATTTTTTGCAAACGTGGCCCCTTCCAAATTTCACATGAATTTTGAGGCCGGGGAGGATCATTTTACAAACTTGTCTGTTCTTTTACGAAAATAACCTTTCGACAACTGAAAGATACTCTAAGGCTACTTCGGCAAGAACGGTTTAAGACGCGACCGAAGCTGGCTCGGCTTATTATGACAAAATTCAAACGGTATTCACCCGACCGCTGACTCTTTGTTTTTTTTGGTTTTTTTTTTCAAATTACAATAAAAACCTGGTGTTGCAAACACGGCCCTTCAGCGCCTCGGGGCGAAGGTTTTTAAGGCTGTGTGGGTCAACTGGATAAAAAATACTAAACAAGACCCAAAGGTGGCTGTTTATGCAAAGTCAGCCTTCCGGCGTCCCTTTCGGGAACATTCGGCTATTTATGACAAAACAGCATCACCTGACTTATTTATGACTCTTTTTATCGTTTTTCAAATTAGAAAACTCAATATTGCCAACACGGCCTTTCAACGCCTCGGTGACGAAGATTTTAAGGCTGTGTGAGTCAACTGGACCAAACCTTAAAAATGACCCAAAGGTGGCTGTTTATGCAAAGTCAGCCTTCCGGCGTCCCTTTCGGGAACATTCGGCTATTTATGACAAAACAACATCACCCGACTTATTTATGACAGATTTAAAATTTGACATATATTTTTGGCTATTTTTAGCAAAAGGGAAGGTTGGACACCACCCAACTTATTTATGGCAAAATTTAAAATTTGACACGTTTTTATTTATTTATTGATTTTTGGCTATTTTAGCAAAAGGTGGGGTTGAACCCGATGAGGGTTGCCTACGTATCTCACATCCGGTGAGAATCAAACCCGCGTAGTTCGGGCATCGAAAATGGAGTAACTAGACTAACCCTTTTTTTTAGAATTTTTGAAAGAAATGCTTTAAAAGAAGAAAGAAAATTTTGTTTATTTTGATTTTTGTTTTATTTTTTAAAGAAAGACTTCTAAAAATTTATTTGCTTTTGACTTGAACTTTGGAAATATTTTTTTTTTCTTTATTATTTTTTAAATAAAAAGAAAATGTGTTTGGTTGATTTTTTTTTGTTTGTTTTACCTTTTCTACGGAAGAAAGAATGTATATGATGTTGCCTCTTAAATTTTGAAAGAGGGACTTTTAAGAAAATGATGTGGAATTCTGAGTTTTATTTATTTACAAAAGCACTTCTAAAAAATCCTAATATTTTGGAATTCAATTTTTCAAATATTTTTTTTTTGACATTTTACAAAAAAGAGACTAAAAAGCAGAGAGTATTTTTTTTGTATTTTTGTTGCTACTTTTTAATTCTTATTTCATTTTTTCATATGAAAGACTTCAAAAAGAAGGAGACTATTTTTTTTTATTTGAGTTTAAAGAAAACTTCTATATTATTTTTTATTTCTTTTTTTTTTATTTTCTAAAGAAACATTTTAAAGAAAGAACTAAAGAAAAATATTTTATTTTTGGATTTTTGAAAATTGGGGCCGGAACCGATGAGGTTTGCCTACGTATCTCACATCCGGTGAGAATCAGACCCGCGTAGTTCGGTCGGATCAAAATAGGAGAAACAAAAATAAAATCCTTTAAAGAAAAAAAGAATAACTATTTTTTTCTGGAATTTTGTTATATGTTTTTTTTTATTTTATTTTATTATTTATTTTTTGAAAAGAGACCAAGGAAATACTTATACATTTTAAACTTCCCTTTTTTCATTTTTTTTTGAAAATTTTGAAAATCTTTTAAAGAGGTACTACAAATGAAACAATAAATTTTTTTTGATTTTTTATTTATTTATATATATTTTGGATTTTGAAAGTGATTAAAAGGAATAGTCAAACTGAAAGACAAGCTTTATTTTCATTTATATATATATATATATATATATATATATATTTTTAAGAAAATTCCGGTGAGGTTTTGACATTACTAGGACATTGGTTTTATTATTTCCAAAAAATAAGTAATTATCTCCCTACCATGCTATTCTTTTTTTTGAAAATTTTTCGGACACCGGTCAACATGCAGATAGATGCGCAGAACAAACGGGATGCAGCAGGATGGTCTTTTCATTCCAGGTTGCCTGTCCTAGACGGACCCAACCCCTGTGTTGAGTCCCCTATGTCAAATGCAACATGATGCAGATAAGCGTTCCTACTAGGGATCCGGCATGAGGTTTCGTTATACTAGGTTTATAACCTGGGTAGATGTTCTAGACTGTGTACCCGAGCGGACAACTCGAGTCGAGGAGGGGCAACTTACCGGGAACCAAAAGGTCGTCCGGCTTCGTAACTTATCCGTCCTCTTTCTTATTTCAGGTATTGACACTAACAGAATAGGGAGCCTCGACCAGCGAGCTTCTCCCCGGAGGTGAAGAGAGAAGGGTTCGGCAAAGTTTATATACAGTTCAGATAATATCAAAGCGGTAAAAGACAACATTTAGTATGTTATATCAAAACATGTAATATATATCAGATAATAAGGCCAAATACAACAATTATTCTAAGCTCGAATTCTTGAACCCTGAACCAGCGGTTCTGGGTCTAATTCTCCAGCAGCGGTTTTGTTATACTGGGTTTATAACCTGGGTATACGTTCTAGACTGTGTACCCGAGCGGACAACTCGAGCCGAGGAGGGGGCTACGTACCGGGGACCCGCGAGATCGTCCGGCTTTGTAACTTGTCCGACCTCTTTCTTATTTCAGGTATTGACACTAACAGAATAGGGAGTCTCGACCAGCGAGCTTCTCCCCGGAGGTAAGAAGAGAAGGGTTTCGGCACAGTTTATATACAGTTCAGATAATATCAAAGCGGTAAAAGACAACATTTAGCACGTTATGCAAAAACATGTAATAAAGATCAGATAATAAAGCCAAATATAACAATTATTCTAAGCTCGAATTCTTGAACCCTGAACCAGTGGTTCTGGGTTAAATCCCCAGCAGAGTCGCCAGAGCTGTCACACCTCCTTTTTGCGCGCCCGCCCCGAAGGGTTAAATGCGCGGGTGGAGTTTTTCCAATTTAAGTGACAATATTCGAAATGAGATTATTTATTTAATTCAGAGTCGCCACTTGGGAAAGGTTTGGCTTTTGGTGTCCCAAGTCACCGGTTTATCTTGAATCCCAAATCGAGGAAATTTTCGACTTTTCCAAATGAAGTCTGCGAACCAGAAATTCTAAGTAAGGAATTCTGTTGACCCGAGGGAAGGTGTTAGGCACCCTCGAATCCCGTGGTTCTAGCACGGTCGCTTAAATTGTTATAATGGCTAAATATCTGATTTAAATACATGTTATGACTTACGTGCTTTTATTAAGTTTAAACCGCTTTTATTATTATCATTTATTTTTATAGAATTGCAACGTCGTGGAAATGCATCTCGAACCACGTCACAATCAATGCACCCGTGGTCGTCGACACATTTTGACTCCGTTGAGATTTGGATTTGGGTCACATCAATGTGCACCCGTGTTTAAGAAGGTTAAATTATTAAAGGTACGCCTAAAGCAACTAGCGTATTGTTATTTTAGGAAGAGGCCGTGAAGGTTCATTAAACGGCCAAATCCAAAGTCTAGTCAATGGTTATGTATTTTATTGAGGACCCCGGCGGTTTGTGATTTATTTGGCGAGGCTCGTCTCATTTTTATTTTAAAGGATAAACCTATAGTGACTATATTTTCTATTAAGTTCGTCTCTAAAATAAAAGAAAATCTCTTAATTATTTACATGCTGAAAACGTAACTTATTAGTTATTAGTTTACGGCTAATGCGATTGGAAAATTGCGATCGAGTTTGTACAAAGAAAAACTGCTTTCATTTTTATATTCTATTATTTACTAATGCTGGAACATGAGAGGGATACACAATAATATCAAAGCCGATTAACTATTCTTCAAGTAATTTAAACTAGCATTATTAGATGAAGACATCATACATATGCAGCCTCATTACTAATTAATTAATCGACTACATTTTTATACAAAGAGAGGAAAATTAATATTCAAACACAGATCCAAACAAAAGAATTCAACAGGAACAGGAGCCTGATTAATATTTCATTTTTCGCTTCAAGCCAAGAGTGTACAAATGTGTACCTGGAAACAGCAGTACAAGAACAAAAGAAGTAGGAGTCAGCAACAGTAATAACGCGGCAACAGCAGGTTCAGCAACACCGCAAAACCAGTAACAACCAGTAGAATAACCCAGCAACGGATTGAAAAAATCAGCAATACCAAAGTGCAATCACAGTCAAAGCAGAAGAGAGATGGATACAAGATGCAGTAGTTTACTGATTTTGAATAACACTCGAGAAAAGACAAACAGAATTTATTTAAGTAGAAGTTCAAGTTGTCTTTCTCTTCTTCAAAACTCTACCACACTTCTTCAGATTTTCAGAAAGTATTACTCTCAAAAATATTCTCCCAAATAATAATCCTCTCCCTCTCTAAGTCTTACTTTTCTCTCTTTTTGTTCAAGTATAAGTTTTTTTCTCTAAGTCTAGTCCCCTTTTAATGTCAAGAAATGACTCTATATATAGCAAGACAAATCTTCAATTCCCAACCCCCAAATTATTCCTTCAATGGCATGCTTTGCCCCACTTATTAATGTTTTCTTTATTTTAAACTTTGTCCCCCATGCTTACATTAAATAAATACCATATTCCCAACCCATTACAATATGTCCCCCATGCCTACATTAAACAAGTGCAAGATTCCTCCCCATTATGTTTTGTCTTGTCCCCCATTATATTAAACAAGTACATCAAAAACCCCACCCCATTATATTTGTCCCCCATGCTTAACATAAAGAATCAAAATAATGTTCAATTACCAAACTACCCCTCCGACCTTATTGCAATTACAAATCTACCCCCGAATGCAATGCAATTTACCAAATTACCCCCATCAGCTCTAAACACTCAATTAATCATAACTTGACCAAAATATGATCAAGATGACCAATTTCTCAACAATCTTCAACAACAATTATATGAACACCATGAACAACACAACTCAAAATTAATGGAATGAATTAACCATATCGGGAACCAATCCTAGTTAATTTAGACCATGAATGTATGAGCAAGAACACAACAATACAAACAACAAAATACTAAATTAACAAATCAAAGACAAACATAAACTCACATTAAATCACTGGATTTAAACATGTACTTCAAACAAAGATGAACATGAATTAAATCTATTTTTAGCAACAAACATGACGGATTCTAACGATTCAAACAACATTAATATTTTCTGGAAAATACATAACACATGAAACAAATTGAAGAAATAATTAATTAAATTTCAATTTGAATCTAACAAACATTAAACTAACAAATATTCACTTCAACAATAATACGAACATGAAATAAACATGAAAAACAAGTAATTAATCTTTCATTTGGAATCTGAAAAATTAATTTAACAAACAACACATGAACATGAACTAAAAATTAATTCAAACGATAAACAAAACAAACATTTGCCGATTTTAGATTCGAAAATATCAAAACAAAATACGGGCAAAAAATAAAACTCGAAAATCTACTAACCGGAGATGAACAACGACGAATTCGATTGTATGGACTGTTTCGACAACCCTCAAATGGGAATAAATCTGCCCGAACTCAACAACGAACTCAACGACGAACTCAACGACGAACGAACGAATGACCAAAGGAGATGGTCGTTTGGCATCGTTTGAAAACGAAGCAGAAGGCAGCAGCACCCCGAGTCGTCGATGCTTGCTCAACTGGACGGGCAGTAGTGAAACAAAGACGCGACAGCTGGGGACGGGGCAGTGCAGACTGGATGTTGCGAAGAAGATAAAGGCAGCCACCATGGACGACGATGGCAAAGCCTGAAGCAACCTGCTTGGTTGATGACAATGCAAACGGCGAGCAAGCAGAAAGCTCGACTAGTCGGGCAGCGTCAATGGCGGGAAGGCAGTGCCGCCATGGACGACGATGGCAAAGCTCAGAGACGACGGAGCAAACAGCAGTGACACTGCTGGAGCAGGCTGAAGAAAATGAAGCAGTAGCAAACACACAAAACATGGCATCCATGGCGATGGGTTTTCCTTCCATTTTGGCCGAGGGTTTTCCGGCGAAACAACGGCGAAGCAGACGGGGAGGTCGACGTGGATGGTGGTGACGTTGGTTGTTCTGAGTAGACGAAGAGTTAGGTGAGGGCAGCCATGGTTGTGAGCTTGGAGTTTTGAGAGGATGAAGAGAGGAGGCGGATGAGTTAGTCTTTAGGGTTTTTGGTTTTGTTATTTTTGTTTTGTTTTTGTGTTTAGACCAAAAAATGAAGAAAAGGGTTGGGTATTGGGTTAATGGGGCGGACCGGGTCGACCCGTGTGAAGTGGACTGGGTCGTGGACAATTGTTTGGGCCTGGGGTTGAAAATTGAAGAAGTGGCCCAATCCGATTTTTATTTGTATTTTTGTTATCTTTTCTTCTTTTATTTTCTAAAACTAAATTATAAAAATACTTAAATTATTATTAAGAACTAAATTAAGTTATAAAATCGCAAATTAACTCCCAATAACAATTAACGCACAATTAAGTAATAATTAAGCATAAAATTATTCATTTGGACATTAAATGCTAAAAATGCAAAAGATACCTATTTTTTTGTAATTTTAATTTTTGTAAAACTAATTTAATTACTAACAATTGTAGAATAAAAACCTACATGCAAAATGCGACATATTTTTATATTTTTTATTAATTTAACAAATAAGCAAACACAGACAAATGCAAATAATTATCCAAAAATATCACAAAAATACTCAAAATTGCACACCAAGGAAAAATCATTTTATTTTGCATTTCCTGGGAGTATTTCTCATATAGGGCAAAAATCACGTGCTTACAGTACCCGATCTCGAGGACCTCCACCAAGATAGGCTCCAGGAAGCCAATGACATCACTACACGTCCCGAGATGGTACCCGATCTTGAGGACCTCCACCAAGAAGAAGATATGCTCTAAGGATCCATTGACATCATCATAAGCCTCGAGGTGGTACCCTATCTCGAGGATTTCTGTTATTGTAAGTATAGGCCGTTTACCTGACCCTCCGGCCCTCGAGCTACCTGAGTCATCAGGTCGAGTTATAACTATCCCCTCGATTACTTTAACCCAGGTACCATCTAAACTCGGGTAAGCCCTCATTCGGGATCTATCTGCAATGCCTTAAGGCTATCTACACTACGTTCAAAATAAGTTTCCAGGTCGCCCGGGCGTGAGTGAACCCCCACTTGGGCACTGCCCTCGAAAGCCTAAAGGCTATCTTTATTCTCAGGCATCAGAGCAAATCCCCCCATCGAGGACTACTACGAGGTCTAAAAGGCTAAGTCTCGTTCTGAAAGTCTGAAGCCCTACTCTCATTCAACTCGAAGTCGGGGTTCCCGACAACCCGAGTCTATCAATCCAATCCGAACTTGGTCCAAGGAACGGCAAAGGGTTCTATAGGGAATCGTGTTAATCAATCAATAGCCAAAAGAAATACTTACACCCGGGCTCGATATTCGTATCAATCGGTACAGTCATGCATTTAGAATTTTCACAAACGTAAATAAAGAGGGAATTCAATATAAATCAGAGACAAATCGAAGAAATATCCTTGTATTAATAAATCGTAATTACAAAAGCCCACGAGGGATCCTTACATATGATTACAAAAGCCCATGAGGGGTCCTTAAACAGAAACAGTGAAGCAAAAAAGTACATATATAATAAAAGCCAAAAGTCTAATCTAATCTCGGGGTGCATCCTCGGCGACAGTATCTTCAAGCACCATCTCTTCGAGGACTTCATCTTGATCTTCCAAAATGGCATCTTCAAAATTGACACGAAGTGAAATTTTCAAACCAATTAATGTGCCATCCTCATAAATAACTTTACTTTCCCATTCCAACTAGAACTATTCATAGTTAAAAACCCTCAACATAAATAACATGAATCGTGACATTATTTCTAATCAAAAGAACAGATAGATTTCGGACCAAATCGCTAATTAAAATGAAGTGAAACCCATAGAAAGACACTTTTTATCCTAGATATAGTTAACAAGAGGGCCACTTCAATTCTACAACACCAAAAGTTTGAATTCAAGAACCTTACTGGAGAATAACTAAATAGTGAAACAAATTATATGACTATTTTAACAAAATAGATGTTAACTACTAACAAAGTATTTTGTTCCTCTTGAGCACAAAATCCATTCAAGATCAAAACAATCAATTAAAAGCAATTTAATAGAAGATATCGACCAAACAAGCACAAAACTCCATCCATTCTCAAATGGCACTTTTCAAGCTTAATACATAGCAAACAGAGAAAACCACGAGAAGAGAAAGTCTGAGATGAACCTGTTAGAATAAAACCCCTTGAATATATGAGCAGAATGAAGAAAATAGCTACAAACACGGAGTCCGAAATCCGGCGAGAACAGAGACTGATTCACTCCCGAAACTGCGCTCCTAAACCACGAACGACAACTCCAAAGCTTTGAACACTCACCTCAGCTTCCTTCCATTTCAAACGAAAATCCAGAGGAAGAAACGGAATTCTTTTCCATTTTTTTTTGAATTTTCAGATTTTTGAAGCAAAATTGAGAACCAAAAAAATTTAAAATTTTTATTAGTATCTTTCCCTGGAATTGAGAAGAGAATAAAAGGAAAAGTCAAATGAAACTAAAGACGAATCCTAATCTCTTTCTCCCAAAATTTTTGTCTAGATTTCTTTCCGTTTTTCTTTTTTTTTTTGGTTTTGGTATGAGTTTGTCGGGGCTGAGAGTCGGAGATGGAAGAAGAAGCTGGTTGTTGTGGTGATAAAGGGTTGTGAGTGAGAGAGAGAGGGAGATCAGCGATTTTTTGGTGGTCTGTTGAAGGTGACTGTTGATTTAGGGATTTTGGCTATCTCCTCTCAGAGTGTTTGCGCGTGATTTTTTGTAAGGAAGATCTGCGGCGCTAGGTTTTCTCCTCTGTTTCAAGACCGTGTTCTCACCCTATTCTCCCACGTTCCCACCCCCTTTTACTCTGTTTCCTTTTTATCACTTTTTCTTATGGAATTGTGCTTGGATCATAAATTCACAAAAATGTGGACCCCCTTGGGACAATGGAATGTGCTTTGTTTATTTTTTAATGGAAAAGTGAGAAGAAATTGCCTTGGGTCAAATTTGTGAGGGTACTTCGCCTATTGTAATTAAGAGGGATTGAAAAATGTGAATTGGTTAGAGTAATAAAGGTATTTGAATGGAATAATAATAATAAACCTAAGAAAGTACCAAATAACTATACTTAAAGTTAAAAATTCCTATCGCTACTATCTGCTAGAGCCAAAAATTAATGGAAAACATTTGCTTCTTCTTTTTCCTTTTCCTTTTTTTTCTTCCTATTCTTATGATAAAACAAAATCTCAAATACTAATATCTAAAGTCCTTAAAATGAAAACTTAGTACTTTAAAATAATGTGACTATTTTTCTCATTTTTCAATTTTACCCAAAGTAAGATACACAAAAAATATCTAGAGAAATAATAATTAGCTAAAATAAAGGAGAATATTTTTTGTAGTTTTCATTTTTAAGATAAAATAAAGCTAAACAGTTAAGACTAGTCAAAATAATAATATTAAACCTAAAACAAACATTTGAATACTAAAAATATGTAAAATTTCAGGGAGGGTCAAAAATTACATGTCTACAGGTGGGCTTGTTAGATATCGCTTCAACTCCTCTAAGGCACGTTGGCATTTCGGAGTCCATTCGAAGCTGTTTTTCTTTTTGAGTAAGGAGAAGAAATGATGACTCCTGTCCGATGACCTCGATATGAATCGGCCCAAGGCTCCTATCCGCCTGGTCAGCCATTGCACGAACTTCACATTGTTTACTACCGTGATTTCTTCGATGTCTTTGATTTTGTCGGGGTTGATCTTAATCCCCCTGTTTGACACTATGAAGCCTAAGAATTTGCCGAACCCACTCCGAAGGCACATTTCTCGGGGTTGAGTTTCATGTTGTAGCTTATGAGGATGTCAAATGTCTCTTGCAAATGAGTCAAATGGTCCTCCGCGCAAAGATGTAACTAGCATATCATCAATGTAAACTTTCATGGATTTGCCTATTTGATGTTCGAACATCTTATTATCTAGGTATTGGTGGCTCCCGCATTTTTTAGCCCGAAGGGCATCACATTGTAGCAGTACTTTGTGATGAACGAAGTCTTTTCCCTGTCCTCGGGGCTTATCTGAATTTGATTATGCTCCGAGTAGGCATCGATAAAGGTGAGGATCTCGTGGATGTCCGTGACATTAATCAAGTGGTCGGTGTTGGGCAATGGGAATGAATCCTTGAGGCACGCTCTATTTATGTCTTTATAATCTAGAACATTCTTAACTTATTCCCCTTTTTGGGAACCTCCACCACATTGACCAACCATTCAGGATATTTTACCTCACCAATAGACCCCATTTTGAGGAGTTTTGTTACCTCGTCCTTGATGAACACGTGTTTAACTCGGATTGAGATCTCCTTTTTTGCTTCACCGGTTTGAACCTGGGGTCGACACTTAGTTGGTGGGTGGTTATTTCCGACAGGACCCCTGTCATATCTAGATGGGACCAAGCAAATCAATCGATGTTAATAATAAGAAATCGAATGAGTTTTTTCCTAAGTTCGGGGGTTAATCCTATTCCCAGGTATACCTTACGATTTGTGAGATGCTAGATTAAAACAGCTTGCTCTAGCTCTTCAATTGTTGATTTTGTTGCATCCGATTCTTCGGGGGAAACAAAGGTTCGGGGAGCGAGGAAATCTTCTTCATCGTCTTCGAGGGTCTGTTTTCCCTCCAGCTCCTTCGAGGTGGAGGGTATAGAAGTTGGTGCCTCCCTGTGAACCGTGAACATCTCCTTCGATGCATGTTGTTTCCCATATACTGTTTTTATGCCTTCTTTTGTTGGAAACTTCATCATTTGATGAATAATTGACGGTACTTCCCTCATGTTGTGTATCCATGGCCTTCGAAGCAACGCATTATACCTCATGTCACCTTTGATGACATGAAATTTGGTATTTTGAACTGTACCGTACATGTTGACCGGGAAGGTGATCTCCCCCTTCATTGCTTCGCCGGCCATGTTGAAGGTGTTGAGGACTCGGAAGGTAGGTATGATTTAATCGGAAAGTCCGAGTTGTTCTACCACCTTCAACCTAATTATGTTGGCCGAGCTACCTGGATCCACGTGTACATGCTTAATTTGAATGTTATTTAAGAGGAATGAAATTACCAGCGCATCATTATGTGGATGAGACAAGGTCTCGAGGTCTTCTTTACTGAATGCAAGGATGTCCTCGGGCATGCGGCCCCGAATTTTCCCTTCTGTTGTAGCAGAGATTTTTTCCGCTTGATAACGGGCCCTTGAGGAACGTCGGTCCCCCTAATGATCATATGAACAATGTGCTGAGCTTTTCCTGTTCTGTTCCTCCAGTCTGCCTTTGTTTCCTCCCGGGTGGAGTTTGCCGAGCTTCCCGTTGGTTTTCTTGGTCCATACTCCCATTGATGTGGGAGCTTGTATCGACGTGTTGTGCGTTGCGTGAGACCACATCCACGGGGATTGGCTTTGGTGCATCCTCAAGGTTTCGCAGTGGTACACCGATGCCTGGGACAGCTACACCGTTCTCTCCATGGTCCTCATGACCGTTGTTTTCACGTGCATTTACTGAGTTAGACATTTTGACCTGAAATCAAAATTCTTGGGCAAGAAAGAGTGTGAAGAATAACTTGTGTTTTCAATAAACTAGCATAAAAACAATCACTATTATTTTTAGCTCCACGGTGGGCGCCAAACTATTTACCTTGAAAATGCTAATTACAAATAGATTTGATTTTGTGGTTCTAAAAATACATAATTTATTTTTATGCTAGTTGTTAAGCAATAGATGCTAAGTGTGAGCTAAGAAAGTAAAGTAAGAGTAAGAAGCGGTATGTTATGCAAACCGAATGGCCGAGAATCGGGGTCTCGAGCTGGCCTAAGCTGGGCCTCGAGGTCAAAATAATGAACTTGACTGGGGGCAATCGATGAAGGACTAACAATTTCAGAGGCCTCAATAATGGCTCTTTATGATCAATGATGAATAATAAATGAAGAACAATCAATGAAACACAATAAATGTAAGTAATAAATCAAAGGAAAGACAATGGAGAGCGTTTAAGTTAGAGAGCAGAGAATGTTCTTGTTCTTATATCGAATATCATGTGTGCAAGAAATAGCAAGGATCCCCTTTATATAGGATAGGAAATCCCAACATGGTACATGTATAATTATTATAAAGAAACGTAGCTGGTACAGCTACTTGATGGTCCGGTACAGACTTGTACTATTCTTGTAGTCCTTGTCATCTTTGATCACGTGCCTTAGGAATTTCCCTCTTGTCTGTTGATGTGCCGTGGAATTTCAGCACAATTGATACCAATTACTTACATTTTTACTTGTCTTTTAATGCATTTGTAGTTAATTTTGATCAAGTTTGGTTGTTTTGTAGTGCATGAGCTTGAATACCCGAAAACATGAAAAAGAAGTCAAAAAGTCACAAATAGACGGATATGCTGCAAGTATGTGATCGCATAATTGCCCTACTGATCACAAATAGAGACAGTCTTTTGGGCCAACTGAAGAAGCAAATATGTGGTCCATTATGCGGTCACATAACACCTATGCGAGCCGCATAATGGTCGCATAACTCAAAAAAAAGATAGACCTCAGCATGATATGAGGCGGGATATGCGATCACATAACATGTAGGCGGTCTGCATAACTGTTATGTGATGGAAGCCATATTTGGAACACAGCAAAGATGCGATGGAATGTTCAATATGCGGTCCGCATAACTGGTCTGCGACCAGTATACGATCGCATAAGTCATCTGAAGGGGTATTTTTTTCCGATTTTGACTACGACTTTTGGTCCACAATAAAGAGAATAACTAGGGTTTTGTGGGGTATTCAAGTCTGAAAGAAGGTCCTACTTAGAGAGCATTGAATACTTCATTTATTTGGAGCTTTGTGAAGAAGGAATCTTGCACTTTTGTAATCTTTATGGCTTTATTAAATACTTTGTTATTGTATTTTACTATGAGTAGCTAGTTTTAAATACTAAGGTTGTGTACCCTTGATGAGTGTAATGTTAATGGGTGTTTAACATTGAATATATACAATGGTTGGTTGATATTTATTTAATTCTTGTTCTTTATTTATGGTTGGTGGTTGCAAACATTAATCTATTCCATTTTACTCTTTCTTTACTTGGAAAAGTGAGTTAGGGTTTGGTAGCATTGAATATCAAGAACTCAAGACGTTAACTCTTGTTTAATAGAATCGCTTAGGAATAAGTGGGTTTTACTTGGCATAAATTGATTGTTCTTAATTTGCAACTCTTTTATATTTGGAAAAATCACAAAGGGAAAATGCTACTCAACTATTGGAAAGTATTGGGTAGTCATTTAGAAATTATTTGCATATCAAAGGACCTTCCATTCGAAACATATCATATTAATACCGATAGTATTACATTCCATTAATGGGGATGCAACCTTGGTTTCCTTAATCAAATCATTTACATTCTCAAAGTTACAATTAGTTATCTCTTCAATTCACAATCATATCATTCTATTGTTACATTAACGGAATAGAATTACGACCTAAGTCAAGTAGCACACTACTCGAGTAACCTTTTCATGCCTATTCCCTGTGGGGTTCGACCCCAACCTTGTTGGGTTACTATATTTGACACTGACCGCCTTACACTATTTAATTAAAGTGTAATTTGAGTGTATCATCCATGATAACCACCAATTTTTGCTGCCCCAAGATCGAGCATAGGGGATCCTCAGGGTCGAACCTCAAGCTGTCCCTCGAGCCTTCTAGAGACAGGCCATAGAGTGTCTTAATGATCATAAAAATCTAACTCTTTGATTTTTAGCCGTATGCAAACCTAGAGAACCCTAGATGAAGGTCTAGTCGAATCAGACAAGAAACAAGCAAAGAACAACCATCACATGAATGTGTCCATCATGAAAAACCCAATGAAAGACACAATGTAACAAAACAAGCTCAATCAAGCAATTGCTTAATGGAGTAGGGGAAAACTTTAGATTGCTGAATGTTAGAGACATATCAATTTTCAGAAGCAAGATAGGCTAGTATTGAACCTGGTACTAGTTGGCCATATAGAGAAGGAGAAGCTAGTTACGAGATTCACTCTAAACCTCTCAATTAATACACAGAATAGAGAAGGTCAGAAGTACACAATAGAACCACAAATAGCATGGGGAAATAGTCATAACTAACAGTAGAACCCCAAAAAGATAGTAGGTTAGGCATGAATGACTCAATAGGGATTAAAATACTTTCTAGACATGAGTTGGTTCTTATACTAGTCAAGAATAAAGTAGAGAGGCAGACATAGGACTAACATTCAATATCAACATACACACAGTAAACCAAACAGGTTAAAAGAGATAGAAGTCGCACATGTTAAATACGTATATAGGCATTCATAATCAAAATTTAGGCAAGTTCAAATACTATAGGTATAGAATCATAAGAGTTCCTCAGAGCACACAAGGTAGCATAGTAGAATGTTATTTCATAGAAGTTTCATAGATATGAGAACACAACACACAAGATATAAATGAAGAAGAAGGAAATTGCTAAGGCCAAAGAGACTTACCAATTGTCAATTGTACAAAAAGCTGAAGAATCCCAAAATCCCAGTGCATCGCTCACACTGAGAAAAGAACACAATCGAATTCTAATGGCCTTGGCTTTTAGCCGGCCAAGGTCTCAAGTTCAGAACAATAGAATAAGTGAGAGTGAGAGAGTATTTGCAGTGATTCTGGTCTGTCTTAGGGGTTTTGGGGAAGGTATTATATAGTAGCTGAAATCAAACAACTAAATAATAAGACACAATAAATCAAACATAAATAAGGAAGGAAGAGCATGCAGAATCGTTTAAGAACCAAATTAGGAAAAAATAAGGCAAACACTAGTTTGACCGGAATCAAAGATCGGTCAAAGATCTTGGTGAATTAGACCTATATAACCTTGCTATGATGCATATAGACGAAATATCGTCCAAATCTCAAAGGGTGAAGCCGATTTCCCTTGACTTGGAGACTGGTATTTTCCAAAATTGGGGAAAATACTAAGTAGCACCATAGTCTTGTAAATAAAAATGAGGTAACATGTAAAGGTAAGAGAATCACAAAAGGAATCCATGCTTTGATCGGATTCGGAGAAGATTTGGCGAGGTCGTTAAGGTTTGTGGGGTGAGGGGAGAGTTTGAAAGAGTATATAGGTGGCTACTGATGTAAAATAGGTTAGGGATTCAGGGATTTGGTTAATTAAAAAGGGTGGGGTGATCGCGAACCATTGATTTTGAGAGATCAGCGGTCGGGATTGAAGAATAGGCGGGGCGGGTCGTTTTACAGGTCGCAGCCCGATATAGAGAAGTGGTCATTTGATCTTGGTTGGGAGATATTGGGATAATTGTTTGGGATAGCTTAGGTCCGAAATTAGCCTTGTATTGGGTTGGATTTTAAATGCAAGAAATTAAGGAAAAGTAATTTAATAAAATAGCTAAATAAGTATAAAAATACTATTTACGCAACTTAATATGTTAAAATTATAGATGAAGGTTATAAAAACATAAATAATTATTTTGACCCTGAATAAAAAGACAAAATGCAATTAATTGTAAAGTATAGGCTATTATTGCGAAAAATGGATAAATAGTTCAAAAATGCAAATGTAATTATATAAAATGAAGTAAAATTTTATAAAGCATATATGTGAGTGTATACAATAAATTTAGATGATTAAATCATCACAAAATAATTTAAAGGAGTAATTAATAAATATTTGAGTGATTTAAATGCAAGAAAATCAATTTTAAAGCCATAAAAATTATGAAAAACTACAGAAAGTACTTATATGACCCTTGTAAATTGATTTTGATACAGTAATGATATTTTGAAAGTATATAAGATATTTATAAAAATATGAGGGCAAAATTAGATATCAACATATGCCCATCTTTACCCTGGAATGACTAAAGAGTTGTCGAGTAAAGAAAATGATGAGCAATTTTGTTCGAAATGAGTGGGGGATGATGCGTTTTGAAAAATGGGGGTCGAACCCTAGTTCTTGAGTTTCCTACATATCCCTGATATTACGAGAATCAGGTCGTGTATAGTTCTAGATCCAACGACGAACGAAACTGATGGAGTTATTATAAGAGTGGTCATGTGCTTCGAAAAGGATCTTTTGGATATGATAGTGTCGTGAGTAACGGATAATTTCAGGTAGACCTATGAATGCGAATTTGAACGTTACAAATGTATAAGGCAAATATTTTAGCGGTTACGGGACAAAGGTAATCAATTGCTGATTGTTAGTTACGTTTGAGATGATCGAAGGATGTGAACGATGTAAACGGAAACCAGAGCGACAATTGCTTCTATTTTAGGTCGTTTACCTCTCGAGTTACCTCCAAAACTTAAAACACGATGCCGAAAATATGGGTTTATTTCGCAAATTTGAAAACGATGCAAATTCCCTTCGGACAATGAGAATTGTCTTTAGACGATGAGGATGATGTCCTTAGACCATGACATCTTAGGCCATTAAGCATATGATAAGGGATTCGCGGGGCCAAGAAATGGTATCTTTGGTCCATGTGGATGGTGTCTTTGCACTATGACGCCTTTGAATAATGATATGTAACTTTGAGAGATCCTCAGGCCATGGAGTGGTGTCTTCAGGCTATGAGGATGCTGCCTTCGGACAATGTGGCAATGTTTCGGCCCATGAAATGCAAAGATGTGGTGATGTAAATCATTTTATATAGGTAACATGTAATGCTTAGTCATAAGCAAGAAGGAGACAAGACAAGGCTTAGTCATGTATGAGACGAGGGAAGTGCTTGTCCCTATGCAAAGAAAGGCAGCGTTTAGCCTTATGCAATGATAGAGGCAGTGCTTAGCCTCATGCAATAATAGAAGCAGTACTTAGCCTCATTCAATAAAATGAGGGCATTGTTTAGACCTATGCAAAGAAAGGCAGTGTTTAGCCTTATGCAGTGTTTAGCCTTATGCAGTGATGGATGTTGTGCTTAGCCTCATGCAATAATGGAAATTGTGCTTAGTCTCATGCAAGGAAAGTCAATGCTTAACCTTGTGCAATGATGGAGGTAGTGCTTAGCCTCATGCAGAGAATGGAAATAGTGCTTTGTCTCATGTAAGGAAAGACAATTCTTAGCCTTATGCAATGATGGAGGCAGTGCTTAGCCTCATGCAAAGAATGGAGATAATGCTTAGTCTCATGCAAGGAAAGGCAGTGCGTAGCCTTATGCAGTGATAGAGGCAATGCTTAGCCTCATGCAGAGAATGGAGACGGTGCTTAGTCTTTTGCAAGTAAAGGCAGTGATTAGCCTTATGCAATGATGGAGGCGGTGCTTAGCCTCATGAAAAGAATGGAGATATTGCATAGTCTCATGCAAATAAAGGCAGTGCTTAGCCTTATGCAATGATGGAGGTAGTGCTTAGTCCTATGCAAAGAAAGCCAGTGCTTAGCCTCATGCAATGATGAGGGTAGTGTTTAGCCGTATGCATGAAGAGAAACGATTAACTGTGAGAGGGAAAAATGATTCTTAGCTTGACGCGTTTATGTTTGGTGACTTCTGCCGATGTGAATATAGTGATCTTATTGTACGTAAATATTTGTGGACGTGTTTGTTATATCCCTTGTGCATGCATCCAAAGAAAAATCATGAGTTTCGGGGGGGGGGGGTTGTGCCTTCGATTTTTTGTTTCGTCTTTGCTCCTTGTCTTGAGGTCTCGTTTGAGTCATCTTGGGTAAGGTCTGGCTACTAAAGAAAATGAAATTTCGGAAAATATGCATTTGTGATAAATTGTTTGTATAAAAAAATGCAGTTTGTTCATGATGGGTTTTCAATGTATTTACCTTCTGCTTCTTATATTTTGATGATCTAACAAACTTATTGTAAATAACCATATAGAGAACCTGACCCATATGGTATACATTTCAAATGAACAATGTCCAGTCTGATCTCCAGCAAATGAGTGAACAAACACAAGGAATAACATAATAGGGACCTGGTCCCTTAGGGTTCTCCGATAGAAGTACAAGTCAACTATATAGCTGGAATGCAACTGTAGAAAGTGACTATCTGCAACTGTACACGCGATAGTGCAACAGACAGTGTAGCAGTCACTTCTCATTGGGAAGAAGCGTGTACCAAGAATTGACATCACCATTGTGATGTCTTTTGTGGTATAACAACCTGGTGCAAGGCACAACATATTCACTTGTTGCATTTAGTGATATTCTCTCAAGCATTAAAGTGTTTATCTAGCTTTGAAGTCACTGGTGTGTCAAGAACAAGAAGACAATTCCACTAAAGGATCAGTTTAAAAAGGAATCTATATGTATCCGTAGTTGAGTCGTAATCTTGTTATTTGTTCTTCATTGTAACTCCTATCTTGCTTTCTTAGAAGCTATGTTTTAGGAAACCCAAAATCCGTACACTTTCTGAGTTTATGTTGTGACTAGGTTTAGTCATAAGTTTAAAGTCTTTGTAACTAGAAAGTCACAAAGTGGCTTGTGGTAAGAGTATCACAAGTTAGTTAAGTTAAAGTCTTTGTAATAGAGTTATTACAAAGTGGATTGTAATAGTGAGATTACAAGTTAGTGAAGTTGAAACCCTACAAGTGTAGGTCGTGATTTTTGTCCCCTTGTGTGAGATTTTTCCACGTAAAAATCCCTTGTCTCTTTTACTTACTACTTCATAAGTATTCTCAGTAGAAACTCATAAAGGATCAGGTGCTCTATAGTTTGGTGGACTCAAATAAGCTATCAATTGGTATCATAGTAGGTTCTTTCTAAAAGGATAACACCTAGAAAGGATCTCAATGGCTGCTCCACCCAACTTTGAGGAAGGACAATCAACCTACAGACCTCCTAGATTCAATGGTCAGTACTATGGCTGGTGGAAGACTCACATGTATGATTTTGTAGCGGCCGAAGATTTAGAACTGTGGGACATCATCTGTGATGGTACACATGTTCGTATGAAGAAGCTTGAAGAAACTAGATCAATGGTGCCGAAAGACAGAAAGGAATACAGTGATATTGACAGAAAAGCTGTAGAAAAGAACGATCGCTCCAAGAAAATCTTGGTATGTGGTATAGGACCCGATGAGTACAACAGTGTCTCAGCTTGTGATACTGCCAAAGAGATATGGGAAGCGTTGCAAACCGCACACGAAGGAACTACTCAGGTTAAACAGTCCAAGATTGACATGCTCACCACAGAGTATGAGCTCTTCATGATGAAGGATGATGAGTCTATACAGGATATGCACACAAGATTCACATCCATCATAAATGAGCTTCATTCACTTGGAGATGTTATTCCCAGAAACAAGCTTGTAAGGAAAATCCTCGGTGTTCTATCTGGTTCTTGGGAAAGTAAGGTAAATGCCATCACTGAAGCTAAAGTCTACAAACTCTAACCATGGATGAGCTGATTGGTAATCTGAAGAGATACAAGATGAAAAGAAAGAAAGACAGAGAAAGGAGAGAGCCAAAAAAGGAAAAGAACCTGGTACTCAAGGCTGAAAGCAGTGACTCAAGTGAAGAAGATAGTGATATGGCCTATCTTACTAAAAGATTTGAAAAGATGGTTTGAAGGAATGGTGGTATACCAAATAGGGGCAGTTCAAGTAAGGCAAGGAACAATAATCTCTGTCACAGGTGTGGAAAGCCAGGGCACTTCATCAAAGACTATCCACTTGTGAAATAGGAGAAATACAAACAAAACCCTGACAAAGCAGCAAAAAGGAACCTAGTTCCAGACAAACGATTCAGTCGAAAAAGTACAACTGACAATATTGTGAAGCAGGCTCTTGCTGCTTGGGTTGACTCCTCCAATGAATCAGAAATGGAACCAGATTCAAAAAATAGCTCCATGATTGCAGTGGAAACTGAAGCAACAAAGTATGAATCGCTATTCGCGCTGATGGCTCAGTCTGATGATGATGAAGAAGATGAAGATGATGAGGAAAATTTCAGGGATATTCAGAGAAATCTGAAATCCTACTCTTCTAAGAAGTTAAGGTCATTAGAAAATGTTCTTATTGATGCTTATTATAGCCTTGATAATGATATGGAGATCCTGACCATATAACTAGGAGAAGCTGAGTAATCTAGAGATGATATGGTGGTCTATGTAGTGGACCTAAATGAGACCATAGCAAATCTTAAAAAAGAAAAGGAAGTTCTGAATGAAAAAATAACTAGTGTAGAAAATGAAAGAGATGACCTGATGGTAGTGGTTGTTGACTTGAAGGAAACAATAGAAGGTCTTAGCAATGAGAAACACACTGTACAAGAAAAAATTGCAGCTACTGAGCAAGAGAGGGATAATTTTTTAGTGATAATCACTGACCTAGAGGAAACTATTGAGGGACTCAATAGAGAACATAGGACTGTGAGTCTTGGAAAAGGGAAGAAAGTAGCCAGTAAGACACACATAAATCTTGAAAAGGAATTAACTGAAGTGAAAACTAGTCTATGTGGTAAACTTGAGAAAAATCGGCAACTTCAAGATAAATTGGAGAAAGTAAAAATGGATCTTGAGAAATATCTGAAGTGGACCTGGTCCTCAGATGTTGTCACTACCATGTATCTCAACAATAGTGGAAACAGGCAAGGAATCGGGTTCTAAAGGGAGAAAACTCCTTACAACCCTCACAACAAGTACGTCACTCTTCCTAATAACTGGCTATGTACCCACTGTGGGAACAATGGGAACTTTAAAGAAAATTGCTAGGCCAGGGTTCAATCTGTTCAGAAAAATAAAGTGTTTACTGATAAAGTGACTACTAACAAGGGACCAGGTACCGCTCGCAAGAAACAAATATTGCCTACATGGACTAGAAAAGCTCTTATCCATCCCTTTTATCATAACAAGGGACCCAAACTAGTTTGGGTTCCTAAATCTAACCAATAATTTGCATATGCAGGGAACATTGAGAGGAAGCAGACTACAATGGACCATGGATAGTGGATGCTCAAAGCACGTGATTGGAAGTAACATGGATTTCTTCTCACTGAAATCCCAATAAGAAGGGAATGTATCCTTTGAGAAAAAAAGGAAGGGGGTACATTCTCGGTGTTGGAAAAGTTGGAAAGTCTCCTTGACACTCAATTAAGAATGTGTACTATGTGGATGGCCTAAAGTACATTCTCCGAGTGTTTCTCAAATAGGTGAAAAAGGGAACAGAGTAGAGTTCTTATCAAAAGTGTGCACAATTACCAATCTAGTAACTAGCAAAGTGGTTTTAGTGGCCAAAAAAACAAGAACATCTACGTTGTTGACTTTGAATCTCTACAAGCTGGTGATATGAGACGCTTGAAGTCAGTTGATGATGATGCAGAACATTGGCATGGAAGATTGGGGCATGCAAGTTTCTCACTTCTGATTAAAGTAATTCAGAAGGACCTGGTTTTTGGTCTGCCAAATTCATGATTCACCTGGATGCTAGTTCTTATAGCAAAAGATGAGACTTTCGAGGTATTTATGGCCTTTGTCAAGAAGATCCAAGTGAAAATAAAATTGAGGGTAGTATGCATCAGATCTGACCACGGGAAAGAATTTGACAAACCCCAAATTTGATAAGCTTGTAACAAAAATGGAATCACACACAACTTTTCAGCACCAAGGACTCCACAACAAAATGGTATTGTTGAAAGAAAGAACAGAACTCTAGAAGGCATGGCATGGACAATGCTCATCGATAGTGGAATCGCCAAATTTTTTTGGACAAAAGCAATAAACACTGGTTGCTACTTGGTGAACAGGTGTATGTTCAGGTCTCTCCTGAACAAAACCCACTATGAGCTGCCAAATGGAAGAAAACCAAAGACAACTCATCTGAGAACCTTTTGAATGAAAATGCCATGTTCTCAACAACGGGAAGGACCAGCTTGGGAAGGTTGATGCAAAAGGCGATAAAGGAATCCTTCTGGGATACTCCCCACAAATCAAAGGCCACAAAGTCTACAACAAAAGGGCACACTGGGTGGAAAGAAATGTTCATGTGTTATTCAACGAAACACCTTCCTCTAACAAAGAAGGAAACAGTGATGATCAATATAATGAACCATCTCTGGTCCTTTAGAAATATTTGAGGTTTCAAATGGGAAGCCTGATTTGATGAGTAAGATGAAAGAGACAGGTTAAAGACATTGCAACATCCTTTTTCACTTCTCACAAGGAACCTGATACTTCAATTACTATAACTGAAGCTGATGATAGAGCAGAGATGCAGTGCAAGGCACTCCACAAGTAACAAAACAAGGAGTGCAGGGAAATCCAATTAACCTACCAAGTTCCTCTACCAATCAAAACTTAGTCCCAAACTGGAAACACAAAAGCTCCCATCTACCTGATAACATAATTACTCCCCTTCATTCTGGATTTAGACAAGAATGAAAAATTCAAAAAAAAAAAATCCCCAGTACCTTCTGTATTTCCACTCCAGAATAGAATCCAAAATCAAATCCCAAGGAATCCTACTTGAAGGCGGCCAAAAGAAGGTTAAGGGAACACAAGACCTGGTCTTATATTACCCCTCAGGTGACAACTTTAACCTTATTAGGTATGTTGATGTTAACTATGCAGGTTATCTTGTAGACAGGGAAAACACCTCTGGAATGGTTCACTTGCCATGATCATGTCTCATATCTTAGGGCACAAGGAAGCAAAACTCAATGGCTTCGTCAACAACTGAAGCAGAATATGTAGTGTGAGCATCCTGCTGTGCTCAAACCCTATGAATTAAGCAGCAACTGGAAGATTTTGGGGTATTTTCTGATGGTATACCTTCTCTATCTAGTTCAAAACAAGAGGACCAAGCACATTGAGGCGAAGCATTATATTCTAAGGGTCAATATGGAGAAAGGGTTGATCTGTGGAAAGTCCTGCAGCACAGAACACCAAATTCCAGATATCTTCACCAAAGCCTTGAGTAAGGAACATTTTGGAAGAAACAAGGTGAAGCTGGGGTTATTAAAATCTAATGGAGAACCTGATTCTCCATCAGTTGGCTATGAAAAACACCTTCAGGTAAAATTAGCTAAAGTGTTTTCTGGCCAAACCTAACTCACATCGATACTGTTGCAGGTAAACACTCATGTTGATCATAGAAGCTAAAGGTACAGTTATGAACTGCAAAAGAAGAGCTGCTAAAACCTTTTTCAAAAAAACAATTGTTCGGGCATCAGGTTCATGTACCACAGGTTAGTAGTAATGTGCTTGTTCTGCATGCCTTCTAAAAAATGTTAACAAAATTAACTCAATTGCCACATCATCCGACTTTTTAAATTCTGCATGTCATGTTTTGTCTTTCAAATACCTTCATCCCCTCTACGCGATAACGTTTTCCAACAAACCTACCGCCGTTTTCAGAATTATTCAGAACCCGTTTCTCTCTCTTCTCATTATTAGCCCTTCTTCTAATAAAACTCTCTTTCTCCCTCACAGCAAGTCATTAACCTTCATCTCTTCTGTATATCTGTGATCCTTTCTTCATCTCTCTCTCTCACTCTACTTTCCTACCAAATACTCCTATAATGGCAATCGAATGATAGCTTCCTTCTCCCACCATTAACACCACTCCCACTTCCCTTCATTTTTAAAATCATCCCCATAAATTTGCTATTCCACTCCTTCTAGTACTATTGTATCCACACCTGGTTACTCCTCTTTTCCTATAGTTTTTCCTCTTCTGACAAACCCTGTTTCCCCTCCATGTATTGAAAACCCTATGTCTCATCATTCCTCTGATCATATAAAAGAACACTTAGGAGATTTTACCTCTCAAGTGTCATGTCACGCCCCGAACCTAGGGAGGCGTGGCTGGCACCCGGTGCCGTAGTGGCCCGAACGAACTACTATGCAACTCATTCATTCCTTTTATAACTATCATGGGCCAACATGGCCAAAACTCTTAATATAAAATTGCAAGTGGAAAATACTGTATCACTGAACCATTTTTCTTAAAACACGAACATATATGGGTCGTCAAGGCCTCTAACATACTGTACAAACTGAACCTCTGTCTACAAAGCTTCTAAGATTATTTGACATCTAATGGGATAGGGTACCGACCTACCTATAAGTTTGAAGCAAAAACTCTGATACGATGACTCATAGACTCGACTGCACTCTGAGTAAGGTAGAGTCTTACTAATCCTTCACCAAATCCAAACCTCGTCTACTGTGAGGTATCGTCAAACTGATTGTCTATACCTATAAGTCTAGACGACTCTGTAAATCATGAAATACTTATAATTTCATGCATATGCATATGAATGTAATGTAATGCATAGGTCTATACGTACATAACATCATAAAGACTCTGAGGGCATCCCGTCATATCATCTCAGCCACTCCTAGAAAATCTTTATCGTATATCGGCTGATCAGGTGGTGGTGCGTATATAACGCCACAACCTTTCCCATATCCCATATACATATATATACGCGTATATAACACCATAACATCATCACGTCTCTGAGGGCATCCCATCATATCATCTCGGCCACTATGGGCAAATCATCAATGTATACCAGCTGATCAGGTGGTGGTGCATATATAACGCCGTAACCTTTTTTCCATATCCCATATACATATAATATACATATATACGCGTATATAACGCCATCTGGTCATGGGTCAATGTGTATGTATAAATGCATGAAATGCATATGAAATATTTTAATAAAATCTCTCGGAATGTCATAAGACCATTATGCTTTTTATTAATATCATGAAATAACCTTTATCAACTTACGCATTTTTCTGAGACCCATGAACAGATGATAGAATAATAAGACATATGGAGAATCAAGAACATAGGCACCTCTAATACTTTTATGAATATAGTCATTTATGAAAGTTGAGCATTTGCTCATTTCGTTTGTATCGTATGGATCATGCCAAAAGAAAGAAGGGATATCGAATTGAGAAGCGACTGATACATATATTTATACGTGTATAGACTATAGCATTTGTATTATCGACTACTCTAATTCCAATTCACTTGGAAAATTGATGAGAGCAATAAACAGATTTACTTGTGGTAAAAGAGAATTTCAATTCTGAATATATAAATAATTGAGGAAGTTCCAAATTCAACAGCAAACTAAAGAAAAATTCCATTGTGTTCATCATATGTATAGTGGTAGGTCGTTAATGACAGTGGTGGAAATATTTATAATTTCGACAAGGACAATCATAGATATTTCTACTGTAAAGATGTTAAGCTGGGGCAGGTAGAAAAGTAGTCCTTTTTTTCTGTTCTGCTTCACAAAAGATTGACAACTGATACTAGGAAAATTACAACAACATACCTAATGTAATCCCACAAATAAAATTTCGGGGAGGGTAATGTGTACGCAAACCTTAACCTTACCTTGTTACGGTAAAGAGGTTGTTTCCAACAGACCCTCGGACAGGTAAAAAAATTATAACTATAAAAGCAAGCAACAAACTCTATTCAAACTATTATCAAGTAAGAAGAGGGAGAAGCCATACAAACATAATGAGGACAACTATTGGTAATAGTTCATAGCACATCTAATAATTGCAAATGGAAACATTCTAGTTTGAATGTCACTAATTTTTATAAGTGAGGTACTGTAGAAATCAGAATTCATATTAAATAAGAGTCAGACTACTGGTTGTTCAGTTATTACTAAGGTGTGAAGAATGTGAATACACAAGAGAGATATTTTTCCCCTAGAATTGAGTTCTTATATCGACATACAACTATGAACATGAGGGAAAAGGGTACATTGTATTTTCTTGCTATCAAGAAATCAATGACTAATAGAAACCAACAAATAATATTCTTCACCAAAATGGAAAAATAGATAAGTGAGGAGAAATACAATGACTTAGACAACCTAATGTAAAAGTTATGTACTCCTTTAATCATCTCTGTGAGCACGTGATTTTTGCCCTACAAGAACTACTCCCAAAAATTCAAAAATAAAATGGTTTTGTGTTGTTTGTGATTTATTTGTATTTTGTTTGTGCATGTTTATTTCTACTTTAATTAAGAAAAATACAAAAATATGTGTTGCATGTACATTTAGGATTTAATTTTACAATTTAGGAATTAATTAAACAATCAAGTTGGTTTTACAAAATGGAAAAATCACAAAAATATGTACTTTGCATTTTTGCATTTAATGTCCGAATTGTGTGATTTTATCTTTATTTGATGTTTAATTTCGTATGATAGCTATTATTAAGAGTTAATGTTTTTAGTTAATTGTCGATTTTATAATTTAATTAGGATTTTTAGTTGAAAAGGAATTAAAAGAAAATGAAAAAGAAAAGAAAAGAGTGAAAATTGGACCAAATCGGAACTGGGCCGTTATATTTTGACCAAAAATTAGGCCCAAACAGATGCCCAGACCGGTCCAAATCTCACAGACGTTCGAACGACGTCGTTTCAACGGCAATTAATCACAGCCGTTGGTCCTGCATGATCCAACGGCTCAAAAGCCGTCTCCCTTACCCATTCACTGGCCCGACCCGTTACCCGGTTCAAACCGACCCCCTACTTAAACCAAACGATGCCGTATTGGTTAATCTCCTTGATCCTAGCCGTCAATCTTCATTGATCCAACGGCCAGGATTTAATCCCCTCCACCGTATATAAGTCCAACCTCTCACCCCACACCCCCCTAAGCCATACCCTCCGTTCATCCTTCGTTTCTTTCAGAGACAAACCAAACGACCCTCGAAACCCTAGCCGCCCTGAAACCCTTTCGCCTGAAATCCGGCGGCAACGATGCCGATGACCATGAAACTAACACCCCTCGAGCACCTAACCACCCTCTCCACGAATCCCTTACCCGTTTTGCTCGAATCAACCTGTAGCTTCTCGAATCTTCAATCGAAGATTCGAGCAAAACTTGAAACTACCCCAACCGGCCCCAAACTCACACCACGGCACCCTCTGACCACCCTCATTACAGATCCGTTAACCGTTTGCCTCGAATCAACCTCCAGCTTCTCGAATCTTTAATCGAAGATTTGGGCAGAACCTAAACCTACCCCAACCAGTCCCAAACTCATACCAGACATCTCCCAGACCTCCCTCGTCACCAACCAACCGTTGGTTTGGTTTGAATCAGACCAGAACCGTTCGAACCCCAAATCAAACCCTAAGAACCCAAGAAAACCAAAGGCTGGAGTTTGTCCGAATTAAATGAATTTGGGTGTCCAGTGGACTTTAGTCGGAGTGTTCTCAATTGAGAATACTCGATTAAGGTCCGTTGGACCTCAAAAAGTTCGAGTCGAGGGTTCGACCTAGGTTCGTCTAGTTTCTGTTTTGTTTAAGGTACCTTTTTCTCCTTTTTTGTTCTATTTTGTTACGGTTAATTGTGTTTAGGTAGTTATAATCCAGTTTTGTTCATTGTTCCTTCTTCTTCCCCAATTAGACCTTTTATTTGGTCGAGTATGCTTCTGTGCATTGTCGAATATATGTATTTAGCCATGTAATTTATTAGTTTATAAGTTCCCTGTTTTATCAACACGGCTCGAACCACCTGTGTGCATGTTCGATTCTGATTTGCTACTGATTGTATGTGTTGTAATTCATGTAGTCGTTTGGATAAGTGTCGTCGATTAGTTTTACATGCTTGAATGTTAGTATAACCTGATAATATTTTTGATTCATACTGCTAAAATTTTGATTGAGTCATTGTTTGAATTTAATTGTGAATTGGTTATAGCTGATGTGTTTATTGGTTTAGAGTCAGTTCATTTGTTAAGGATTAGTTTAGGTTGATCAATGATTAGGTTTCTTATTTAAGAATTGGATATAGCTGATGGGGTAGAATGGTAATTTCAATAGTTTCAGGGGTATTTTGGGATTTAAAGTTTTAAAAATAATTAATTTGAGTGCTCTGTCCACTAAGCACTAATAATATTAAAATAAGACATTTGCTAGTGGGGAACAAGGCATGCAAGTGTGGGGAACAAGGCATGCAAGTGTGAGGAACAAAACATAATAGTATGAAAAGCTTAAAAAGGATTGATTAAAATATGTTTCCCATACCTGTTTGAACAATTAAATAGGGAACAAGGCATGCAAGTGTGGAAAAACAAAAAAATAACTTTAAACAAGAAGACATGAGGTGATGGGATTCAAAGGGGGGTGGGGGGTTAGAATCTGATGGTTTTTCAAGGCAGAGATAAGAGGCCTGTTTTTGGGTTATAAATAGGGTCATTCAAAAAAGAAAAGGGGCTGGGTTTTTGGAAGGAAAAAAATGAGTTCTCTTTCAGTTTTTTTCCAGAGAGTTTAGGCCAGATTTTTTAACATTTAAAAGTTCAGTAATTTGAGAGTAAAAAACAGGCTAGTTTTTAATCCTAAAAGGTTCAGTGTTTGGAGAGCTAAGAAACTGAAAAGTGAGTCTTTTCTTTGACTGCTGAATATCAGAACTAGTACTGTCGCTGTTTCATTGGTGTTGCTGTTTGGTATTTTTGGGGTTTCAATTGGTTCTTCCTGAGTTTGCTATTGGTTATTGGCTACTATTTTCATTGGGTGTTGCTGGAACCCTGTTGGTTCCTTCATTTTTAATCTGTCACTAGGTTGTTCTGTCACTGCGTTGCTGTGTTATTACTGTTGCTGACTGCTCCTTCATCTTCTTGTATTTCCATTATCCAGGTACACGTTCTAAAGCTCTCAAATTTAATGGAAAGGAAGTAAAGAGTTGTTGGAATGGATTTCTGAATTTCCCTTGTTTCTTTGTGTTTAATTTGATGTATAAGCAGTAGTTCACTTGATATTTCATAGTATGTATTGGAATGACTTTGGAATGCATAAGCTGGACTGATTGAATCTATTTCTACAAACATGGAATATCAATTGTACTTAATCTTAGCTGGTGATTACTAGTTATGAAATATACTGTATTTACTTCTTTTTTTTTCAGTGGTCACGAAATAGTTTCAAATAGTTTATGTCACAAAACAGGTTCAAATAGTTTATGGAAATCAGCATGTTGGTTTAATAGGTCTAATTCTGAAATTGCGAGTTCACTTGTGTAAATAACATCATTTTAAATAGCAATGTAAATAATGTTGGTAACTAATGTTAGTTCTCAAATGTTAGTGATTAATGTTAGCTTGATGTCAGTTTTTAAGCATTGATGCATTTTTCAACAAATTGTAAAAAGAGCTCAAAAATGGCTTTATATTCCACATAATTAATTCCAATAGTCCAATTCATATAATAAAGCTAAAGTTGAACTGGATCGAAATGGTAGCTGGTTTGTTAATATTTACAACGGCAGGCGGCAGATCTTAAGTTAGGTAGCGGGTTCAAACTAGAAGGGGTTTACTTTTGTTTGGACCCGGACTTGAACTTGAAACCCAAACTTTTAATGCTAATTGATTAGGATTTTTCTTTATTCTTAGAGACAAATAAATAGAAAATCATAGTCGCTTTAGGATATCCTTGAATAAAAATGAGATGAGCCTCGCTGAATAAAAAATACAAAATTGCGAGGGCCTCAATAAATATTTGTTTTAAAATACTTAGATTTAGGGACGGGCCGTTTAGCGAATTTCACGACCTTCCCTAAAAGATAATAATATGCAAGTCACTTCCGGCGCGCTTTAAATAATTTACTCTATTAAACTCGGGTGCGCATTTATGTGACCCAAATCCAAATCTCCACGAAGTCGAATTGTGTCGCTAATCACGGGTACATTGATTGTGACGTGGTTCGAGATGCATTTCCACGACGTTGCAAATTCCTTTTTTTTAAAAAATATGAATGAGACGAGCCTCGACAAACAAAAAATACACAAGCTGCGGGGCCCTCTATACGTGTTGGTAAAATTACTTAGACTTCGGGATGGGTCGTTTAGCAAAATTTCACGGCCCTACCCAAAATAATGATACGCTAGTCGCTTAGGCGCGCCTTTAATAAATTACTTTCTTAAACTTGGGTGCACATTTATGTGACCCAAATCTAAATCTCAACAGAGTTGAAATGTGTCAATAACCACAGGTACATTGATGGGACGTGGTTCGAGGTGTATTTTCATGACGTTGCAATTCTCGTTAAAAATAATAGTAATAAAAGCGGTAAACAGTTAAAATTTGCACATAGGTTCAACATGTATTAAAACCAGATAAATAAGCCGAATATGACAGTTGAACGACCGTGCTAGAACCACGGAACTCGGGAATGCCTAACACTTTCTCCCGGATTAACAGAATTCCTTACTCGGATTTCTGGTTCGCGGACTGTAATACAGAGTCAATCTTTTCCTCGATTCGGGATTCAACCGGTGACTTGGGACACCATAAATCTCCCAAGTGGCGACTCTGAATTAAATAATAAATCTCGTTTCGATTGTCCTTTAATTGGAAAAACTCCCTTTTACGCCCCTTTGCGGGGTGGAGGTAAAAAGGAGGTGTGACAGCTCTGGCGACTCCGCTAGTGAGATAAGAGCCCCGAACTTCTAGTTCAGGGTTCGAGAATTTGAGCTTGTAATAATTGTTATAATTGACTTTGTTTATTATCTGATTTTTACATGTTTGGGCCTAATGTGCTAAATGCTGCTTTTACCGCTTTGATATTATCTGAACTGTATATAAACTATGCCGAAACCCTTCTCTTCTTACCTCCGGGGATGTGCTTGCTGGTCGAGACTCCCTATTCTGTTAGTGTCATACCTATGAATAAGAAAGAGGCCGGACAAGCTACAAAGCCGGACGATCCCGCGGGTCCCCGGTACGTAGCCCCCTCCTCGACTCGAGTTGTCCGCTCGGGTACACAGTCTAGAACAAATACCTAGGTTACGAACCTAGAATAACTCAGCTTCATGCCGGATCCCTAGTAGGAACATTTGTTTGCATCATGTGCATTTGACTTTGGAGGCTCAACACAGGGGTTAGGTCTGTCTAGGACAGGTGTACCAAAACGACAAAAGACCATCCTGATGCATCCTACTTGCTACCTGTGCATTTGTTTGCTTCGGACTTGCATGCTGACCAGCTTTTGAATACTTTGAGGAAAGAGAGATAGAGGTAGTTAATCGCCTATTTTGGAAGAAAAAAAAATCAATGTCTAAATAGCGTCGAAACTCTGTCGAATTTTTGAGAAAATGAAAAAAAAGAAAGGGGGTTTTGTTTATGAAAAATGGTTTTTATTGGCCATTGAAAAGAGTCTTGTTTTCTAAAGAAGTTTGTTTTATCTACCCGAACTACACCGGTTTGATTCTCACAGGGTGCGGGATACGTAGGCAACCCTCATCGGGTCCAACCTCCCCTTTAGAAAAATGTCAAAATTTTAATTTTCGTCATAAATAAGTCGGGTGACGCCGTTTTTATCAAAATAGCCGAATGTTCCCAAAAGGGACGTCAGAAGGCTGACTTTGCATAAACGGCCACTCATAGTTGTTTTTGGATTTTTGATCGGTTAACTCACCCAGCTTTAAAATCTTCATTCCCGAAGTGCTGAAAAGCCGTGTGCGGAACCAGATCTTCCTTTTAATCTGTGAAAAATTAAAAATAGTCAATTTGCTGAGTCAAATAAATTTTATTTCTTAATCACCTTAATAAATGTGCAGGATGAGCACGATGCAAAATGAACCTTTTTCAATAATGACTAAAATCCCTTTCAAGTTGCGGCTATGGTGGGATGATTTAGGTGGTGAAGGGCAAGATGAGGTCAAGAAATATCTAAAAGGTCTTACGGGTTTATTGGAAATCCAGCCTCGGGGGGATATCATAAGAGTTTTGGTCACCTGCTGGGACCCGGCACACAATGTCTTCCACTTCTCCGATTTTGAACTCACCCCGACTTTGGAGGAAATAGCCGGGTACATCGGAAATACTGAAGTTCCGTTGAGGCAAAAATACCTGGTTGCTCCTAGAGCTGTCATTGTGCATCGGTTTTTAGATTCATTAAAGATACCCAGGACGGTCTATAACCCAGATTTGGCCGCAGTTTTTTGTAATCCGCACTTCATATACGACAGATACGATCATGTCGGAGGATTCAACAACCCGGGTAACAAGTTATGCAGCAAAAGTAACCGTCAGAAATGGGACGAACATAGACGAGTGGCTTTTATGATAACCTTTTTGGGCCTTTTGGTATTTCCAAGGAAAGACGGAAACATTAATCTGAAAATAGCCAGGGTCGTCAGTACCTTGCTCACTCAAGATAAAAGCACTCTTGCGCCTATGATAGTATCTGATATCTTCCGAGCTCTCACAGCCTGCAAAGCCAGAGGGAACTTTTTCGAGGGGTGTAACTTGTTGCTACAAATATGGATGACTGAGCATCTCTGCCACCGTTCCCAGCTCTTGAGTTATGGTTCCTCGAAGAAAACTTGCATAGAAGAGTTCTACACAAATCAAGGGAAGAATCGATGATATCGGGCACTACATCACCATAAAGTTCCTAGCTTGTGAGGATATGTCCCGTACCACCTTCTTTGCTTCAATAATGATTTATGTCCACCAGATCATAGAAGATTTGAAATATCTGCAAAGGGGCCTTGCACCAAAGCCCGCGGCGAGGCCGAAGGACGCCCAGCGGGCGCCAAAAATTCAAAACTCTGAAACATTCATAGTTTGAGTCTGTATTTTCCTTGTCTTCAGAATCTGTTGTCCGTCAGAGTTTGTATTTCCCTTTTTGGCATAAAGTCTGTAGTCTGTATCAAGTCTGTCAATTTCCTTTCAAAAATGTTTTGCCTTGTAATAAAATGTTTTGCTAGTAAAGGTTGAAAATCCAAAAATGGTGTCTTTATTTTCCGCACTTGTGGCAGAACTACGCCCGGTCTGATTCATGCGGGGACATTATACGTAGGCAATCCACATAAGATTCGACCATCACTAAAAAGAAAAAGAGAAAAGGAAAAGTGAATAAAAGAAAGGAAAAGAAAGAAATAAAAAGAGAGATAAAGAAAGTTTCAGAAACACTTAAACGAGGCACAAACAAAGTAAGCCGGAATGATGCATGAGGTCGAAGCAAAGACATGTTAGAAATGGTTAAACTGCCTAGGAACATTGCATCCCCCAACGTGAAAGTGCAATATGTGTTAAACTCTAACGCTAACAAGTTTGTTGTTTATCCAGAGATTTCGAACCAGTTAGTTTGTTGGAATGTTCTGGAATATTACCATTACCAAACAAGATCCAAAGGGCCCGTACTAAAAAGCATGACTAGTTCAGACCAAAGTGTCGAGGATGAAAGGACGGAGAATCAAATGCTGAAGGAGGAAATGGATAAGATGAGACAGGAGATGAAAGAAATGCAGCCGGTCTTAGCTAGGGTACAAAAAGTGCCTAACCCTCCCGTTATTCCCACTCTCCCACCAGAACACACGCCGGAATACCTTCCCCCCGACCCTTCGACAAGCTTCCCCAATCACCAATACTATCAGGGAAGAAATACCTATGATCCCCAAGCTTCACAACCCAATCAGAACCCTCCTCCACCAAATGTTCCTGTTTTTGTGGCACCCCCACCAGCCACGCTGCAAAGATCTTCCAGCGAGCCGTTGTTTCAGGCTCACGATAACCAATATTACCCCCCTGAACCAACCTTCAAAGCACCCGAGCCTCATACTTATAATACTCACTTCGAGATACCGGTAGAGACTGAAAAGCTGGCTAAAAGCCCAGAGCAAGATGAAGTGCTTCGAAAGTTTAAAAGCCTGGAGCAGTCCTTCAGGAATATCTATGGGTTAGGCAACCAAGTTAGTGTGGCCTACAAAGATCTGTGCCCATTCCCTGACATTCAATTGCCGGCAGGGTTCAAGATGCCAAAGTTTGATCTATACGAGGGGCACGGTGATCCAATGGCACATCTGCGTGGTTTTTGCAGCAAGATGAGAGGAGCAGGTGGTAAAGATGAGCTGCTAATAGCTTACTTTGGTCAAAGTCTAAGTGGGTCTGCACTGGAATGGTACACAAGACAGGATCCGAGCAGGTGGTACACCTGGGACGATCTAGCACAAGCATTCGCAGGTCACTTCCAGTATAACCTTGAGATCGTCCCTGACCGTCTCACATTGATGAAACTTGAGAAGAAGCCGGGAGAGAGCTTTAGAGAATTTGGGTTCCGGTGGTCTGCCTAAGCAGCAAGAGTTGATCCTCCGATGAGAGAGGGGGAAATGGTGGACTACTTTTTACAAACTCTAGAGCCAACTTACTTTGGTCACTTGGTGACGTCAGTTGGCAAATATTTCAATGAAGTAGTAAAAATGGGCAGTATGATTGAAGAGGGACTTAAGCCAACAAAATCTTGAGCTATTCGGCAATTATAGCAACCACTCAGGCCATCCAGAGCGGCACGGGAGGTGCGCTCGGAAAGAAGAAAAGGGAAGATGTCGCAACAGTCGAGGCAGGTACTTGGTCCAGATCCAGAGGTCCCCCCCACTGCCAACCTAGACCCCATCACTCAAATTACCCTCACATTCCATACGGCCCTCCACAACCCTACTACCCACCACAAGAGCCACACTTCTCTGTCCATCACTCCCAAACTTACACCCAGCCTCCGGCTCGCCCGCAATGGCGTACGCTGGCTCCCCAGAATACATATCCACCTCCATAAAATACATATCCACCCCCACAAAACACATATCCACCTCCACAAAACATATATCCACCACCAAGGGCCTACAGGAATCCTTTGGGACCAGGCTTCCGTAGGAATCAAACCTTCAGGAATGAAAGGGTGCAGAGGCAGAGAACATTCACTTCGCTGGGAGAAACTTATACTACTCTGTTCCACAAATTGAGGCAGTTAGGCCTATTGAGTCCTGTGGAGCCCAAATTGCCAAATCCCCTTCCCAAAAATCTGGACCACTCGGTAAGCTGTGAATATTGTTCGGGGGCTCCCGGGCATGATACTGAGAAGTGTTGGAAGTTGAGGACTGCCGTACAAGATCTCATTGACACAAATAGGATCGAGGTCCAGGATCCAGAGGCACATAACATCAATCAGAATCCGTTGCTGGCACACCATGAAGCCCACATAATCGAACTAGTGCACGAAGGAGGGAAGCTCAAGAAGCCCTCACAAACGATAATGATGATCCGTGCCAGTCCGAAAGAAAAGTTGATCAGTGGAAAAGCGGTAGTACAGTCGGAAAGGGTAGAAGGCAAGCTAGTGGTGGTGATAGGGAAGAGTTCGTCTGATGTTGCCAAGAATCCAGAGCCGGTCAAAGTAACGGTACAAGGGATATCAAGCAATCCATTAGCCGTGAAGGGGGCATGCGTAGGACCAGTTGTTATCAGGCCAGTAATGCAGTTGCCGATAATCAGCGAGAAAGTTGTGCCATGGAGCTACAGTCAGGTAATGGTAATGCATAAGGGGAAGGAAGTTGTGGAAGAAATATGTGAGGCATAGGGGTTAACTCGTTCGGGAAGGTGTTTTGCTCCCGCAGATCTAAGAAGGGCCAATCCAGTAGCGACAAAGAATTCAGTTACCGAGGAAGAGGCGGAAGAATTTTTAAAGAAAATGAAGGAGCAAGATTACTCTATTATGGAGCAGTTGAGGAAGACCCCGACACAGATCTCATTGTTATCATTGTTGATCCATTCAGACGAGTACCGCCGGGTATTGATGAAAATTCTGAATGAAGCCCATGTTTCGGATAAGATCTCTGTGAACCATCTGGAGAAAATAGCAAACAAGATTTTCGAGGTCAACAGGGTCACTTTTTTAGACGATGAGTTGCCCGTGGAGGGTACAAAACATAATAGAGCCCTTTATTTGACTGTGAAGTGTGGAGACTCGGTGGTCACTCGAGTACTGATTGATAATGGGTCTAGTGCCAATATCTATCCTTTGGCCACATTGAACAAACTGAAGGTCGATGGTGACAGGATTCACAAGAACAACATCTATGTTCGAGGGTTTGATGGTGGTGGTACAGACACAGTGGGTGACATCATACTTGAATTAACAATTGGTCCAGTCGAGTTCACCATGGAGTTTCAAGTGTTAGACGTGGCAGTGTCATATAATCTTCTGTTGGGGCGACCCTGGATCCACGCCGCCAAAGCAGTGCCTTCTACATTACATCAGATGGTCAAATTCGAGTGGGATAGGCAAGAGATCGTAGTACATGGGGAAGACAATGCAAGCGCCGTAAGTGATGCCAACGTACCCTTCATAGAGACTGACGATGACAAGGGGCTGTGGGTTTACCAGATTTTCGATACGGTTTCAGTGGACAAAGTTCCCGAAGGTGAAAGCATCCCACTTCCCAAAATAGTAGCTGCAACTGTCATGGTAGCCTCGGAGATGTTGAAGAACGGGTTTGTGTCAGGCAAAGGTTTAGGGGCTGATCTTCAGGGTATTGTTCAGCCGGTTTCTTTGCCCAAAAATCTGGATACCTTTAGGTTGGGGTTCAAGCCTACAGCGGCGGATGTGAGACGGGCCCGCAAGTTGAAGAAAAGAGTTTGGGTCCTTCCCAAGCCAATCCCGCGCCTATCCAGATCATTTGTCAGAGCAGGTATCAGAAAGTCGTCGGTCCCGAAAGTTCTCGGACCACTGATTGGGCCAGATGGAGATTTGAATGAGGGCTTTGAAAGGCTGTTCGCCGATGTCAACATGATAGAAGCTGGAGAAGGTTCCAGCAGGTTAGATGTACAGTTTGTGGGGCCTAGGGCAAATATTAACAATTGGATGGCTACTCCCCTTCCTACCCGGAGGGAGTCTTGGTAGTGGGCTCTGATTTTTCTTTCTTGTCTTTTTGGATTATTCCAGGGTTGTAATCCAGTTTTGTTTTGTATTCGGCAAAGTGTGAAACTCTGTTATCCCGTATTTTAATAAAGTGAAAGTTTTTGTTCTTCTTATTTTGTTTTAACTTTGTTTTCTTCTTTTCTCTTTCTGAACAGTTCTCTTTATATTGGTTCTAGTGACATGGCATGCACAACGGATCTTCAACCCAGTCTAAGAAATCAATCTGATTCCGGACTAATCGTACAAGAGGTCGATTATAATGATGAATCGGAATACGATGAGGATGAAGCCTTCGAAGAGATAAACAGAGAGTTAAGCCAGTTTGAGGAGAAATCCAAATCCAACTTAAATGACACAGAAGCCATCAATTTAGAGGATGCAGATGATATCAGGGAAACTAAAATAAGCATCCACATTGCACCAAATATCAGGGAAGAACTAATAAAACACTTATTGAGTTCAAAGACGTTTTTGCATGGTCGTATGATGACATGCAGGGGTTAAGCACAGATTTAGTGGTTCACAAATTGCCCAATAACCCGGCATGCCCTCCCGTCAAGCAGAAATTGAGGAAGTTCAAAACAGACATGAGTGTGAAGATTAAATAGGAAGTAACCAAGCAGCTGCAAACAAAGGTTATTCGGGTCACTCGATATCCTGATTGGTTGGCTAACGTGGTGCCAGTGCTGAAGAATGATGGGAAGATCAGGGTGTGTGTCGATTACCGCAATTTGAACAGGGCAAGCCTAAAGGATAACTTTCCATTACCCAACATCCATATCTTGGTCGATAATTACGCCGGAGATGAGATCGGGTCTTTTGTGGATTACTATGCTGGGTATCATCAGATTCTGATGGATGAAGAAGATACGGAAAAGACGGCTTTCATTACACCGTGGGGGACTTATTGCTACCGGGTAATGCTATTTGGTTTGAAGAATGCTGGGGCAACGTACATGAGAGCAATGACTACTGTGTTTCATGACATGATACACAAAGAGATTGAGGTATATATGGACGATGTGATCATAAAATCCAAGCATCAGGAAGACCACGTAGCAGACCTAAGGAAGTTTTTCCAAAGACTTCGAAGGTACGATATTAAGCTCAACCCGGCCAAATGCGCATTTAGTGTTCCATCTGGAAAGCTGTTGGGATTCATCGTCAGTCGGCAAGGCATTGAGTTGGCCTCGTCAAAGATCAAATCCATCCAAGATTTGCCACCGCTGAAGAACAAGATAGAAGTAATGAGTCTGTTGGGAAGGTTGAATTATATCAGCAGGTTTATTGCTCAACTCACAACAACTTGTGAACCCATTTTTCGGCTACTGAAGAAAGATGTTGCGGTAGAATGGACAGCAGAATGTCAGGAAACATTTGACCAAATCAAAGGATATTTATCAAATCCACCTGTGTTGGTTCCACCTGAGCCGGGAAGACCGTTAATTCTTTATCTAACAGTCCTGGAGAATTCGTTTGGCTGCGTACTGGGCAACACGACATTACGGGAAGGAAGGAGCAAGTCATCTATTATCTCAACAAGAAGTTTACAGGCTATGAGGTTAAGTACACTCAACTCAAGAAGACATGTTGTGCCCTAACTTGGGTGGCCCAGAAATTGAAGCATTATCTGTCATCATATACTACTTATCTCATTTCACGCTTGGATCCACTGAAATATATTTTCTAGAAGACTATGCCCACATGGATATTGGCAAAATGGCAGATATTACTCACAGAATTCGACATCGTCTATGTGACGAGGACGACCATGAAGGCCCAATCATTGGCTGATCACTTGGCTGAGAATCCTATTGATGAAGAATACGAGCCCTTGAGAACGTATTTTCCTGATGAAGAAGTGATGCATATAGATGAGTTGGAAATGACCAAGGAACCGGGATGGAATCTTTTTTTCGATGGATCCGCAAATGCGAAGAGAGTTGGAATAGGAGCGGTACTTATTTCTGAAACAGGACATCATTATCCTGTTACGGCTCAGGTGCGTTTCTATTGTACCAATAACATGGCTCAGTATGAAGCATACATTTTGGGTCTACGGCTAGCTACAGACATGGATGTCCAGGACGTCTTGGTCTTGGGAGACTCAGACCTCCTGGTGCATCAGATTCAGGGTGAATGGGAAATAAGGGATTTGAAGCTCATACCATATCGACAATGCTTGCTTGATCTGAGTAAACGATTTCGATCAGTGGAGTTCAGACACATCCCAAGAGTTCATAATAAGGTCGCCGATGCTTTGGACACTTTAACATCAATGTTTCACCACCCAGACGAAATTTATGTTGACCCATAGCATATCCAGGTTCGTGATCAACATGCTTATTGCAACGTGATAGAGGAAGAAATGGATGGCGAGCCATGGTTTTATGATGTCAAGGAATACTTCAGGATGGGGATATACCCGGAGCAGGCCACCGGAGATCAAAGGAGAGCCATTCGGCGACTGGTAAATGGATTTTTCCTCAATGGAGGAGTGTTGTACAAAAGAACACCTAATTTGGGATTGCTGAGATGTATAGATGCTAGTCAAGCCACGACAGTTATGACAAAGGTACATGCTGGAGTTTGTGTGCCACATATGAGAGGATATGTATTGGCAAAGAAGATTCTTCGAGCAAGGTACTATTGGCTCACTATGGAGCACGATTGTATCAGTTTTGTGCGGAAATGCCATCAGTGTCAGATACACGGAGATTTGATTCATTCTCCGCCGACAGAATTGCATACAATGTCAGCCCCATGGCCATTTTTCGCCTGGGGCATGGATGTCATTGGACCTACTGATCTGGCAGCTACCAACGGTCATAGGTTCATTCTGGTGACCATCGATTATTTCACTAAGTGGGTTGAAGCTAAAACTTTCAAGTCGGTAACCAAGAAGGCAATGGTAGATTTTGTTCATTCCCATATCATCTGTAGATTTGGGATCCCAAAAGTGATCATCACGGACAATGGTGCTAATCTTAACAGCGGTTTGATGAAAGAAGTGTGTCAACAGTTCAAGATTACACACCATAATTCCACACCATATCTTCCCAAGGCGAATGGAGCGGTCGAGGCGGCCAACAAGAACATAAAGAAGATACTGAGGAAGATGATAGAAGGATCCAGACAATGGCATGAGAAATTACCATTTGCATTGTTGGGTTATCGCACTACTGTTCGTACTTCAGTAGGTGCAACTCCTTATTTGTTGGTATACGGAACTGAAGTAGTGATACCGGCAGAAGTTGAAATTCCATCCCTTCGGATTATCGTTGAGGCTGGGATTGATGACGATGAATGGGTCAAAGCCCATTGGAGCAGTTGAACTTGATTGATGAAAAGAGATTGGCAACAGTATGCCATGGCCAATTGTATCAAAGGAGAATGGAAAGAGCCTACAACAAGAAGGTGCACCCCAGAAAATTTGAAGTGGGGCAGCAGGTGTTGAAACGAATCCTGCCACATCAGGCCGAAGCAAAGGGCAAGTTCGCCCCGAATTGGCAAGGGCCGTTTATTGTGACCAGAGTGTTATCCAACGACGCCTTATGTCTGACAGATGTCGAGGGAAGATGCATCGACATGGCTATCAATTCTGACGCAGTCAAGAGATATTATATGTAATTCCTTTGATTGCAATTGATGTTTGTCTGTTTGTAATTGGCATTTATCGGAGAATGAAATGACGGAGGCAATTCTTTCTTCTATCCAAACACTTTAACCTTTGCTTCCCCTTTTGAGCCTTATTTATTCTTTCATACCCTTCTTTTGGAATCAGTAATGAAAATGAAATAAAAAGAGAAGAGAAAAATAATGATAATAAAGACAAAAGAAAAGTCACAAGAAAAACAAAGGAATTGGGAACTACGTTTGACCTGATTCCTCAAAGAAGGATACGTAGGCGCCTCACGGCTCGGTCATAGTGTAACATAGTGTAACAAAAAATAAAAATCCCCAAGCAAGAAACTGGGGCAGAAGTTTTGTTTGTAATTTTGGGAAGGAAGTTTGATTCCAAGAGTTGTAATGTGTTACCCATCAAAATTATTTTGAACCTTTTGATACCTCTTTTTTTAGCCATACACAAAAACCCATATCGATGTCCAAAAAAGACCTCCCGATCAGTATCCGAGAAGTGCCAAGTCATGCAAATGGAAGTCGGGAATAACACTCTGATCCCTAACAGAGAAGAGGATCATAAGCCGAAAATGAATTGATAGCCAAAAGAATCCCCAGTAGAGAGAATCTTATCGGCAACACTCCAATCCCCAGCGGAGAAAGAAAAAATAAAATGAGAGAGTCTTATGGTGAAAACCTTCACAGGCGCCATAGGGCGGCGTAAGTTGAGAGAAATAAAACGAGAGAGTCTTATCGGTGAAAACCTTCACAGGCAGCATAAGGCGACGGGAGTTGAGAGAAATGAGAGAGTCTTAGTAGTGAAAACCCCTCGAAGGGCACTATGAGGCGACAAGACAAGATTGGCGGAAATGATCCGCATTTGGAAAAGAGTTGTGGGCCTGTTTATCCCCAGCAAGATGAGTCCGTCTGAAAGATTGATTGATACAAGCAGACTGGGTTGATTAATCCGGAATGCATGACATGATCGTTGGGATCGGTTATATCATTAGATAAGTCCTTTTCCTTTTCTTCTCCCCAGCATTCGTTCGGAAAGACTTCTTCTTTTTCCATCTTTTGAAATCATCACTTTTTCATTTCTTTTGTTTTAAGATTTTTCCTCCAGCAGTTTGTTTTTTGAAAAGGATTTTCAGAGCTTATTACCAGATGCCAAAATGGTTCAAAGCAAAATGCGAATAGGACAGGCCAAAGATAAGGCGACAAAGCGAAAAGAAGTTTGTCGCAAGACCAAATGATGAATGGGTCTAGATTCCAAGAAGACCAAATTTCCAGGGGAAGTTGGAGAAAAAACAGAAAAAAAACAACAGTTGAAAAGTTATGGATCAAATTCCAAGAGGATCCCCAACAGATTTGCGAAATGCAGGAACAACTCCGACAGATTATCGACCAAGTTCCGCGATGGTCGGACAACATAGAGCGGGGAAGGAAGAGAAAAGAAAAACCATCCCCAGCAGGAATATCATCCCCAGCAAATAATATCATCCCCAGCAAGTTTTGTAATAAAACGCAAAGCAGGGAAATGAGTGGCGCGACCACTCACCATGTTTTAAACTAACAAATTTTTCTTTGATTTGAAGCAGGGGAAAGGAAATGTTATTGACAGCAGGAAGACATGGCCACAAAGAAGATTATCAAACTGGAGCGAAAATTTTCTCTCATTGCGAAAATTTTCTTGAAACCAGATACCCACTTGGGGAACATGGAAGATAACACAAGTTTTGAAGGAAGTGGAATCCCTAGTAGTTTACGGGAGAAGGCAATACAAGTTTTAAAGAAAGCAATCTTGGAAGAAGCAAGATAACCCAAGTTTAAGGGTAGTGGTCTTTGAATCAGTATCATCCCCACCATTGTTAAAATAAGGAAAGTAACTAGTCTTAAAGAAGGAAGATAATTCCCCAGTAGTGTTATCCCCGGCAGATTTCAGAGAAGTGAAAACACCAGTATGAGGGAAGCAATTGCTGAAGAAGTTAGGAGCCCGCCTGTAGCACGGAGGTTGTCATATTTTAAGTTGAAGAAGTCAGGAGCCTGCCTGTAGAATGGAGGTTGTTATATTTTAAGATAAAGAAGTCAGGAGCCCGTCTATAGAATGGAGGTTGTTATATTTTAAGATAAAGAAGTCAGGATCCCGCCTGTAGAACGGAGGTTGTCATACTTTAAGTTAAAGGAGTCAGGAACCCGCCTAGAGAATGGAGATATTATATTTTTAAGAAGTAGTCGAAGTCAGGAGCCCGCTTGCAGAATGGAGGTTGTTAAATTTTAAGTTGGAGTCAGGAGCCCGCCTGTAGAACGGAGGTTGTTTATTTTAAAAGTTGAAAAAGTCAGGAGCCCGCCTGTAGAACAGAGGTTGTCATATTTTAAGTTGGAGGAGTCAGGAGCCCGCCTGTAGAATGGAGGTTGTTAAATTTTAAGTTGATGAAGTCAGGAGCCCGCCTAGAGAACGGAGGTGTTATATTTTTAATTTATAGTTGAAGTCAGGAGCCCTCCTGGAGAATCGAGGTGTTATATTTTTAAGTTGTTGAAATCAGGAGGCCGCCTGGAGAATAGAGGTGTTATATCTTTAAGTTGCAGTTGAAGTCAGGAGCCCGCCTGGAGAATGGAGGTGTTATATTTTTAAGTTGAAGAAGCCAGGAGCCCGCCTGGAGAATGGAGGTGTTATATCTTTAAGTTACAGTTGAAGTCAAGAGCCCGCCTGTAGAATGGAGGTTGTTATGTTTTAAGTTGAAGAATTCAGGAGTCCGCCTGGAGAATGGAGGTTGTAAAATTTTAAGTTGATGAAGTCAGGAGCCCGCCTGTAGAACGGAAGTTGTTACAATTTCAAGACGAAGTCAGGAGCCCGCCTGGAGAATGGAGGTGTTATATTTTTGAGTTGTAGTTGAAGTCAGGAGCCCGCCTGGAAAATGGAGGTGTTATATTTTTAAGTTGTGTTGGAAATCAGGAGCCCGCCTGAAGAATGAAGGTTGTCATCATTGCAAGTTGCAGACGAAGTCAGGAGCCCGCATGGAGAATGGAGGTATTATATTTTTAAGAAGTAGTTGAAGTCATGAGCCCGCCTGGAGAATGGAGGTATTATATTTTTAAGAAGTTGTTGAAGTCAGGAGCCCGCCTGGAGAATGGAGGTATTACATTTTGAGTTGTAGTTGAAGTTAGGAGCCCGCATGTAGAACGGAGGTTGTTATATTTTAAGTTGAAGCAGTCAGGAGCCCGCTTGTTAGAACAGAGGTTGTTATATTTGAAGTTGATGAAGTCAGGAACCCGCCTGGAGAACGGAGGCCGCATTAGCTTTTTTAAAGTCAAGTTGGAGTCAGGAGCCCGCCCGTAGAATGAAGGTTGTTAAATTTTAAAGTTGTTGCATTCGGGAACCCACCCTTAGAATGGAGGCGTTACTTTTTAAGTTATTAAAGTCAGGAGCCCGCCTGCAGAACAGAGGAATACATTTCAAGATCAAATCAGAGGTCAGTAATGCGGAGGGTTACAACAAAATACCCCCCAGCATGAATCCCATCGCAGAAATCGGAAGAAGACCACAAGAGCAAGTTGAAAATAGATAATATGCTGTAATTCCTAGTTTAAGTCTAGCTTCTTGTTTTCTTTTAGCACAGTGTAATAAGGAGATCGAAAAGCAGTAGTAACAGCACGCAACAACAACATTGCAGTCCCATGGTAGTCCCAGCTACCAAAACTTCCCGAACTACATTGACCTGATTCCCTTTTAGCCAGGGATATGTAGGAAACCTTTGAAGCAGAGGTTCGGTCAAATCTTTCAAAAATGCTTCATGCGGAATAGCCGAACGGGCAAAAAATCGCTCGTATCTGCTCACTTTATCTTTGCAAACCCTTCGTGTTTCCGGACAAAGAGGGGCAGCTGTGAGCACGTGATTTTTGCCCTACAAGAACTACTCCCAAAAATTCAAAAATAAAATGGTTATGTGTTGTTTGTGATTTATTTGTATTTTGTCTGTGCATGTTTATTTCTACTTTAATTAAGAAAAATACAAAAATGTGTGTTGCATGTGCATTTAGGATTTAATTTTACAATTTAGGAATTAATTAAACAATCAAGTTGGTTTTACAAAATGGAAAAATCACAAAAATATGTACTTTGCATTTTTGCATTTAATGTCTGAATTGTGTGATTTTATCTTTATTTGATGTTTAATTTCGTGTGATAGCTATTATTAAGAGTTAATGTTTTCAGTTAATTGTCGATTTTATAATTTAATTAGGATTTTTAGTTGAAAAGGAATTAAAAGAAAATGAAAAAGAAAATAAAAGAGAGAAAATTGGACCAAATCGGAACTGGGCCGTTATATTTTGACCAAAAATTAGGCCCAAACAGATGCCCAGACCGGTCCAAATCTCACAGACGTTCGAACGACGTCGTTTCAACAGCAATTAATCACAGCCGTTGGTCCTGCATGATCCAACGACTCAAAAGCCGTCTCCCTTACCCATTCCCTGGCCCGACCCGTTACCCGGTTCAAACCGACCCCCTACTTAAACCAAACGACGCCGTATTGGTTAATCTCCTTGATCCTAGCCATCAATCTTCATTGATCCAACGGTCAGGATTTAATCCCCTCCCCCGTATATAAGTTCAACCTCTCACCCCACACCCCCCCTAAGCCATACCCTCCGTTCATCCTTCGTCTCTTTCAGAGACAAACCAAATGACCCTCGAAACCCTAGCCGCCCTGAAACCCTTTCACCTGAAAGCCGGCGGCAACGATGCCGATGACCATGAAACTAACACCCCTCGAGCACCTAACCACCCTCTCCACGAATCCCTTACCCGTTTTCATCGAATCAGCCTGTAGCTTCTCGAATCTTCAATTGAAGATTCGAGCAAAACTTGAAACTACCCCAACCGTCCCCAAATTCACACCACGGTACCCGCTGACCACCCTCGTTACAGATTCGTTAACCGTTTGCCTCGAATAAACCTCCAGCTTCTCGAATCTTCAATCGAAGATTCGGGCAGAACCTAAACCTACCCCAACCAGTCCCAAACTCATACCAGACATCTCCCTGACCTCCCTTGTCACCAAACCACCATTGGTTTGGTTCGAATAAGACCAAAACCGTTCGAACCCCAAATCAAACCCCAAGAACCCTAGAAAACCAAAGGCTGGAGTTTGTCCGAATTAAAGGAATTTGGGTGTCCAGTGGACCTTACTTGGAGTGTTCTCAATTGAGAACACTCGATTAAGGCCCGTTCGACCTCAAAAAGTTCAAGTCGAGGGTTCGACCTGGGTTCGTCTAGTTTCTGTTTTGTTTAAGGTACCTTTTTCTCCTTTCTTGTTCTATTTTGTTACGGTTAATTGTGTTTAGGTAGTTATAATCCATTTTTGTTCATTGTTCCTTCTTCTTCCCCAATCAGACCTTTTATTTGGTCGAGTCTGCTTTTGTGCATGGTCGAATATATGTATTTAGCCATGTAATTTGTTAGTTTATAAGTTCCCTGTTTTATCAACACGACTCGAACCACCTGTGTGCCTGTTCGATTCTGATTTGCTACTGATTGTATGTGTTGTAATTCGTGTAATCATTTGTATAAGTGTCGTCGATTAGTTTTACATGCTTGAATGTTAGTATAACCTGATAATATTTTGATTCATACTGCTTAAATTTTGATTGAGTCATTATTTGAATTTAATTGTGAATTGGTTATAGCTGATGTGTTTATTGGTTTAGAGTCAGTTCATTTGTTAAGGATTAGTTTAGGTTGATAAGTGATTAGGTTTCTTATTTAAGAATTGGATATAGCTGATGGGGTAGAATGGTAATTTCAATAGTTTCAGGGGTATTTTGGGATTTAAAGTTTTAAAAATGATTAATTTGAGTGCTCTGTCCACTAAGCACTAATAAAATTAAAATAAGACATTTGCTAGTGGGGAACAAGGCATGCAAGTGTGAGGAACAAGGCATGCAAGTGTGGGGAACAAAACATAATGGTATGAAAAGCTTAAAAGGGATTGATTAAAATATGTTGCTCATACCTGTTTGAACAATTAAATAGGGAACAAGGCATGCAAGTGTGGAAAAACAAAAAGATAACTTTAAACAAGAAGACATGAGGTGATGGGATTCAAAGGGGGATGGGGGGGTTAGAATCTTATGGTTTTTCAAGGCAAAGATAAGAGGCCTGTTTTTGGGTTATAAATAGGGTCATTCAAAACAGCAAAGGGGCTGTTTTTTTTGGAAAGAAAAAAATGAGTTCTCTTTCAGTTTTTTTTCCAGAGAGTTTAGGCCGAATTTTTAACATTTAAAAGTTCAGTAATTTGAGAGTAAAAAACAGGCTGGTTTTTAATCCTAAAAGGTTCAGTGTTTGGAGAGCTAAGAAACTGAAAAGTGAGTCTTTTCTTTGACTGCTCAATATCAGAACAAGTACTGTCGCTGTTTCATTGGTGTTGCTGTTTGGTATTTTTGGGGTTTCAATTGGTTCTTCCTGAGTTTGCTATTGGTTATTGGCTACAGTTTTCATTGGGTGTTGCTGGAACTCTACTGGTTCCTTCCTTTTTAATCTGTCATTGGGCTGTTCTGTCACTGCGTTGCTGTGTTATTACTGTTGCTGACTGCTCCTTCATCTTCTTGTATTTCCATTATCCAGGTACACGTTCTAAAGCTCTCAAATTTAACGGAAAGGAAGTAAAGAGTTGTTGGAATGGATTTCTGAATTTCCCTTGTTTCTTTGTGTTTAATTTGATGTATAAGCAGTAGTTCACTTGATATTTCATAGTATGTATTGGAATGACTTTGGAATGCATAAGCTGAACTGATTGAATCTATTTCTACAAACATGGAATATCAATTGTACTTAATCTTAGTTGGTGATTACTAGTTATGAAATATACTTTATTTAATTCTTTTTTTTTCCAGTGGTCACGCAATAGTTTCAAATAGTTTATGTCACAAAACAGGTTCAAATAGTTTATGTAAATCAGCATGTTGGTTTAATAGGCCTAATTCTGAAATTGCGAGTTCACTTGAGTAAATAACATCATTTTAAATAGCAATGTAAATAATGTTGGTAACTAATGTTAGTTCTCAAATGTTAGTGATTAATGTTAGCTTGATGTCAGTTTTTAAGCATTGATGCATTTTTCAACAAATCGTAAAAAGAGCTAAAAAATGGCTTTGTATTCCACATAGTTAATTCCAATAGTCCAATTCATATAATAAAGCTAAAGTTGAACTGGATCGAAATGGTAGCTGGTTTGTTAATATTTACAACGGCAGGCGGCGGATCTTAAGTTAGGTAGCGGGTTCAAACTAGAAGGGGTTTCCTTTTGTTTGGACCTGGACTTGAACTTGAAACCCGAACTTTTAATGCTAATTGATTAGGATTTTTCTTTATTCTTAGAGACAAATAAATAGAAAATCATAGTCGCTTTAGGATATCCTTGAATAAAAATGAGATGAGCCTCGCTGAATAAAAAATACAAAATTGTGGGGCCCTCAATAAATATTTGTTTTAAAATACTTAGATTTAGGGACGGGCCGTTTAGCGAATTTCACGACCTTTCCCAAAAGATAATAATGCGCAAGTCACTTCCGGCGCGCATTAAATAATTTACTCTCTTAAACTCGGGTGCGCATTTATGTGACCCAAATCCAAATCTCCACGAAGTCGAATTGTGTCGCTAATCACGGGTACATTGATTGTGACGTAGTTCGAAATGCATTTCTACGACGTTGCAAATTCCTTTTTTTTTTAAAAAAAATTTGAATGACACGAGCCTCGACAAACAAAAAATACACAAGCTTCGGGGCCCTCTATACGTGTTGGTAAAATTACTTAAACTTCGGGATGGGCCGTTTAGCAAAATTTCACGGCCCTACCCAAAATAATGATACGTTAGTCGCTTAGGCGCGCCTTTAATAAATTACTTTCTTAAACTCGGGTGCACATTTACGTGACCCAAATCTAAATCTCAACAAAGTTGAAATGTGTCAATAACCACGGGTGCATTGATGGGACGTGGTTCGAGGTGTATTTTCACGACGTTGCAATTCTCGTTAAAAATAATAGTAATAAAAGCGGTAAACAGTTAAAATTTGTACATAGGTTCAACATGTATTAAAACCAGATAAATAAGCCGAATATGACAGTTGAGCTACCGTGCTAGAACCACGGAACTCGGGAATGCCTAACACCTTCTCCCGGGTTAACAGAATTCCTTACTCGGATTTCTGGTTCGCGGACTGTAATACAGAGTCAATCTTTTCCTCGATTCGGGATTCAACCGGTGACTTGGGACACCATAAATCTCCCAAGTGGCGACTCTGAATTAAATAATAAATCCCATTTCGATTGTCCTTTAATTGAAAAAACTCCCTTTTACGCCCCTTTGCAGGGTGGAGGTGAAAATGAGGTGTGACAATCTCTATCTTCAGGAACTTCTTATCATTTTTCTGCAACACTGTGCTCGTTAAAACTTATGATGTAAAGAAGTTTAATATGTCAACACCTGCTCCTTTTACGTACCCTAGAAAATTATTTTCTCAAATACTGCTGGTCAGTTGCCACGACCCAAACCGATGGGCCGCGACGGACACCCGGTACCTTACTCGACCGAGTACCAACATAACATATCTTTTCATGTCATACTATCATAAATAGCTTAGTCGGAGAGGCTGCCGTGAAATAGGTAGAATACAACATGTAATGCCAACTTATACATAAGCTATATGGGCCTCTAAGACCAAAATAGCCACTTGAACACTGAACATAGGTCGACAAGGCTATATAATCTTTTACGTATATGACATCTGTCTACAAGCCTCTAAGAATACATAATTTTCATAAAGGTAAAGACAAAGTCCTGCCATATCAAATTATACACATCTAACTCATACTAACTAGACAAGCAACTCCGAAGCAAATGGAGCGCACCAACATCTACCGCTGAGCTGATAGCCTACTTGGAGGGCTCTTAACCTGTCTATTGGGACCTACGGGCATGAAACGCAGCATCCCCAGGGAAAAAGGGACGTTAGTACGAATAATATACTGAGTATGTAAGGCATATAAGTATATAACAGATACGGAGGAAATATAGAGTAAATGACTCCACCTGTAAGTCTGAATAACTTTGTAAATCATGAAATAATTATAATATCATGCATATGTGTATGAATGTCATGTCGTGTATAGGTACATATTTCATAACAACATCAGCCTCTAAGGGCATCCCATCATATCATCTTGGCCACTGTGGGCAAAATCATCAACGTATACCAGCTGATCAGGTGGTGGTGCGTATATAATGCCATAACTTTTCCCATATCCCATATATATATATATATATATATATATATATATATATATATATATATATATATATATATATATATATATATATATATATATATATATATATATATATATACAGACATATATACGCGTATATAACAACATCTGGTCATGGATCAATGTACATGAATGCAATGCATGAAAATTACGTTAATAAAATCTTTCGGAATGTCATAAGACCATTTTGCCTTTGATTAATATCATAAAACAAACTCTTTTCAACTTTCGTATTTTTCTGAGACCCATGAGCAGATGATATAATAATATGACACATGGGGAATCAAGAATATAGGCATCCCTAGTATTTCTATGAATAGAGTCATTTATGAAAATTATGTATTTTGCTCGTTTCATTTGTATCGTATGGATCATGCCAAAAAGAAAGAAGGGATAGCCTTAACAGACCTGGAGTAGGGAAAACTCCGTATGATATTCTTGGAAAAGGTTGCACCGTACTCCCTTAGAATCGCAAAATCTCACGATGCTAAGGTGCTAAGAAATCTTGTTGGAATTTTGTAGATGTTATGAATTCTCTTTGTTTTGTAACCTTTGCAGTAGGAAATCATTGTCAAATTACTACTTGAATGTCTAAAGTTCAAAGAAGCCAAAATGCCAATTCACGTTCTGGACATTTGATGAAGTTTCAAACACAAAATTTCAGCCCTCATCCTTAACTTAGCAATTTTGTATACCATATTGATAAGGTAAGAAGGTCTCTTAAATTTGTAAGCTTATGTGGCCCACTTTGTGGCTTACTTGGCCAACAATTTCCTCCAAATATGACACATTACTTTGTAATTCAATACTCATCACTTAAGACATGGGTTGCTGCCACGTTTTGGTGGGTTTAAGCCTACCCAAATTTTATCCACCCATTTCCTTAATTATATGGTTAATTTTCCACCAAAAATCCACAATTAACCAAATATACACATAATTAAGAATTATCTCAATTTACTTAAAATAGTACTCCCTTTTAATACACTTTATACCCCTTACTATCATGGCCATGTGGTACCTTGTATGGTACTAGTCCATAAATATCGGGTATTTTAACTCGGGTCGTATTTCATCCCAAAATGCCAAACTTGGACGAAAATTCATTTTGTTTGACTTGCTTCCCCTCTCTTCTTTACGAATTTACTTATCACTTGTGAAATAGCATAATCCTTGTAATCTCCAAATAATCTTTTACTTGGACTGACGTCAATTACCTTACGACACATTCAAGTACAATACTTTAGGGTGCAACATCGTCGTAACTTAATACTGTGAAGCGTAATACCACCGTAATGTAATACTGCTGGGTGCAACATTGTCGTAACTTAATACTGCAAAGCGTAACATCATTGTAATGTAATACTACAAGACGTAACAATATCGTAATATATTACTGCAGAGGGTACCATCATCGTAATATATTGTTGTAGAGCATAACATCGACGTAATACTGCTGGGCGTTCTGAATACCTTAGAACTTCCCTTTCCATCTAGGCGATTGTTCTGTGAATAAGTCAAAAGTCCAGGGCATTCCCCCCTTAGGCTTCCATCACACACCACAACTTGTAGTCGGAATCCTTCCAATCTCATAACTATTGCTACCTTTCATCATGCCGCCTGTATGATTTTGACCTTGTAAGTGTACCCAATCTCTAGGCTTCATATGTAGAGCTTTATAAGATATCCCTTTGGGCATATATGATTATACTGAAGTTCTTCGCTCGGTACTTTGTTGATTTCACGAATATTGCTATATCTTATCGCATAGGTCCGTTTAGCCATCCGTATGAATTTACTGCCATAACTCTTACTTTGATTTATCGTTGCTGAGGTCTGCTACCAAATCCCAGCTTACTCTCGTTACTTATTCCATATCTATAAATTTAAGTCTTTTAATGCTTCCTCATTACCGCTCATCTTTAGAATGACGGCCTAATCTCATCTCATACTTTGTGACTTTTGTCCATCCATTGTTGATTCACCTCAATATTGATCTACAATATACCACTAATAACTTGAAACTTCTTACGTAACACTTTGCCACTAGGGCTTACGTTACATCAAGGAATATTCGAAGTAATTTTCCTGATCCACTTAGCAGCGATATTGTACTTCAATAACCTTTTTTATAGCATCCCATGGTGATTCTCTTACGGGGTATCCTAATTTCGTGCCGCCAGCGAAATCTTTTCTCCTTCTCTTTTTTTTTCTTCAAATCATTATTCAAACAAAGGCCCAAATGTCATCCTTTATCTGTCACCATTACACCTTCATTTTATTACCAGGTAGTATTTCATTCTTTCTAAATGCTATTAATCTTAGACTCCTTTGAGTTCATTCAGGCTATATTGAACTTTCAATAACTTTAGAGAAACCATTATCTCTCTTGTTTTAATGGACTTAATCTCGAGGACTTATCCATTCTTGTCACCCTTTCACTTGCCTTTCCTCACCCTTACTCATGTTTTCTTAAAATTTTGTCGCTTTGCCATACTTTAGCTTGCGACCTATACATATCCATTTATACTACTCGCAACTTTCCTTCAACTTTCTTGCACCATAGATTTCCTTATGTCATTTGGAACATCAAGCGAGACATCACATCGTCTCTAACTTTTCTTTACTATCTTAGTCAAGCTTTTCGATACCTATACCATAGGCTGGAAGGTATGCTACTGATGATGCCGCTATTATTCCTAGATAATGAATCCTCGTGCTTCTAGCCCTTGTTATCCGAAGTATGGACTATTCACGATCTTCTGCCTTTGAGTATTTCGTACGTTGTTCACCTTTACCTTACTTACCTTAGAATCTCGCTTCGTATTTTCTATCTCTCATGACCTCCTTTCCACCTAGGTGTAATTCACATCCATAGCTTGAAGCTCTATTATAATACTTGCACCTCTGGTGCATACATAATACCGTGGGAGTTTCATACTGACTTCTTATGAGACTGGTACCCTTCTAACTGGCTTTATCATAGAGCCGTTATATAACATAGTTGTTGTGCTATCTCTCTTGCACCTCTAATATTAAGAGTGATTTTACTATGTTCCCAATCACGATTCTTATAACTTCTGGTCCAATAATCAGATTCTTGATTTACTTTATTGATGTAACTCTTTAGTTTCCTTCTTCTTCTGATCGACCTATATGCTAGCTTAAGTTATCTTCCAATATGCGGGTCATGGTATTAGTTATTACTTTAGCCCTCCATGGACGTTATGGAATATCCATGATACAATATTCTAACAATTCATTCCTTTGTCTATGACCTGGGCTCAATTTTTTCTTTTAACTTATACCAGAATCTTCGTACAACTCATATGATCTTCGAATATTTCTTTTGATTTTTACTTCACGTTCACTAGCCACGGTAGATTCCTTTTTCTTATGGAGGACGTACAATGTTGTTGTGAAACTGTTGTTACAAGATCATTTCCTCTTTAGGTCACTGTGCTTAGGTTGAAGCCTTCTTCCTCATTTCTTAAGCTAGTCTTTCACTATAGTGCTTGGGGAGGATCCTCTGACTCTTGTAAAGATGTGAGCTTATTATATCGTATTCCAGATAGAAGTTTTGATGTTCGTGCTCACTTGTAATTATCCTTAGTTACTTACCTCCGCACTTATCTGCTCGTACAATTGCTTCTGAACTGATGTTTTGATTGTCTTCCCAGTGGAACTATCTTTTATTTCTGTAGCACTCATACTGTACCTTTAACTACACCAACTCTTATATGAGTATATCTCAAGTATTACAATGTCATAACTGCGAGACTGAATTCCCTATATTGGGATTCCCTATGTTTATCTTGCATTGATCTATTGATTTGTCTTTCCTCTTTTCTATCCATAACTGGGCACTTCTTGAACCAATTACTAACTACTCGTTGGCCCATTCTCATATCCATATTCTGCGTAATCTCTCTTCGGTTATTTCCTTTGTCTAACTTACCTCTTGCACTAGCTCCTTATTTACCAATAACCTTCCGGGCAGGATCCCTTACTTCCTTTTTTCTGACGTCGTGCTTACATAACGTTCTGGAACCATAGCATATTTGTATGATTCGGATAAGTGCAATCTCATTCCTTTCTCATTTTTATCGCACTCTTTCTTTACCATTCCATAGTTACTAGAAAAACTTAATTCTATCTTAATGCCACATCACTCCATATTCCCCCCTTTAGGGGGTACTAAGATCTAGAGCTACGATGACCTAAGTATAGATGTTTTACGTCGTCACCTCTGGCGTCTTTTCACATTATCGAGGACCCTTACTCGCCTTGCGGTAATCCTTCTGTACCAAGGATAACAAATTTCCTTGCTCACGAGGGTGACACTTAGTGTAACTGGCACACATAGTCCTTTACGTTTAACTTTGCTAATATTGCTTGCTTTAGGGAAACGTCTTCCTAAATGACCTTTAAAAATTATTCTTCTTCTGTCCATTCTATTGTTGCGGAATGCAATCCCTGAAATTCTCATGATGCCGACTATTATAAAGCCATTTGGTCCCTAATTCATGTTTAGTTTATCTTGTTCACCAGCCCATACTCATTTCCATCACTCTTGGGTCTAACTTTTCCTTCTAGTAATCACATTAGAGTCACGAACTTATTTCTCAAAATGAAGATATGACTGTATGGCCTAAACTCTTTTATTGTCTTAAGGCCCATCACATTTCGTCTCTTTCTTCATTTGACTATAGGTTCTATAACATTGTACCGATGTCATCCACGTATCACATCTCACTCATAATTCTTCCTTATCTATCTTCTCATTACTATGCTAATATTTCTGCCTATCACTTTCTTTAGAAAACTTCAATATGACCTTTTTTTGCTTTTAGCTCCCCTTGCTTCATCCATCGGCTCTTCGGCTTGCCAATCATTCTCGTTCTACTAGGGATGAGAGCCATACTAAGGTAATATTTATCCCTTCAAGGATTCCAGTGCCTATCTTTGTAGTACTCATATCTAGCTATACTATTTTAGAGTACACCACCTGGGTGTCTCACAAAGAGATCTATTAACACATTTGCAATATCCTTCGGAAATGTCAACTGATGCAAACAATTCATCCATCATATCTTCTTATACTACTTCTATTAACCCCCATAGGGAATATCTGGAATAGATGTGACCAATTGTATATACCTCTGTTACTATTGAATATAGCTCAAAAATATTATGTTTCTCTGCCTCAATTATATACGTTGTTAACCTTCATTAACTGGGTGCCTCGTATCCTTCTTCATCTTGCTTCTTTTGCTTGTTGAAACTTGTATTTATCTTCTTAATCTCTCACTATCTTTCACCATAAAGATGGATAGACATTCTTGCCTTAAGGCTTCTTATCAGGAAGTTTACACCTTTCAATACACCCATGATCTACTAAAGACCTCACATTTACTTATCGTAAGCATCATACAAAAATTCAATTCCTATGACTCAGCTCTTCCACAACTACTCTCTTACCAACCTTCTTTTCGGATGTAGGTATCGTCTTATTACGAATAAAAAAAAGAATTTCGGAATTTGAATTATTATAAGTGAGCTCTACCACACGATCTAGAGTAAGAAGAAAGAGCGACAATCGTAAAAGCCCTGTAGCCTCCTGCTTATATGTACGGTGCACGACACACCCATAAACAAGACTCTACTAGACACGGCTTGTAGACATCCCTAGGATAGAACTGCTCTGATACCACTTTTGTCACGACCCAAACCGATGGGCCGCGAAGGGCACCCGGTACCTTACTCAACCAAGTACCAACATAACGTATCTTTTCATGTCATACTATCATAAATAGTTGAGCCAGAGAGGCTGTAGTGAAATAGGTAGAATACAACATGTGATGCCAACTTATACTGTTTACCGTGAAAATTGTAACAACAATTAAATTTGTAAATGGGATTCTAAAAATACGTGATCTATTCCCGAGCTAGTTGTTAGAGCAATTGATGATGATAATATGGAGTTTAATGATGAAATGCAAGATAAAATGAGATAGTAATCAAACCAAGAGCCCTGCTGCCCGGGTATAGGTCTGATCGATGGGGCACCTCGTGGTTGACGTCAGGGTCGAGTTCGACCTACCGGGGATAGTCAGGAATGGGTTAACAACTGAGGATATAATTAAGCAAGGCTCTTTACGGCTAATACGAAGCTATATAATGAAGAGCAAGTAAGAGAACGATGAATATAAAGGTGGCCTCGGGCCAGTGAGAACCAGCATTTTAGAAAGAAAAGAGAGAGAGAGATATTATTGCACTTGTGGAGAAAATGGAGCAACATCAGCCCTTTACAAAGTGGCATGGATTCCCCTTATATAGGAGAGGGAATACCATATAGTACAAAGTGTATTGAATGTAAAGACATAGGGATGGGACGACTAGGCATGGTACTGGTGTCTATTGACTCTAGCCGATTGCCTCGGGAATCCCCCGTCTTCGGAACCTTCATTGGGTCGCAGACAGATTTCTTGTCCTCGGAATCTCTGCAGGGTCGTAGACGATCCTCGAGGGAGGGAGCTCAATCGTAATCCTACAGCCTCGAGATGCTGACATGACTTCCCGAATGTACCTTAATGGCGGTAAATAGACCTCCTTGATTTCACCGCATACAGATAGTCTCCGCATTTCCTAGAACGAAGTAATAGGAAACGATATTGAATCGTCATCTCAAGGTCATTATTGCCATGACATCAACCGTCTAAGAGCATTGAATGCCATGCCCTAGAGAACCGTGTAGGGCCACTGGCAGATGTGGTAATCGAGAAACCCACGAACTACCATCGGATCGTCTCTTCTACTTCCCAGTGATTCCTATAAATGTACCGGTTGCTAGATACTTCCCATCTTCACCCTTCTTACATGCCCGTGAGTCCGAATTTTGTTATTTGACCTCTTTTCCTCTTTTCACAGAAGGGTTTCTATCATTTTACATGGCTAGGACTTCTAGGACGGTTCCCTGACGGAACGATACTGCATCATCGTCCCGATTACCTGAGGGAGAAAATAGATTGGTTCCCACTTTAGAGCAATGTACCCCACACGATCTTGACACGTCAAAGGATTTTGACATCGAGACACCCTCGTCTATGCTGGGCCTGTGTGAGCACGTATCTCGATACGTTAGCATCGTGACCGATGTTAGCAAGGTGAGGGAGGACTGTTGATGGAGTAAGATAGTGGAGGTAGAGATTCCCAGCCCCAACGATAATATTACTGACTTCAAGGTCGGCTTCCTTTATATATACACTTACCCATTCACCCTGGGCCCTGATAAATCCATCGAATCTCCTCCATTGGAAATCGACCCAGTTTTTCTGGACTTCTGTGCCCGATACCAGGTGACACTTGGTCAAATCTACCCATCCTTTTGGAGGATAGTGTTAATGCTTAGACATTTCACCGAAGGGGTTGAAGGTGAGGTTTTTACCCTTAATCATCTGATCAAACTGTACCGCCCTCAGCTCTATCGAGGCTAAATCAAGCTCCGCCACCGGTCCAATTTTTTTTTTCACGAGCATTGATGAGGGGAAGGACCAAGGATGGATGAGTAGGTTTATCCGAGTGAGGACCTCGGACATCATCCAGGCCTGGAGAATATCCTTTTCGGAGCAGTGGAACGCCTGACGTAAGCAAATTTCCATTTAACCGCTTCTCGACTACTATTTCATTCGTCATAATAAACTCTTTGTGCTTTTCTGCTGCTGTTGCTTGGCATCCGGAGGTGGTCCCAGATTTGTCGGGATGGATCAAGCATTTGAGCGAGAAGTTCTCATACTACGTTCGGTTTTGGACCATCCTGGCTAAGAAGCGTTGGGTGGCCAAGAATCACGGTGAGGTTCCTTTACCGCTTGTGCTTTGCATTTTGTGTTTCCTTCTGAGCCCTTAGCAAAAACGTATCACGGTTATTGTACTAGTACAGGTCTTGGCAAGAATATACCCCTGATGGTGAAGTAGAGGCTTTGGAGCCTAGTATGAACAAGAAAAGGAAAAGCAGGGCAGCCATTGCCCGGCCTGGTGGGACTGCTGCTCTAACCTCTGCTTCGAATCCTGATATCGGAGGGGAGGATGGTGATGGAAGTTCGCTAAGGAGAAGAACAATGTCTAGTGCGAGAGATTTGTAGGCGCCCCAATCGGAGGCTGCTGAGTTCGAAACGGCTGGCTTTGGCCGGGCTAGTGTGCCGAGAGTCCTTGAAGAGGACACTGACGTAGCTTTGAATCGCATGGCCGAATTCGGTGTAGCTTCTTCTAGGAGAACCGTTGGCATTGATCCTGAGGGACCGGAGCTTGGGGCCTTCTAGGAACATGGGATGCCACTTAGAGAAATCGGTGAACCGAACGATTTCATTTCAAACTTTCCGGTTTCATCAAGGGAACTGAGGGATGCCGAAAGGATGATCAGCATCACAGCTAGGACTCCTCCCAAAGGGGGAGATTTTATTGCCAACATTTTTTATGGCGTAATCGACAGGGCTGATCTCGATATTTTTGGAACCGTTAAAGCGACAGAGAAGTCCATGTAGCAGGTGATAGTTTTCCCTTGCATATATCTTTTCATTCTCAAGCGTTATTCGTCGTCTTTCTTACCTTTCCCATTGTGCCGCAGTGTAAGGAGATGTATGACCATGCCATTCTTTGGCTCCACGGGGAACATTTTTGCCACAAGAAGGAGCATAAGAACATTTCTTTGAAGCTACAGGACCTAAAGGCTCGTTCTGCCCTTGGAGATAAAGAGTTGGGAGAACTTTAGGCCTCTTTCAAGGCGGCGCTCCGGGAGAAGGCCGCTCTACTCAGGTACACTTCCTCGCTCATACCCGCCCTTTTACCACGTATTCACACATGTTTTGGATTCATATATTCATCGACTTGACCTTTTTCCGTAGGTCGAGCAGAGTGACTCGCGGATTAGTGAGTTGAAAGCGGAGATCTCCGAGCTGAAAGAGTGAAACGAGATATTGGCCAGGGAATTGGTGACATCCCGGGATCTTCTCATGGACACTCGTAAGGAGATTGTTACTTTGGCCGCGGCTAAGTCTTAGGCCCAACGAGATGTTGTCGCTTATAAGGAGTAGGCGACCACAGCGCATACAATGGTTCGCGACATGTCCATGGTAGCTGAGTAGAAACTAATTCGAGCTGTCGAGCATGACAAAGCGGAGGCGAAGAGGGAGACCCTGGAAGAACTCGAGGCTAGAGGCTTCGAGCTGTCTGTCGATATGGAGGAGGCTCGTGCGGCGGAGGAAAGATTGGCACTCTTGATTTCCCCTGATAAGGGTGAAGACTATAATGGCGAGGAGTAGTCTCTAAGCCCTTTTTGTATGCCTTCCTTCTTGCTTCATGTGGCCCCCCGAGGGAAACAAGTAGTGTAAAGACGTTTCTTCTCTTTGCCAATGTATAAAAAGAGCTGTTATTCTATCAGCCCTTCTCTCTGCTTTTTTGTTTTTAGTTTTTGGCATCGGCCCTTCGAGGTCTTTTCGTAGGACAGACCGGGGGCCCCGAGACTAGCCATGTCTCGAGGTTGAATCGATAGCTCCACCCGAACCGATATTTATGACGTCGAGGATTTCCTAAGGTCCCTCGGTTTTATGAGTTATGTGGGATCCTGGAATGATTCTGCCAGTACGCTCCCCAAAGAGAAGGTGACATTAATGCGGCCAGAATTAATTGTCCCTCTTGGAAAAACGAGCAGTTGTCGCTTAGCCTCTATATATTTGCTCATCTGCCCCTTAAGCTGTGATTTTGCAGTTGTTGATAAGCCTATCTCCTCTGCAGAGCCTGGCGCTTTGTGTTAGTCCTTCTGCTTCCCTGCTTCAGAATGTTTTTGCCTGGATCCTCATCTTCTTCCCCTTATTCTGCTGTAATCATGGCTGCCGCTTCGACGTCTGATCCTCGGACGAAGGGGAGTCCCTGCTGTGCTCCACCTTTGGTTGGTATCAGCGGCTTGCCTTTGATATTGGGAGATCGAGACTCGAGTTTCCTTGCCTCAAAGAGGGCTGTCACACCGGGGAGGCCTCCCAATGTTCAGGGCCATCAAGAGCATGGGTCGAGGATTATCTCATCGGTGAGAGAGGAGAACCTCGAGATGAAGGAAAGAATGTGGATGGGGGAAGGCGTGTTTTTGCAAGCACCTTCCCCCGAGGAGAGTGTCATGACATACATTGAGGGGTTCTTGAGTGTGTATATTCATGTTCTTGCGCCAGGTTCCTTGGACCGGGTCGTGCTTGATTTCTATAGAAGATATCTAGTAATGTTGGCGTAGGTTCATCCCTTTCTTTGGAGAATAGTGCAGTCGATGAGATATTTTGCTGACAAGGCCCGGATAGAATTTACCCTCAGCCACCTTGTGAGGTTGTTTCGGCCATTGCACTATCGGGGCCTGATTGCTCTTCAGCGTAGATCTACCCGAGCTCCTGTGATCGGCAACGAGGAGGATGAGGACCACAGATGGATGAATCGGTTCGTTCGAATCCGGATGACCAATGTTATCCCTGGAGAATTTTTGTCGTTCCCTGAGAAATGGAACTTCACACATAAGTGCTTCGTTTGAATTGTCTGTATCTCAACATGGGGTTGGCCCCGTAATGATTTCTTTCTGTTCTTTGTTTATAGCAACTCATTGGTTGCCCGGTGAGGTCCCTTATTTAGCCAAATGGTCTCGTAAGCTAGCAACTTGCTCAACCTACGATAGGCACCGGTGGCGAGATCTATCAAAAAGAAGATGGGAGGCGAAACATCATGGTAGGTCCCTGGCGCTTTGCCCCCTAAGAGATGGCTTCCTTCTTGCTGGCTCATTTGATTTATCTGCTGCAGGTGCTGGGAGTCCTTTCAAAGGAGGCCGAGTTCCCTAAGGGAGGAGGAGAGATTGCTGTCCCTGGGGTCAAGGAACGCTAGTAAAAGGAAAGATGTCTCGGGGTGCAAAAAGGCTTGTGGTGAGGCGCCTTCTTCGTAGCGGTTAAGGGGAAGCGATTCGGCCGACCGACATCCTTTCGTGATTGGTGCATCATCGGAAGTTGCTTCGGCCTTTGGCGAGGCTCAGCGCTTTGGCCTTATGGTGAGTTTTGACCGTTGTAAGGATGTTCTGGCCATGCGCTCCTCTCTTTTCTTTTTATTTACCTGGATTTCATTCTCAGGCTTTTGATAGGCTCAAAACTGAACTGCTTTGTTGCGAGGCCCCATTGCAGGATACTCGAGATAGGGAGAAATCCCTTAAACTTCTTTGTGCGGCAAAGGAAAGCGAGCTCGTCTCTTGCGTGAGGTTGCCGGAGTCGGACCCGGGAGTCCTTCTTGGAGAAATAGGTCTCATGCATCTTCGCTGGCCTGTATTCCCTTTTTGTCTCGCCGTCTTGACGTGTTGCTGTTTCAGTTGAAAGATAAGACGGATGAGCTGGAATAATTCTGAGGCGAGGTTGGAAAAGCCATACGTGAATTCATCAAGCTGCATGTGAATGTGAATGCCCATTATGAGGCCAAAGAGAGGGATCAGGCCGGGGCTTCCGCTCTTGAGGCGCAAATTCAGGCCGCCTGTGCGAATGATTCTGCTCGGGCGAAGATGATTGTGAGACTCTTATCCGATCTTTCAAGGGCGAAAAGCGAGGTGGTGAATGTTCGGGCCGAGGTTGTGATGAATAATACCAGGACGGGATAGAAAATGGCGGCTTATTCATGAAGCGCTGCCCCTACCAAAGCTGAGCTGAAGAAGACCCTAGATCGTGAAAACAATAGCAAGGAATACGTGAGTAGCAGATACCCGGAGGGAAATCCTTGAGTAGATTCATGCTAGGGGCTTTGATCTCTTGAGGGAGATCGAGCAAGCCAAAGGAGAGGAGTACGATGCCAAGTTCCTACTGTCCAATGCTGAGGATGATGAGGAGGAGACCGTCGGGATATAACTGCCAAAAAAAAGCGGAATAACCATTCCCTGTCTTCTTTGTTGTGTATATATGGCATGCATTATATGACGTAGGCTGAGATTACGTTTCATCATCAATATGTAGAAATAGAGGGGGAACCCCGCAACTTGTATCTTCTGTATTTCTGCTCGTTGGAGTTTCAATTGGGTCGATTCGACCCCGGATTTGCCCTTAGGCTTGCGTGCTTTAATCGTCTTCAGGTTCAGCCTCTGAGTCGGGATCCGACTCGAGCTTAATTTACCCTCGCGTTTTGTGTTTATTTGGGGTGGTGATGATAGTTTTTATGTCTTTCCCTTGGGCGTTTGGCTGTTTCAACTATTTTGGGTCTAGTCTTCGAGTCGCGTTGCGATTCGAGCTTTAATTGACCCTAAAGTTCTTTCCTGCCTACATGGGCAGGCAACAATGGCCTTTTGTGCTTTGGGTCGAAGTGACCTTATAGGCGCGGGGCCTGTAGGCTCACTTGGCTGGTCGACAGTGGCATTTATGCCCTGCCCTTAGGCTTGTTGCAGTTTAACTATTTCGGGTCCAGTCTCAGAATCGCGTTGCGACTCAAGCTTTAATTGACCCTTAAGTATTTTCAGATTGACTATAGTGCCTCTTACGCTGTTTTGGTCATTGAGACCTTTCAATATGTGGCTCGGAGGCTTGCATAGTTAACTATTTGGGATCTGGTCTCCAAACCGGGTTATGATTCAAGCTAATTTTAATCCTCAAGTTGTTAATTTTTAAGCTGGCGACAATGGCTCTTACGATGGTTGGTCGTAGAGACCTTTCAATGTGCAGCATAGAGGCTCGTTTGGCTGGCGACAATGGACCTTACGCTGTTTTTCCCGTAGGATTTTTGTAGGCTTTGTTTTCCACTCGTTAAGGTCTTTTGAAATAATGTTGCCTGACCCGTCGTCGGTTTTGTAAGAACCTCGATTTCAAGTCATTATCGGCGATATTTGAGCACCGCGGAAGGTTCATAGTTCGTAGGCTGAGTAGGTCGAATCCTTGTGATTTGAAGCTGACATGGTCGAAGCTCATTTTGCCAGTTGAGGGAATCCTGTTATAACCGGTTCTTTCTAAAGTATATTCGAAGCAGTGGCCTGCGATTTTGATTAGCGATGGTCAGGTGTCTCCGAGTCGTGTTAATTTGGCTATATCAGTCATTTTGACCGCAGTCATATGTGTTTGGTCGAAGCTATTTTCGATCACGAGTGATAGCAGGCATCTACACTGAGGGTATGCCCTTTCGGGATTCTTATAAATTCGACGTATAGCCTAAACTTTGGGATTTTCATGCATGTTAAGGTCTTACAGTTTGTCATGCCTATTCAGGTCTTACAGTTTGTCATGCCTGTTGAGGTCTTACAGTTTGTCATGCCTGTTGAAGTCTTACAGTTTTTGTTGTAATGTAGAATAGATCTAGTTACGCCAAGTCCGCCCGCTAGGGGTCTTACAGTTTCGGGTTTTCCAGCGCATGGAGATTAATGACAGTTACAGAGTCATCGAATTTGTTTAAGCTTGAAGACCGCTTTTCGTGAGCTCGGAGTTGCCTTATAGGGGTTTTATGAGCCCAGAGTTCCGACCCTGGTGTTGTGCAGGTGTTGAATTGCTGACGCTAAGTCTCTGAGTGTCTCGGGACGCGTTTGATGGAGAGGCAATCGCCGAGAGCATGTTGAAATCCCCCTTTTTGGAGTATGAGATGCCGAAAGATATTCTTTATTGCTTGGCATAGATATATGCTGTAAATACATGCCATTTTGTTGTTGCGAGCTCGGCCCGTGCAGGCGCGGCTCCTTAGACCGTTCGGTCCGGTGCATTATTGCCTATTGGGGGTTTTGTTTGTCAATTTTCGGCATGCGGCCGGTTGTAAATAAAGTCCCGTAAGCTTGTTGAATCATTCTTGGGAAGTGGATCGATGTTGCCTCGTTAAAAACAATTGCCGGTAAAAAACTCGTTTCGAGATAAAAGAATTCGATCAAAGAAAAAGAGTGCAACGGATGTTCTGAAGCCTCGGAATCTTCGAGCCGGGGTATCGTCCGAATTACCTTGGTTGTTTTTCCGCACATGAGAAACCTGAAGTAGAATATGGGAAGAGGGATGGGCACTTATACCTTGGTGGCGACAGCGCTTCTCGCGTTCTGGCGCCTATTTGGCGGTTTCTAAGTGGTCCTTTATTTGAACGCGTTCGGGGCGATCGTCAAAAACTCTTGTGGACGACGTGTTGAGGCTCGTCTATTTTGTTTCCTTTTGCCATTTCTCCTTCTCGCGATTGAGTTTTAGCCCGATTGCTGAGAAGTTCCCGAAGGTGCCCGTTGTCGAGCAATCAGGCCACTTCCTCTCGTAACTGCTTACAATCTTCGGTTCGGTGCCCACGCGAGTTGTGAAATTCGCAAATCAAATTGTAGTTCCTGTGGGAAGGATCCGAATGTAACGGTCTGGGCCATCTAGCATCTCCGATCTTGCTAATGGCAAACACAACGTCTGACACATCAACATTGAAGTTATACTCTGATAGGCGGGGTGCCCCCGTCGGCCCTGCATATCCGTTGAAGCCACCCAGATTGAAGGGTCCCCGATGGTTCTGTTCTTGGTTCACAGGTCGGCCGTTACGGGGTGGATTACGCTTTGGAGCATTTCTCCTGTCGTTGGGGTATGGCTGGTACCATTGTACTTAGGGATTTCCGGCACTCTGAACTTTTTAGGAATGGTTTTCGAGGTCGCTTCCTTGGGGGACGGCCTCTATATGAACTTCTTCGAATCCAAACCTTTCAGGACCGGGGGTGCTCCCGAGATCTGATCCACCCTAGAGTTGTAGGTCTCGACCTTTTTATCGTTGGTTGCGATCATTTTCTCACCTCATTCGATCCTTTTGGTGAGGTCCTCGAGCATCTTTACTATGGCAGGGTCGGTCATCGACCCGTTATAGCTTGATCTTTCTGGTACTTGCTCGGCGGGGGGAGCTGTCTTGGGTGCCGCTGTGCTGGGATTTTCGGATGGCTTTGCAACTGGGCAATGGCCAGTTGTTATGCTTGCAACATTTCAAAAATAACATGAAGACTAACTTCCTGTTCTTCCTGGGCCGGGGTGTTTTGAGCTTCCTATCGGTCGCTGTGCCGTATGCTCCTGTCGGTGTGAGAAGTTTTGTCAACTTGTTGAGCGTCTAGTGAATCCGTGTCTGCTAGAATCGGTGCGCGTTATCAGGATTCTGTAGTAATGCTCTGGCGGCCTGGATAGCCACACCATTTTTCCCATTATTTTCGAGGTTGTCGTTCTCGACTCTGTTTACCGAGCCAAACATTTTGACCTAAAATCAAAGGATCTTAGACAAGAAAAAAGTGTGAAAGATAATGTGCGTTTGTGCAATGAAACCAGCAAGAAAATAATCACTATTATTTTTAGCCCCACGGTGGGCGCCAAACTGTTTACCGTGAAAATGGTAACAACAATAAAATTTGTAAATGAGATTCTAAAAATACGTGATCTATTCCTGAGCTAGTTTTTAGAGAAGTTGATGCTAATAATATGGAGTGTAAAGATTAAATACAAGCTAAAACGGGATAGAAATCGAACCGAGGGGCCTGCTGCCCGGGTATAGGTCTGATCGATGGGGGACCTCGGGGTTGACGTCAGGGTCGAGTTCGAGCTACCGAGGATAGTCGGAATGGGATAACAACTGAGGATGTAATTAAGCAAGGCTCTTTACGGCCAATACTAAGCTATATAATGAAGAACAAGTAAGAGAACGATGAATATAAAGGTGACCTCGGGCCAGTGAGAACTAGCAATTTAGAAAGAAAAGAGATAGATAGATAGAGAGAGAGAGAGATATTATTGCACTTGTGGAGAAAATGGAGCAACATCAGCCCTTTATGAAGTGGCATGGATTCCCATTATATAGGAGAGGGAATACCATATAGTACAAAGTGTATTGAATGTAAAGACATGGGGATGGGATGGCTAGGCATGGTACTGGTGTCTATTGACTCTAGCCGCTTGCCTCGGGTATCCCCTATCTTCGGAACCTTCGTTGGGTCACAGACAGATTCCTTATCCTCGGAATCTCTACAGGGTCGTAGACTATCCTCGAGGGAGGGAGATCTATCTCCTACAGCCTCGAGATGCTGACATGACTTCCCGAATGTACCTTAATGGCGGGAAATAGACCCTCCTGATTTCACCGCATACATATACAAAAGCCATATGGGCCTCTAATACCAAAATAACCAGTTGAACACTGAACATAGACCGACAAGGCCATACAATCTTTTACGTACATGACATATGTCTACAAGCCTCTAAGAATACATAATTATCATAAAGGTCAGAACAAAGTCCAGCCATACCAAATAATACACCCAGACAAGCAACTCCGAAGCAAATGAAGCGCACCAACATCTTCCGCTGAGCTGATAACCTACTTGGAGGGCTCTCGACCTGTCTATCGGGACCTACGGGCATGAATTGCAGCATCCCCAGGAAAAAAGGGACATTAGTACGAATAATGTACTGAGTATATAAGGCATATAAGTACATAATAGACATGGAGAAAATATAGAGTAGATGACTCCACCTATCAGTCTGAACAACTTTGTAAATCATGAAATAATTATAGTATCATGCATATGCGTATGAATGTCACGTCGTGTATAGGTACATGTTTCATAACATCATCAGCCTCTGAACTGGGGTAGCTGGTGGATCTGCAGGTGCTGCCCTAGCTGCTCTGCCCATACCACATCCTCGACCACGACCTCTAGTGGCCCCAACTGGTGGAACTGTTGGTCGTCCACCCTGCCCGGTAGCACGTGTCCTCACCATTTGTGAAAGAATGGAATAACAGAAGTTTAGTATTCGGATCAACAAGTTCGCATGACAAGAATTTCAAGAATATGAAGATTTTCCTAAAGGTTCTACAGCCTATCGAGGATAAATACAAACGTCTCCGTACCGATTCGCGAGACTCTGCTGAACCGGCTCATGACTCGTGAAACCTATGTAACCTAGGCTCTGATACCAACTGTCACGACCCCAAATACCCGGTCATGATGGTGCCTATCACATTACTAGGCAAGCCAACCCAAACCAATAACTACAACAAATCCCTTTTATAAAACTATTTTCTATCACAAGTTTAAATACCAAATATCCATAATAAGCGTTTAAAAAAAATTACATAGGCGAAAGTCAAATAAACATGAAAAACTACACAGTCCCAAATATATGGTGTCACGAGTCTAGAGCCTCTACTATATAACTGAATGTCTGATACAACAAAAGTCTAGAAAAATGCGGAAAAGAACAAGATAAGAAGGAGAACACAGGGCTGCGGACACCATGCCGCTACCTTAAAATGTCCGGCAACCTCTAGATTAGCTGAGGACCCTCACTCTGCCACTCAGACACCTGGATCTGCACACAAGGTGTAGGGAGTAACGTGAGTATGCCAACTTAGTAAGTAACTAATGTAAATAAGGTCTGAAAGAAGTGACGAGCAGTTAAAAATCATATAACTGAATAAACAATAGGAGAACAAATCCATTTCACAGTTTAAAACCAGTTTCGTCGTAAAATTATCAACTTCAGTTAAAACACTTGAAATCATATACTTAGCAATTTTTCCAACAGAGGCTATTTTTAAAAGAAGAGTGAAATTAGTGAAAATATCATAACTGGGCCCCTCGGGCAAGGTATCACTCAGAACATGGCCTTTCGGGCAGCCTCTCAGTCACTCGTGACTCACTCTCGTCACTCAGTACTCACACTCAGCACTCAAGCTCATTAATATCTCATAATAATAGAAATCATAGTAACCGCTACGGCGTACAACCCGATCTGTAATTTATAGTTGATTACGCTCACTAGGGGTGTACAGACTCCGGAGGAGCTCCTATAGCCCAAGAGTCATATCGCTATGGTGCGCAGCCCGATATACATATATATATATATATATATATATATATATATATATATATATCCGTGCGGCGTGAAGCCCGATCCAATATATATATCGCTGCGGCGTGCAGCTCGATCCATAATATATACATATAATATTCTCACCATAAGGTTCTCAACCTCTCTCAGTCATTAACCTCACAGCCTCTCAGGCACAACAATAGAAATTAGGGAACTCAGCCCAAACAGTCTTCACAATTAGAAGTGGAGTGATAAAACCAGTTTTAAACATTTAAACAGGTATAACTTGACTGACGATATGCTTTCAACAAGTAAAGTGAGAAAAAATAGTAAAAATGCCCCTAAGGGTCTCAACAGGTCGGCACAAGGCCCTAAACAGGGCATACAACCCATAATACAGTATACATGACTAAAGTACAGAATAATATAAGATTCCAAATCAAAACTGCGGCTTAATAGTCGCTACGGGACATACCAAGTCACAAATCCCTTCCGGTGCACGCCCACACGCTCGTCACCTAGCATGTGCATTACCACATTTATCAAAACAAGTCAAATTCCGGGGTTTGTACCCTCAGTTCTAGATTTACAATGGTTATTTACCTCAAACCAGTGAAAATACTACTCTGCGACGTCTTTGCCCCTCGAATCATCCTTCACTCGCGTCGAATCTATTCAAAATCAGAATCATGGAGTCAAAATATGCTAAGGGAACGAAGCCCAAACGAAAACAATCAAATAATACCAAAAATCCCGAAATTGGTCAAACCCGACCCCCGGTCTCGATAAAAATCACATCAACGGAATCCTCATCCTCCCACAAGTCCATACATGCCAAGAACTCTAAAATTGGAGTCCAAATGACCCCTCAAATTCTCATTTAAAGTCTCTAAATCTCAAGCCCTAATTCCTCAACTTTAGGCTTAGATTCTATGATTTATTATGTAGATTTCACAATAGAATCGAGTTTTAAGTCCAAAATTTTTACCTCCAAGTGATTCCCCTTGAATCCCTCTTTAATCTCCTTCAAATAGCTCCAAAAATGACCAACAATGGAAGAAATAAACCCCACATTCGCGGACAAGACGACCTTTAAAACCTTCTGCCCAGGCCTAAAGATCCTTCTTCGCGAACGCGGTCAAAGCCTCGCGTTCGCGAAGCACAAAAATAACCTTTACCAAATTCCTCTTTTGCGATCGCGACCACCACATCGCGAACGCGATGCTTTACTCAGGAAGACCTTCGCGATCGTGTTCCACCTATCGCGAACGCGATTAATTAAATCCACAGAAGCTCAACCGCTCATTTTCTTCGATGCGAACGCGACACCGCCCCGCGAACGCGATGCACAAACACTTAGCCCTTCGCGAACGCGAAGGCTTAAATTCCACCTTCCTCAACTGACTCTTCGCGAACGCAAGGGTCCAATCACGAACGCGAAGAGTAAAAAACCTGCAACAGCTGAACAGAAATCTACAACTTTTTTTTAACTCAAAATGGTCCGTTCAATCCTCTGAAACTCATCCGAGGCCCCCGGGACCTCAACCAAAGGCACCAAAATATCCCTAAACCTTATTCAAACTTGTACCAATCTTCAAAACACCTCAAACAACATCAAATCGACCAAAACATATCGGATTCAAGCCTAATTTTCCAAAAATTTCTAAATTCCGCTTTTGATAAAACAACCCGGCTAAACCACGTCCGAATGACATGAAATTTTTCACACACGTGCCAAATGACACAACGGAACTACTACAACTCTCAGAATTCCATTCCGACTCCTATATCAAAATCTCACTTATCAACCGGAAATCGCCAAAAATTTAATTTCGCCAATCCAAGCCTAAATCTACTCCGAACCTCCAAAACTAATTCTGATAACGCTACTAAGTCCCAAATCACCTCCCGAAGCTAATTGAACCATCGAAACTCACATCCGAGCCCTATAACACACAAGTCAACATCCGGTTGACTTTTCCAACTTAAACTCACTCTAAAGAGACTAAGTGTGTCAAACCTTACCAAATCCTTTCCGAACTCAATCCAACCAACCCGATACCACATAACACGGATAAACAAAGCATAAAGAAGCAGAAACGGGGGAAACAGAGCGGTAACTCATGAGACGACTGGCTGGGTCGTCACATCATCCCCAACTTAAACAGACATTCATCCTCGAACGCATCAAGAAACATACCTGAAGCATCAAACATGTGAGGATATCTGCTCTGCATCTCCCGCTTGTTCTCCCAGGTAGCCTCCTCCTCGGGCCGACCTCTCCACTGCACTTTCACCGAAGCTATATCCTTTGACCTCAACTTTTGAACCTAATGACCCAAAATAGCTACTGGCTCCACATCGTAAGTCAAATTATCATCCAACTGAACCGTGTTGAAACCCAAAACATGAGATGGATCCCCAATATACTTCCGGAGCATAGAAACATAAAATACCAGATGCACACTCAACAAGATGGGTGGTAAAGCAAGCTCATAAGCCACCTCCCCAATCCTCCGAAGCACCTCAAAAGGCGCAATGAACCGAGGACTCAATTTTCCTTTCTTCCCAAATCTCATAACACCCTTCATAGGTGAAACCTTCAACAGAACCTTCTCACCAACCATGTAGGACACGTCCCGAACCTTCTTATCAGCATAGCTCTTCTGTCTCGACTGTGTTGTACGAAGCCTCTCCTGAATTGCCTTCACCTTTTCTAAAGTATCCTGCACCAGGTCTGTCCCCAATAGCCTAGCCTCACTGGGCTCGAACCAACCAACTGGAGGTCTACACCGCCTCTCAATCAAAGCCTCATACGGAGCCATCTGAATACTCGACTGGTAGCTATTGTTATAAGCAAACTCTGCAAGCGGTAGAAACTAATCCCAAGACCCTCCGAAATCAATGACACAAGCATGCAACATGTCATCCAATATCTGAATGGTACGCTCGGACTAACCGTCCGTTTAAGGGTGAAAAGTTGTGCTCAACTCCACCTGAGTGCCTAACTCCCGCTGCACAGACCTCCAAAACTATGATGTGAACTGAGTGCCCCTATCTGAAATGATAGAAACTAGGACACCATACAACCGAATAATCTCCCGGAATTAGATCTCTACTAACTGCTCTGAAGAATAAGGAGTACACACAAGAATGAAGTGCGCAGACTTGGTCAGCTGATCCACAATCACCCAGATAGCATCGAACTTTCTCAAGGTCCGTGGAAGTCCAACAACAAAGTCCATAGTGATCCTCTCCCACTTCAACTCGGGAATATCCATCTGCTGAAGCAAGCCACCCGGTCTCTAATGCTCATATTTCACCTGCTGACAATTGAGACACCGAGCTAGAAATCCTACAATGTCTTTCTTCATTCTTCTCCACCAATAATGCTGCCTCAAATCCTGATACATCTTCGCAGCACCCGGATGAACGGAATACCGTGAGCTAGGGGCCTCCTCCAGAATCAACTCCCGAAGCCCATCTACATTGGGCACACAAATACGGCCATGCATCCTCAACACCCCATCATCACCAATGGTCACATCTCTGGCATCATCATGTTGAACTTTCTCCTTAAGGACAAGTAAATACGGATCATCATACTGGCGCTCTCTGATGCGATCATATAAGGAAGACCGAGAAACCACACAAGCCAATACCCGACTGGGCTCCGAAACATCTAACCTCACGAACTGATTAGCCAAGGCCTGAACATCAACCGCAAGAGGTCTCTTCCCAATTGGAAATACCCCAAACTCCCCATACTCACCGCCTTTCGGCTCAAAGCATCGGCCACCACGTTGGCCTTCCCCGGATGGTACAATATAGTGATATCAAATCCTTAAGCAACTCCAACCGCCTTCACTGCCTCAAGTTGAGATCATTCTGCTTGAACAAGTGCTGGAGGCTACGATGATCAGTAAACACCTCACAAGACACACCATACAAGTAATGCCTCCAAATTTTTAATGCGTGAACTATGTCAGCTAACTCCAAATCAAGAATGGGGTAGTTCTTCTCATGGGGCATCAACTGACGAGAAGCATAAGCAATAACTTTACCCTCCTGCATCAAAATACAACCAATACCCACTCTCGAAGAATCACAATACATAGTATAGGAACCTGAAGTTGATGGCAAAACTAGCACTGGAGCTGTGGTCAAAGTTGACTTGAGCTTTTGAAAGCTCTCCTCACACTCGTCCAACCATACAAATGAAGCACCCTTCTGAGTTAACTTGGTCAAGGATGATGCGATAAATGAGAACCCCTGAATAAACCGGCAATAATAGCCTGCGAAACCAAGAAAGCTACAAATCTTTGTGGCTGAGGACGGTCTAGGCCAATTCTGAACCTCCTCTATCTTCTTCGGATCAACCTGAATACCCTCGTTGGACACTATGTGTCCCAAGAAAGCCACTGAACTGAGCCAAAACTTACACTTGGAGAATTTTGCATAAATCTTCTCCTTCCTCAATCTCTGCAACACAACTCTCAAATGCTCTATGTGCTCCTCCTGACTACGCGAATACACCAGAATATCATCAATGACGACTATGACAATCGAATTGAGATGAGGCCGGAACACGATGTTCATCAAATGCATGAACGTTGCTGGGGCATTGGTCAGCCCAAAGGACATTACCAAGAACTCATAATGACCATATCATGTCCTGAAAGCTGTCTTAAGAATATTCGAGTCCCTGATCTTCAATTGGTGATAACCCGAACGAAGATCAATCTTGGAGAACACGCCCGCTCCCTGAAGCTGGTCGAATAAATCATCAATGCGAAGCAAAGGATACTTGTTCTTAATTGTCACTTTGTTCAATTACCTATAATCAATGCACATCCTCATAGTGCCATCTTTCTTTTTCACAAATATAACCGGTACACCCTAAGGTGACACACTAGGCCAAATGAACCCCTTATCGAGGAGTTCCTGAAGCTGCTTTTTTAACTCTTTCAACTCCACTAGTGTCATACGATATGACGGGATAGAAATGGGCTGAGTGCCCGGCACCAGGTCAATACCAAAATCAACGTCCCTGTCCGATGGCATGCCCAACAGGTCTGCAGGAAACACATCAGGAAAATCCCTCACAACTGGAACAGAATCAATACTAGGAGTCTCAACACCAACATCCCTCATGAAGGTTAGATACGAAAGACATCCCTTCCCGACCATACGTTGAGCCTTCAAGAATGAGATCACTCTACTGGGAACATAATCAGTCAAACCTCACCACTCAATCCATGGCACACCCGTTATAGCCAATGTGACTGTCTTGGCATGACAGTCTAGAATAGCATGACACAGAGATAACCAGTCCATGCCCAAAATGATATCAAAATCCACCATACACAGTAATAAAAGATCCACTCGGGTCTCCAGACCCCTAATAGTCACCACACATGACCGGTACACACGGTCAACAACAGTATTGCCCATTGGAGTAGATACATGAACAGTTGAAACAAGAGACTCATGGGGCGTATCCATATAACGGGCAAAGTATGATGACACATAAGAAAAGGTCAAACCGGGATCCAATAATACAGAGACATCTCTGTGGCAGACTAAAACAATACCTAAAATCACGGCATCTGAAGTAGCAATATCTGGTCTACCCAGAAGAGCATAGAAATAGGCCTGACCACCACCTGATCGACCTCCCCCTCTAGGGCGACCCCTGGTGGACTAACCTCCACCCCTAGCTGGTTGGGCAAATGGTGAAGTAATTGGAGCAGAAGTCGAGGGCTAACCCCTCTACTGAGATTGACCATCATGAAGACGAGGACACTGCCTCCTCATATGCCCAAACTCTCCACACTCATAACAACTCCCCAGTGCTGGAGATGGGGACTGAAGGGAACCATCGGCACCGGAATGACCAATAGAAGGACCTGGCATGGAAGAACCCTGAACTGATGGAGCACAAGATGAACTTTGGGCTAGAAGCGCAGTAAGTGAGGAATGAAACTTATGAGAACTGTGAGAACCATGACCCGATGATTCCCCATGATAACTTGGGCAAGCTGAATAAGCCTGTCTGAATAGGAGACCTCTACTCTGCTAGAACTGGACCCTCGAAGGAGAAACACTAAAGCTACCAGATCCCCGAGGCCTCTTGTCCTCCCTCTCCTCTCGCTCCTAGCGATACACCGACTCAATCTCACGGGCGATGTCAACAACCTCCACGAAGGTAGCACCTGTCACCCTCTCCCTGGTCATGAGAATCTGAAGCTGATATGTGATACCATCAACAAACCTCGTAATCCTCTCTCTATCTATCGAAACCAACCAGGCCGCATGACGAGCTAACTCAGAGAACTGCATCTCATACTATGTCACAGTCATCTCTCCCTGACGCACCTGCTCAAACTGCCTGCGCAGCTCCTCTCAACGAGACTGTGGCACATACTTCTCTAGAAAGAGAATAGAGAACTGCTGGCAAGTAAGGGGTGCTGCACCAACATGCCTACGCCTCTCATACGCCTCCCACCAAGTGAAGGTAACCCCAAAAAACTGAAAGGTGGTAAAACCTACACCACTGGTCTCTAGAATACATGTTGTACAAAGCATCCTCTGGCACATATCTAAGAAACCCTGGGCATCCTCGCAATCTTCATCGCTAAAAGTCGGAGGCTTGAGTCTACCAAACCTCTCTAGTCGATGCTGCTCGTCGTCCGACATAATTGGTACCATAAACTCCTGAGCTGGTGCAACAGGTTGGGCTGGAGGTGCCCCCGGTGTCTGGAGTCCCTGCACAACCTGCTCAGGTTTGTAAGCGACGGGATTCTGGGTGCCTCCCCTGGCCTGAGAAGTAGCTGCGGCTGTAGTAACGGAAATTGCCCGAGCCAAACCGGTAAACACCGATAAGATCTGAGCTAAAGCATCCTGAAGGCCTGGAATCATAATGGGCACATTTGGAGCCTGAGCTGGTGCTGCTATGGCATCCACAATTGGAACCTGATCCTAAACTGGAGCAGTTGGTGGATCTGCACGTGCTGCCCTAGCTACTCTACCCTTACCACGGCCTTGACCGCATCCTCGACAACTAGTGGAACTGGTGTCCGTCCACCCTACCCAGTAGCACGTGTCCTCACTATCTGTGAGAGAATGGAATAACAAAAGTTTAGTATTCGGATCAACAAGTTCGCACGACAAGAATTTCAAGAATATGAAGATTTTCCTAAAGGTTTTACAACCTCACGAGGATAAATACAGACGTCTCGTACCGATCTTTGAGACTCTACTAAACCGGCTCATGACTCGCGAGATCTATGTAACCTAGGCTCTGATACTAACTTGTCACGACCCCAAATACCTGGACGTGATGGTGCCTATCACATGACTAGGCAAGCCAACACAAACCATTAACTACAACAAATTCCTTTTATAAAACCATTTTCTAACACGGCTTTAAATACCAAATTTCCATAATAAGCGTTTAAAACACAATTACATAGGCGGAAGTCAAATAAAAATGAAAAACTACATAGTCCCAAATATCTGGTGCCACGAGTCTAGAGCCTCTACTACATAATTGACTGTCTGATACAACAAAAGTCTAGAAAAATGAGGAAAAGAACAAGATAAGAAGGAGAAGACAGGGCTGCGGACATCATGCAGCTACCTTGTAATCTCCGACAATCTCTGGATCAGCTGAGAACCCTCACTCTGCCACTCGTGCACCTGGATCTGCACACAAGGTGCAGGGAGTAACGTGATTATGCCAACTGAGTATGTAACTAAAGTAAATAAGGTCTAAAAGTAGTGACGAGCAGCTAAAAATCTTATAACAGAATAAACAACAGGATAACAAATCCATTTCACAGTTTAAACCAGTTTCATCGTAAAATTATCAACTTCAGTTAAAACACTTGAAATCATATACTTAGCAATTTTTCCAACAGAGGGTATTTTTAAAAGAAGAGTGAAATCAGTGAAAATATCACAACTGGGCCCCTCGGGCAAGGTATTACTCAGAACATGGCCTCTCGGGTAGCCTCTCAGTCACTCGTAACTCACTTTCGTCACTCAATACTCACTCTCAGAACTCGGGCTCATTAATATCTCATAACAATAGAATTCATAGTAACCGCTTTAGCGTGCAGCCTGATCCGTAATTTATAGTCACTAGGGGTGTACAGACTCCGGAGGGGCTCCTATAGCCCAAGTGTCATATCGCTGCGGTGCGCAGCCCGATCATATATATATATATATATATCGTTGCGGCGTGCAGCCCGATCCATATAAGTATCGCTGCGGCGCGCAGCCCGATCCATAATATATACATATAATATCCTCACCATTAGGTTCTCAGCCTCTCTCAGTCATTAAACTCACAGCCTCTCGGGCACAACAATAGAAATTAGGGAACTCAGCCCAAACAGTCCTCACAATTAGAAGTGGAGTGATAAAACCAGTTTTAAACATTTAAACAGGTATAACATGACTGATGATATGCGTTCAACAAGTAAAGTGAGGAAAAATAGTAAAAATGCCCCTAAGGGTCTCAACAGGTCGGCACAAGGCCCCAAACATAGCATACAACCCATAATAAGTATACACGACTAAAGTACGGAATAATAAAAGATTCCAAATCAAATATGCGGCTTAATAGTCGCTACGAGACAGACCAAGTCACGAATCTCTACCGGTGCACGCCCACACGCTGGTCACCTAGCATGTGCGTCACCGTATTTATCAAAACAAGTCAAATACCGCTGTTTGTATCCTCAGTTCCAGATTTACAATGGTTATTTACCTCAAATTAGTGAAAATACTACTCTGCGATGCCTTTTCCCCTCGAATCGGCCTCCACTCACGTCGAATCTATCCAAAACAGAATCACGGCGTCAAAATATGCTAAGGGAATAAAGACCAAGCGAAAACAATCAAATAATACCAAAAATCCTAAAATTGGCCAAACCCAACCCTCGGGCCCACGTATCGAAACTTGATAAAAATCACATCAGCGGAATTTTTTTCCTCCCACGAGTTCATACATACAAAAGAACACTGAAATCAGAGTCGAAATGACTCCTCAAATTCTTATTTAAAGTCACTAAATCTCAAGCCCTAATTCCTCAATTTTAGGCTTAGATTCTATGATTTATTAGGTAGATTTCACAATAGAATCGAGTTTTAAGTCCAAAATTCTTACCTCCAAATGATTCCTCTTGAATCCTTCTTCAATCTCCTTCAAATAGCTCCAAAAATGACCAACAATAGAAGAAATAATCCCACATTTGCGTACAAGACGACCTTTTAAACCTTCTGCTCCGGCCTAAAAATCCTTCTTCGCGAATGCGGTCAAAGCCTCGCGTTCACGAAGCACAAAAGTAATCTTGACCAAATTCCTCTTTCGCGATCATGACCACCACATCGTGAACACGATGCTTAACTCAGGAAGGCCTTCGCGGTCGATTTCCACCTGTTACGAACGCGATGAATTAAATCCACTAAAGCTCTGCCGCTCATTTTCTTCTGTCAACACGACACTATCCCGTGAACGTGATGCACACACACTTAGCCCTTCGCGAACGCGTAGCCATCTTCGCGGACACGAAGGCTTAAATTCCATATTCCTCAACTGACTCTTCGCGAATGCGAGGGTCCACTCGCGAACGCGAAGAGTAAAATACCTGCAACAGCTGAACAGAAATCTATAACTTTTCTTTAACTCAAAATGGTCTGTTCAACCCTCCATAACTCACCTGAGGACCCCGGGACCTTAACCAAAGTCACCAACATATCCCTAAACCTTATTCAAACTTGTACCAATCTTCAAAACACCTCAAATAACATCAAATCGACCAAAACACATCAGATTCAAGCCTAATTTTCTAAAAACTTATAAATTCCACTTTTGATTAAAAAACCCGACCAAACCACGTCCGAATGACCTGAAATTTTGCACACACATGCCAAATGACACAACAAAACTACTGCAACTCTCGGAATTCTATTCCAACTCCTATATTAAAATCTGACCTATCAACCGGAAATCGCCAAAAATTTGATTTCTCCAATCCAAGCCTAAATCTACTCGGAACCTCCAAAACTCATTATGATCACGCTCCTCAGTCGCAAATCACCTCTCGAAGCTAACTGAACCATCGGTACTCACATCTGAGTCTCTAACACACAAGTCAAAATCCAGTTGAATTTTTCAACTTAAATTCACTCTAAAGAGACTAAGTGTCCCAAACCTTACCAAATCCTTTCCGAACTCGATCCGACCAGCCCGATACCGCATAACACGGATAAACAAAGCATAAAGAAGCATAAATGGGGGAAACGGATCTGTAACTCATGAGACGACTGGTCGGGTCGTCACAGATACCTTGTATGGTACTAGTTCATAAATATCAGGTATTTTAACTCGGGCTATATTTTGTCCCAAAATGCCAAACTTGGATGAAAATTTATTTTCTTTGTCTTGCTTCCCCTCTCTTCTTTATGAATTTACTCATCACTTGTGAAATAGCATAATCCTTATAATCTCCAAATAATCTTTTACTTGGACTGATGTCAATTACCTTACGACAAATTCAATGTACAATACTTCAGGGTGCAACAACATCGTAACTTAATACTACGAAGCGTAACATCACAGTATTGTAATACTGCTGGGTGCAACACTATCGTAACTTAATATTGCGAAGCGTAACATCATCGTAATGTAATACTGCAGGACATAAAATCATCGTAATATATTACTTCAGAGGGTAACATCATCGTAATATATTACTGCAGAGCATAACATCGACGTAATACTACGGGACGTAACACCAGTCCATATTCTTTTGGTTCTCTAGTGATGCGAAAACAGCAATAATACCATAAAAAGGAAAATTAAGGGCCATTATAATAGGTAACCACTTACAGCTAAAGTCGCTAATTACTATATCATATGTACCTTTGTTAACACATGTGGAATTTCTCCAAAAAAGAAATTAAAGGTAAGAATAAAGGTTTCTCAACCAAATAACCTATCTTATGCTCATTGATCAAAGATAGACAAAGATGTGATAAAAGAATTCTTACTGCGCCCAGTCCATGTCATATGTATTATCATTAGGGACAAAGCCCCTCCCCTTCATTTCATTCAGCAATTCAGTTGCTTCATTCATTTATCCAACAGCTGACAGAGATGCTAATATAGTGTTGTATGTAGCAACATTAGGAGGAACTCCTTTAGCCAGCATCTCACAATATATTGCAAAAACTTTTTGAAATTGGTAACTTTTGCTATAGGATTTTGCACAGATCTTGAGATATTTGTTGATCATATGATGTGGTTATTCTCATTAACTATTACAAGTAATCCGGGCTTAATAACTTTTACTGTACCTGATGTATTTTTTAACGGAGATTCTCTATTGGCAACGCACACAACTGTTGTGACAGAAATATTCTTATACCACATACCGAAACATAAAATTACTTGGACTGAAAAAGCCCATTTCGAAATTTCCACCAGATAAACTAATATTGAGTTCCCCATCTTTGAGAAATTGAGTTGTTGTTATAGTATCTGTAGCACCTAAAATTTGATAAATAGAAAATAAGCAGAGTAGGAAGAAGAGTTTAAAACCTTTGTTTAATGTTTCCTTCGTTCTTTGAAATCCAAATGCTGCTGCTATATTTTATTTCTGTTGTTTCATCCATTAGGTTTTCACCTAATAGAAAATGACCAAGAGTCATTTGGCTAAGGAGTGGCTAGCTGCCACGTGGGGGTGGGGATGTTTACCGTGAAAATGGTAACAATAATTAAATTTGTAAATGAGATTCTAAAAATACGTGATCTATTCCCCAGCTAGTTGTTAGAGCAGTTGATGCTAATAATATGGAGCGTAAAGATTAAATACAACCTAAAATAGGATGATAATCGAACTGCAGGGACTGCTGCCCGGACGTGTGTCTAGTCGATGAGGAACCTTGGGGTCGATGTCGGATTGAGCTCGAGCTATCGCAGACGGTCGGGGGTGGGATAACAATTGAAGATATAATTAATAAAGTCTCTTTCTGTCCAATACTAAGGCATACGATGAACAACGAGTAAGAACGCGACGAATATCGAGGTGGTGTCGGGGCAGTGAGAACGAATAAGTTAGAAAGAAAAGAGAGAGAGATATTATTGCACTTGTGGAGAAATGGAGCAGCATCAGTCCCTTACACGGTAGTGTAAGTCCCCTTTATATATGAGGGGAACTCGGCTACTAGTGCGTGGAGATTAATTACAAAGTATGGAGATGAGATAGTTTGATGCGACGCCTCAACATAGGCTCTATATAGGCCGGCCCCGTCATGCCTAGCCATGTGCCTTGGGAGCTTCCCCTTTCGTGATGGCTTCGATCTTCATTTTTTCTGAGTTGGGCCTCGAGGTTGGGAACTCGGTCGTGGCCTCCCGTCCTCGGGGTCTTGAGGCATTCTCCCGAAATGACTTGACAGGAAGAAATCAAGTCCTCTGAGTTTGCCTCGTACAGATAGTCTCCGTGTTTCCCATAACAAAGTGATGGGAAATGATTCTAACTCCTCTAGCTCCTTACGGCGACGTTATTCCTATGATGTGACTCCTAGCACGAGCTTTGTAGCGACTGGGGCATCCACAGGCTCATGCATTTTTGACTTTATTCAATGCACTCCTGATTCCCACTCTCCAAGGTGAAGGTACTGCCTTCGGTTCGTTTTTCCAAGGATGCATTAATTGCGCCCGTCGGTCAATCTTCCAAGGCCTCGACGACCACGTCATAGCCCCCTATAAATGGGGATGCTCTGGCATTGTCTTTCTTATCCCAGTGCCTTTGTTGGCTTGCTTGCCTATTCCCTCTTACCATCTTCTTCTACCTTTGAACATTATTCTTGGGGCTCATGGCCTCAAGGTTGTTTGGCGGAGTTTCCTTAGACTATGTTGTGGCCTTCTGCCGGGGCTTCCCTTCGTCGAGCACAACCATGTTGTCCCGCTACTGCCGTGGTTGTTAGCATGTTCACTATGGCTGCTGTCGTTGGCCTGAGATGATGATGGACGGGGAGCTTATTTCCCTCTCATGTAGACAGTCGTTCAGATTATGCAACGCTGCTCAAAAGGGGCTGCGAATTATACACCGCTTCTCACCTTCATACCCCGGCTCGACGTGGTGCTCTGCTCCGAGTTGGGCACTTGCATGGCTAGATGCTCCAAGAAGTGGATTCTAAGTAGCCGTGCAAGCAGGACCGGAGGTTGTTCGGTCCGCTGTCTCTATGAGGCTCCCTTGGCCAAAGAGGGTCCTCGAGCTTTGGAGAGCTATGGCGTTTTTTCATCCCTCCCTACCATCCACCTTGCCCCTTGGGGATATCAGTGTGGAAGGTCGGGATGAAACTCCCGAGGATGTGCGTCCGGAGGCACCTGTTGCGGACCTTCGAAGGTGGACCGGTCTTCAGGCTTTGCGTGTGCATCCCTTTGTCTCTTCCTTTAGGCGTAGAGATCCTCCGAAGGCTTTTGTAATTGTATGTAAGGACCCCTCAAGGGCCTCTTGTACACAAATTTTTATGAATAAAAATACAATTTACTGATTTCTGCTTTCCTCATTTCTGTATGCTCTCATGCCCTTCGAGGCCCTTTGAATGCCTTCTTTTATTTGTTGACTGCTGATATCTGACTTGGATGCGAGCATTCTTTCTGATCTTCTACTAATCGACATGGCTTTCTTTCGAATCCACCGACATACCTCGGGCTATCGGGGCCCTCCGAGTTGTATGAGGATAATGCATCGAATTCCAAGACCTTTGGGAATGTTATCCTGAATGAAGGTCAGCTTGGGGTACCCGGGGGTCCCTTCTGATCTTGATGTAGATAGTCCTTTTTAAAATGTATAGGATAGACTTTAGCTGAGGAGATGCTTGTACTCAGGTGCTGCCTCGAACCTTCGTGGAGCTTTCATGATTGGAGCTTCTTGTGTTTATTCCTCTTTTCTAGAAAAGGAATCGTGAGACCAGGTACTGCCTCGCGTCGAGTGATGGCGTTGAAAGCTTTCCGAAGTCCGTATTCTCTTTGGCGGGGATCCCCGAGGTAGAGAGATGCCTCGAGATTGGAGATAATACGAACAATTACTTGAGTCTTGGCCTCTCGTCGAAGGATTCTTTCGGGATCGGGTATCACCCCGTCAATTTGCATTAAGGTTGTAGGTTTCTCAAGACTTACTCCGGGTAAGCGAGTCGTTGCTGTTTCTCGCATATATGTGGGGCGGCTTCGGCTTCTTCGCCAAACCTCACTATTTTTAGATAGCTACTCTTCTGCTTTGGCATAGGGTACTTCATCTCTCTAGGCATAAAAAGCGTCGGTGCACGCCCTTGTCTTGACCTATTAGTTTTACCATAGTCATGGAAACCACTTCGGGGCCGGTCCGGTGGGAATGGGGAGTTTTGCTCCTGGTGCTCAGGAACCGAGGGAGTTCGCTCAGAAGACAACGTCTTTGACAAGAAAGGACCATTTGGTGATGGTGAGGAAATGCTATGGATGGACCGAGGGGGTAACACTGCAGGTGCTTCCCCCAAACGAGGGTATCACAGACTCTACTAATGGATTCTTGAGCGTGCATCTATATCCTTTCGCGTTTGGTTCTCTTGACAGGGTTGTGCTTGATTTTTGCTCGAAGTATCGGATTACTTTGGCGCAGATACATCCGTCGTTTTGGCAGGTGGTGCTGATGATGAGGTTCTTTGCAGAGAAAGCTGGGCTTGAATTTACGCTTAACCATTTCGAGAGGCTATACCGGACCTTTCATCATCAGGTCCTGCTAACCTTAAGGTATCGTTCGTCCATGCCCTTTGTAGTTGACAACGAAGAGGACGGAGGTCGAGAGTGGGCCTGTTGGTCTATCTGGGTCCGGATGGTCGACATTATCCCCGTGGAGTTTTTGCCATTTCTCAAAGGGTGGAATTATGCACGTGAGTGGAGCCTCTGGTGCTTTCTCAGATTTTGCCTATAGCAAAAATTGGTTGAGTAATAACGTTATTTCCCCTGTTGCAGCAACTCCATGGACGCCGGGCGAAGTATTTGACCTGTCGGGATGGGTTTGGAGGCTGGTGACCCATTCGTCCTAAGATGATCGTCAGTGGCGAGCTGTATTCCAGGCCAGATGGGGAGCAAAATACCAAGGTATGTGTGCACGTTGCGTTTTCCTTGGCTTTCGTATATTTGAAGTAACATTTTCCCATTTCATTTGTATTGGATTCGACTTTTGCTAATATTGGGTGGTTCCTTAGGATGAGGCAATGCTCTTCCGAAGAGGGGAAAAAGTCGTCGGCCTCCGAGCCGAGGGACGATGGCAATAAGGGGGATCGGCATCCGCTGTGTGATGGAGCTTTTAGTGGTGCTGATCAGGCCCGTGTTTCGAAGGAGAGGGCATTATCAGAGTCTTCTACTCCCGAAGTACCTGATTTTCGGTCGGCAATTCCTTTAAGTGAACATATTGTGCCCGAGGTCGGTTCTCTCGGGGTCGAAGAGGCAGGATCAACAGGAGTGTGTTCTGACTTTGAAGGAGTTCGTCGGCTTCACTTTGTGGTGAGTTTGGGCGCAGTTCCCCTGTATTCCATGTCCTCCTCCCTTTATTGAACTTTCCTTGTGCAGGCTTGTGATGGGATTATGTCCGAGCTGCTCCGTCAAGGTGCCAAGATTTAGAAAACACTAGGCGAGGGCGAATCCCTTAGGCTCCTTAGCAAGGGGAAGGTAGTTGAGTTGCAACATTGGTGATATGAGGTGTATCGGAGCTGGAATTATGAAAACTATTTGACGGAGCAGGTAACTTCCTACAGCTTATGCTTTGTTTCTCTTAGACCTCAAGGTTAACCCCCTTTTGTTATATTAGCTGCAAAAAAGGATGGAGGCCTTGGAGTACCTCAAGGGCTACGTCGAACGCGTCAGAATTGCCTGTGGCAAGCTAAGGGCTTGGGTGCAAGCTCAAGCTTTAGAGGAGGAAGAAGCCTTGGCCAAGGTCCCCGCCTTCGAAGCCCAACTCTGCTTGACTCGTGATAATGCCAAAGTTCAAGAGGATATGATCGAGAAACTTGAATCTGATCTCTCGAAGATCAAAGATGAATTAATTGATGCCCGGGCTGAAGCGGTGCTAGGCCAAACCAAGGATAATCAGGAGATGGCGATTCGTAAGAAAGACGCTACGGACGCTCAAGCTAAGTTGAAGCGAGCCCTCAACCAGGAGAAGAGGATTGAGGAATATGTTCATTGGCGATCCCGAAGAGAATTACTCAAGGAGATTGGTAAGAGGGGCTTCCTTCTATCAAAGGAATTGGCTCGAGCAAAGGCGGACGAACGTGATGCGCGGTCTCTTCTTGATGACGAGGTGAAGAGCGAACCCGGCAAGCTGTAGCCCTTTAGAGCGGAGCGTAGACTTTGCCATTTTGTCGCTTTGTTTTTGATATATGTAGAGCATGTCCGTAGATGGAGAATGCGCCCCCCTTTTTTTCTTTGCGTATGTAATATAAGAAGAAACTTGAAGCTTTATTTTTTTTGTACCTCTTTTCTGTTATTGTTTTCGACCAGGCAGGCTGGTTTCGGTGTTTGGCGGGATCCTCATAGGTCTGGAACTGATTAGATAAGCCTGGGGGCTGTTAAGTGCGATCCTTGACGTGAGCAGGTGCTAAGGCCTCCGTGCTTTGCCCGATAGTTTAGGCTAAGTGTCCGAGTCGGGCTTCAGCTTGAGCCTTCTTGCCCTTAAATCATTTAATTGCTCCCATTTCTTGCCATTGGGCATTTTCTCTTTAGACTAATTTAGGTACAGTCTCTGAGTCGCATTGCAGTTCGAGCTTTAACTGACCCTCAAGTTCTTTCCTGCCTGCATGGGCGGATGGCGATGGCCTTTTGTGCTTCAAATCGGAGTGACCTTACAGGTGGGTGGCCCAAAGGCTCACTAGGCTGGCGATAGTGGCATTTATGCCGCGACCTTAGGCATATTGTAATTTAGCCATTTCGGGTCCAATCTCCGAGTCGCGTTGCGATTCGAGCTTTAATTGGCCCTTAAGTTCTCTTCCGCCAGCATAGGCGGATGGCGATAACCTTTTGTGCTTCAGGTCAGAGTGACCTTATAGGTGCGTGGCCTGGAGGCCCACTTGGCTGGCGATAGTGGCATTTATGTCGTGCCCTTAGGCATATTGTTGTTTAACTATTTCGGGTCCAGTCTGCGAGTCGCGTTGCGACTCGAGCTTGAATTGACCCTTAAGTTGTTAATTTTTTAGCTGGCGACAATGGCTTTTACGCTGTTTGGTCAAAGAGACCTTTTAATATGTGGCTCGGAGGCTTGCTTAGTTAACTATTTTGGATCCGGTCTCTGAATCGGGTTACAATTCGAGCGCACTTTAATCCTCAAGTTGTTACTTTTTTAGCTATCGACGATGGCTCTTACACTGTTTGGTCGTAGAAACCTTTTAATATGTGGCCTAGAGGCTTGCTTAGCTGGCGACAATGGCTCTTACGCGGTTTTTGCCCGTGGGATTTTTGTAGGCTTTGTTTTCCGCTCATTAAGGTCTTTTGAAAGATTTTGCCTGACCCGTCGTCGGTTTCGGAGAACCTCGATTTCAAGTCATTATCGGCGATGTTTCGAGCACCTCGGAAGCTTTATAGCTCAGAGGCTGAGTAGGTCGAAGCCTTCTGATTTGGAGCCGACATGGTCGAAGCTCGTTTTTGCCTGTTGAGGGAAGCCTGTTTTAACCGGTTCTTTCCGAAGTATATTCAAAGTAGTGGCTTGCAATTTTTGTTTAGCGACGGTCGGGCGTCCCCGTGACGCGTTAGTTTGGTTGTATCAGTCGTTTTGACCTTAGTCCTATGCATTAGGCCATAGCCATTTTTGATTCTCAGTGACAATTCAGGCGTCTACACCGAGGGTATGCCCTTTCGGGATTCTTACAAATGCGACGTATAGCCGGAACATCGAAACTTTCATGCCTATTGAGGTCTTACAGTTTGTCATGCCTATTGAGGTCTTACAGTTTTTGTAGAATAGATCTGGTTACGCCGAGTTTGCCCGCTAGGGGTCTTACAGTCATCGAATTTGTTTAAGCGTGAAGACCAGTTTTCATGAGCTCGGAGTTGCCTCGTAGGGGCTTTATGAGCCCCGAGTTCCGACCTAGAGGTCGTGTGGGTGCAAAATTGCTGACGCTAAGTCTCTGAGTTTCTCGGGACGCATTTGGTGGAGAGGCCCCTGTCGGGGGTATATTTGAGATATCCTTGCTTGGAGAATAAGATGTTGAAAAGATATACTTTTATTGCTTGGTGTAGACATACATTGTTTCATTGTCGTGAGCTCGGCCCGCGCGAGCGTGGCTTCTCGGATCATTTGATTCAGTACATAATTCCCAATTGTGGTTTAGCCTGCCGTTTCCCGGTCCTCCCGAGGGGACAGGGCCCTTAGAAACAGATCATCACTTCGTCGTTAGACTATAGAAGAAGGCATGCGACCTTATCGGATCCTCCTTTGGGTATGTTGCTCCGCTAAAAATCTTCCTGACAAGGCCCTGTTGATACCTAATTTTTCCCTGTATATTTTTATATATACAAAATACTTTCAAAATAACATATGTACGCATATATAAGCATGCCTAAGGGTTTTAGTATTTTTCCCAATTTTTAAAAGATTTTTAAAACCAATTTATTGTCCATTGTAGCAGTACAAAATCAATAATTACTCCCAAAATCATCAATTTTGGTGAATAATTTATTTTATTCCCATATTTATACCAAAATATAGTTAATGTAATTTTTATATATTTTTACAAATTTATTTGGTATTTTTAAAGCTAAATTGCATATAATTGCAATTCTAGCCTACCTTAAGATTTTTATATAATTGCATTTTTATAATCATAAAATTGGTTCCATTATTTTTAAATTAATATTCATGTGTTATTAACTAATCCAGTGCTTTTAATTTTTTTCAAAATTATTTTTACTATTTTTTGTAAAATAAAAGGGAAAAATTGGCTATTTATTATATAACCCCAATTTGTTTCAATTATAGCCAAAATTGACCCTGCAATTGACCCAATCTTGACCCCCAATTGGACCGGTCCAATTTCAATTTTAACCCGACCCCCGAACTAACCAATTAACCCGCCCGGTCCTTCTTTCAGTCCAGGCCATTGAACATTTTGATCAATGGCCACGATCACCCCTTATCATTTTTAATCCACCGACCCTACCCTAATCCCCTCATTTCCATTTCTCAGCTGCCTTTGAATACTCTCCTCCCTCAAACTCTCTCGAAGGTTTCCTAGAACCCTAGCCTCTCTCATCCTCTCCGACCACAACCTCACCGGAATCCATTTCGCAGGCCATGGATGGCCTGTACTCACCTCCCTCCACTCTCAAACGTTTGGGGTTCGAAGTTTTGAGGTCTAACCTCAAATATGTCCGTTCAGATCCTCTCAGATCCATGATTTTGAGACTTTTCCGGCCTTGCTCCGGCACATCCAAAGCGTTTCGAGCCTGGTTCATCCTCTCCGACTCAAGATCGAACTTTTCCAAGCCTTTATCATTCTAGGGTTTCTCTGAAACCCCAGCTACTCGAGGTTCTCTTTGATTTTTTTTTTGTTCTACTTGAGTTCTTAAATATTTCCCTAATTTTCTTTCAAAAATTACTTCTCTTCGATTAAGGAATTCTGAAAAAGTTTCAAAATGTCTTTCTGATTCTTTCTTTTCTTTTCTTTATGTGTATTTGTCTATACTATGTTCATATGTTTCTTTTCTACCACGCATGTATTTTTCTTCTACTTTTTTCTACTATACATGATTCTTCCATGCTTTGTGTTCTACTGTGCTTCTACACCATGCTCACATGTTCATCTCGTTGTGTTTTCCTATATGTTCTTTTGCTATCCTTTTCCAGTATTTGTGTTCTTCTACTATATGTATCTCCTACTGAGTCCTTAAGTTTTTGTTTACTTTTACTGAACCTTGTTTGAGTTCTCTCTACACACGTTCCCTCTACTGTTTTCCTAAGTTTATACTACCTCTTTTCTCTTTTGAACTTGTTTAGGTCCCAAGCCTTTCTTAAAATGTGTTCTCTATGCTTCAAATCATTCTTCATTCTATTTGCGTTGAACTTGCTATTTTATCTGTTTGTTTTCACATGAATCCTTGAAAGAAGACCTCTGAGCATGTTTCCGTTATTTGTCTTCTTTTCTCTGTATCTGACTTGAGTTTAAAACCCTAGGGTTTGGAGTTTTTGGCGAGTTTCGATCTTGTTTTTGAGACTACGGTTCTATTTTGGAACTCTAGGTTTCTCAGACTCATTTTGAGTCTTTGTACTGAACTCGAACTTCTTTGACTCTAAACTTTTCTATGCTAGGCTTTTCTAATTAGCATGACAACTCTTTCTTGATTCACATGTTTGTGCACTTTATATATGATGAATTCTTCCTTCAAAAAAGGTTTTGCCGATTTGTGATTGATTCAGAATTCCTTTTAATAAGGATCAATTGATTGTTACAGATTTTTCTTTAATTAAATCTTTCTTCACCTTTTCTGGTTGGATTCATTCATACCAAAACGCAATTTCTGATTTTTACTGGCTGTTGATTGATTGCCTTTCCTTATTTGCACAAACCGTGTTTCTATCAAACTCTTTCCTTAAATAACTTTTGTGTATTTACCCTTCTTGTACTACTTTGGAAAATATTTTGATCAAACTCTTTCCTTAATTATCTTGTCGTTTAAAATCAGAATCCCTTAATTGAAGGGAGACCTTATGTGATTGATTTAGAAATTATTTTCTTACCTTTTCTTACTTGCTTTCTGTACTATAAAGGGCACGACCCTTCTGCACTTTACACACTTCCAATTCAATACTCTTTAAGACTATGAGTTCAACACTTACACAATACTTATTGAACACTTTCAATTTCGATACACCTACATTCTCAATTAAACACTCTACTCTCTTCTGAAATCTTCTAGGTGTGTGTTTGCAATTTGGCTTTACTACTGATTTTCTCTTCTTATTTCCTTGAAACTGGTATGTTCTAATTTAACTTTCGGCTTCATCCCTTTGTGTTTTCTTTACAGTTTCAACAATCTTGTCTACTTTGATGTTTATGTTCTGTATTGCATATGTTGTTCTCTTTGCATTTGTTGCTGTGTGAATTCCCCATACCCTTATTCCCTTCTATGTTTTGAGTTAAGGTTCAGGCATAGCAGTATCTAAATTGCTGCTCATGTCTGGACCTGATCCTTTAATGGATCCTAACTCCCAAACAATGTGGCCAACATGCTGGTTAGGGATGTGCCAACACTCCTAATTGTTGGGTATGACCACCAGCCTATCTTAGCCTTCCCCAAAATCCCCTCTATGCACTTGCACTCTCTCTTAGATTCTAAGTTCTGCCCCCTTCCTATGAGCCTTGCTTTGGGACCTTGAGCTCCCTCTGAACTTGGACATTTGAGGGTCGGCCCTTCCACACTGCACTATAATCCAATTCTACAATATATTTGGGGGTAAGCACTGCCCAGAGTCCACTTGAGACTCTTAGGGAACTCTGACACATCCCAAATAGGAGAAATACTTTGGAATTTGATCTTTGGAGTTGGTTTACTTCATGCTTCAGATAGAAGTGTGAATCAGGCTCTCCTTGGTTGGGATTTTAGCTTTATGATGTAATTTTTACTTTTTGTTCTTCATTCTGGGCTATAATAATTTGTTATAACTCATGGGGGCTTATAGTGTAAAGGGGAGGGGTACTCATGTATGCATAAGGGTAGATATCATGCTCATTAGGTCTTTATTTCTGCAAATCATGGCAAGTTCTGCATTTCGGCATCTTTGAAATCCCGTTTTTGGTTATGCACTTCTACATTTTCATATAGAAATCCTGTTTTAGGTTATGCACTTCTACATTTTCATATAGAACTCCTGTTTTAGGTTCTTCACTTCTACATTTTCATATAGAAATCCTGTCTATAAACTTCTGCACTTTTGCATCTTAGAAATCCTGCCTATAAGTTCTGGATATATATCATATCAATAACTTTTGCATTTCTGCATCTCATATAGAGAACATGATTATAGGATTCTGCATTTTGCCTATCATATAGAAAGCATGTCTATAGGGTTTCTGAATACTGCATACGTATCCATCACTAGGCAAATGATATATAGGCTTAAATAATAAAATCTGCGTTTTAGACGCCATGCCTATAGGATTTCTGCATTTTCGTAAAGGTTAAAATCAGTCACACTTAGAAAGCATGCCTATAGGAATAAGCAACTAATCTGAATCCCTCAACTTGCTAATAAGTTTAAAATCAGTAATAGCATTGCTTAAACGCTTGCAGAACTTATGTTACTGCTGTTAATAAATCTGCTTCTGAAATCAGTATCTTTCTCGCGTATTTAGATATCATGCCTATATGTTTCACCTAGGCAAGCTATAAAGTAAATTAGCTAATTTAGTCAGACTCTGTTAATTCCAAACCAGCAGGCAAGTCTGATTCCGGTTTCTTATCTGAAATGTGTAATAGACCAGTCTGTCTCCTTAACGTTTAAGTTTAATTCAGACCATAACCAGTATCTGCAAGACATGCTAAACAATCTGTCTTTAAGTGAGGAGGCATGTCTGAGCCTTTTAAATTGTTATGTGTTTCCCATATCTGCCTTTTGTGTTTTTTTTTGTCGCTTTAGAATTTTATCCTTTTAAACCATACAAAGCCCAAATCTCCCTTCCCTTTAGGACTAGTAGTCCCAAATGCCTCCGGGATTGATAGGATTGGGGCGGGTACTAACATGCAATAAGTAAACAAAACCATTCCGCGTTCAATACCCCAACGAGGTAGGAAAGGGTAGATATGGATATGATGACCGGTGCGCTAATACCACATGTAACCCCTCTTCTGAGGAGTAATTACCGGGTACTACATTGATGTGATCCATATTTTATAAACCTAGAACCCCTTCCCTTTACTTGTTTATTTTATTACTTTCAAAATTTCAAAACTCCTTTTTCACAAATTTCAGCTTGTTTCTTCAAACTTTAACTTATTTGCAATCACAACGTGACAACCCCTCATATTTGAAACCCTTATTTGCTTAATTATTGTTTGTACTTAAGTCACAATTGTAGCATTGCCGGGAACTACACTAGTGCATCTTAACGGGTGCCTAACACCTTCCCCTCGAGATAATTTCTAGCCCTTACCCAAACTCTGATTTTTCTAAACAAATTCTTCCTAGTGTCCTAATGCACTTAATCATTAGGTGGCGACTCTTAAAATAAAAAAACCCAATTCCCAAAAGGGAATGAGTTGTCCTCTCAAATGTCATAAACTCGATTTCGCGAGAAAAAAGGGGCACGACAGCATGGCGACTCTGCTTCCTTGAATGTCTTTAATGCCTTTAAGTATTTATTTTGCTCTCCTACTTTGAAAACTGACTTGGCTCTTCGTTTCTTCTCTTTATTTCTCTTAATGCTTTCTTTTACCGCTTTCTTTTAATATTATTGTAATTTTGAGCAATTATTGTAATTATTACCTTATGAATGTGCAAATACATGACAATTTGTTTAAATATTGTAACGGCATATTCAACATCATATTCCACTCGTGCCAAACAAAATACCATAATAACGTTTAAAAAGAGTGGTTGTGCCCTTCCGATATTATTATCCCCTAAATTTGCCAAAGGCGTATTTGCGGTAAAACCAGTCGATCAATGGTGTAACTGACAGTTCCATTCCTTTCTCTCTTGAGTTGTCCGCTCAAGGGTACCAGTCTAATACCCCATAGAAACCCTACTCTATTTAATTGTTCATGCATCACTGTCAAAACCTAGCCGAGTCTGTTATGTTGTCCACATAATGACTCTTTAAGATAGCTTTGTCCAAAGTCCACTGGGTTTCCTTCAACCCAAATGGACATTACCACATTCTGTGCATTTATTTGGAGAACTAAATGCTGCTTATACCAATTATTGATAGTTAAATAGTCGAGTCCCTCTGGAACAGATCTGAAAATTGAGCCCAAGTAAGTGAAGCAGCCTCAGCTAGACTGTCTAACTCATAGGTGCGCCACCACTCATAAGCGGCTCCTCGAAACTAGAAGGTAGTGAAAGAAACCCCGCTCGATCCTAAAATACCCATGGTACGGAGAATATGGTAACACTCATCAAGAAATCCTAGAGCATCCTCCGATGCTAGACCACTGAATACATGAGGCTTGTACTTCTTGAACCTCTCAAGCCTCAGCTACTCATCCTCGGAAGCAGCTGCCCTATCCTCGGGATGAACTGGCACTGCAAGCGGTACAGGAATAATCTCAAGGACCTTCTCAACATGCACTCGCTGCTCAAGAGTGCGGGCGGCGGGAGTCTGTGCTCCTTCCCCGGCCTGGGATGTAGCTGCAGCAATGGGAAACAACCCTGCCTGAGCCAAAGTGGTGTACATGCTCATGAATTGTGCCAAAGGCTCCTGAAGAGCTGGAGTAGTAGTAGCAGTAAGCGTGTCAGGTGCCTGGACTCCGGCTGGATCTACTGGCGGTACATCGGCGGCAGCTTGCGCATGTGCTCTGGCTACACCACGTGCACGTCCTCAACCTCTACCCCGACCCCAGCCTCTGACAGCTGTAGTAGGGGGCGCGAGTGCCTGATCATCTCGAGTAGCACGTGTCATCACCATCTATGAGAGAATAGAAGACAGAAGTTTAGAATTGTGATGTTAAAATATCGCACGACAAGGAATCAAATGAAGTGGAAATTTTTCCTAGTAGTTACATAGCCTCTCGTAGATAAGTACAGACGTCTCCGTACCGATCAACGAAACTCTAATAAACTGGCTTATGATCTATGAATCATATGAACCTAGAGCTCTGATACCAACTTGTCACGACCCCGGTTTGCCCTCCGTGAACCATCGTGATGGCACCTAGTCTCTAAGACTAGGTAAGCCTAAATTGCGGAAGATAACCAAAACTTGTGGAAGTAAAACAATTTTAAAGCAGAAGTGTTTGAATGTGCCACTCGGCATACACCATATATAAATCTCAAAACCAATATCCAAATCCAAGACCTGGAAACCCACGAATCATATTCTAAAAAAAAGGAAATACTACATACCTCTAACTCCGGAATATCTAACAAAAACAAAAGTACAGAAGGGCTAAATTCTAAAATGCAGGAAGTGCCAAGCCTAACCTCGGTTGGGTAGTGACGAGGAAGGTCAAGGCCCTACTGAGATTAGATAAATATAAAGATGACAGGATAAGATAAGCAGTACAATTGAGAATCTACAGTAAGAAACTACACAGGATAATAATAGTACAATAACGGAAACAAAGAAGAAGGCAAACCACAAGGAAAGTAATCAGGGATCTCTCAGTATCCCGAGGATCTCTTAGTATCCTCAACATGTACTAGGGATCTCCTGGTATCCCGGGGATCTCTCGGTATCCTCAATATATGCTAGGGATCTCTTGGTATCCCGAGGATCTCTCGGTATCCTCAATATATGCTAGAGATCTCTTAGTATCCCGAGGATCTCTTGGTATCCTCAATACATTCTAGGGATATCTTGGTATCCCAAGGATCTCTTGGTATCCTCAATATATGCTAGGGATCTCTTAGTATCCCGAGGATCTCTTGGTATCCTTAATATATGCTAGGGATATCTTCGTATCCCGAGGATCTTTTGGTATCCTCAATATACGTGCCAGAGATCTTTTGGTATCCCACACCTCAGTCCAGATCATAAATATATACATGGGATCTCCCGGGTTGCCGTCCCGTAGTCCCAAATTAAAAACACATAGAAGCAACACAAGAATACTCAATTAAATGCAAATTTCGTACAAAGTAAATAGTTAATTCTAGCCTAACATGCTTCACGTAATGCAATTAAAGCAGTTTAAGCAAATAGGCAATTAAGTCAACTAAACATGCTTTTCTAAACTACAACAAGCTAAATTCGCAAGCAGATAAAGCAGGAAAAAGGAACTCAATTGAAATACTTAAAGTAAAACCGAATTTTCAACAATTAGCTCAAATACGCGCTCGTCACCTCACGTACAAGGCATTTCAATGACCAAATATATCATATCCTAATGGGAAGGTCCCCCACACAAGGTTAGACAAGCCACTTACCTCGAACCGACTTAAAATCAACCCAACACCACGTCCTTGCCACGAGTACTCGACTCCAAATGGCCCAAATCTATTCAATTCAATTGCATAATATAAATAACACTTCAAATAACTGATACTACGAAGAAATTCTAAGCTAATACGCAAAATTAGGTAAAATGACCAAAATGCCCCTTGGACCCACGTCTCGGAATCGGGTAAAATTTATATTTTAAGAATCCTCTCACTCTCACGAGTCTAACCATATCAAAATTATCCTAATCTGATGTCAAATACCAAATTAAAACCCAATCTCCTTGTCTAAGAACTTTTCCCCCAATTTCTACCAAAATTCCGAAATTAAAAGATGGATTCAAGTGTAGATTCATGAAATTAGTCCAAACCGAGTAAGAATCACCTACCCAAATTGTCCAGGTGAAAATCCCTCAAAAAATCGCAAATCTCCCGAGCTCCCAAGTCCAAAATATGAATTATGTTCTAAACCCTCGATTTTGGGTTTTAAATTTTGCCAAGGGATTTTCTTAATCGCGATCGCGTAAGGCCAGTCGCGATCGCGAAGAACAAAATGGCACGTGCCTCAGGTTACTCTATGTGAACGCGGAACCCCATCCGCGAACACGATGCTTTAACTCCCTAAACTTACGCGATCGCGGTTGACTCCACGCGACCGCGTAGATAAACGATTGACCAAACCTCTGCCGCCTTATTCCTTCTTCGCGAACGCGACTTAGCCCACACGTTCGCGATTCAACCTTCCTCATAACTACGCATTCACATCCCCTTTCACGCGAATGCGAAAGGCAAAATTCCCCCAGCCTCGCCTAGGCCTTCGCGATCGCGATACTCTCCACGCGATCGCGATGAGGAAAAGTCTGCAACAGCTGAACCTGCAATTTCTGCAACTTTTTAACAACTCAAAATGATCCATTGAGCATCCGAAACACACCCGAGGCCCCCGGGACCTCAACCAAAATTGCCAACAAATCCTAAAACAACATTAAAACTTGCTCCAACCCTCGGAACGCTCAAAACAACATCAAAATACCTACTTTTCATCGAATTCAAGCTTAAAAATTCCAAAAACTCTAAAAACACATTTTCAATCAAAAAGTCTACCAAACCTCGTCCGAATGACCTGAACCTTTGCACGCACATCCCAAATGACATAACGGAACTACTGTAACTCTCGGAATTCCATTTTTGACCCTCAGATCAAAATCTCACTATCGAACTGGAAACTTCCAAAATTTCAACCTTCGGCATTTCAAGCCTAATTTAGTTACAGACCTCCAAAACACAATCCGAACACTCATCTAACCTCAAAATCACCCAACTGAGCTAACAGAACCATCAAATTTCCATTCCGAGGCCATCTTCACATTGTTCTGACTACGGTCAACTTTCCAACACTTAAGCTCTCATTTAACGACTAAGTATCCCAAAACTCCCCGAAACTCAAAACCAAACATCCCGGCAAATCACATTAGCAGAAATAAACTTGGGGAAAGCAACTAATAGGAGATCAAGACGTAAATTCTTAAGAAGACCGGCCGGGTCGTCACACACCCCCACGTGGCAGCTGGCCACACCTTAGCCAAATGACTCTTGGTCATTTTCTATTAGGTGGAAACCTAATGGATCAAACAACAGAAATAAAATATAGCAGCAACATTTGGATTTCAAAGAACGAAGGCAACATTAAACAACGATTTTAAACTCTTCTTCCTACTCTGCTTATTTTCTATTTATCAAATTATAGGTGCTACAGATACTATAACAACAATTCAATTTCTAAAAGATGGGGAACTCAATATTAGTTCATCTGGTGGAAGTTTCGAAATGGGATTTTTCAATCCAAGTAATTCTATGTTTCGGTATTTGGTATAAGAATATTTCTGTCACAATAGTTGTGTGCCTTGCCAATAGAGAATCTCTTTTAAAAAATACATCAGGTACAGTAAAAGTTATTAAGGTAGGATTACTTGTAATAGTTAATGAGACTAACCACATCATATGGTCAACAAATACCTCAAGATCTGTGTAAAATCCTATTGAAAAAGTTATCAATTTCAAAAAGTTTTTGCAACATATTCTGAGATGCTCGCTAAAGGAGTTCCTCCTAATGTTGCTACATACAACACTATATTAGCATATCTATCAGCTGTTGGATAAATGAATAAAGCAACTGAATTGCTGAATGAAATGAAGGGGAGGGGCTTTGTCCCTAATGCTAATACATATGACATGGGCCTGGCACAGTAAGAATTCTTTTATCACATCTTTGTCTATGTTTGATCAATGATTGAGAAACCTTTATTCTTACCTTCAATTTCTTTTTTGGAAAAATTCCACATGTGTTAACAAAGGTACGCATGACGTAGTAATTAGCAACTTTAGCTGTAAGGGGTTGCCAATCATAATGGCCCTTAATTTTACTTTTCATGGTATTATTGTTGTTTTCACATCACTAGAGAACCAAAAGAGTATGGACTGGCCAGATGTTGACATATTAAACTTCTTCTCTACATCATAAGTTTTATCGAGCACAGTGTTGCAGAAAAATGATAAGAAGTTCCTGAAGATAGAGATGATTAAAGGAGTACATGAATTTTATAGTAGGTTGTCTAAGTCATTGTCTTTTACCTCGCTTTTCTATTTTTCCATTTTGGTGAAGAATATTATTTGTTGGTTTCTATTAGTCTTTGATTTCTTGATAGCAAGAAAATACGATGTACCCTTTTTCCCTCATGTTCATAGTTGTATTCACATTCTTCCCACCTTAGTAATAATTGAACAACCAGTAGTCTGACTCTTATTTAATATGAATTCTAGTTTCTACGGTATCTCACTTATAAAATTTAGTGACATTCAAAATAGAATGTTTCCATTTGCTATTATTAGATGTGCTATGATCTATTACCAATAGTTGTCCTTGTGAGCATGTAATTTTTGCCCCATCTGAAATACTCCTATAAAATCTCAAGAAAAATAGATTTTTGTTAATTATTGGCCATTTTAGGAATTTCTGTAGAATTTTCCGAATTAGTTACATTTTTCTGTGCATGTTTAATTTATTTAAATCATGAAGATACCAAAAATATCATGCATTGCATTTAGGATTTGTTTTTACATTTTTATAATTAATCAGTAATTATTTGTTTTATAAAAATTTGAAAAGCACAAAAAATAGCTCATTTTACATTTTTATCTTTTAATTTTTAGTTTATCAATTTTTCTATTTAATTCAGAATTAAATTATGTTGGTAATTTTAATAATTAGTTAAATAGTTTAATTTTATATTTTATGGATAATTTAGGATTTTTAATTAAAAAAATAAAAAAGAAAAGAGGAAAGAAAAGGAATTTAAAAGGATTTTTCGGAATTGGCTTAATTAACCAAAGACTCAAAATCAGCGCAAGAATTCCTACCCAAATCCATGCCAATAACTAGGCCCAAAACCAACCCATACCTGGTCTACCCCGCCTAACTCCCAAACGACCCCGTTTTATTTCAATTTTGATCTCAGCAGTTAGATCTCATCAATCCAACGGCCTGTAACTGAAGGGTCTTTTGCCATATAACTGTCTGAATCGAGTCAACCCCCCAAACCAAAGACTCGTCTCATTTTGTTATGTATCTCACCCTCACCTGTAAACCTTAGCCGCCCTCATTCTCTTCGCCGCCCCCATCGTAAACCACCACCGAAAATCACATCACAGCAGTTCTGGTGGTCCAATCGCCCCAAAAACGACACCACAGACTCCCCTTCACCTCCCTATCCCAAATCTCCATTCGTTTTCCTTCGAATCATACCCGGTTCGTTCGAATCTTGAATAAAAAATTCGGCCAAAACTTCAACCGTTCCAAATCGCTTCAAACTCACACCCTATGACCCTTACTCCCATCTGAACCCCAAACCACCATTAGCCCCTTTCGAATCAGCCTTGAGTTCCTCGAATTTCAAATCTCGTGACTCCGGAAGAATCCTAATTTTCTTTCTTCCGTTTTTGGGCTGTATTTGGTCGAATGGACTTAAAACCTCTATTAATCGACTATTCTTGTTAAGAACAGTCGATTAATGTTGGTCAAAGTCCATATTACACTTCAAGAGGTTTGGACAAGCTCGTGTTTTGATCCAGTGTTCTTAAATTAAAATATGGTAAATCCCTTCTTCTTTTCTTTTGATTGTTTAATTTTGATTTTTGTTTCCTTTCTGTATGTGTGATTGTTCTTATTTTTAGCGGCATGTTTTAGGTTTTTTTTAGTCTCAGATTTCCTTCTTTTTCTTTTCTTTGTTTAACTCATTCTTGGTCTAAGCGTATTAAGCCATTGCATAAGTTTAGATTTAATTAGGTTAATTATCAGCTTTCATTGCATTATCATATTTGTTTCCTTGTTTGTTACCACTTCCGTCATTAATTTTGTTTGAATTCAGCTTTCATTTAGGTTTAATTAGACAATGTATGTTCATTCACTAATTAATTTAGTTTTAGTTTTAAAATTGCATCATCACTTCTCTTTTAATCATTTCAATTTAGATTTTTTCCCTTCTTTTTCTGTCTTTATTTACTTTGATGTGAACATCAGTAGGACTTTAGGGACCTAAGTGAATATAGATAGAAGTTGTAATAAGAAGGTTTTAAAAGGTTAATTTAGGGTTTTTTAAGTTTTGAAAATATCAGAATACTCTAGAAGCAGGGGCAGCTGGCCTCATTTGGTTAGTACAAAGTACTGAAACTAATGAGGAAATACCAGTTGTCTATTTTTGTTTAGAATATGCTCTTGTGGCTGAGGAATATTCCTTCTAGCACATGACATATTTGGTACCTATATATGACACCATATCCATACAGAAAAAGGGATCGGAGAGAGACATTTTCAGCAAGAATTTACTGCAAAAAGAATCACTTCCTCCTCTTCTGAAAAGTTCTAGTTTTCATAACTTTTAGAAAAACTTTTCTCTTTGTTTTTTTAAAAAAAGGTTGAAAATGACTTGAAGTAACCCATTCTTTCTAGGTTCTTTTGGTTGAAAGTTTTGAGTTTTCCTGGGCTGAACTTGATTTGCTGGGCTGTTTTCTGTTGCTGCTACTCCCTCTCATTTGGAACTTCAGTTTTGTTCTAGTGACTTCCATTTAGTCTCTCTAATTGAATCATCTTTAGGTATGTAATCCTATTCTAACTCTAAGATGAACCTATTTGTGCAAACCAGAAGTTTTTCATAAATATGTGTATGGTTGAGGGTAATGTGTGTTTATTTTTGTCAAGCTTGTTTGGTATTTTGGTATGCACGGCAACAGTATAAAAAATGATATTAAAACTGATATCATTAGCCTTGATTCATAGTAAGACACTTAGTTGAGATTGTTGTTTATGCTTCTTTTAAGTAGTATTTTTCTCTTCCTCCATCTGATTTCCTCACTTAAATATCTTTTTCTGTTCTTTTCTAATTATTTGGTCATGAGCTATAACCTGTTGGTTCAGCCACCAGTTGGTTGGATCAGTTGGTTTAGAAGCTCTAAGGTGGGATTTTATGTTAACAAAAGAAGATGAAGCTACTATGTACAAAGCCATGTTCAAAAGAGGCAGGGATCTTCTACTAGTATACAAATCTGTAATAATTTAGTTCGAGATTTGGTCAATTAATTAGTGTTAGATTAGCTTGTCATTTAGACTATTTATTTCAAGAAGGCAGTGGCATGAATTAACAGCTTGTCATTGGTGTAAAGTTTGTCATTCAATACTAGGAGTTTTGTAATAATTAGACTGTCTAAGTGTTTGGTTAAACAAATTCACATGTAAATTCGAACTTGCATTTCATAGGCTGGGTTGCAATTAATACACGTAAGCGTGTGTTCTTGGTAAATTTAAGGTATAATTTTGTGAATAGCATTTATTGAATTAAGATGTCTTTTGCTGAATTTTTTAGAGGGTTGAGTATTTGGTTTGGACTTGGTTAAGGTTCAAGTCAAGGCAGTCTATTGAAAGTCATGTTTGGGCTACCCTTATTTGAGTTCACTCATTGCCTTTGAGGCTCAACTTCAGGCACAAATGGCCTTTGAGCTCCTATTCTATTTCCTCAAGCATGGCAAGTGTTCTCTTGTCTAGAGTTTGGCTGGAATCGGCCTAATTAAAACCATGCCTTTGATTTCTCATTGTATGTTCCTATGAATAAGTAGTTGTACATTTTGAATCCGGCCATGTATAGTTCAGGTTTACAGATAGTGAGTATTATGATTGGCATTCAATTCTGCAATTATGAATCTGAATCTCTTTAATTGAAAGGAAAGCTCATTTGTAGTTTTGATATGTGTATACCATGGCTAAAAAAATGCAAAGAGGTGGATAGGCCCAGCCGGTGCCAATGCACAACTGGGCCCGCCTAGAATTTAAGCCCAACATGGGTTATTTGTCTCCGGATCAGCAATTGTATTTTAGGCTTCTAACTTCTGGGCCCGCCCGATCCCGAGAGGCCTACTAAAAGACCCCATGTTCAAGCTTTTGATGAAAAAATCCTGGAAAGATTGGCCTGGGGAGAAAAGGAAAAGAAATATTAAGCCAGCATTCACGCTTTGTGAGAAGAGTTGAGAAATATCACCTTCAACAATGATCTACATGCACGAGAGGCCGAGGGTGAAGAAAAAGGCTGGCCCAAGAAAATGAAGCTCTTAGAGCCCAGGTTCGACAACTGAGAATAGCATCCGAGAACCCAGGCAGAAGTAGAAAAGATGAAAGGCTCATCTATAACCTTACACAAAAGGTACGTGACTGTGAAGATGATTTACAAAAAATTGAGTCTGAGCTAGCAAAAGTACGAACAAAGTTGGCCAAAAATGCAGAAGGACGGGCAGCTTTCGTTCGACAGATGAAAGAAAGATATGAAAGAGGGGTCATAAGTTGGGAAAAATGAGCTTAACAGCCTCGAAGGCGAAATGGCTAAACAAGCCAAGAGCTTCAAAGCCGAGAGAGAACAATTCTACGCTTTGATGGCACAACTAGAGGGAGACATACAACATTTGCAAGAATAGAATCATGCATCCACTCGGGTCTTGGAGGCTAGATCATAACACATTGGGCGATTGTTGCAAGAAAAAGGCATCATCAGGGAAAGGGTTAGAAGAATAGCGGACTACATTGTAATGAAATGCAATCAGTGCAAGGACATGACTAGCTCCATGTTTTTTGCAACAGTGATGATCTTCGTCCGCCAAATAATGGATGATATCTATCGCCTCCAGGACGACATGGCACAGAGGCCCGCAACGAGACCAGCTGGTGTTCCTAGGGCAGATTTGGAAGCACTGAGGTACTCTTGATTATTTTCTCCTTTTTGAGTCTGTATTTTCATTTTTAAAGTATGTTTCGAGTCTATTTGTAGTTTTAAATTCCTAGAAAAAGTATGTTTCGAGTCTTTTGTAACTCAGTAAAGTAGAAGTTCTATTAATGAAAATTTGGAAAACCCCGAAATTTGTTTCTTTATTTTTTGCATTTATTCCTTGAACTATGTGGTGATCTAATTCACGCGACATCGTGATACGTAGGCAATCCTCATAGGATTCGGTCATGATTTTATAAATAACTCAAATGACAGAAAAACCAAAAGAAGAAGAAGAAGAAAGAGAGCAAAAGAAAAACCCAAAAGAAAAGCGAGAAAAGCAAGAAAAGAGAGGAAGACAGGAATTAGAGGAGAAGCATTCAAGAGCCAAAGTGGAAAGAAAGGAAAAGTGGAGAGATAAACAAAAGCCGAAATGAAATACGCAACCGTTGTGAAACATGTACAAATGTGTTTGTAATCATGGGAGATTCAAACTTGATTATCCGACAAGCTTAGGGAGAATAGGAAACCCGTGATGTCAAGCTTATTCCATACCGACAACATGTGAAAGATCTTAGTAAACGGTTCAAGTTAGTCAAGTTCAGGTACATTCTTCGTTTTCACAATGAGTTGACCGATGCACTTGCTATGTTGGCCTCGATGTTGCCTTATCCACTCAATCTCCACATTGACCCATTGGAAATCCAAATCTGGGAAAAGCATGGTTACTGCAATACGGTCGAGATGGAGCCAAATGTTCAGTCATGGTATCATGATATCAAGAGATTTCTGAAAACGAAAGAATATCCCGCGCAAGCCAATGGAGACCAAAAGAGAACCATTAGATGGCTCGCAAGCGGTTTCTTCTTGAGCAGTGAGGTCTTGTACAAAAGGACTCTGGATCTCAATTTGTTAAGATGCATTGACGCCGAAGAGGCCGGAAGAATCATGTATGAAGTGCATGCAGGAGTGTGTGGACCTCACATGAATGGGTATGTTTTGGCAAAGAAAATCCTCCGAGCAGGCTATTATTGGATGACTATGGAAAAATATTATTTCAGTTTCGTCCAGAAATGTCATCAGTGTTAGGTGCACAATGACCTGATTCATGCACTGCCTACAGAACTGCATCCCATGTCAGCACCTTGGCCATTTGTTGCCTGGGTATGGACGCCATTGGGCCAATCAAGCCAAAAGCTTCAAATGGGCATAGATTCATATTGGTCGCTATCGACTGCTTCACAAAGTGGGTTGAAGCAATTATTCTCAAATTTGTCACCAAGAAAGTTGTGGTAGACTTCATGCACTCCAATCTCATCTGCTGTTTTGGTATTCCTACAACTATCATTACGGATAATGCTGCAACCTTGAATAATCATTTGATGAGGGATATATGCGAACAATTCAAGATAACACATCAGAACTCTACCCCTTATCAGCCCAAAGCTAATGGTGTCGTTGAAGCAACAAACAAGAACCAGAAGTTAATTCTGAGAAAGAATATCCAAAGTTCCAGGCAATGGCATGAAAAGTTGCCATTTGCATTATTGGGATATCGCACAACTTTGCGCGCATCAGTCGGAGTAACCCCATATCTTTTGGATTATGGCACTGAAGCCGTAATACCCGTAGAAGTTGATATCCCTTCTCTTTGGATCATTGTTGAAGCTGAAATTGAGGACAGTGAGTGGTGTACGCGGCGAAATCAGAAGACTTGATTTCTCCCTATCAAGACATTTCGGAAGCATGCCCCGGGACTCCGAGGGTGGGAGGACGCGACTGAGTTCTCGTCCTCGGGGCTTGTCGAAGCCCGACTCGAAGGAAACGAAGAATGAAGTCAGGACAGAGGGGGAAGCCCCCTAGGCACATGGTTACATCTGAAAGGCTCGGCCTATCCGGAGCTTATGTTGAGGCATCACATCAAGCCATCCCATCGCCGTACTTTGTAATTAATCTCCACTTGCCTGTAGACGAGTCTCCCCTCCTATATAAAGGGGACTCGCCCTACCTTGTAAAGGGATGATGTTGCTCCATTTATCCACAAGTGCAATAATCTCTCTCTCTCTCTCTATCTCTCTCTCTCTCTCTTTTCTTCTAAGTTGTTCGTTCTCACTGGCCCGAAGCTGCTTCAGCATTTATCATTATCTTATTTGTTCTTCGCTACTTTGCTCAATATTAGTAACATAGAGCCTTGCTCGGTCAGATTTCTGTCTGTTATCCCATTCTCGACTGCCCCCGATAGTTCGAGATCGATACTAATGCCGACCCCGAGGTCCCATCGACCATCTTTTCACCCGGTCAACAGGCCCCTTTGGTTTGATTACTGCCTCGTTTTAGCTCGCTTTTCATCATTATACTTAGCATTCTTAGCTTCAACTACTCTAAAAACTAGCTCGGGAATAGATCACGTATTTTTAGAATCCTATTTACAAATTTAATTGTTGTTACCATTTTCACGATAAACAGTTTGGCGCCCACCGTGGGGCTAAAAATAATAGTGATTATTTTCTTGCTTGTTTCACCACACAAACGCACGTTATCTTTCACACTTTTTCTTGCCCAAGATCTTTTGATTTCAGGATAACTCCCAGCTCGGTAAGCAAAATCGAGAACGACTACCCCGAAAGTCACAGCGAAGACAGTATGGCTGCTCCAGAGGTTGGCGTGACATTACAGGACCCCGATAATGCATTTGGATTGATTAAGCGGACGCGGGCCTTCAAGGCGTGCAACAGGTCAACAAAGCCTTGCGCACCAATGGTAGTACACAACGGTTGATTAACAGGAAGCTCAAAAAACCCCAGCCAGGGTAGAACAGGAAGTTAGTCTTCATGTTATTTTTGAAATGTTGCAGGCACGACAGTTGGCTATCGTACGACTGCAAAGTCGCCCGGAGACTCCCAATGCAGTAGCGCCGGAAACATCTCCTTACGTCGAGCTAGTACCCAAGAGATCAAGTAACGACGGATTGGTAACCGACCCCGCTGCAGTTAGGATGCTTGGGAATCTCTTTGAAATGATTGAATCAGGTTCGTGGAAGCTCTTACAGCAACCGTCTCCCAAGGAAACAGTCCCAGAATTCGCTTCACAGAAATCCGAAATGCCGAAACTCCCTAGATGCGATAGGACCTTAGATCCCTACAGGCGCACCACCACTTCTGCGTGCTCGTTCAAAGGAAGTGACCTCCAAGATGATAAGTTTGAGCCCGTCTCGCTTAGGAAGTTTGAAGAAACTCTCTCGAATGAAACCATGATGCAGCGCCACTACCTGGAACCTAACCTCACAGACTCGCACACCATACCAGCGTGGTACTTCGCGAAAGCACGCGCCGGTGCCATCAAGGTAGTATCGAGAGGGCTCGATACACCTGAGTCCGAACGAAGAAGAAATGAAATACCACGAGAAGCCGCACCCCATTCCCTGATAGGACGAATGAGATCGCTCCCGATTTCGGATCATCAGGCAATACAAGCCTTTACCCGAAGCCTAAACGAAGCATGCCCAACGACTCTAGGTCATTTCAAGCGAAGCCTGATCAGATACCAAGCCGAGGTCTGGTTGGATGCCCACACATAGCACCAGCTCCAAATTGGGGTCGTGGACAACCGTCTGGGAACCTCATCTGGTTCGGTATATCCAAGCAGACTACCGACAAAGAAGCTGATGCCAAACAGATGGAGGAATCATCTGTGCGCTGAGAATGGAAGGAATGACTCAAGATGCAACCTACCTCGCAACAATAGGTAAATATCCTAAGGACAGCACCCTCGAGGAACCTCCAATGGAACCAGATTCAACAAGGCACAGCTGGCAAGGAAACCCTGCCCAGCCGAGTATGATTTCAACATTGCTATACCAAATATCGTGATCACCATAAGCAAAACCAGGAATGCCAGGCGGCTCGGACCTATTCGACCAAAACCCCTTCAAGAGAACTATGGCCTGGCGCAGGAATCGTAGGGCGCGCGCGGTCACCGGCTCAAAAGAACGACAACTATGCTATTTAATAGAGGTCGCCACCAAGTATCATCGAGCGGTCAGGCTCGAATCCAGCTCACATGGAGGAAGGAGATCCGGAAAAACAAAGTTGACAAGCCACGATGTATTGCCACGACAGTAAAGGAGCGGCGACACCCTTTAAAGATCCGTAAAATACAAAGTGGAAGTGCTCATCGCCGGGAAAAGATGGGTCTGGGGATTATACCCCGAAGAACACCCTTGCATCCAAGGAAAGAGCCACTGAGATTTCACCTCTTCCTCGTATTAACGCGTTGGTAACCCCTTCCTTCATTTGACCTATTTCAAATAAAACATGTTTTCATGAATACAGGTGGTTCGATCAATTATACCGACGATGTCAGGCCAAAGCCAATAGGGCAGTTCGGACTAACTAACCAAATCACTCTCATACCTCGAATCTTTGATGGATTCCAGACGCCGATCGCCACAACGATCAGAAAGACTGCTCCCTCTATACAGCCCGCCTGAGCTCGAGCTGGAACTCCGAGCCCGCAAAACACGAAAGTTTTATTCAGATGACAATGGGCACACCACCCGGGGGCGACTTCGACCCCACTTCGCCAAAAGGATGAAACTCCCTGACAGAGGTGAGACTAAAGCATTCGACAAGGAGCTACACGTAATGAGAGGAAATCCCTCACCACATGACCCATCGCCGACATCGATGCCTCTGCCCTTGAAGGGATCAAAGGGTAAGCAGAACCACATCTTCGGCCAAGCCTGGTTGAACATAGCAGAAGGCTGTATCAGGGCTTATGCCTCGAAACATTGCCTACGCATCCCGCAACAAGGAAGAACTACTCCGCTCCTTTGTTGTTTCTTTTCTTTTACTAACCTATATGTAGGCAATCAGCCGAGGCATTCAAAAGTTCTGAACTCCACTCGGAGATCCTGCAGAGGCCATGGATCTCCGAGTGGGCTTCCAACCTAAAGAAGGTCCCGCCAATAAGATTATTAGCAGAGCAGCATACTCCCTAGAAAGGGATCCAACAAGATCGTAGTCCTTTCTTCTACAGTCAGATGACGTGCGATGACCTTCTCTTAGGGACACCGTCCCCCCGGAAAGGCCAATAAATGGCGGGCCAAGTTTCAAAATGGAATCATGTAAATAGATCAGATGATCGGAGGAGCAGCGCCCATGCAGGTCGAGCTCATAACAATGGGATAACATGTATTTGCAGCATATATTTACGCCAAGAAATAAAGAGTACCTTTTCGGCATTTCATACTTCGAAAAAGGCTATTTCGGCATATTCAAAGCAAAGGCCTCTCCGCCAAATACGTCCCGAGATACTCGGAGACTTAAATAATTCAGCGCCTACATGGCCCTAGGGTTGGAACTCCGGGATTATCAAGCCCCTATAAGGCAACTCTGGGCTCATCAAGCCCCTTGAAGGTAACTCCGAGCTCATGAGAAGCGGTCTTCAAGCTTAAACAAACTCGATGACTCGGAGACTGCCGTTGATCGCCATACGACTGGAAAACCCGAAATTGTAAGACCCCTAGCGGGAAGCCTCGACGTAATCAGATCTATTCTACATGACAAACAAACTGTATGACCTCAATAGGCATGACAAACTGTAAGACCTCAATAGGCATGACAAACTGTAAGACCTCATCAGGCATGAAAATCACGATGTTTAGGCTATACGTTGCATTTGTAAGAATCCTTAAAGGGCATACCCTCGACGTAAGACGCATAAGCTCTCACTTAGGATCAAAAATGGCTATGGCCAAACGCATATGACTACGGTCAAAATGGCTGATACAGCCAAAATAACACGGCTCGGGGACGCCTGACTGTCGCTAAAAATCGTAGGCCACTACTCTGAATATACTTTGGGAAGAACCGGTTAAAACAGGCTTCCCTCAACAAGCAAAAACGAGCTCCGACCATGTCAGCTCCAAAATGCAAGAGCGTCGATCTACTCGAACTATGAGATATGAACCTTACGAGGTGCTCAAAACATCACCGACAATGACTTGAAATCGAGGTTCCTCTGGAACCGACGACGGGTCAGGCAAAAATACTATTAAAAGACCTTAACGAGCGGAAACAAAACCTACAAAAAAGCCCACAGGAAAAAACAACATAAGAGCCATTGTCGCCAGCTAAGCAAGCCTATGGGCCTCATATTGAAAGGTCTCTACGACCAAACAACGTAAGAGCCATTGTCGCCAGCTAAAAATCTTGACAACTTGAGGATTAAAATGAGCTCGAATCGTAGCCCGATTTGGAGACCAGATCAAAAATAGTTAACTATGCAAGCCTCCGGGCCACATACTAAAAGGTCTCAACGACCAAACGACACAAGCACCACTGTCGCCAGCCAGAAACTCAAGGGAATTTAAGGGTCGATTACAGCTCGAATCGCAACGCGACTCGGAGATTGGACCCGAAAATTGCAATATGCCTAAGGGCACGGCATAAGTGCCACTATCACCAGCCAGAAAATTAAAGAAATTTAAGGGTCGATTACAGCTCGAATCGCAACGCGACTCGGAGACTGGACCCGTAAATTGCAATATGCCTAAGGGCACGACATAAGTGCCACTATCGCCGGCCAGGAAATCAAGGAAATTTAAGGGTCAATTACAGCTCGAATCGCAACAAGACTCGGAGACTGGACCCGAAAGCTGCAATATGCCTAAATGCATGGCATAAGTGCCACTGTCGCCGGCCGAGTAAACCTCCGGGCCACGCGCCCATACGGTCACTTTGACCCAAAGCACAAAGGGACATTATCATCGGCCCATGCAGGAAGGAAAGCGGTTGAGGGTCAATTGAAGCTCGAGTCACAATGCGACTCAGAGACTAGACCCAAAACAGTTGGAACAGCAAATGCCCAAGGGCAAGAGATAGAAACAACTACTACCTGCCTACGCGGGCACACAAAATTCGAGGACAAGAAGGCTCGAGTCGGAGCCTAACTCGAAAACTAAGCCTAAACAGCTGAGCCAAGTACGGAGGCCCCAACACCTGCTCACGTTAAAAATCACACTTAAGGGCCTCCGGATCTATCCGATCAGTTCCGGACCTATGAAGATCTCACCAAACACCAAAACCAGCCTGCCTGATCAAAAACAACAACAGAAAAAAGGTACAAGAGAAATAAAGCTTCAAGTTTCTTCTTATATATTACATGTGTAAAAAAGTGAATTCTCCATCTATAGGCGTATCCTGTATATATTAGAAACAAAGAGGTAAAGCGGCAAAATCCACACTCCGTACTAAAAGGGCTACGGCTCGTCAAAATTTTCCCTCCGTAGCGTCAACAAGAAGTGGCCGAGCGTCATGCTCGTCTGCCCTTGCTCGAGCCAACTCCTCTGAGAGAACGAAGCCCCTTGCATCGAACTCCTCGAATACCTCTCTCCGGGATCTATAGCGAACATATTCCTCGATCCTCTTCTCCCGGTCAAGAGCTCGCTTCAGCTCAGCTTGGGCATCAGTAGCATCTTTCATATGAATTGCCATGTCATGATCAGCCTTGATTCGGCTTAATGCCACTTCTTCCCAGTCATCAATTATCTCGGATCTGACCTTCGAGAGATCAGATTCAAGTTTCCCAATTATACCCGCTTGAACTTTGGCGTTGTCATAAGTCAAGCTGAGTTGGACCTCGAAGGTAGGGACCTTAGCTGAGACGCCCATATCCTCTAAAGCTCGAGCCTGCACTTGAGACCTTAGCTCCTCGCAAGCAGCTCTAATGCGGTTAACGTCGCCTTTGAGGCACTCCAAGGCCTCCGCCTTTTTCTGCAACTGATACAGCAAAAAGGAGTTAGCCTTAAGGTTAGAAAGGAGCGAAGCACATACTAGAGGAAGTTACCTGCTCCATCAAATAGCTATCATAGTTAGAGCTCTGGTACGCCTCATATCGCCAATGCTCCAGCTCAACTTCCTTCTCCTTGCTAAGAAGCTTAAGGGATTTGCCCTCATCCAGAATCTTCTGGAGCTTGGCCCCTTGAAGAAGTATCTCAGACCTAAGCCTATCATAGGCCTGCACAAGAAAGGTTCAATAGAGGAAGGAGGACACGGGATACAGGGAAACTGTGCATAAACTCGCCACAAAGTGAAGTCGACGGACTTCCTCAAAGTCAGAGCACACTCCTGTTGATCCTGCCCATGCGGCCCCAGAAGAACCGACCTCGGGCATGGCATGATCGCTTAAAGGAATCACTGGCCGGGAGTTAGGCACTACGGGAGTAGCAGACTCGGGTGACGCCCCTTCCTTGGAAATGTTAGCCCGACCAGCACTGCTAAAGGCTCCGTCGCCCGCCATCTCCTGGTGTTTCTCTCTCATCAAGGACACCGTCTCTAGAGCGAAATCCCTCGATTCCTGAGTATCAGGAGCAGCGCCCCCCATCCCCTGCCGGATGGGCCCCAAAGTGGTTTCCATGACTATGGTGAAACTAACAGGTCAAGGCAAGGGCGCGCACCAACACTTTTCGCGCCTAAAGAGATGAAGTACCTCGTGCCAAAATAGAAAGGCGACTATCTAAAAATAGGTAAGTCTTGCGAAGGAGCTGAAGCCGCCCCACATATATGCGAGAAGCAGTGACGATTCGCCTGCCCGAGGCAAGCCCCGGGAAGCCAACAGCCTCGAAGCAGATCGACGGATCGATACCCGATCCAGAAAGTACCCTTCAATGAGAAGTCAAGACTCGAGGGGCCGTTCGTATTATCTCCAAGCTCGAGGCAGCACTCTACATCAAAAAACCCTGGCCCAAAGAAGTTGGACCTCGGTAAGCTTTAAATTCCGACACTCGACGCAAGGCAAAAACCTGGTCTCGTGGTCCAGAGGAATAAACATAGGAAACTTCGATCGAAAGCTCCACAAAGGTCCAAGGAAGCGCCCAAATATAAGCAAACTCCTTAACAAAAGTCAATCTTACACATTCTAAAAGGGTTATCTACATCAAGATCAATAGGGACTCCCAGGTACCTGAAGATGACCTTCATCCAGGATAACGTTCCCGAAGGCCTGGAAATTCGATGCATGATCTCCAAACAACTCGGAGGGCCTCGATAGCCCGGTCCTATCAGATCAATCCAAGATTGGTTCGAAGCACGACGATGGGTTCGGAGGAGAGCCATGTTGATCGGAAGAAGATCAGAAATGAATGCTCGCGCTCAAGACAGATATCAATAGTCAACAAATAAAAGAAGGAATTCAAAGAGCCCCGAAGTGCATAAGAGCATATGGAAACAAAGCAAAGTAAAGAAAGCATAAGTCATCAAAGTATATTCTTATTCATAAAAATTTGCGTACAAGCAACCCTCGAGGGGACATTACATACAATTACAATAGCCAACGAGGGATCTCTACGCCTAAAGGAAGAGACAAAGGTCACACAAGGTGAAAGCCCAAAGACCAAGCCACCTTCGAAAGTCCACAACAGGCACCTCCGGACACTCCTCCTCGGAAGTTCCATCCCAACTTTCCACACTGATATCCCCAAGGGGCAAGGCGAGTGGCAGGGAGGGATGAAAAAATGACATAGCTCTCCAAAGCTCGAGGACCTTCTTTGGCCAAGGTAGCCTCGGAGAGACAGCAGACCGAACAATCCTCGGTCTCGCTTGCTCGGCTACTTTGAATCTACTTCTCGGGACGTCTAGCCGTGCAAGCCCCCTACTCGAAGCAGAGCACCACATCGAGCCGGGGTACGAAGGTGAGCAGCGGTGTATAATCCGAGCCCCCTTTTGAGCAGCGATGCATAATCCGAACGACTATCTACATAAGGGAGGAACCGACTCCCTATCCCTCATCACCTTGGGCCAGCATACCGACGACCACAGAAACAGCGGGACAACACGTTTATACTCGATGAAGGGAAGCCCCGGCAGAAGGCCACAACACAGTCTAAGGGAACTCCTCCAAATAGACTTATGGTCATGAGCCCCCAACATGATATTCAAAGGTGAAAGAAAACGGTAAAGAAGAGATGGGCGAGCAAGCCAACGAAGGCACTAGGATAGGAAAAACAAAGCCAAGGCACCCCCATTTATAGGGGATTACAACACGGTCATCTAGGCTTTGGAAGACTGACCGATGGGTGCAGTTAATGCGCCCATGGAAATTCGAACCGACGGCGGTACCTGCACCTTGGGAAGTAAGAATCAGGGAGTGTAATGAATGTGGTTGAAAAGCGAGCCTGTGGATGTCCAATCACCGCGAAGCTTATGCCAGGGGTCATATTATCGATATGGCATCGCTGAAAGAAGCTCGAGAATTCAAGTGTCAGAATCATTTCCCGTCACTTCATTATGGGAAACGCGGAGACTATCTGTACGCGGTGAAATCAGAAGACTTGATTTCTCGCTATCAAGACATTTCGAAAGCATGCCCCGAGACCTCGAGGCCGTGATTGAGTTATCGGCCTCGAGGCTCATCCAAGTCCGACTCGAAAGAAACGAAGAACAAAGTCTGGATAGAGGAGGAAGCCCCCTAGGCACATGGCTACATCTGACAGGCCCAGCCTATTCGGAGCCTATGTTGAGGCATCACGTCAAGCCATTCCATTGCCATACTTTGTAATTAATCTCCACTTGCTTGTAGCCGAGTCTCCCCTCCTATATAAAGGGGACTCTCCCTACCTTGTAAAGGGCTAATGTTGCTCAATTTCTCCACAAGTGCAATAATCTCTCTCTCTCTCTCTCTCTCTCTCTCTCTCTCTCTCTCTTTTCTTCTAAGTTGTTCGTTCTCACTAGCCCGAGGCCACTTCAGCATTTATCGTTCTCTTATTTGTTCTTCGCCACTTTGCTCAATATTGGTAACATAGAGCCTTGCTCGATCAGATCTCTACCTGTTATCCCATTCCTGACTGCCCCCGATAATTCGAGATCAATACTAACACCGACCCCGAGGTCCCATCAACCATCTATGCACCCGGTCAACAGGCCCATTTGGTTTGATTCCTGCCTCGTTTTAGCTCACTTTTCATCATTATACTTAGCACTCTTAGCATCAACTGCTCTAAAATAGCTCAGGAATAGATCACGTATTTTTAGAATCTCATTTACAAATTTAATTGTTATTACCATTTTCACGGTAAACAAGTGGGTCAAAACCCATCTGGAACAGTTAACCCTGATTGATGAAAAGTGAATGTCCGCAGTCTGCCACGGGAAGCTGTATCTACAAAGAATGGACCGTGCCTACAATAAAAAAGTGCGGCCTAGAACTTTGAAGTGGGGCAACTCGTTTTGAGGCATATTCTCCCCCACCATCAGGAAGCAAAAGGAAAGTTCGCTCCTAACTGGAAGGGACCATACATTATCAGAAAAATATTTCCAAGAGGGGCGTTATACCTGGGAGACATTGAAGGAAATGACCCCGAGACAGCTATAAATGTAGACGCAGTCAAAAGGTATTATGTCTAGTCTTTCTGCAGCAACAACATTATCCGATTGGGATGACGAAGGCTTTCATTCTCGCTACCCCAAACACTCCAATCCTTTGCTAACCCCTTGAGACGGTTACTTTTCTTTCATTACCTTTTTGGAAATTGAAAGCGTTTGTAAAAGAGCAAAAAAAAACATAGAACAACAAAACAAAATGTTTCCCTGAACTACGTTCGACTTGATTCCGAAAGGATACGTAGGCAGCCTCTCTCTGGGGTTCAGTAACACCAAAACAAAAATCCAATTTCCCCCAAAAAGTGAAACTGGGGCAGATGCTATAATGGTTCGGCGATGATCCTGTCTGAACGGTTTCAAAGTTGTAATTCAATCTAGGTCCTTTTACCCAAACCTTGTTCAAGTCCTTCCAATCAATTAGTAAAAGATGTTTGAAATCGAAACAATTGTTTGGATCTGATGCAATCAAGATGAGAGAAATAAAATGAGAGAGTCTTAGTGGTGAAAACCTACAAGCACCGTAACGTGATGGTAAGCAGAGAAATTGATGAAAAATGAGAGAGTCTTGTAAGTGAAAACTCGCAAATAAAGCACTATAAGGCAACAGTGAGAAGAAAAATGAGAGAGGTCAATTGGCGAAAACCCGCAAAGTGCGCCATTGATCGAAAAGAGGGAATTCTTTGAGATCATCGGTAGACAAGAGTCCTGGCAAGGTTCCTCAGTTTTTGAGATATGGGTTATGAAGGGTTTTTGCAAGATTGGATGGTTGCACAGATCGGGTATCCAGTCCAAGAAGCATGTCATGTCTATTGAAGTCTGCATGCACTCCAGATAAGTCCTTCTTTCCTTCTCTAAAAGGGACACGTCTCTTTAAACTCATTTTCCTGTCCTTTGTTTACTTTTCTTTGAATCTCTTTCGGTCTGATTCTTTTCCGAGACTAATACAAAGAAAAGGTGGCAAGATTGGTTTACAGGGTGCTTCTTAACAAAGCCAAATCTAAAGAAAAGCATCCAGCCTCAGCGGGTGCATCAAGTTGATCTCGACTTGCCATGATGGCCGATGCTCCGAAATCAAAATCATGGAAAATGAAAGAAATCCAAAGTAAAATATCCATAAAGGTAGAATAAGATGAAAAGGCCAAAGCCCCACATGGGTGAACCATCAAGTGAAATTTTGGGAAAGGTCAAGTTACCCTGTTTTTAGAAGAGAAATCAGTTTCCAGAATGCCAGCAAGTAGTAAAAGATTTCAGCAAAAGGGTTGGGCCGGGATCAAGTGATCAAAACAATCAAGGCCACAAAACCAACCACCGTTTCAAACTAACAAATTGTTCTTTGATTTGAAAACAAGTGGAATCTAAGATAACCTCGCAAGGAGAAGGTGCAATAAAAGCAAGGTGCGCAGAGACCAGAATGGTCTTGCAGCAGAGATTAACACAAAAATGGAAGTCCCTTTCTAACATTTCATGCATTCTCTAGAATAAAGTATTAAAAGAAAAATGAAAAAAAAGAAGAAGAAAATTCAAAACCACGGTAGCATAGGACCTCCAATCTCTAGCTACGTTTTCCCAATATAGGGTCTCATTCCCTAATCGCTACCAGCATAACCTGGTAGTCTTTTCCATTTCAGGATTCCACTCCCTAGTTGATTCCCGGCATAACCCGAGGACCTTTTCTTTTTCCGGCTTAACCCGATGACCTCCCCAGCATAACCCGAGGACCTTTTCTTCCCGATATAACCCGTGGACTTCCCCAGCATAACCCGAGGACCTTTTCTTTTTTCGGCATAACCAGATGACCTCCTCGACAAAAGCGGATGACCTCCCTGGCATAACTCGAGGACCTTTTATTCCCGGCAAAACCCGATGACTTTCCCGGCATAACCCGAGGACCTTATTTTTCCGGCATAACTGGATGACCTCTCCAGCATAACTCGAGAACCTTTTCTTCCCGGCATAACCCGTGGACTTGCCCGGCATAACTCGAGGACTTTTTCTTTTTCCGACATAACCTGATAACCTCCCCAACATAACCCGAGTACCTTTTCTTCCCGGCATAACCAATGGACTTCCCAGCCATAATTCGAGGACCTTTTCTTTCCCGGCATAACCCGATGACCTCCCCGATATAACCCGAGGACCTTTTCTTTTTTCGGCATAACCCGATGACCTCCCCGGCATAACCCGAGGAGCTTTTCTTCCCGGCATATCCCATGGAACTCCCTGGCATAACCCGAGGACCTTTTCTTTTCTGGAATAAACCAATGACCTCCTCGGCATTACCCGAGGACCTTTTCTTTTTCCGGCATAACCCGGTGACTTTCCTGGCAAAACACAAGGACCTTTTATTTTTCCGGCATAACCCGATGAATTTCCCGGCATAACCATGGACCCTCCTGGCATAACCCGTGGACCTCCCCAGCATAACCCGATGACCTTTCCTGGCATAACCCGTGGACCTCCCCGGCATAACCCGAGGATCTTTTTCTTCTCCGGTATAACCTGGTCATCTTTCCAGCATAACCTGGCAACCATTCCAATTTAGGGCTCCACTCCCTAATCTCTTTTTCCCAAGGATACACAATCCTTATAGTTTAGATTTTGTTACAATAAGTAACGAAATTTTTCTAGTGGAATTTGGGGCAGAAAAATTTCGTTTGTTTGTTTGCTTTGGTGCCTTAACAGGTTTTCACCGTGAAGCACAAGGTTTGAGACGACCAAAAGAAGAAGTCTCAACCCAAATAAAAGAAAAGAAGAAATAAGAAAAGAAGTTGAACTCAAGGCGCAGAAGCGGAGAAAATATATGAACTACTCAAAATTTGATTGAAGTCACAAGTTTCACATGTCCCACCTTGATCCAGCGGTTGCAGCTAACGAGCATCAAGATTCAGATCAGAGTCGGCAGGAAGAACCATCCTAGACTCAAGGTCAAGCTTTAGAAGATTTATAGATAGGAATCTTGTAACTCGTAGTTGATAAGATTAGCTAGTTTAGCTTTTTATTTTTCATTTTGGTGTGATAAGGAGATCAGCAAGCAGAAACAACAGCAATGACAGTGAAATCACAGTTTCTCGGTAGTCCCAGCTACTAAAACTACTAAAACTACACTGAACTAATTCCTTTATAGCCAAGGATATGTTGGCAACCTCTGAAGCTAGGTTCGGTCAGACTCTTTTCAAAAGTGCTTCTCATGGAGTTTCAAACGGGCAAAAATCCCTCATAGTTGCTCATTTTGTCTTTGCCCGAAAACCCTTTGTGTTTCCGAGAAAAGAGTCCACTAAAAGTGGTAGTAAAAATCTTGATGAACGTGTCCAGCCTCCACAAGGCATCAGTAGACATAGTTGGCCCCTCACCGGTCTGTGCCACAGCACCCGGCTAAACTACCCCAATTGGCTGAGTTGCTGGAGTCTGAAACTGGGGATCCATCTGCTCCGGAGTGTGAGTAGCAGGAGTCTGGGCTCCTCATCCCGCATGAGAGACGGCTGGTGCTACAGGAAATAGGCCTACCTGAGTGACTCTCTCCATAAAACCCACTAGACGGACCAGAGCATCCTGAAGTATTGGGGTGGTGATGAATCCCTCTGGGACCTGAGCTGGTCCTTTTGGAACTGTTTGGGCTGGAACCTCATCGTCAAACTCAACCTAAGGCTCTGCCACTGGTGCTGCTTCTCGAGCTCTGGGCTGAGCCCTACATATGCCTCGGGCCCTAGCACGGCCTCGGCCTCTGCGCACCGCAGGAGATGCTACTAGGGGCTCGGGCTGCTGGTCAGCTGATGAAGTGGTACGTGTTCTCACCATCTGTGAAAGAATAGAGTGGAAGTTTAATTAGCATTGAGAAATCAAGTCGCACGACAGGAAAGAATAAATGTGAAGTTTTTCCTAACTCTGTAGTCTCTGGGGAATAAATACAGACGTCTCTGTACCAATCCCTCAGATTCTACTAAGCTTGTCCGTGAATTGTGAGACCTAAGCAACCTAGAGCTCTGATACCAACTTGTCATGACCTGGATTTCCCACCCTTGGGAGTCATGATGGCACCTACTCGTGAAAGCTAGGCAAGCCGAGTGTTACAGATTTTATTACCCTTTTTCCCTAACCTTTTAACAATTCAAATTAACAAGTGATCAATAGCGGAATAACAATATTAATAAAAGAAATGTGGAAGACGAAATCTGATAATATAACTAAATACTAGTACAAAATCCAGAATACAACTCTACCCTGAATTGGCGTCACAATGTCATGGACCGTCTACGAATACTACGAACAGTGGTCTGAATAGAAAAGTACAAGTCTGTCTCTGAAATAAATAAAAATAGAATGGAAAGGACAGAAGGAGACGCCAAGGCTTGCGGACGTCTGCAGGACTACCTCGGGACTCTGTTGTATTGAAGGTAGCAACCTCTCTATGGTCCAAATGCTCCAGCACCGGGTTCTGCACACAGTGCAGAGTGTATTATCAGCATAACCGACCCTATGTGGTAAGTGTCGAGCCTAACCTCGGTGAAGTAGTGACGAGGCTAGGACAATACTACCAAGAAAACCTATGTAGTTAAATCATATACAGCAAATAATAATAACAGGAACAAGCAATTAAAAATGGGAGGGGGAACATGATGCGGGGGACATCAAGTACTAACATAATCTCAGTAGAGAAGCACAAAGAACACCATAATTCAATTATGAGCAAGAATAAGGAAAACAATAACAAGTGCACGGCATCACCCTTCGTGCTTTTACTCTCGTTCTCACCATAAGAATTAATAGATTCAGCACGGCATCACCCTTCGTGCTTTTACCTCACATAATCATGGCACGACATTATCCTTCATGCATTATCACTCATATCATGGCACGACATCACCCTTCGTGCTTTTACATTCATAATATCGGCACGGCATCTGTGACGACCCGGCCGGTCATCTTAATAATTAATGCCCCGATCCCCTATTAACTATTTTCCCCAAGTTTATTTCTGCTAATGTGAATTACGGGGATGTTCGGTTTTGAATTTCGGTGAGTTTCAGGACACTTAGTCCCTAAATGAGAGCTTAAGTGTTGAAAAGTTGACCATAGTTGGAACAGATTAAAGACAGCCTCAGAATGGAAATTTGATGGTTCTGTTAGCTCTGCTGGGTGATTTTGGGGTTTGGAGCGTGTTCGAATTCCATTTTGGAGGTCCGTAGCTAATTTAGGCTTGAAATGCCGAAAGTTGAATTTTGGATGTTTTTGGTCCGATAGTGAGATTTTGATCCGAGGGTCGGAATGAAATTCCGAGAGTTTTACTAGTTCCGTCATGTCATTTGGGATGTGCATGCAAAAGTTCAGGTTATTCGGAGATGGTTTGGTTGGATTTTTGATCGAAAGCATATTTTGAGGAAATTTGGAGTTCTTAGGCCTAAATCCTTGATTAATCCGAGGTTTCGATGCTGCTTTAGGTGTTTTAAGGATTGGTACAAGTTTGAATAAGGTATTAGGTGATATTGGTGATTTTGGTTGAGTTCCCGGGGGGACTCGGGGTGATTTCGGATGGTTTACGGGAAGGTTGAAGAAGTGTTGCAGCAGCTGTAGCATTGCTGCTTCTGGTATTTTTGCATCTGCGGCTTGGGGACCGCATATGCGGCACCGCAGAAGTGGCTAAAGGGCCGCAGAAGTGGCTTTGGGTCGATTCTTCAAAAACCGCAGATGCGGTGAGAGGCTCGCAGAAGCGGAACCGCTGCTGCGGTTAAAGGTCCGCAGATGCAGAAGCTGGCATTTTAGTGAGAGTCGCAGATGCAACATTTTGTCCGCAGAAGCGGGACCGCAGATGCGGTCCCAGGGTCGCAAATGCGGTAATCGCTGGGCAGAACATATAAATAACTGCCTTTGCGAAATTTAGCCATTCTTCCACCATTTTCATCCGGGTTTGAAGTTTCTAAGAGGGATTTTTGAGGAAAACAAAGGGGAATCAATTGCAGGTAACGTTCTTGACTTAATAACTCGTTCTCATGTGATTAAAGACCTGATTAGTGGTGAGAAATTTGGGAAAAATGGGTAATTAGGGCTTGAGTTTAAGAGGCCTTTAAATGAGGATTTGAGAGGTCATTTGGACTCCGATTTTAGTGTTCTTGTTATGTATAGACTCGTGAGAGTACGAGGTTTCTGAAAATATAAATTTCACCCGATTCTGAGACATGGGCTCAAGGGGCGTTTTGGTCATTTTACATAATTTTGCGTATTAGCTTAGAATTAAATTGTAGAATCAGTTACTTGAAGTGTTATTTACATTATGTAATTGAATTGAATAGATTTAGGCCATTTGGACTTGAGTACTCGTGGCAAGAGCGTGGTTTCAGGTTGATTTTGAGCCGGTTCGAGGTAAGTGGCTTGTCTAACCTTGTGTGGGAGACCTTCCCCTTATGATATGATATTTGATAGTTGAAGTGCCTTGTACGCGAGGTGACGAGCGCGTACTTGAGCTAATTGTTGAAAATCCGATTTTACTTTAAGTATTTAAATTGAGTTCTGTTCTTACCTATTTTTATTCTACTTGAAAACTTAGCCTGTATTAGTTTAGAAAAGTATGCTTAGTTGACTTAATTGCCTATTTGCTTAAACTCCCTTAATTGCATTACGTGAAGCATGTTAGGCTAGAATTAATTGTTTACTTATTACGAACTTGGGATTTATTTTGATATTCTTGAGCTACTGCTGTGTGTTTTAATTTGGGACTACGGGACGGCATCCCGGGAGATCCCCTACACGTATTTATAATCTGGACTGAGGTGCGAGATACCAAGAGATCCCTGGTACGAGTGTTGAGGATACCAAAAGATCCTCGGGATACCAAGAGATCTCGGGCATATATATTGAGGATACCAAGAGATCCTCGGGATACCAAGAGATCCCTAGTGTACATATAGAGGATACCAAGAGATCCTCGGGATACCAAGAGATCCACGGTTATTATCCTTGTTGTGAGCGGTGTTTTCCGTGGGTTATGCCTTTATTTTTGTTTCCGTTATTGTACTCTTATCATACTGTATAGATTTTTACTGTAGATTCTCATTTCTACTGCTTATCTTATCCTGTCATGTTTATTATTATTTACCTCAGTAGGGCCCTGACCTTCCTCGTCGCTACCAGACCGAGATTAGGCTTGGCACTTACTGAGTACCGTTGTGGTATACTCATGCCCTTCTGCGCATGTTTTTCATGTGCAGATCCAGGCACCTCTACCCAGGCTTATCACCCTTGAGGCAGGGAGATCTTTCGGAGGCTTCGAGGTACATCTGCCACGTCAGCAGACCAAGGAGTCTCTATCTTTATTCTATCCTATAGTGTTAGACTTTCTATCTTACTGTTGATGTAGACATTCTGGAGATTAGAGCACTTTACTGTATTTCTTCTAGCTTATGTTCCTGTGAGTTTCCGGGTTTTGGGATAGTGTTTTAGAATTTTGAGATGTTGTGTTGTATATGTCGGGCGACATTCTATATACTATTTTCCTTTCAGTTATTCTTGGCTTTTGAGTTATATTTCCGCAAGTCTCCCATTTATTTTCCGCACTTGTTAGGCTTACCTAGTCGTCGAGACTAGTTGCCGTCATGATAGTTCACGGAGGACAAACGGGGGTCATGACAGAATCCCCCTTCGTGCATTAACACTCACTCACAAATATCATGCATGACATCACCCTTCGTGCTTTCCACTCTTCCTTGCCCAAGCAACAATCACAAGCAATCCGGGCAAGGGAATCAATTAAATCACAATAGAATCTCGGCAAGGGAACAATAGTATAACAATAATATCCCGGCAAGGGAAACAATATCATAAACCTCTTCTCATTTCCTCAATCACTTCACAACATAAATATCAACTTGAGCAAATGCTCTACAATGTTCAATTACCAAGAATACTTCCATAAGCCTTGTTCAACATTAATAATCATCATAATAAGCATGGACAATACATAATTGAGTCACAATAATCATGGTATAAGACTCATGGGCATGCTTGACACCAACGTATAGATACTCGTCACCACACCTATACGTCGTACTCAACAATTAACACATAGCAAATAAGACCACGACTCCTATTCCCTCAAGCTAAGGTTAGACCAAACACTTACCTCAATGTCACGAATACAATCAAGCCTCAACTACCGCTTTACCCCTCGATTCCACTTCCAATTTGCTTGTATCTAGTCATAATTTACTTAAAGATATCAATAAAAATGCTAAATCAACCAATTTTAATGCATGAAAATAGGTTTTCGAATGATTTCCCCAAAAAGTAAAAAATTGACCCCGGGCGCGCTTGGTCAAAACCCGAAGTTCGAACCAAAACCCAATCACCCATTCACTCACGAACTCAAATATATAATTTATTTTGAAATCGAACTTCAAATCGAGGTCCAAATCCCCGAAATTTGAAAATTCTAAGTTCTACCCAAAATCACCCAATTTCCCATGAAAACCCCTTGATTTTGAAATGAAATCACGTAAAAAGATGGATTAGATTGAAAGAAATGAGTTAGAAATGACTCACTAATGATTTGGAGAAGAGCCCTTCTTTGGAAAATTGCCCAAGAGAGCTTAGGGTTTGAAAGAGTTGGAAAAATGAAGAAATATCCGTCTAAGTTATAATTTGCACAGTTGCAGTTATCGCATTTGCGATATCAGGTTCGCAAATGCGAACTCACAAATGCGGCCACTGCTTCGCAAATGCGAAGGTAGGGCTGCCTTGCTTACTTCGCAAATGCGAACCATCGTTCGCAATTGTGATTACTACTGAAGTCGCATTTGCGACATTGAGCTTCGCAAATGTGAAGGTCTCCCTTCCCATCCCATCTTCGCAATTGCGATAATTCTTCACAAATGCGAGCTCGCATTTGTGAGCCAGGTGACCTGCAACACACCAGCAGTTTTTCTAAGTCCAATTTCACTTCGTGGCCTATCCAAAACTCACCGGAGCCCTCAGGGCTCAAAACCAAACATGTACACAAGTCCAAAAATATCATACGGACTTGCTCGTGCGATTAAATCATCAAAATAACACAACAACTATGAATTAAACCTCAAATTCATGAAATCACTCAAGAACATTGAAATTTCTATTTTCATAACTATAGGTCCGGTTATACCAAACGAACTTCGATTCTTACAATATTCCACAGATACAACTTAAATACCATAACAAACCTGTACCAGGCTTCGGAACCAAAATACGGGCCCGATACCATTAAAGATACCATCAAATTCAAACATCTTTAAATTTCCATTAACTCTTATATTTTCAGTTAAAAAATTTCTTTCAAAAATTTATTTTTCGGGCTTGGGACCTCGAAATTCAATTCCGGGCATACGCCCAAGTCCCATATTTTACTACGGACCATACGGGACCGTTTGATTACGGGTCCGAGTCCGTTTACCAAGAATGTTGACCAAAGTCAACTTTAATCAATTTTAAAGGCCAATTTCCTTATTTTACTTAGATTTCACATAAAAGCTTTCCAAAAATGCACCCGACCTACGTACGCAAATCGAGGTAAGACTAAAAGATATTTTTAAGGCCTCGGAGCACAGAATTTACTTTCAAAATGAGTGATGACCTTTTGGGTCTTCACAAAGTGACTCTTAACTTATTATGTTAGGTGGCAACGAGAGCTTCATTTCTGAAAAAGTCAAATTGTAAAATTCTTGGGTTACTAAAAGGGATAGTATTGTGCTTAAAAATAAGCTAACTCATGAATCAAACTTTTTGTTTAACTGTTAGCTTCTTAGTCATGGCATTACAACTTTCTTCCTATTGTCTTAAAGGTGAAATTGATGGCTAATATTTATTTGGGTTGTATATGTTTTCAATATGGGCAAGTCATTTGTGAAAGAACTTTCTATGTAAAAAGAAGAGTCAAAAGAAGAACCATTCGCGATCATCTCTAGTGTTTCTTTATTGGACCTTAAGAAAGGGATGATCCAAAATTGATCGTTTAAGCTTTGAACATGTTCATGAGGTTTTCCCCAAGATCTGTGTCATTTCTATGTCTAATGGTTAAGTGGAGTAGAGTGCGTGTGTGATAGAGGGTTAATGTATTTGAGGGACTATTAAAATCAAAATATGTAGTTGGGGTTTTATCTATTCACCAATACAAATAGAACAATTTAGACCATGGAGACCACCTGTTATTGCATAAGTAAATACAACTGCTTTTTGGATTGCTTCCATTTTATCCTAATGGAGAGGAGGGAGCATGGCAACGGGTAGTGGAGAAAGAAATGAAATAGGGTTTTCATTGTCTACTCTTCTGTCGCAATTTAAAAAAAAACTTGAATCTGGATTTTCAATCTAATTTGGGGCAGTAGATGAATTCTCAAAGGTGAGATAAAGCTTAGGAGAAACTTAGGGGGAGAAATGGAAGGCAAAAGAATTTGGAGAAGAAGAAAGCTATGATTTTCGAACCTTGACTCTTCTTTTCATTTTTTTTCCAAAATGGGCTAGTTGAGAATTCTCTGGTCGTGACCAAGAACGTTTTTAATATAAAGTAACTTGGTATTGATTATTCTTTCATACATTTACATGAAATAGAAAAGCCCTACACAAGTTCAAGGGCATAATTGTCAACAAAAGTTTATGTTGGTTTTTGATGAAAGAAACTAAGGGAAATATCGGGGTCGGATTTCGATTCCCAAAGTTGGAGTAGGTCCACAAAGTTGAATATGACTTATGTGCAAGACCAACTGATCGCTCCTTGTTTGTTTAGATTTCGTCTCAAGAATATCATATGAATGTTTCCCTATTCAGGTATGTTAAGGTTATCCCTTCTTTCTTTTTGGCATGATCTATACGACACGAACAAAATGGGCAAATGCATAAATTCCATAAATGACACTATTCATAGAAGTATTAGAGATATCTATATTCTTGAATTCTCATATGTCCTATTATTCTATCATCTGTTCATGGGTCTCAAAAATACGTAACTTGGTAAAGTTTATTTCATGATATTAATCAAAGGTATAATGGTCGTATGACGTTCCGGGAGATTTTATTGGTATACTTCTCATGCACTGCATTCATTCATACATGTACATTGACCCATGACCAGATGGCGTTATATACGCATATATATATGTATATATATATATATATATATGTATATGGATATGGGAAAAGGTTACAGCATTATATACGCACCACCACCTGATCAATTGGTATACGTTGATGATTTTTCCACAGTGGCCGAGATGATATGATGGGATGCTCTCAGAGGCTTGATAATGTTATGTACGTATAGACCTATGCATCAAATAATATTTATACGCATGTGCATGACATTATAAATATTTCATGATTTACAGAGATATTCAGACTTACAGGTTGTGTCCTTTACTCCATGTTTCTTCCATGCTCTTTATATATTCATTTACATGCCTTACATACTCAGTACATTATTCGTACTGACGTCCTTTTGTTGGGGATGCTGCATTCATGCCTGCGTGTATAGACAATCAGTTTGACGAGCCCTCATAGTAGACGAGAATAGCATTCAGCAAAGGATCGGCAAGACTCCACCTCATTTGGAGTGCAACCGTGTCTATAAGTCATCGTATCAGAGTTTTGCTACAGACTTATGAGTAGGCTGGTACCCCATCCCATTTTATGTCAAATAATCTTAGAGGATTTATAGACACAAGTTTATTATGTAAAGTATGTCTGAGGCCTTGACGAGCCATATGTATTCATGTTTTATGAACGAAGGTTCATTGATATAACATATGCTCACTTAAAATTGTACATTATGAGTTGTGGCCATGTTGGCCCATGATAGTTACAGAAGGAGAGAATGAGTTACGGAGTGGTTCGCTCGGGCCAGTGCGGCACCGAGTGCCAGCCACGGCTCCCCAGGTTTGGGGCGTAACAGATTGTGGCAGCGGACATTTTTTCTTCACGATCATGAAGAGTCAATGACGTTCGCGAAGTTAGGAAAACTTTTACCTTCGCGTTTGTGTAATAGGTATCGCGATCACGTATAAGGAAAGCTGGAAGAGGTCATCAGGGACTTGTTCTCCGCATTCATGAGAGAGCGACCACGTTCGTGATTGTGCTAGGTAAGTGGTCACTGCGTTCGCGTCTAGAATAACGCATTCGCGAAGAGTAGTTCACCAGCTGGTCATCATTTGTTCTTCGCGATCGCATGGGGATTTTTGCGCACGATGTGTAATATCTTCATAGACTTATAATACTCTATTTCGAGAACTTTTGCTATTTTATCACTTTTTGAGTTAGAGAGCTCGGATTTGGGCGATTTCAGAGGGAATTTTCACGTTTTGGATTGGAGTAAGTATTCTCGACACTGATTTGGTTATATTTCATGATTCCATCTTTGTTTTTATCATTATATTAGTGATTTGAATTGGAGAAATTGGGGATTTTTGTAAACACTTTCCTAAAGTATAAATGATAATTTGGAGGCCGATTTAAGGTCAGAATTAGATGATTTTGGCATGGTTGGACTCGTATCGGAACGTGTGTTCGAATTTTGTTGGTTTTATCTGGTTCCGGAGAGCGGGCTCGAGGTTGAATTTCTAGTTTTCATTAAATATCGAAATTTTATTATCCACAATTGTTTCCTATGGGTTTTATTTATGATATTAAGTTATTTTGACTAGATTCGAGCCGTCCGGAGATTGTTTCACACGGGAAGGACTTTTTAGAGTATTGATTTAGCTTTTTGAGGTAAGTATCTTGCCTAACTTTGTGGAAGGAACTACCCCTTAGGATTTGGGTTGATTGTATTATTTGAATTATGTGGAAGGCATGTACGCGAGGTGAAGAGGGCGTACGCAGGAATATGAACATCTCTTTGTGTCTCATTATCAAATGTGTGTAGTTACGGGATCATACCAAAATGAAGAAAATGCTTAGCCTTGACATAGCTAAGGCAATCTGCCCAATAACCATGCTGAACTCAAATGGTCGCACCTTAATCTACAACCACGATAATGACGCTATCATTAATCTATGAAAGTACAACTAAAGTACAACGAATGGCAAACTTATTCTATATTAAAACGGGCAGCATCTCCCTGATTTTGTTATATTTCCCACGTCCTATATTTTAGCAACAACCCAAACAATAACCAGTAGCTAAATGAAACACAACCAGCACAATAACACGTTGAGCGGCAAACTCTGTTCATGTCTAATAACATTATATTTTGAACCCTTTCCCTCTTAGTTATATTCAAGAAAATGTTGATAATAAAAATACAATATACATAGCTTACTCCATAAATTTTCCAGCCATGAAACGCTGTAAGAACACCTCCCAAACATTCCAACAATCAACAACATGATTAACAAGCCTTTCGATCGATATCTCACAAGTTCTAGCTTTAACGACTTAGCCGTAACTTGCATAAACTCAAATACATATAGATTAAGAGGTTACTTACCTTCAAACAAATAGAACAACTCAAATTTGAGATTACTTCACCATAAAGTATCCTTTCAATGCAGCCATAAAAACAAGGAAGAGAAACTAGTAAGCACTTCGGGTTTCTCGGCACTAGAATCACTTTCAACTACTTGAAATCACTTACGGTTGGTATAAAAGCCTCGGGAAAATATTTTCCAGAATATATACCACTTAAAAAACCCCCCCTCCCCACGAGCTGGAGCTGTCACGACCCAAGCCGTAGGACCGCGACGGGAACCTGATGCCTTACTCAACTGAGTACCAACGTAACATATCTTTCTTATCATACTATCATGGGTAAATAAGCTGGAAAGGCCTTCATGAGATAACCAGAGTAAAACATAAGATAATACTAGACATAGGATGACCCAGTATGATATACAAACTTATATGTGTAACATACATGTTTATAAGGATGATATGATCATTTGTACACTCAAAACATAGGCCGACAAGACCATACAACCATCCATATACATAAAGGTCGGGACAGGGCCCCGCCATACCAATCAATACATGTCCAAAGCATACTGACCAAATAGGAAACTCCGGAGCAAGTAGAGTACACCAACACCTTCCGTTGAGCTGATAACATACAAGGAGGACTGTCAACAAGTCTATCTGGACTTGAGGGCATGAAACACAATGTCTCTAGGTAAAAGTGGCATTAGTACGAATAAAGTACCGAGTATGTAAGGCAGCAAAGCATAAATAAGAATAGTAATGTAAAGAGAGTTAGAGAAGATACAACCTGTAACATCTGAGTGCCTCTGAGGGAGATTGACATGAAATGCATGATACCTATATATATGTATATATACATACATATACTTTTTAAAACATATGCCTCTATGGGCATCATCATCATCATATTGTATCCGTCCTCGAAGAGGACTCGGTAAAAACATGTCGGTCATTATAAGGCTCAGTAGAATCATACCCGGTCACATGGAGCTCGGTAAAACCCAACTGATCAGTGGTTGCACAATAGTTGTTGTACCTGGCCGACTATAGCGCGGCTCGGTAGAGTAAAATATATATATATATATATATAAGGCATATTGGACTGATGGAATCACGTTCCAAACCTTTTTGAGTGATGTAAGGTCGTTGAACCTTCGATTAACATTATGGACATCCATACCATCAATATAAACCTCAATAGGATTCAAGGATCATACATACTTGCTTAGAATAACTCTATGAGGAAAGAATAACATTGACATCCTTAGTTGCCAGGAGTAAATCTGTTATGAAATAGCATATCATTTGCGTTCATTTAACTTTAGATCATGCCAAAATAAAGAAGGAATTGCTTTAAACATACCTTTGTAATCTTCTCTCCACAATGAGGAAACCAACTTCATCTTCATCACATAAGCATTGTAACTCTCATATGACGAAACCAATATTCTATAAGAAAACAGACAGCACCTCCCATATTTGTACTATATCCCATAAGTTACTAAAGTCACAAAACAGCCCAATAAATAGCAATATAATTCACAATAAGCTTTCTGATTACTTTTACAACTATTTTGAGTGGCAAACTCGATTTACGATTAACAAAATATGATTTGAATCTAATTCCTTTTCCATGAATCTGCCTACAACATCTATAACATCATACTTATGCTTACCATATCGTTTTTAGCCCAAACATCATAAGAATAATCTTAAGAAATAGTCCACACGCCTAACACCTTAACCTTTATTGTCAACCTCTTGGTTTTCATGTTATCTTCTTCAATAAACTTAATTAGCACATAGACAAGCTTAACAACATCATCCATAACATAATCAAACTATTTGTAACAATTTCCGGCAACAATAAACTATATATATAGCCTCAACACAACTCATAAAAAGAGATAACAATTCATTATGCCATGTCAATTACTATCTTGTAGATTTCCTCTCAAACAACTCAACAAACATATGATTAACCTTAAGAACAACCAAGAAAATAATTTACTAACTTTAGGTAATAGGTACAACTTGAAATACTCAGCTGGTGTAGCTCACAACAACCCTCAATCACATCACAACACTATAGGAATTGTATTCTCTTCTTGAATCAACTTTTGTATTCAAGTTGGTGTGTAAAAACTTGTATTTTGCCTTGAAAATCTAATATATATGAAGGAGAAACTTATTATTACCTTAATAAATAAGAATAAGATGAAATCTGAGGTTACTTCACTTGAATAATCCTCCAAAATAGCCACACGATGAAGGACTACGATCTAGCAAGCACCACGATATCTCTAGAGTTAGATTTATATTTTTCTCTTTGTTTCACTCTAGAATAATGGAGACTAATTTGAGAGTGTTTTAGGAGAGTATAGGGTCTGGTTGGGTCGAAAATATGAACCTAAATGAGCCTTGCCCCGATCTTTAAAGGTTGGAAAATTATCCACCGCCTAAGTGGGTCCCATTGGGAGCTGCTTGCATGGTCTCGTAAAATGTGAATATATCTCTACTCCGATGTCATATAAATAAACGATTTAATGTGTTAGAAACTAGACTCGTATATATTCAATTTGGTAGGTGGATAATCCCGTAATTCCAAGTAAATTGAGAGAAAAGTTCAGCTACATTTGACCTAATTTTCAGCATATTTATGAATATAATTTATGATAACCTTTGCCAACTTTTGTTCCACAACTCGTTTGACTTCAAAACATAATACACGACTATCATGCAACAAAAATAACTCATAACATAACCTCCTTATCATATAAAGAACCCTAGTCTTACCCCAAAAGTACATGTTATAACATTCCCAACTTGTCGACCTTCGACGAAACTTATTTTCTTCGATTAGTTTAGCTTCTAAGCCTTCCAACCCTCTTGGTACTTATTGTTCATGATTTTAAATATTTGTAACCTCTAAGGTAACATGATTAACTTACTTTATGTACTTTTCAAAGATTATCTCATTTTTGAGATTACATCAATTAACTTACGACGTACTCTTACATACGAAAACATGGGGTGTAACAGGAACCACAACAAAATCAGCAACCACAAAAAGAACAAGAAACTCACTAGCATGACGAGATTTCTAGCACTTGATTCATGCTTTTATCTTTGGTTTTCACTCTAGAATAATGGATACTGCTTTGAGAATGTTTTGGGAGAGTATAGGTTATGGTTGGGTCAAAAAAGGACCAAAATGTGCCTTGCCCCGATCTTTAAAGGTTGGAGAATTATGTACCGCCTAAGTGGGTCCCAATGGGAGCTGCCTACGAAGTCTCGCAAAAATATGAATATCTATATACTCTGATGTCGTATCGATGAACGGTTTAATGTGGTAGAAACTAGACTCGTAGATATTCAATTTGGTAGGTGTATTATCTCGTAGTACCAAGTATATTCGGAGAAAATCTCAGCTATATTTGACCTAATTTTCAGCATAGTTATGAATGCAACTTGTGATGACCTTTGCCAATTTTTTGTTCCACAACTCGCTTGACTTCAAAACATAATACAAGACTATCATACGACTAAAATAACTCATAACGTAACCTCCTCATTATGTTAAGCGCCCTAGAATCACCCCAAAGGTACAGGTTATAACGTTCCCAACTTGTCGACTTTCGACGAAACTTATTTTCTTCAATTCGTTTAGCTTCTAAGCCTTCCAACCCTCTTGGAACTTGTTATTATTGATCTTAAGTATTTGTAACCTCTATGGTAATATTATTAACTTACTTTATGTACTTTTAAAGATGATCTCATTTCTTCTATTACATCAATTATCTTACGTCGTAATCTCACGTACGAAAACATGGGGTGTAACATCTTTCCCCCTTTGAAACACTCGTCCTCGAATGTTAGCTGATGCACATGTTAGTCTCATAACTTATAGCTTTTACGAATACCTTAATACTGTCATTTCCATCTAGGCAACTGTTTTGTGAATAAATCCCACATCCAGGGCATTCCCCCCTTTAGGCCTCTTTCTCACACCATGACCTGTGGTCGGAATTCTTTCAAATCTCGTAATTGTTGCTACCTTTTGTCATGCAATATGTACTACGTTGCCCTTGTAGGCATGCCTATATGTATATTCTCTCCTATTTCCTCCGACTTTTAGCCAATATTTAGGCTTCACTTTGTGAATTAATACAAAACTATGGCAAGTTGTCCTTCTAAGAATCTATAGGTTTACTGATGTTCTTAGGTTGGTACTTTGTCGAACTTATGACTCTTGCTATATTTTGTTTTATAGTCTTGGTTATCTATCCTTATGGCTTTACTACATCTAGGTAGGTCATAATATACATCACTTACTTCGATTTTTTATTACTGAGGTCTGCTACCCAACTCCAGGTTACTCTCTCGTTGTTTATCCTATATGTATAAATCTAAGTCCTTTAATGCTTCCTCATTACTGTTCATCTTAAGAATGACAACCTAATCTCATCTCATACTTTGAAACTTTTATCTAGTTATTGTTGATTCACCTTATTATTGATCGGTAATCTACCACTGATAACTTGAAACCTCTTACCTAATACATTATTGCCAGGGCTCAAGTCTCATCGAGGAACATCTGATGTTATTTTCCTAATCCACCTAGGGATGATACTATACTTCAATAACCGTATTTCATAGAATACCAACGTGATTCATCTTATGGGGATATTCTAAGCCCATGAAATTCATGAAATCTCTTCTCTTTGAATCAATACTCAATCGAAGGCCTAAATGTCATTCTCTTATCATTTATCACAATTACACCCTTATTTTACTACCAGGGAAGCATTCAATCTCTTCTAAATGCTCCTAGTCTTAAACTCCTCCAAGTTCATTCAGTCTATATAGAGCTTTCTATAACTTACAGAAACCATCAACTCTCTTATTTTGATGGGCTTATCCTAAGGTTTTACGTATTCTCGTCACCTTCTCACTCTCCTTTTCTTATCCTTACTCATGTCTACCTAAAACCTTGTTGCTCTACCATACTTTAGCTTGTGACCTACACATATCTATTTATATTGCTCGCAACCTTCCTTTAACTTAGTAGCACCATAGATATCCTTATGTTATTCTGGAACCTCAAGAGAGACATCATGCCGTGCTTCTTTGTCACCACGAACGATGATCTTGAATTCAACTAGCACGAACATTGATTTGAACTCGTATCCTTGAACCTTGATTTGTTGTCTTGAGCTTGAACTTGATTTCTTGAACTTGAACTTGATTGCTTGAAGCTTGAAACTTGTAGAGAAATTTGTGGCGTTTGATCCACGAGCTCTCTCTTGCTTCTTGTTATAACTTCCGGTGTCTTTTATGGGTTATGAAGACCCCCATTTATAGTTGTGGGAGGGAAGAGTTATGATAAGAACAAACTATTTCCGACCAATCAAATCAAAGTGTGACAAGGCCGCATTTGATTGCCAGAATATGTCACTTGCAGAAGTGGCATGATTATCGGAGAAATTACTCTCAATGTGGCCTGACTATTAGAGAGATTACTTTCAAGGTGGCCCGACTATCCGAGAGATTACTCTCAATGCGGCCCAAATATTGGAGGCCATTTTATCCATTTAGACCTTTGTGCCTATTCTAATATTCTTGATTTGGACTTTGATGACTTTTTTTTCTTCTTTGTAGCCCGAAGAGATGGCAAATTTCAGAGACAATACCTCACCTTCCTCCAAACTTAGAATCTTGTAATCGAGACTGAAGATGGTATAGAACTAACCAAGTGTTTGGTTCACATCCCACAAGCTGGCTGGTATGCAACCTCATGGCCTTCTTTGAGGAACTCCCTTCATATGGAAAACTGGACCTTGGAGCACAAGTCTACTTATAATCCATTGTCCAAGATGTGGTCTCTCCAAGCACCAATCCATCGCCACGTAAACATTGCTAGCACCCTTCCAAACTTAGGGCATCGCATAATTCAAGGCGAAGTACATTGGGAAAACACAACAACAATCGAGGGTGAATATCGTCATATTCTAGGATATTGGGAATGGGCTGAAGATGTACTTGGTGGAAGCCAAAAAACCCTGAGTACATCAAAGATTTATGATGTTGTCTATGCCTCACTTTTGACTTATGATCAAAACTCGAACATTTTTCAAGCATTTTGTGAGGCTTGGTGCCCCAAGACGAAAATGCTTCTTACATCAGCTGGGGAGCTATCTATATCTCTTTGGGAATTACATATCCTTTGAGGTATGCCCATTGCGGGTTCTCCGAACGAAGATGTGGTACCTGAAACAAGAGAACTCATCGATTTGGACGAAAAACAGATGAGATTTATTTCTCGATCTTGCGAGTATTATTTACTGCCTTCCATCACCTTAAGGAAGGTATGTGTGTTAACCAAAAGGTCTCCTTGAGCAAGTGGACAAATTTTTGGTATTAAAAAACTTTAATATATAAACCTGCCCATTGCGAAAGGAAAAAAAATCCGTGCGCCTAATGTCGACACATAATCCTAACTTAGTTATCCCTGAGTCAACTAGGTGGTCGAGTGATCAAGAAGCTATATTCTCCAAGCTTAGGGTGAGGTCTGACAAAAAAGATGAAACATATATAGAAACCTTCTTATCAATTAGGCTATGTGCTTTTGTGTTTCCTTACAAGGCAGAGAACTTCATTCATCCCGAGACTTTTAAGATGGCAAGCATGATAGCAAGCGGGCAAAAAATTAGCATTGCGGTCCCAGTTTTGGCGAGTATTTATCATGGTTTGAATAAGATTTCATGTTCTTCCTAACTTGATCAGGTCAAAGTTTGTTTTCCCATCCATTATGTTTACATCTGGCTTGCACATTACCTTGAAACCCATTATCCTCTTGCTAAGGGTCCGTCTGTCCCTTTGATGGTGGCATACTCAGGAAAGGGAGCTGCGATGTACTTTGACGAGAAAGATGCAAGAAAATGCATCCACGATGGGGGGGATATAGTTGGACACCAACAATGTTAACCAATTCTCGTCCTTATTATTATGTGGATAACGATGCCCCTCAAGAGTTGGAGTCAAATTACTTCATGAGCTTACGATTTAGTTAGGTCCCTTTGAAGTATGATAACTCATTCATCATCGAGTCATATAGACCACATCAGTTTGGTCGTCAATTTGGGTTTTACCAGAACATCCCCGGATTTTTGGAGAATGATATCTGTAGCGCCTCACTAGATGAAGGACTCAGATTTTGGAGGATTTGCACACTGTATCGATCTATGTCACGTGTGGTTTTTTCCCCCAATAGGAGATCCTATGTAGAAGACTTTCTCCACCAATCATATGTCTTGGTGGGAGAAAGCGCATGGGAAGTTTGTCGAGAATAATTTACAAGCTCTGGTAGACAATGTTGGGCTAAAATCTACTACTCCTTTAGGAGGTGAAGATCAAGGTGTTGGAAAGACGCTCCCAAAAGTCAAAGAACCACCTACTCCAATTCCAAAGTAGTTACACAACATAAGAAAATGAAGCTTAAATCCTCAAAGGAAGCTTTGAAAGAGGTCGTGAGCACTTCAACAGATATAAAGAAACACCCTCCAGTTCTTCCATTTAGCACGCAAGTTCCTCAAGATTTAAGTCAGAGTACCAACAAAGATCAAAATTATAAAAGGAAAAGGCCTAACCCAGTAGAGATCGTAGAGGTTCCAAGTGTTGATAGTCCCTCAAGAACGCATACAACTTGTAACAAAGAGGTAAAATACAATTACGTTGCCTTTTTCCTTCCTTTTTTTTGAACAAATAACTTCACTATAAATTACTTACTTTCTTTGCCTTTTCCTTATGCAGTTAAATGTCATTGGGCATCCGATGGTATCCCCACATGACAAGTCGCAAGTGAATGATGAATCTATTGGAGGGCCTACGTCTAAAGTGAAGTCATCTTCAAAGGCATCATCTCTTCCTCATGATAAAGGCCTAAAAAGACAAACTCCAAATGAGATAACTTGCGTTCCACCAATGACAGATACAACAATATCCATTTTTGAAGGAAGAGCATTGTCTTTAATCGCAAAAAGGAATTCATCTTGGGATTTTGGGAGGATATTTGCAACAAAATCTCCAAAACTTGTGCGGAACTGCTCTCATCTTATAAGGAGAAATCACTGAGATTTTCGAGGATATCAAAAAAACAAATATTTTAGATCTTTCTCCATTAGAGTGTTTACTGGATTCTCTTTTCGAGCTTGCTGCTTCATATGACCAAGAGCGATCCAATTTGGCTGATAAGACGAGTCAAGATGAGAAGCTGGAGCTAATTTCCAAATCTAAGTAGTGTCTTGAATCGTTCAAACTTTAAGCAAGTGAGAAAGTCAAGAAAGTTTCCTCTAGTGAAAAGAAACTGAAGAGAGTTATGAAGAAGTTACAGACATTACAACAAGAGAGAGAGTACCTCGAAGGTGTTATAGAAGTGACTCAAAAGGAGGTTGAAGAGATTTAGGCAAAAGTTTCAGCTACCGAGACTGAGGTCTTTTCATATGACAACCTAAATTTGCTGACTGTTGATGATTCGGTCAATTTGGAGGAGAAGAAGAACCTGGAGACTAGCTGTCAAGAATTGATCAACTACAAGTTTTGTTTATATTAGGCTATTAGCATTATCTCCCCTTTTATCTTTATTTTAGATTGACCTAATGGATATTTATTTCATCTTAAATAAGATTGCTTCTCTTTTGCTTTACATTTCCCGATTTTATCTTAGTCGCATAATTTTCAGCTTTACGCTCTTGTAACAAAAGATTCATATCTTGTCGTGGGAGGGTCCGAATAATGAATTGTTTGATACCTAGAAAATTAGACTTCAATATCTAAAACATATCCAAAACTTAGAATCAAACACCTTCAGAAACGCCCCAGATAATATTTTTAAACCAACTTTAGATTCCACCACATTGAAAATTTCAGATTTGTGCAGTCTCACCAAAAAATCATATCTTCGCGTAGAAAAGTCAAAATAACAAACTGTTTAATTTTTTGAAAACTTAACTTGCAAATCTATAACATATCGAAAACGCAAAATTTAATGCCTTAAGGATAGTTTCAGATAATAGTTCGAAATCAATATTGAATTCTGATACACTGACGATTTCAAATTTGCACGACTTTCACCAAAAGTTTTGTATTATGATGTAGGGATGTTAAAATCACGAACCGCTTGATTTCTTGGAAACTAAACTTCAAAATCTAAAGCATATCCAAAATGTAAAATTTAATGCCTTAAGGATAGTTTCAGATGATAGTTCGAAGTCGACTTTGGTTTATGATATGTCGACAATCCCAAGTTAGTGCGACTTCACCAAAATTTATATCTTAATGTGGCAAAATCTCTACCTCTCATATCAACTTTTCAATCACCAAAGTTTAAGAACATCAAAAATTGCTTCAACTTCCACCAAGGCTGCTAATTCCAAGTTCTATGCTGATGTGGAAAGCATCTTTGATATTTCCTTTGGAAGCCTTGGACCAGTTATGTGGAGCAAAGCAAGCTCGTTAGGACAACAAGCACCCCGAGTGTCATCTGCATCAACCCCTATTTTTGGATCTTCATCCTTAAAAGGAGCAAGATCTTCCACAAACGCACCCGAAGGAGGAAGCGATGTTGCTGAAAAGATCAAGAAAACTTTTGCTCCACTTGACCTCTCTGAATCCAAGTACTCTACTGTGAAGGAAGATGATGATGCTTCAAGTGATGGATCCTCCCAACTTACACCACATAGCATGAGCCAATCGAGGATTAATCTGTGGGACATCCATGCTATTCTCCATCATCCACAACAATCATACAAGCCATGGTGACAAACACTTCATCTGTGGAGGAGCACTTGGCAAACTTGACTGAAGCAATCGCTGGCTTGACCAAGTGCATGCAAAATCAAGATGCTAGAATCGTCAAGCTAATAGATAGGGTGGAATCTTGATGGAAGAAGAATCCACCCATGTACATGGCAAGCTCCCAGAAGTTCTAGAGAGTGATTCTCCCCCAAGACAAGTAGTATCCACTAAGGCTATCCCTGTCTCATCTGAAGGGATGATTCTGATCAATCAACTGAAGGAGTTCATTGAAGGAACTATTAAAAACAAGTATGAAGTTGTTTCCAAGTCCTCCCTTACATAAGCAAAGTTGTACACTGCAAGGGTCGATATGTTGAAGATGCCTGCTGGTTATCAACCTCCAATGTTTCAACAATTGATGGTAAAGGTAATCCAAAGCAATATATGACGTACTTCGTTGAGACGTGCAACAATGTTGGGACTTATGGAGATTATCTCGTCAAGCAATTTGTCCACTCTCTAAAAGGAAATGCTTTTGATTGGTACACAGACCTCGAGGCTAGATTTATTGATAGCTTGGATCAACTAGAGCAAGAGTTCCTTAATCACTTTTATAGCATGAGACATACTATGAGTGTGATAGAACTCACAAATACTCGTCAATGAAAGAGTGAACCAATTATTGACTTTATCAATCGTTGGAGGAATGCAAGCCTCAACTGCAAAGAGAGGCTTAGTGAAGCTTCTTCCATATAGATGTGCATCCAAGGCATGCATTAGGGACTCCGCTACATCTTGCAAGGTATCAAGCCTAGCACATTTGAAGAATTTGTGACTCGTGCCCATGATATGGAGTTAAGCATAACCTCCGCTGGAAACAAAAGACTGTCTATCTACAAGCCTCGCAAAGGGAACGACAAGCAAGAAGTCAGGAAATGGAGCAAGTTGGTATCGAGGTTTGAAAACAAAAAAGCCATGAATGTCAACACATCACCTGTGAAGTTCACAACGAAGGTGAGCAAGAAGCATAGTACAAAATCCATTTCTTTTCAAGATAAACCAAGTGAGAAGTTGACTCTAAACGAAATGCAAGATAAGGAGTACCCATTTCTGGATTCTGATGTGCCTGCAATTTTTGATGAACTCCTCGAGTTAAATCTCATTGAGCTTCCGGAGATAAAGCAACCAAATAAAGTTGGGAAGACGAATGGCTCAAATTCCTACAATATCACCGACTTGTAAGCCACCCTTTGGAGAAGTGCTTTGTCTTCAAGGATAAAGTTATGGATTTGGCCTGTGAAAAGAAGATCGTGCTTGAAGATGAGAAAGCAAGCGCAGATCAAGTCTCTATCACCTTTGGCTCATTCAGTCTAGATGAGTTATGCAGTTTAAAAGAAATCAAAGATGAAGAATTACTAGAGAACAACAAAGTTAAAGACGATCAACCTGATGATGATTAAGGTTGGACGTTGGTGACTCATCGTAGGTGCCACAAAAAGAATCAATAGAACAACAAACAAGGAAGATGGTGGTAAAAGTACCAATGAAAAGAACCCAGTTAAGCGTTTGAAGAAAGCAAAAGTGAAGATGTATCACCCTTAAAAACCAAGAGATCCAGTGACATTGAAGGATTTCTTGCCATGTTGGTTCTGTATGAAGATTTACCGTGATGGTATTGAGGCCTCTTGTTGTAATGCTGATAAAGGGGAAGAAAAGAGTGATGACCTATCATTGGCACCATCTTACCTATCATTGGCACCATCTTCAAAAAGCTCATTGAGTCTATTCCTCAAAAAGTTAACGCGTGCGAGGAAAAAGTTACATTCACAAATGACGACCTTCCACTAGGTGACACTCTTCATAACCGCCCGTTGTACCTGGTTGACTATATGCGTGATGAAAGGGTAAATCAAATTTTGGTTGATGGAGGATCCTCAGTAAACATCTTGCCAATTCACACTATGAAAGAACTTGGTATTCCCATGAATGAACTCTCTAAAATCCAAGTATTCAACCAAGGGGGAGAAGAGCCATAGGAGCGATCAGGTTGGGAATCACCATTGAAGATATGCAATCAAGTGCATGGTTTCATGTGATCGATGCAAAGACTTCATACAATGTCTTGATTGGAAGGACTTGGATACATGAAAATAAAGTAGTTACATCTACCTACCATTAATGTTTAAAATACTACGAGAGTGAAGTCGAGAAGAAGATAGTTGCTGATGATGAGCCATTCACCGAGGTTGAGTCATTCTTTGTCGATGCAAAGTTCTATTTGAAGAAACACATTATGAAGGAGCTGAAAGTTGATAATGTCATGAAAAGCAAGAATGGCGAGCCCACAACTAAAAGAGTTGAGGTGACTGCTGGTAGAGTCAAAGATGTTACTGATGAGGTACAACCTAACTCGAATAAAAGTTATAGAGGGGATATTGCGTCTTATGGCAAGAAAGTAACTCCTGCGCTCCAATATATCCCTAAAATGAAGAAAGATGAAAGTGAATCATCTAATCTCCAAAGTAACATGATAAAGGAGTTAACTTTTACGGTAAAATTAATTGAGGCAATAAAGTTGTCCTCAAATCTACTTGCAGGGTTTGTGGCCCAAAATCGTTTGCAGAATGTGGCACTCCCTACAAAGCGAATAGATGAAGGTTTTGATCCTAATGCTTAAAGGTTATTTGCAAAAGCTAGATACAATCCCAATGAGCCTTCAAAGTTAGAGAAGCTCCCATCGAAAGCTGAGAGGAGACAACCACGTGAATGTTTAGGATACAAGCAACCGTCACCAATGTGCATCTCCATAAGAAGGGCGAGCAACAATTATATCACTATAGAAGACGAATCTACCGCTTCTAACAAGCCTTCTGTCTTTGATCGACTTGGAAAATCAACTGTGAGGATTTCCGTGTTTGAGAGATTGGGTCCATTAAAAAGGGGAACAAGTTCCAGATAAATTATCAAATCATAAGAACACCCACTTCGCCAAAATCTAGAAGATCTATAAGGATTTCTAAAGTTTGGTTCCTTCTAGAATGAGGCGACAAACAAAACTTGTGGTTTCATGTAAATAAGTACTGAAGGTAAAGCCATATACTGTGGTCTACACTAAGGAACGTGACGAAGATGAAGAAAGTGTGGGTTTTTCGTATCATGTTATTGTACAAGGCAAAAATGGTGTTCCATCTTCAATGGAGGATAATGCAGAATTGGAGGATGTTTCACCGTGTTATCACATATCCTTAAATGGTTGCGACCCTCAAGAAGATGAAGATGTGAAAGATGCTCCACCTGAAATTGAAGAAGGGGTGAAAATGACAGTTGATGCCTTAAAAGAAGTTAAACTTGGCACCATGAAGAACCAAGCCCCACCTACCTAAGTGTTTTACTAGAAGTTGTTGAAGAAAGAACTTATATTGAGTTACTCAAGGAGTTCAGGGATATCTTTGCTTGGAGTTACAAAGAGATACCTGGCTTGGATCCGAAAGTAGAAATCCATCAACTTGCAGTCAAGAATGGTGCTCGCCCTGTTAAACAAGCTCAAAGGTGCTTTAGGCCAGACTTGGTTCCCTTGATTGAAACCGAAGTTAAAAAACTCATCGAAGCTGGCTTTATTCGTGAAGTTAAATACCCAACGTGGGTTTCAAGTATTGTCCCTGTAAGGAAGAAAAATGGCCAGATTCAAGTGTGCATTGACTTCGGGGATCTCAACAATGCATTTCCCAAAGATGAATCCCGGCTTCCTATTCTAGAGTTGATGATCGATGCTAGTACTAGGTATGAGGCAATGTCGTTTATGGATGGTTCGTCGGGCTATAGCCAAATTCGCATGGCACTAAAAGATGAAGAGCTTACTACATTCCGCACCCCCTAAGGGTATTTACTGTTATAGGGTAATGCCTTTTGGCTTGAAGAATGCTAGTGCTACTTATCAAAGGGCTATGCAGAATATTTTTGACGACCTTCTCCACAAAAATGTCGAATTCTATATGGACGACTTGGTGGTAAAATCAAGAAAGAGGGGCGACCACTTGAAAGACTTGAGAATGGTGTTTGAGTTGCTCCGGAGATACCAACTTAGGATGAATCCATTGAAATGCACCTTTGGAGTTACTTCCGGAAACTTCCTTGGTTTCACTGTCCGACATCGAGGGAATAATTGATCAAGCCAAAGTAGATGCAATCTTGAAAATGCTTGAGCCTCGGGATATTCATGAATTGAAAAGTCTAAGGAAAGTTAGCGTACCTTAGGAGATTCATCTCAAACCTAGATGGGAGGTGCCAACCATTTAGTCACTTTATGAAGAAAGGTGTCCCTTTCAAATGGGACCAAAATTGGAAAGTTATAGTCCCACTGGGAGTGCCAGAAGTTGTAGACAATAAATTGCGTTGAGAAAATAAAATCAAAACCGAAAAATATCGCAACTATCGGAGTATTTGATTTCAAATAATATGAGTGTACAATCTCTATGAATCCTCTGATTCTTCTTTCCAATAGTAAATAAATTCAAGGGCCTTCGAGCTTGATCTTGAATTTGATTTGTTCTTTGTTCTTGAGCTTGAACTAGATTTATTCTTTGTTCTTGAGCGTGAACTTGATTTGTTTTTCATTCTTGAGCTTGAACTTGAACTTGATTGCTTGAAGCTTGAAACTTGTAGAGAAATTTGCGGCGTTTGATCCACGAGCTCTTTTGCTTCATGTTATAACTTTCGGTGTTTTTCTGGGTTATGAAGACCCCTATTTATAGTTGTGGCAAGGAAGAGTTATGATAAGAACAAACTCTTTCTGACCAATCAAATCGAATTGTGACAAGGCCGCATTTGATTGGCCAGAACATGTCACTTGCACACGCGGCACAATTTTATTAGCCTTTTAATGTGACTTCGCATGCCTTATCATTGACACATGGCATGATCCTATTGGCTCTTCCATTTGACTTGGTGTGCCACATCATTTGACATGCGGCAGCAAACTGGGCCCCTAGGAAGATGACATCTTGGGCTTAATGAAGTGGGGTCATCACTTTAGCCCAATTAAATGGGCTAGCCCAATGGATTAAGACTTATAATCCATATATATTGAATTTATATAATTAATCCAATTATATTAGCCCATAATATTTATTGGACTAGCATATTTAAAATATAGTCCATATTATTTTATCGATTTAAATTCGATAAAATTTTAATGCTTACAGTTCTGCTGATGCCATTTTTCCATTTTTCCTTCTCATTGCTCTTCTTTTCTTCTGGCTTGGATTATTTTTTGATATTGGGATCTGAATGGAGAAATCAAAAGTAGCTTTTGCTTTGCCTTTAGCCAACTGTTTAATGATAGCTGACTGATCTTCCTCGGAACTACTGATATCCATATTAGTCTCCTTAATTGTGTGAGTGTCTGGAGTGTGAGTGGAGGTATCAGTAGTGATATGGTCCATTCTGGGTTGTAACCTATGTGCATGTGCACACTCATGTAGAAAATAAGGAATCCCATCCCCTTTTGGATCCCTACTCCCAGCAGAGCTAGGTTCCTCCTGACAGTTCTCCTTTACTCCTTCAACTTCATCAATAGAAGCCAATGGAGGTGGTACTGGATGCGAATCCTCTCCTATGTAGCTGGAGCAACACTAACAAAGTATTGTTTTTGCATTGTGACTGTTTCTTTTATGTGTTGATGTGTCTCTATGCTTGATTATGTTTGTGTATCAGTTTATGTTTCAACTTATGGGGTTTCACTAACCTTTTGTGATCATGTAACTTGCTTTGATGTAATAATACGGCCGATCGTTTTAAGAATTTAACACCCCGATCCCCTATTAATCGCATTCCCCATATTTGTTTCTACTATTGTGAGTTGCCGGAAGGATGTATTTGGAGTTTCAGAGAGTTTTGGGACACTTAGTCCCTAAATGAGAGTATAAGTTGTAGAATTTGAGTCGTAGTCAGAGCAGTGTGAAGAAGATCTCAGAATAGAATTCTGACGGTTCTATTAGCTCCGTTGGGTAATTTCAGGCTTAGGGGCATGTTCAGATTGTGTTTTGGAGGTCCGTAGCTAATTTAGGCCTGAAATGTCGAAAGTTGAATTTTTGAAGTTTCTGGTTCGATAGTGAGATTTTTATATCGGGGGTAGAATAGAATTCTAGAAGTTGGAGTAGTTCTGTAGTATTGAATGTGACGTGCTTGCAAAATTTCAGGTCATTCGGACAAGGTTTGATAGACTTTTTGATCGAAAGCATAAATTGAGAGATTTTGAAGTTCTTAGGCTTAAATCCATGGTTAATTCGATGTTTCGATGTTGTTTTAGGTATTTTAAGGATTGGTATAAGTTTGGATAGTGGTATATGACTTGTTTGTGCTTTTGGTTGAGGCCCAGGGGCCTCGGGATGATTTTGGATGATTGTCGGAATGTTAGGAATTTGGAGTTGCAGCTGAAGTTCATGACTACTGTCATAACCACATCTGTGTTTGAGAGGCCGTAGGTGCGACTCCCACAGATGCAGAATCAAGCCGCAGAAGAGGCCAAGAGGAAGAGGAGCTGAAACCGCAGAAGCGGAAGGTATACTGCACCTGCGGACCGCAGATGCAGATTCTGGGTCGCAGGTGCGGCGAAGGGGATTTAAGTGGAAACCGTTGAAGTGGTTCCCTTAACCGCAGAAGCTGTTCCCTTGACCACAGAAGCAGTCTCGCAGATGCAGAAATTGGACCGCAGATGCGGATTTGCTAGGTAGAAAATAAGAATTTTGAGGGTTTAGTTTCAAAAGTTAGAAAATTGATTTGGAGCTCGGGAGAGGGCGATTATGGGAGGATTTTGAAGAGGAAATTAGTGGGTAACAAATCCTAATCCCTTTCTAGTTGTATTCTATAATCTAATTTTAGTTTTGTCATTCAATTTCGGATTTGGGATGAAAATTGGGGGAAAATTTGGGGAAAGTTCTTAGACCTAAATTTCGGATTTCGATTGGGAATTTGGCGTTGGATTTGGATAATTTTGGTATGGTTAGACTCGTAAGAGTATGAGGATTCTAAAAATATAAATTTTACCCGATTCCGAGACATGAGCCCGAGGGGCATTTTGGTCATTTTTCCTAATTTCGCGTATTAGCTTAGAATTTATTTGTAGAATCAGTTACTTGAAGTGTTATTTACATTATGCAATTGAATTTAATAGATTTGGATCATTTGGATTTGAGTACTCATGGCAAGAACGTTGTTTCGGGTTGATTTTGAGCCGGTTCGAGGTAAGTGGCTTGCCTAACCTTGTGTGGGGGAACTCCCCTTAGGATTTGGTATTATTGATATTTGAAATGCTTTGTACGTGAGGTGACAAGTGTGTACTTGTTCTAATTGTTGGAAAAAATCGGTTTTCATTAAGTAATTATAATTGTGTTTCTTTCCTGTTTACACTACTTGCAATTTAAGCCTGTTGTTAGCTTAGGGAAGCATGTCTAATTGACTTAATTGCTTTACTTACTCAAACTGCCTTATTTGGATTATGTGCAACGTGCTAGGCTAGAAGTACCTGTTTTACCTTGGTATAGAATTTGAATTGAATTACCTATTCTTCACGTTGTTGTTGTGTGTTTACTTTGGGACTATGGGACGGTATCCCGGGAGATCCCCCTGTATCTTTACTTTGGGACTACGGATTTGTATTCTGGGAGATCCCCCTGCACTTTTATATTGGAACTACGGGACTGCACCCGGTAGATTCCCCCAGTACTGGGTATTTACATTTGGGACTACGGATCGGGATTTCGGTAGATCCCCGTGCACTATGAGTTAGACTACGGGACGGTATCCCGGGAGATCCACTATATATATATATATATATATATATATATATATATATATATATATATATATATATATATATTTGGACTACGGGACGGTATCCTTGGAGATCCACTGGATATTTATATTTGGAGACTACAGGACGGTATCCTGGGAGAACCCCGGTTGTTATCTCTATGTTGAGTTGTACTCCTTTCCGTGATTACTTTGTCTCTGTTATAGTTGCTGTTGTTCTTTCTATTCTGCGTTATTTCTTACTGTTGCACTTAATTATATTGTCTCATTCTATACTGTTATATCTTATATTTCCTTAATCTCAGTAGGGACCTGACTTTCCTCGTCACTACCCGACTGAGGTCAGGCTTGGCACTTACTGAGTACAGCTGTGGTGTACTCATGCCCTTTATACGCATGTTTTTCATGTGCAGATCCAGGTACTTCGACTCAGTCTTATCATCCTTGAGGCGAGGCGCTCTTGTAGAGACTTTGAGGTATATTTGCCGTATCCGCAGACCGAAAAGTCCCTTTCTATTCTCAGTACTAGTATAGGCCTTCTTTATTTTTTCTTGTTGATAGATATTTCTTAGAGTTAGAGCTTTTTATGTAAACTCTTAGCTTGTGATTAATAGGGTTCCGGATTTTAGGTGTGTTAGGTTGAGAAATTGTACTGTTATATGCTAGGCGGCATCTTAAACACTATTTCATTTTGTTATCTCAGTTTTTAATCATTTTCTTTCAGCAATTATTTTCTTTTCCGCATTGTTAGGCTTACCTAGTCATAGAGACTAGGTGCCGTCACGATAGTTCACGGAGGGCGAACTGGGGTCGTGACATTTGATGTGGAAGCTTGGTGCTGCTTTTTATTGTTTTTCCCTTTGAATTGTCTCTTCCTATGTGTTTTCCATCATTCTTTTTCATTGGTTGTGATAGATTGTTGGTGTTCCTTTCCTTGTGGGTTCTCATAAATTTTGGGTTCCCTACTCTGACTGGTGGTTGGCCCTCATTGTTTCTGTGATCTTGCTGGATGTTGTTGATCTTTAGCTTTAGCTTCCTTACTTTGAAGTCCTTCTGAGAGACATAATTCCGAGTTGATGATTGACCACTATTGAGATGCTTCTGTTGTTTTTTCTGGTGACCTTTTGCTGCATTCTGGTCTTTTTTCTTCTTATTTTCCAGATCTTTCATCCTAATAGGGCAATCATGAGAGTTGTGATCCAGATGTTTGCAATAAAGGCAGTACTCAGGGATATTTTCATATTGTACTTCAAGTCACCTTCCATCACCATTCTCATCTTCATAGAATCCCAACCAGACATGATGGGGTCTTGGCTTTGTCAAGTCTATTTCATATTAATCTTAGCTATACTTCCTCTGGTTTTTTGAAAAGAATCCAAGTCAAAAAGAGCCTTTCCTACTGGAGATAGTAAAACTGTCAAAATCTCCATATAATAGAAGGGCCAAGGTAATTTTGGCACCACCACCCATAAGGGGATAATTGGTGAATATTTAGTGGGATTGAAGGTGGGTGTTCATGCTTCTAGTTTCATCATTTGACCCTATATGTACATGAATTGTTTTGTCCATATTGTGACAGATCATACTCATTGTCCAAGTCTATGTAGACTATTCTAGCATTAAAATGTGTTATCTTCTCCCCTTCTTTTAGCTCAGTTTATGTCACAAAGCTTCTTCTAATGAACTCCATTATTGGCATCGTGTTAGAAAATTTCCCAACAATTGTGAATCTACATCTAGCTACTAGTTTTACCATATAATCATGCTTGTCAAAGATGACCGCAGGTTGGCCTTACTTTGTGGTGAATCTACGTGGTGTGAATTCATAGGTTCTAGCCCAGCTTCATGCATGGCTCTTAGTTTGGTAACATAGGAATGTTTAACTGTGGGTGGAGGTGGTGCAGGAGTGTTAGGTGGCTGTTTTGTTTTAGTGCTAGGATCCTGTGGTTAGTTACTAATGTTGACATTATTCGATATCTGATTAAGCATAGACTGTTGGTTTGTAGGCTTGGTCTAGAGAGGTTTATCAAAGTTTGATGAAATCTTGGTAGGGTATTTTTATTACTGACTGTTTGGTTATTGGTATTTGCCTGAGTTGGGGGTGGGGGAGGGAGGTAGATTGAGTGCCTTTTTCTTTCAATTGTTGTGGACGTATAGGAGAACTTCCATGGTGATAATGTATGGTCTGTGTATCTTAGTTTAAAACTGTGAATCCAGGTTGTTGTGTAACAGCAAGAATACTTGCTGCAGCTAAATTGTCTAAGTGTATGGCATTTTCTTGCTCCACCTCAATGATAGTAGGGAGTTTTTGCATCATTCTAACAGGAGGTTTAACAATCTTGGCCATTTGAAGTGCCACAGGATTTTTGGAGATTCAGTGGATTCAATTTCCTAGATGAATTGTTCTGAAACTTTGGCCATATGTTCCTTTTGGTACCTAGAGACATCTACAATGTTTGTGATAGTCTACATTTGGTTAGAACTGCTGGTGTCATTTTGTCGAACATTTGGAGTGCTAAGTTCAGTTGTAGCCTTAGGTTGCATACTTGACACATTTGATTCGGGCCCCTACCCATATGAAGCGATGATCGTGTCCTCCTCAACAAGACAAAGAGAAAGGCATTGAGTTGGCATGATTGAGTTTTCATTTTCTTCCGACCGTAGTTCACCAAATGCATGTTCCACTTCCACGGTGGAATGGTCCAAAATTTCTTCTGTAGCTGGTATTAGTTTTGGGGAAGATTATTCTGTAATTGGAACCACACGATTTGACCTAAAATTCGTTGTAGATGGATTTTTGGGTCCCAAGCTATTTTTCGCTACACTAACTCTAGCGCAATTTTTGAGTTCTGCAATTGCTGGGAATGAATTTTGGGAAGAAGGTAGAGGTGGTGTGTGCGCATTTGTGGCACGTTTCTTTTCAAACTGGTTAGGTGGCTTTCCACCACTGGGTAGAGGAGCTGTGGTCATTTCAGACGCTATAATTTAGGGGGAATTTTTTAACCTAGGTTGAGAGAGATGGGGCGTTGCTTATTTGAATCCCTTAGTTCTTGGTTTAGAAGCTTAAGTTGAAAATATTGACGAGGTTTGACTTATGTGAAAATGACCCTGGAACAGTATTTTGATGCTATGATAGGCTCATATTTTGATTTTGGACTTGGGCAAAAGTTCAAAATTGAATTCAGAGGTCCTAGGTCGATTTGACTTGTTTTGCCGAAGTTGGCAATTTGAAGTTTAGAAATATTCTTAGGTTTGACCATAGGTTGACTTTATGGTTATCGGGTTCGGATATTGAATTTGGGACTTGGAATAGGTCCGTTTTGCTATTTTGAACTTTTCTGCAACATTTGGTGTCATTGTGTGTTGGTTTGATATGAATCGGACGGTTGGTTGTGTTTCTAGCGATTCTCAAGTTTCCTTTTGAATTTCATGTCTTTTGATGTTCGATTAGTGGCTCCGAATGTCATTTTGATATTTTGATCGCATGAGCGAGTTCGTATGATATTTTTTAGACTTGTGTAGATATTTGGTGTGGAGCCCCGAGGGCTCGGGTGAGTTTCGAACGCGTATCGAATTGGTTTGAACTCATTCTAGGTTGTTGGTGTGTTGGTGCTCCAATTATCGCAATTGCAAGCACCATCATAACAATTGTGATGTAGGCAGGGAAGGCTTAGGAATCACAAATGTGATGCCTTACTCGCAATTGTAAAAAGAGGCTTGGGCATGTGTAGGTCGCATTTGTGACCATCTAGCCGCATTTGCGAAGGAGACTAACTTCGCAAATGCAAAGTCATTGTCACATTTGCGACATTTCCTTGGGTTGTCAGGCACCAAATTTGCGAGGGTTCGCAATTGTGAATCCTAGGTTCCAATTGCGACTTCTGCACCTGAACAAAAGGTCTCGAAAAAATGGGACTTAGCTTTATTTTCATATTTTAAAATCCTAGACTTGGTAGGAGGAGATTTTCAGGAGGGTTTTCACATACAACAATTGGGTAAGTGATTTTGATCAATTTTCAATTATATTACATGATTATTTATGAGATTTAAACTCTAATCCATGGAATTTGACGAGAATTTTTAGGGAATTTTTTCTACGTTTTGAAAAATAAAAATTTGAGATCTGAGAGTCGAATTGGAATCGAATTTAAAAATAAAATACATATATGGGCTCGTGGGGTTATGAGTTGTCGAGATCTACCCTTGGACTCGAATTTTGATCGGACGGGCGCAGAGTTGACTTTTGAAAAATTGTGTAAAGATCTCAGCTTTATTGATCGAAATTGGTTTCTCTTGCATTATTTGATGATATTAAGTCGTTTTTGGTTAGATTTGAGTCGCGCGGAGGCGAATTTTTAGGGAAAAGCCATTTTATGATTGTTGATTTGGCTTAGCTGAGGTAAGTATCTTGCCTAACTTTGTGTGGGAGAAAGTATCCCGTAGAATTTGGTTTAATTGCACTATTTGAATTATGTAAAAGACGTGTATATGAGGTGACGAGTGTGCACACGGCTCATGTAAAAAATATACTAGTTTAGACTCTTAGGTTTATTAAATGCATTTAGTTGAAGGTGTTATCTCATGTTATATTCTTCTTTGTCAAGTTTATTCTTATATGCATTTAATTAAAGTTGATATTACATTTTCCATCTCTCGTTGTCAAGTTTACTCTTATATGCTTTAATTGAAGTGGTTATTACATGTTCTGTCTTTTTTGTCGAGTTTACTCTTATATGAATTTAATTGAGGTAGTTATTACATGTCATATCCTTCATTGTTGAGTTTATTCTTGTGCATTTAATTGAAGTTTTAGTTATTGAGAGCTATTAACAAGTGATTGAAGTTGTTATTTATTGGAAAATCTTTCCTTGTTGAGTTATCTCCCATTCTATTTTGTTGTTATTGATATTCTTGTACACGTTATGGTTGAGTCGTGGGCTATGCATTATGGTAATATTGGTATTGTTGTGGTGGAAAATATTGTGGTGTATGGGCACGTGTGCTGCAAGTTGATTATTGTGTTGTGATGTGATACGCATATGGTGGTATAAGGGTGGTGTGTTGATGCGCATGCGACAAGATAAGGGAAAATTATGCGCATGTTGCTATTAAGGGAAATTACTTCATTTGAAGCACACGCAGCAAGATAAGAGGGTTAAAGCGCATGAAGTTATTTCGAGAAAAATATTTTTTTAAAATAAATGCAAGGTTCACGCAGCGATAGAAGGAAGATTGTGATTGTGACTTGTGAAATGTGAATATGAGGTGTGGCACCTCGGAATGATTCTTGTTGTACACTCTATGTTGGAACAGCTTGTTGATTTGAACTGTTATTGTTTTCCTTAATTCAATTCACTTGTATTTTGACTGCATTTGATTATTTGCTATTTTTATCATATGTTCACCCTTTGTTGTCATTTATTGTTATTACTTCAGTTGTTAGCTTTATAATATTCTGCCTTATTGTCATTTTGTGACGACCCGACCAGTCGTCTCATGAATTACTACTATGTTTCCCCCATTTATGCTTCTTTATGCTTTGTTTATCCGTGTTATATGGTATCAGGTCAGTCATATCGAGTTCGGAAAGGATTTGGTAAGGTTTGAGAAACTTAGTCTCTTCAGAGTGAGTTTAAGTTGGAAAAGTCAACCGAATAATGACTTGTGTGTTAGAGGGTTCAGAAATGTGTTCTGATGGTTCGGTTAGCTTCTGGAGGTGATTTGGAACTTAGGAGTGTGATCGAAATGAGTTTTGGAGGTTCGGAGTAGATTTAGGCTTGAATTGGCGAAATCAGATTTTTGGCGATTTCCGGTTGATAGGTGATATTTTGATATAGGGGTCGGAACGGAATTCCGAGAGTTGCAGTAGTACCATTGTGTCATTTGGGACGTGTGTACAAAATTTCAGGTCTTTCGGACATGGTTTGATCGGGTTTTTATCAAAAGCGGAATTTAGAAGTTTTTAGAAACTTAGGCTTGAACTCGATGTGTTTTGGTCGATTTGATGTTGTTTCAGGTGTTTTGAAGATTGGTGTAAGCACGTGATTTTTGACCCTCCCCGAGAATTTTCACATTTTTAGCGTGAACATGTGAAATTGGGTCTAGTATAGCTATTTTAACTATTTTTACTTTATTTCGCTGCAAAAAGAAAAATTTCAAAAATATATATATATAAATTTTAGTTTATGTATCTCTCATAAACTTGAAAAATATAAAAATTGCACTTTATTTTGGTACTTTATATAAATTCGAAAATTACAAAAAATATAATTCTATTAATGTTTTGTAGTCGTTTTAATTTTGGAAAAATACAAAAAAATATTACTTTTATTTTTGTCTTTATTAAAAAAACGAAAATTACAAAAAAATAGTTTTATTAATATTCTATAGTCATTTTTAACTTTGAAAAATACAAAAATATTACCTCATATTTTATCTTAATATTTAAAAACGAAAATTACAAAAAATAGTTTTATTTTGTAGCTATTTTAAATCTTGAAAAAATATTTTAAAAAAAAGATATAGTTTTGTTTAAATACTAGTCTTATTTTTGGTAGTTATTTTGCTTACATAGGACTAGTTAAGCAACGTGTTCCTATTTCTCGGGTCCGGGCAAAAGAATAATATTCGGGTTCAAACTACCCGGTTTTAGGCCTAATTTTCGGACCTAGCCCATAATAACCGTGTCCAGGACACGTGGGGAACCCCACCACGCGTGGGGAACATATGCCTTGAACCCCACCACGCGTAGGCTCATTTTTCTGGGCAAACCATGTCAAATACACGGACTAACACATTTGACAAAGGGAGGGTTTTTGAATTTTTGAAAGGAGAGTACTGTACACTCGTCTTCTTCCTCAAGAGGAAAAGGAAAACCCTACTGACGAGAACAGACCAAAAACCCTACAAAAAAAACCCACGACCAAACCTACCCATCCCCAGTCCGTCGACCACGAAGCCTCTCAAACGACCACCCTCGTTCCACCCCAAAAACACTCCATCGTCGACCCTCCGTCAAAACCCAACCAGCCCGCCTCCATGAACGACCACCCAACTCCTCCAGCGTCGACCACCATCTCCTCACGTCGCCACCAGCCTCCTCAGTGTCGTCACCCCCACCAAACACTCCATCGTCGACCCTCCGTCAAAACCCAACCAGCCCGCCTCCATGAACGACCACCCAACTCCTCCATCGTCGACCACTGCCCAAACAGCCCGTCACACCTCCCCCCCGTCGTCGAACATTATCGTGGGCCCCACAGACGTCGACCAAACAGTCCGTCAGTGAGGTCGAGTCGAAGTCGAGCTCCCGACCAAAGTTCAAAAGTTGAGTCGAGGTCCGGTTCGTCGATTTTGTTCCGGGGTTTTCTTTGTTGTTCCTTGTTCAGTGAAGTCCGGTTCGAGTTCCGTAGGAAGCACTGTTTGTCGTTCTAGGATTGTCGAGGTTCGAAAGTTGGTGTTCTTCGTCCTTTGTTTCATTTCATTCAATTTGCATATTATGGTTCAAGGCAATAAATGAAAATATCCTATATTTATGAATGTCAACGATGCAATTTTTGTTGTTGTGTTAAAAAATGGTATTTTATGTTTAGTTACTGCATGCTTAAAGTAAATATGAGCATATGAACGAGGTTATTCTATTTTTCATTTTTACCATGGATATTATTACCTGTTAGAATCGTTTTTTTGTTTAATCTCGGATGGCTTCACTAGTAGGAAATCGTAGTTGTTTTAAGTTTGCCCTTAAATAGTAAAAATGAGACGAGCCTCGCAAAAAATAAAAAAAATAAAAAAGAAAAAATGCACAAGCCGCGGGGCCCTCTAAATGTATATATTAAATACTTAGATTCCGGGACGGGCCGTTTAGTAAGTTTCACGGCCCTACCCAAAATAATAATGCGCTAGTTGCTTCAGGCGCGCCTTTAATAATTTAATTCTCCTAAACTCGGGTGCACATTTATGTGACCCAAATCTAAATCTCAGCGAAATCGAAATGTGTCTCTAATCACGGGTGCATTGACTGTGACGTGGTTTGAGATGCATTTTCATGACGTTGCAAATTCATTTTTAAAAATAAGAATGAGATGAGCCTCGCCGAATAAAAACACAAATTGCGGGGCCCTCAGTAAATACTTCTTTAAAATTACTTAGAATTCAGGAGGGTCGTTTAGCGAATTTCACGACCTCCGCAAAATAATAATGCGCTAGTTGCTTTAGGCGCGCCTTTAATAATTTAATTTTCTTAAACTCGGGTGTGCATTTCATGCGACCCAAATCCAAATCCTAAAACATCAAATAAAATATGTTTCGGATTGTGGGTGCATTTCATGTGACACAGTCCAAAGATATATTTTAAGCGATGTTCACATTCCTAAAAAATAATGATAATAAAGCGGTAAAAGATAAAATTTGCACATGGTTCATAATTGTATTAAAAATCAGATAAATAAGCCGAATATAACAGTTGAGCGACCGTGCTAGAACCACGGAACTCGGGAATGCCTAACACCTTCTCCCGGGTTAACAGAATTCCTTATCCGGATTTCTGGTACGCAGACTGTAATATAGAGTCATTCTTTTCCTCGATTCGGGATTAAATTTGGTGACTTGGGACACCCTAAATCTCCCAAGTGGCGACTCTGAAATAATTAAACCAATCCCGTTTCGATTGTCCTTTAATTGGAAAAAACTCCCCCTGCGCCCCTCGGGTGCGGAAAATGGAGGTGTGACAGCTCTGGCGACTCTGCTGGGGAAGGTAAACCCAGAACCACTGGTTCAGGGTTAAGAATTCGAGCTTAGTGTAATTGTTATTATTTGGCTTTATTTATTATCTGATTTTATTACATGTTTTGAGCCTAATGTGCTAAATGCTGCTTTTACTGCTTTGATATTGTTTGAACTGTACATATAAACTGTGCCGAAACCCTTCTCTTCTCTCTTGAGGAGCGCACGCTGGTCGTGGCTTCTTTCTGTTAGTGTCATATGCCAAAATAGAACGAGGATTCGGAGGAGTTGCAAAATCGGATGGCCTTTTGGTTACCGGTACACAGCTCCCATCCTTGGCTCGAGTTGTCCGCTCGGGTAAGCCAGGTCTAGAACAAACACCCAGGTTCTGAACTTAGTATAACAAAGCCACATGCCGGATCCCTAGTAGGAACGTTTATTTGCATCATGTGCATTTGACTTAGGGGACTCAACACAGGGGTTGGGTCCGTCTAGGACAAGCAACCTGAAAATAATAGACCATCTTTGGCATCCTATGTGCTACATGTTATATTTATTCAAGGGTGAATGAGTCATTTGGCGGACAAATGATATTTGCGGACAAATGACACTTCTTATCATGCTGATCACGTTAAATAAGAAAGTTGCACGATTTTTTATTAAGCATGCTATTATATTAATCAAAGCATGGGGAACATTTGTGGAATCCAAGAAGCCTTGGAATTCCCTATGTCCCCCACGCTTGCTTTTTGGGAAAGCACATGGGGAACATTTGTGGAATCCAAGAAGTCTTGGAATTCCCATATGTCCCCCACGCTTCATATGTTGGGAAAAGCGCATGGGGAGCATTTGCGGAATCCAAGAAGTCTTGGAAATCGTTATGTCTCCCATGCCACATTTTGGAAAGAAATAATAAATATAAAAAATAAAAATACAAATAAAAACAAAGCATGAAAATTCAAAAAAGATTTTGTATGTTGTCATCATTTTCCACATATAAGAAAATCGTGAAAAAGGGAGAAAATAACAGCATAGAAGTCCGAGTAGAGTCGAAACTCTGCCGAAATTTTAAAAATGAAAAAATGTCTTGTTAGTTTTCTATATTAAAAGCAAAGGAAAAAAAAAATCATCATCGTTCTGTCTGTTTTTTTTTTAAAAATATTAAAGAAAATAGTTTGTTTTGCCATTAAATGAAAATGAAAAAGAGTTTGGTTTTTTTTTAAAAAAATGTTTTATTTTATTTTATTTTTCTTGTCTATGAAAATGCCAGAAATAAAAATAAAAAGAGTCCGGCGTGGAATGTGATTTTATTATTTGTTCCAAAAATAAGTATATATATAATCCAAAAAAAATTCAAAAGAAAGTTCAAAATTCAAAAAGATAAAATAGATAAATAAAAATCCGAAAATATTTTGATTCTTCTTTAGAAAATTCAAAATTCAAAAATATTTTCTTCTTTTCTTTAGAATAAAAAAAACGAAAATTCAAAAAATATTAGTCTTTCTTTTAAAAAGAAAATCAATCAAAAAATAATATTTCCTTGCTTCTTTTAAAGTAGTTCTTTTAAACGAAAATTCAAAAAGAGTTAGTTCATCTGCTTATTATTATTTGCCTACTTATTCTTATTTGACCGAACTACGCGGGTTTGATTCTCACCGGATGTGAGATACGTAGGCAACCCTCATCGGGTCCAACCCCACCTTCTCAAAAAAGAAGGAATGTTTTATGTTTTTCGTTAATTTGTTTGTTTGTTATGAATGAAAAATAATAGTCTATTTGATTGTTGTGGGAAAAATATGGGAAAAATAATAAAAACAAAAAAAATATAGAAAATGGAAAAGGGTCCTCTCAAAAATAGTTTATTCGCCCGAACTACGCGGGTTTGATTCTCACCGGATGTGAGATACGTAGGCAACCCTCATCGGGTCCAACCCCACCTTTTGCTAAAATAGCTAAAAATCAAAAATAATAACAAAAAATACATGTCAAATTTTAGTTTTTGTCATAAAGAAGTCGGGTGACGCTGTTTTATCAAGACATAGCCGAATGTTCCCGAAAGGGACGCCGGAAGGCTGACTTTGCATAAACAGCCACCTTTGGGTCATTTTAAGATTTGGTCCAGTTGACCCACACAGCCTTAAAAATCTTCGTCCCCGAGACGTTGACAGGTCGTGTTTGCAATATTGAGTTTCCTATTTTTGAAAAAAAAAACAATAAAAGAGTCATAACTAAGTCAGGTGATTCTGCTTTGTCATAAATAGCCGAATGTTCCCGAAAGGGACGCCGGAAGGCTGACTTGGCATAAACAGCCACCTCTGGGTCATTTTGAGATATGGACCCACACAGCCTTAAAAAGCTTCATCCCCGAGACGCTGAAGGGTCGTGTTTTGCAACACCAAGTTTTTATCATAATTTGAAAAAAAAACAAAGAGTCAATGGTCGGGTGAATGCCATTTGGATGTTTAGTCAAAAAAAAAAAGAAAAAAAATATGAAAAAGTAAAATAAGCCGAGCCAGTTTCGGCCGCGTCTTAAACCGTTCTTGCCGAAATAGCCTTAGAGTATCTTTCAGTTGTCGAAAGGCTATTTTCGTAAAAGAATGGGCAAGTTTGTAAAGTGTCAAAATAATCCTCCCCGGCCTCAAAATTCATGTGAAATTTGGAAGGGGCCGCATTTGCAAAAATAACCGTTTGGTTGCATTTGTCGAACAGAGAAAGGGAGCTGGAATTTTGTTTTTGAGTCTACCGATCTTTTGATTAGAACATGCGGGTTGTTTGATTTTCAAGTTTGTAGGTCATCTTTAAACCTTTGAAACCCAGTTTGTTTTAATATGAAAGTGAAAAGAAAAAATGTTCATTATTGCTTATCTTTTATTGGTCCGAACTACGCAAGGTCTGATTCATGCGGGGTCATGATACGTAGGCAATCTCCATAAGATTCGACCACAACAAAAAGAGAAAAAAAAAAAGAAGAAATGAAAAAAAAAATGAAAAAAAGACAGAAAAAAGAGAATGAAAAAATGATGAAAAAATGAAAAAATGAAAAAAAGAAAAAAGAAAGAAAAAAAAATTGAAAAAAAATCGAAAAAAAAAAATCGAAAAAAGAGAAAAAGAAAAAAGATGTTGTCAATAATAAGGACCGACTGAGTCCATTCTAACCTGTTTGTTTTGCAAATAAAATTAAGGTGGTTGGTTTGTGGTAAGCCAGACAGTGACACCCAGAATCCTTTACTTGCACCTCATGATGCACACTCTGCGAGGATCAGGCCTGATGACAGAAGCATTCGAATCCTGTTGGAAACTTGTTGACGGAGATATTGAAGCTGGTAATGGTCTTGACAATACTAATGCAAAACTCAGTGGCTAAGATGCCAAGTTTGATAAAGTGGGAGGACGCTCCGTTCCTGGGTTAGCAAGAGAGAAGCTTGTGGTGGCTTATTTTGTTGTCATTTCTGTTGTCCGGATTATTAAGGTTGTAATGTGGATTTTGTCCTGTGTCAAACCTTCTTATCTTTTCCTTTTTGTCATATCAGTTTTAAGTTTTGTCCAGTTTGTTTAGGATTTTTATTCCGGTTTGTTTTTATTTTTTCAAACCCTTTCACCGGTACTCTAATACAAAATCCGGTCTTCTATTTATATCCAGTCATCTTTTGTTTAGTCCTTATGTCATTTTTATTCAGCACCGATTCTAGTGACATGACATGCGCACACACTTTGGGCCTAGTCTTTAAAGTTAATCATAAAACCCTGTAAAGGCGATCAGACCATTTAAAGAAAATAAGAACGGTTTGAGATTATTCAGAGCCCGAGTCATGTGGAACTAGGGGCAAGTTAAGCACAAAGAAAACCGTTAAAAGAAAGATTCGCCTAAATTGGCATGAGGGTCGTTCATAATAATGAGAATGAGAGTGTCGTCCAACGGTGTTTTAGAAGTGACAAATAAACAAACAGATGTTGAATATAATTGTCAAGTCCGGCACCATCGGAAGAGACTATAAATCTATTGTTTAATTGTGTTGTTTGCACTTGGCATGTTTTGAGGACTGGAATGACGAAGGCATTTTGTTGTGCTACCCAAACACTTTATCCTTCGTTAACCCCTTTTGGGCCTTATTTATTTTCTTTCATACCCCTCGTTCGGAATCAGTAGCAACGAAAAAGAAGAAAAAAAGAGAAAGAAAGAAAACAACAAAACGAAAAGAGAGAAAAAAAAGAGAAAAAGAAAAGAAAAGAAATTGATAACAAAGAGAAAAAAAGAAAATCAAATGAAAAGAGGAATTGGGAACTACGTTTGACCTGATTCCTCGAAGAGGATACGTAGGAGCTTCACGGCTCGGTCATAGTTTTGAAAAATGAAAAAAAAAATCATCAATTAAAATATCCCCAAGCAAGAAACTGGGGCAAAAGTTGCGTTTGATGTAAATAAATCTAATTCCGAATGTTGTAATTAATAACCCAAAATTAATGCATTTTTGAGCCTTTTAATACCCTTTCTTTCTAGCCCTATCCAAAACCCACATTACGGTCCAAAGAAAGACCTTCCGATCAGTCTTCAAAAGATGCCAAGTTAGACAAATGAAGAGTCTTACCGGCGAACATAACATTCTGTTCCACAGCAGAAAGGACTCTAATCTCCAGCGGAAAGAGTCATACCGGCGATACTCCAAATCCCCAGCTGGAAAGTGATACAAATGAGAGAGTCTTATCGGTGAAAACCTTCACAGGCACCATAGGGCGATGAAAGCTGAGAGAAGAACCCAAAAATGAGAGAGACTTGATAGTGAAAACCCTCCGGGCACTACAAGTCGAATAAGATTGAGAATAAGATGGGGAATCGCCAATTAAAGATCTTGAAAGATGATTGACGGTAAATGATAGGCCACATACGCATGTCATGGCCATTAGAGTCGGTATCTGCATTTGATAGGGTTTTTATTTATAGTTTCTTTTGTCAAAGAGTCATGTTTTTTCCTTTGTCTTTTTATTCTGTTCCCTTTTATCTTTTTCCTTTCATAGAAAATCCCCAATAGAGTCTGTCTGGTCAGAACAAGTACGAAATGACTTCAAATAGGCCATCAGCTTTCCAAAATGAGATCTGACTAGTACATCCAAGTGGTATAGTCAGCAGGGAACAAACGCGAAGCCAGTGTCAAAAAGGTATCCCCAGCAAAAGGGAATTGACAGAAGGATTGACAAGCATCAAGAGGGATACCGTTGCCTTTATCAAAAGTTATAAACCTCAAGGCCAAGGCCCATGGACAAAGCAAGGAAAGCAGTGAGCATGATTTGGCGAAATCCATACTAGACTAAAAGGTCGGGGAAATGCCAGTTTCCGAGCTATGCCACAAAAGAAGAGGGATATCCCCAGCAGAAAGGGATTGTACCCAGCAAATAAAATCGTCCCCAACAAGTTGTGCAACGCAAAGCAAAGAAGGAAAAAAGGAAAAGCCATCCCGTTGGGAGTATCACAACCAACCACCGCGTTTTAAACTAACAATTTTGTTTGATTTGAAACAGGTAAAGGAAATGGCATTGATGCCAGAACTGCACGCCACAAGGGATATTATCAAACTGGGGAAGAAAATTTTCCTTCCATTTAGAAATTTTTTTGGAAGTCAGGTACCCCCAGCTGATAACGTTTTACCCCCCAACAGGTACGACTCTCAAGGGAGGTAGTCTTCGAAGGAAGAAACTATGAATAAAAAATAAAAAAAAGAATAAAAAAAAAAGAAGAATAAAAAGATAATAATGAAAAAAGAGGGAAAATGCATCCCAATCCCCAGCATGTATTCGAGGTAAGACATTTTCAAGTCTTAAGGATATTTTGGGTTCATCCGCCCTCAAATAGGATATGTTGGGTTCATCCGCCCTCAAATAGGATATGTCGGGTTCATCCGCCCTCAAATAGGATCTGTCGGGTTCATCCGCCCTCAAATAGGATATGTTGGGTTCATCCGCCCTCAAATAGGATATGTTGGGTTCATCCGCCCTCAAATAGGATATGTCGGGTTCATCCGCCCTCAAATAGGATCTGTCGGGTTCATCCGCCCTCAAATAGGATATGTCGGGTTCATCCGCCCTCAAATAGGATCTGTCGGGTTCATCCGCCCTCAAATAGGATATGTTGGGTTCATCCGCCCTCAAATAGGATATGTCGGGTTCATCCGCCCTCAAATAGGATATGTCGGGTTCATCCGCCCTCAAATAGGATCTGTCGGGTTCATCCGCCCTCAAATAGGATATGTTGGGTTCATCCGCCCTCAAATAGGATATGTCGGGTTCATCCGCCCTCAAATAGGATCTTATTTTCAAAGTTATTGTTGAAGACAGGCGCCCACCTGAATAACGAGATGAATACATTTCTGTCTTTTCATTTTTGTTCTGGGTCACCCACCAGTATAATGCGGGAATACATTTCTGTCTTTTCATTTCTGTTCTAGGTCACCCACCAGTATAATGCGGGCATATCATGTTTCATATCTTTACCACCAGGCGCCCACCTGTATAACGAGAGGAATACATTTTGTTGAATCCAGGCGCCCACCTGTATAACGAGAGGAATACATTTCAGTCTTTTATTTCAAGCGTTGAAGTTGGGAGCCCGCCCAGATAACAGAGGCATACATTCAGTCTTTTTATTTTAAGTGTTGAAGTTGGGAGCCCGCCCAGATAACAGAGGCATACATTCAGTTTTTTTTACTTTTAAGTGTTGAAGTTGGGAGCCCGCCCATAATAACAGAGGAATACATTCAGTCTTTACTTTTAAGTGTTGAAGTTGGGAGCCCGCCCAGATAACAGAGGCATACATTCAGTCTTTACGTTTCAAGTATTGAAGTTGGGAGCCCGCCCAGATAACAGAGGCATACATTCCACGTCTTTACCCATAGGAGATGCATTTCCTCCTAAGTTTGTTTCAGTTTCACCATAGGAGATGCATTTCCTCCTAAGTTTGTTTTAGTTTTACCCATATGAGATGCATTTCCTCCTAAGTTTGTTTTAGTTTCACCCATAGGAGATGCATTTCCTCCTAAGTCTATTTCACCCAATAGGAGACGCACTTCCTAAAAAGTTTCACCAATAGGAGACGCACATCCTAAGTTGAGTTTCACCGATAGGAGACGCACTTCCTAAGTTAAGTTTTACCAATAGGAGACGCACTTCCTAAAAAGTTTCACCAATAGGAGACGCACTTCCTAAGTTCAGTTTCACCCATAGGAGACGCACTTCCTAAGTCCATTGTACCAATAGGAGACGCACTTCCTAACCTAAGTTTCACAAGTAGGAGACGCACTTCCTAAAAAGTTTCACAAGTAGGAGACGCACTTCCTAAAAAGTTTCACCAGTAGGAGACGCACTTCCTAAGCCAGTTCCACCAATAGGAGACGCACTTCCTAAAGCAGGTTTCATCAATAGGAGACGCACTTCCTAAAGCAAGTTTCACCAGTAGGAGACGCACTTCCTAAGCAAGTTTCACCAGTAGGAGACGCACTTCCTAAGCAAGTTTCACCAGTAGGAGACGCACTTCCTAAGCAAGTTTTATCAATAGGAGACGCACTTCCTAAGATAAGTTTCACCAGTAGGAGACGCACTTCCTAAGTTCAGTTTCACCAATAGGAGACGCACTTCCTAAAAATATTTCACCAGTAGGAGACGCACTTCCTAAGCAAGTTTCACCAGTAGGAGACGCACTTCCTAAGCAAGTTTTATCAGTAGGAGACGCACTTCCTAAGATCAGTTTCACCATAGGAGACGCACTTCCTAAGTTTCAGTTTCACCAATAGGAGACGCACTTCCTAAGATATGTTTCACCATAGGAGACGCACTTCCTAAAGTTCAGTTTCACCATAGGAGACGCACTTCCTAAAGTTCAGTTTCACCATAGGAGACGCACTTCCTAAGTTCAGTTTCACCATAGGAGACGCACTTCCTAAGTTCATTTCACCCATAGGAGACGCACTTCCTAAGTTTAGTTCTACCAATAGGAGACGCACTTCCTAAGTTCAGTTTTACCATTAGGAGACGCACTTCCTAAGAATAGGTTCACCAATAGGAGACGCACTTCCTAAGTTGATTTCACCAATAGGAGACGCACTTCCTAAGCTAAGTTTTACCAATAGGAGACGCACTTCCTAAGCTAAGTTTCACCAGTAGGAGACGCACTTCCTAAGCAAGTTTCACCAGTAGGAGACGCACTTCCTAAGCAAGTTTCACCAGTAGGAGACGCACTTCCTAAGCAAGTTTTATCAGTAGGAGACGCACTTCCTAAGATAAGTTTCACCAGTAGGAGACGCACTTCCTAAAAATATTTCACCAGTAGGAGACGCACTTCCTAAGCAAGTTTCACCAGTAGGAGACGCACTTCCTAAACAAGTTTTATCAATAGGAGACGCACTTCCTAAAGTTCAGTTTCACCATAGGAGACGCACTTCCTAAGTTCATTTCACCCATAGGAGACGCACTTCCTAAGTTTAGTTCTACCAATAGGAGACGCACTTCCTAAGTTCAGTTTTACCATTAGGAGACGCACTTCCTAAGAATAGGTTCACCAATAGGAGACGCACTTCCTAAGTTGATTTCACCAATAGGAGACGCACTTCCTAAGCTAAGTTTTACCAATAGGAGACGCACTTCCTAGATCCATTGTACCAATAGGAGACGCACTTCCTAAGAATAGTTTCGCCCAGTAGGAGACGCACTTCCTAAGAACAGTTATCCCCAATAGGAGACGCAATTCCTAAGTTTATTGTACCCATAGGAGACGCACTTCCTAAGTTTATTGTACCCACAGGAGACGCAGTTCCTCAAAGTTTAGTTTTACCCGTAGGAGACGCACTTCCTAATCGAGATTTTATTCATAGGAGATGCACTTCCTAGTTTCTAGTCACTGAAGTTTTCACCCTTAGGAGACGCACTTCCTAGTTTAGCTCATTCCGATTCAACCATAGAAGACACACTTTCTAGTTTGAGTCGTTGAGATTTTTATTTTAGCAGACACATTTGCTAGCAAGAGTTTTGATTTTACTCAGAGGAGATGCACATCCTAGCCTAGTCTTTAGTTTACTCTCATCATTGCATCAGTAGTGTAAGTGAGTTACAATTTTGCTAACGACTCACAAATCTTCCCAGTACAAACTGGGTTAGAAAAGTTTGTTTGTTTTGTTTGTTTTGATTGTCAGGGACCCGCCTGTAGAACGGAGGTTGTTGCGTGTCGAAGATAGAAGAAGTCAGGAGTCCGCCTGTAGAACGGAGAAACATGTTTCAAGATCAAGCAGTGACCCACTGGAAAGCAGAAGGTTACAACAAAAATCCCCAGCACTCAATCCAAGATAGAAGCAACAAGAAGCTCGCCCCAAGAATGCAAGTCAACAGTCTGGGATGATCAACAGAAGCTGGTCACCAAAAAACAAAAAAAAACATGAAGAAAAAGAGGAAAAAAAAAAAGAACCCAAATTACGGAAGTGGAGAACAAATGTGGTCTGCTCAAGAACTAGCACCTACAACTAGCAAGTATCAAGGTTCAGATCCAAAGTCTGTATGAAGCACCATTCAAGACTCGAGACCAAGTTTCAGAAGACTTAAGAGATAGGAATCCTTGTAACTAGTAGCTGATAGGCTTAGTTAGTCTTTTTTCAGTTTTCATTTTTGTTGTAATGACAGGACCGCGGACCGGAACCTCAACGGAACGGCACCTCGATCGGCTCTTCACCTCGGTACACTTCACTATCTCTCTCATTCCCGAACTACACGTGGCCTGATTCCTGTATAACCAAGGATATGTAGGCAGCTCAGATACCAGGGCTCGGTCACATTCCCTCCCTTTCCTTAAGTGTAGTCCGTCCAAGTAATGGTCGGGTCAAAAACACGTCTAGTCGTTCTTTGTCGGAAAACTCTTCGTGTTTCCAGTCAAAGAGGGGCAGCTGTAAGCACGTGATTTTTGACCCTCCCCGAGAATTTTCACATTTTTAGCGTGAATATGTGAAATTGGGTCTAGTATAGCTATTTTAACTATTTTTACTTTATTTCGTTGCAAAAAGAAAAATTTCAAAAAAATATATATATAAATTTTAGTTTATGTATCTCTCATAAACTTGAAAAATATAAAAATTGCACTTTATTTTGGTACTTTATATAAATTCGAAAATTACAAAAAATATAATTCTATTAATGTTTTGTAGTCGTTTTAATTTTGGAAAAATACAAAAAAATATTACTTTTATTTTTGTCTTTATTAAAAAAATGAAAATTACAAAAAAATAGTTTTATTAATATTCTATAGTCATTTTTAACTTTGAAAAATGCAAAAATATTACCTCATATTTTATCTTAATATTTAAAAACGAAAATTACAAAAAATAGTTTTATTTTGTAGCTATTTTAAATCTTGAAAAAATATTTTAAAAAAAAAAAAGATATAGTTTTGTTTAAATACTAGTCTTATTTTTGGTAGTTATTTTGCTTACATAGGACTAGTTAAGCAACGTGTTCCTATTTCTCGGGTCCGGGCAAAAGAATAATATTCGGGTTCAAACTACCCGGTTTTAGGCCTAATTTTTGGACCTAGCCCATAATAACCGTGTCCAGGACACGTGGGGAACCCCACCACGCGTGGGGAACATATGCCTTGAACCCCACCACGCGTGGGCTCATTTTTCTGGGCAAACCATGTCAAATACACGGACTAACACATTTGACAAAGGGAGGGTTTTTGAATTTTTGAAAGGAGAGTACTGTACACTCGTCTTCTTCCTCAAGAGGAAAAGGAAAACCCTACTGACGAGAACAGACCAAAAACCCTACAAAAAAAAACCCACGACCAAACCTACCCATCCCCAGTCCGTCGACCACGAAGCCTCTCAAACGACCACCCTCGTTCCACCCCAAAAACACTCCATCTTCGACCCTCCGTCAAAACCCAACCAGCCCGCCTCCATGAACGACCACCCAACTCCTCCAGCGTCGACCACCATCTCCTCACGTCGCCACCAGCCTCCTCAGTGTCGTCACCCCCACCAAACACTCCATCGTCGACCCTCCGTCAAAACCCAACCAGCCCGCCTCCATGAACGACCACCCAACTCCTCCATCGTCGACCACTGCCCAAACAGCCCGTCACACCTCCCCCCCGTCGTCGAACATTGTCGTGGGCCCCACAGACGTCGACCAAACAGTCCGTCAGTGAGGTCGAGTCGAAGTCGAGCTCCCGACCAAAGTTCAAAAGTTGAGTCGAGGTCCGGTTCGTCGATTTTGTTCCGGGGTTTTCTTTGTTGTTCCTTGTTCAGTGAAGTCCGGTTCGAGTTCCGTAGGAAGCACTGTTTGTCGTTCTAGGATTGTCGAGGTTCGAAAGTTGGTGTTCTTCGTCCTTTGTTTCATTTCATTCAATTTGCATATTATGGTTCAAGGCAATAAATGAAAATATCCTATATTTATGAATGTCAACGATGCAATTTTTGTTGTTGTGTTAAAAAATGGTATTTTATGTTTAGTTACTGCATGCTTAAAGTAAATATGAGCATATGAACGAGGTTATTCTATTTTTCATTTTTACCATGGATATTATTACCTGTTAGAATCGTTTTTTTTGTTTAATCTCGGATGGCTTCACTAGTAGGAAATCGTAGTTGTTTTAAGTTTGCCCTTAAATAGTAAAAATGAGACGAGCCTCGCAAAAAATAAAAAAAATAAAAAAGAAAAAATGCACAAGCCGCGGGGCCCTCTAAATGTATATATTAAATACTTAGATTCCGGGACGGGCCGTTTAGTAAGTTTCACGGCCCTACCCAAAATAATAATGCGCTAGTTGCTTCAGGCGCGCCTTTAATAATTTAATTCTCCTAAACTCGGGTGCACATTTATGTGACCCAAATCTAAATCTCAGCGAAATCGAAATGTGTCTCTAATCACGGGTGCATTGACTGTGACGTGGTTTGAGATGCATTTTCATGACGTTGCAAATTCATTTTTAAAAATAAGAATGAGATGAGCCTCACCGAATAAAAACACAAATTGCGGGGCCCTCAGTAAATACTTGTTTAAAATTACTTAGAATTCAGGAGGGTCGTTTAGCGAATTTCACGACCTCCGCAAAATAATAATGCGCTAGTTGCTTTAGGCGCGCCTTTAATAATTTAATTTTCTTAAACTCGGGTGTGCATTTCATGCGACCCAAATCCAAATCCTAAAACATCAAATAAAATATGTTTCGGATTGTGGGTGCATTTCATGTGACACAGTCCAAAGATATATTTTAAGCGATGTTCACATTCCTAAAAAATAATGATAATAAAGCGGTAAAAGATAAAATTTGCACATGGTTCATAATTGTATTAAAAATCAGATAAATAAGCCGAATATAACAGTTGAGCGACCGTGCTAGAACCACGGAACTCGGGAATGCCTAACACCTTCTCCCGGGTTAACAGAATTCCTTATCCGGATTTCTGGTACGCAGACTGTAATATAGAGTCATTCTTTTCCTCGATTCGGGATTAAATTTGGTGACTTGGGACACCCTAAATCTCCCAAGTGGCGACTCTGAAATAATTAAACCAATCCCGTTTCGATTGTCCTTTAATTGGAAAAAACTCCCCCTGCGCCCCTCGGGTGCGGAAAATGGAGGTGTGACAATTGGTACAAGTTTGAATAAGGTTTTGGGATATGCTGGTGCCTTTGGTTGAGGTCCTGGGGGCCTCGGGTGAGTTTCGGAGGGTTGAACGGATCATTTTAAGTTGAAGAAAATTGTAGATTTTGGTTTCAGTTGTTGCCGGTATTTTACTCTTCGCATTCGCGAGTGGACCCTCGCGTTCGTGAAGAGTCAGTTGAGGAAGGTGGAATTTAAGCCTTCGCATTCGCGAGGAAGGCTATGCGTTCGCGAAGGTCTAAGGGTTTGTGCATCGCATTCGCGGGGGAGGAGTCGCATTCGCATAGAGCAAAGAGGGCAGCTGAGCTTCTGTGGATTTTATTCATTGCGTTCGCGAGAGGCGGAACGTGATCACGAAGATTGGTCTGAGAAAAGCATCACATTTGCGATGGGGATGTCGCAATCGCGAAAGAGGAAAATTGATCAAAGTTAATTTATGCTTCGTGAATGCGAGGCTTTGACCGCGTTCGCGAAGAAGGATTTCAGGCCTGGGCAGAAAGTTTAAAAGGTCATCTTGTCCGTGGATGTGGGGTTTATTTCTTCCATTATTGGTCGTTTTTGGAGCTATTTGAAGGAGATTGAAGAGGGATTCAAGGAGAATCACCTGGAGGTAAGAATTTTGGACTTAAAACTCTATTCTATTGTGAAATCTACCTAATAAATCATGGAATCTAAGCCTAAAATTGAGGAATTTGGGCTTGAGATTAAGAGACTTTAGAATTAGAATTTGAGGGGTCATTTGGACTCCGATTTCAGTGTTCTTGGTATGGATGGACTCATAGGAGGATAAGGATTCCGTTGATGTGATTTTTATCGAGTTTCGAGATGCGGGCCCGGGGTCGGGTTTGGCCAATTTCAGGATTTTTGGTATAATTTGATTATTTTCGTTTGGGCTTCGTTCCCTTAGCATATTTTGACGTCGTGATTCTGATTTTGAATAGATTCGACACGAGTGGAGGCCAATTCGAAGGGAAAATGCATCGCAGAGTAGTATTTTCACCGGTTTGAGGTAAGTAACCATCGTAAATCTGGAACTAAGGGTACAAACCCCGGTATTTGACTTGTTTTGATAAATACGGTGACACACATGCTAGGTGACCAGCGTGTGGGCATGCACCGATTAGGATTGTGACTTGGTCCGTCCCGTAGCGACTATTGAGCCACGTATTTGATTTGAAACCTTATGATATTCCGTACTTTAGTTATTTATACTGTATTATAGGTTGTATGCCATGTTTGGGGCCTTATGCGGACATGTTGATTCCCTTAAGGACATTTTTACTGTTCTTCCTCACTTTATTTGTTGAAAGCATATCCTCAGTCATGTTTTACCTATTTAAATGTTTAAAACTAGTTTTATCACTCCACTTCTAATTGTGAAGACTGTTTGGGCTGAGTTCCGTAACTTCTATTGTTATGCCCAAGAGGCTGTGAGGTTAATGACTGAGAGAGGTTGAGAACCTAATAGTGAGGATTTTATATGTATATATTATGGATCGGGTTGCACGCCGCAACGATATATATATTGGATCGGGATGCACGCCGTAGCGATATATATATAGGATCGGGCTGTGCGTTGCAGCGATATGATTCTTGGGCTGTAGGAGCCCTTCCGGAGTCTGTACACCCCCAGTGAGTGTAGTTGACTATAAATTATGGATCAGGCTGCACGTCGCAATGGTTACTATGATTTCTATTATTATAAGATGTTAATGAGCCTGAGTGTTGAGAGTGAGTACTGAGTGACGAGAGTGAGTCATGAGTGACTGAGAGGCTGCCCGAGACGCCGTATTTTGAGTGATACCTTGCCCGAGGGGTCCAGTTATGATATTTTTATTGATTTCACTCTTCTTTTAAAAACAAGCCTCTGTTGGAAAAATTGCTAAGTATATGATTTCAAGTGTTTAAACTGAATTTGATGATTTTACAACGAAACTGGTTTTAAACTGTGAAGTTGACCTGTTATTCTGTTGTTTATTCAGGAATATGATTTTTAACTACTCGCCACTGCTTTCAGACCTTATTTACTTTAGTTACTTACTGATTTGGCATACTCACGTTACTCCCTGCACCTTGTGTGTAGATCCAAGTGCCCGAGTGGCAGAGTGAGGGTCCTCAGCTGATCCAGAGGTTGCCGGAGATTTCAAGGTAGCTGCATGGCGTCCGCAGTCCTGTTTTCTCCTTCCTATCTTATACTTTTCCGCATTTTCTAGACTTATGTTGTATCAGATAGTCAGTTATGTAGTAGAGGCTCTAGACTCGTGGCACCTGATATTTGGGGCTGTAGTTTTCATGTTTATTTGACTTCCGCATATGAAATTGTGTTTTAAACGCTTAATATGGGAATTTGGTATTTAAACCTGTGTTAGAAAATGGTTTTATAAAAGGAATTTGTTGTAGTTAATGGTTTGGGTTGGCTTGGCTAGTAATGTGATAGGCGCCATCACGACCGGGTAATTGGGGTCGTGACAAGTTGGTATCAGAGACTAGGTTACATAGGTCTCGCGAGTCATGAGCCGGTTTAGTAGAGTCTCGCAGATTGGTACGGAGACATCTGTATTTATCCTTGAGAGGCTGCAGAACCTTTAGGAAAAACTTCATATTCTTGAAATTCTTGTCGTGCGAATGTGTTGATCCGAATACTAAACTTTTGTTATTCTATTCTCTCACAGATAGTGAGGACACGTGCTACTGGGCAGGATGGACGACCGTCAGTACCACCAACTAGGACCACCAGAGGTCGAGGACACGGTCGAGGCCGTGGTAGGGGCAGAGCAGCTAGTGCAGCACCTGTAGATCCACCAGCTGCCCCAGTTCAGGATCAGGTCCCAGTTGTGGATGCTACAGCAGCACCAGCTCAGGCACCAGCTGTGCCCATTATGATTCCAGGTCTTCAGGAGGCTTTAGCTTAGATCTTATTAGTGTGTACTAGTTTGGCTCAGGCGGTTTCAGTTACTATGGCCGCAGCTACTTCTCAGGCTGGGGGAGGCACCCAGACTCCCGTTGCTCGCACACCTGAGCAGGTTAGGGCACCTCCAACCCAGCCAGTTGCACCAGCTCAAGAGTTTGTGGTACCAGCTATGCCGGATGACGAGCAACATCGACTAGAGAGGTTTGGTAAACTCAAGCCTCCGACTTTTAGCGGTGCAGAGGGTGAGGATGCCTAGGGGTTCTTGGATAAGTGCTAGAGGATGCTTCGTACAGCGCGTATTCTAGAGACCAGTGGTGTGGCTTTTACTACCTTTCAATTTTCTGGGGCTGCCTTCACTTGGTGGGAGGCGTATGAGAGGCGTAGGCCTGTTGGTGTAGCGCCCCTTACTTGGCAGCAGTTCTCTGTTCTCTTTTTGGAGAAGTATGTGCCACAGTCTCGCCGAGAGGATCTGCATGGGCAGTTCAAGCAGTTGTGTCAGGGAGAGATAACTGTGACGGAGTATGAGATGCAGTTCTCCGAGTTAGCCCGTCATGCGGTTTGGTTGGTTCCCACAGATCGAGAGAGGATCAGGAGGTTTGTTGATGGCCTTACATATCAGCTTCGGATTCTCATGACAAGGGAGAGGGTGACAAGTGCTACCTTCGAGGAGGTTGTTGACATCGCCCGTGAGATTAACTCATTTTGCCGCCAGGAGCGAAAGGAGAGGGAGGCCAAGAGGCCTCGGGGATTTGGTAGCTTTAGTAGTGCTCCTTCGAGGGGTTAGTTCCAGAAGGGCAGAGGCTGCCCATTCAGACAGGCTCATTCAGCTCGCCCAGGTTATCGTGGGGCATCATCGGGTCATGGTTCTCACAGTTTTCATCAGGGCCACTCATCACTTAGTGCCCTTCCAACCCAAAGTTCGTCCCGTGCTCCATCAGCTCAGGGTTCTTCCATGCCAGGTCCTTCTACTGGTCATTCCTGTGCCAGGGGTTCCCTTCAGTCCCCATCTCCAGTACCGGGGAGTTGTTATGAGTGTGGAGAGTTTGGGCATTTTAGGAGGCAGTTTCCTCGTCTTCATGATGGTCAGTCTCAGCAGAGGGGTCAGCCCTCGACTTCTGCTCCAGTTACTCACCACCCGCCCAGCCAGCTAGGAGTGGAGGTCAGTCAGCTAGAGGTCTCCCTAGAGGGGGAGGTCGATCAGGTGGTGGTCAAGCTCATTTCTATGCCCTCCCAGGTAGACCAGATATTGCTGCTTCAGATGCCATGATTTCAGGTATTGTTTCAGTATGCCACAGAGATGCCTCTATATTATTTGATCCCGGTTCCACCTTTTCTTATGTGTCATCATACTTTTCCTGTTATCTAGATACGCCCCGTGAGTGTCTTGTTTTGCGTGTTCATGTATGTACTCTAGTGGGCGATACTATTGTTGTAGACCGTGTGTACCGGTCGTGTGTGGTAACTATTGGGGGTCTGGAGACCTGAGTGGATCTTTTATTACTGTGTATGGTGGATTTCGATATCATTTTTGCATGGACTGGTTATCTCTGTGTCATGCTATTCTCGACTGTCATGCCAAGACAGTCACATTGGCTATATCGGGTGTGCCACGGGTTGACTGACGAGGTTGGACTGATTATGTTCCCAGTAGAGTGATCTCATTCTTGAAGGCCCAGCGTATGGTTGGGAAGGGATGTCTTTCGTATCTAGCCTTTGTGAGGGATGTCAGAGCTAAGACTACCGGTATTGATTCTGTCCTAGTTGTGAGGGATTTTCCCAATGTGTTTCCTATAGACCTGTCGGGCATGCCACCGGACAGGGATATTGATTTTGGTATTGACCTGGTTCCGGGCACTCAGCCCATTTCTATCACATTGTATCGTATGGCACCAGCGGAGTTGAATGAGTTAAAAGAGCAGCTTCAGGAACTCCTCGATAAGGGATTCATTCGGCCTAGTGTGTCACCTTGGGGTGCGCCAATTCTATTTTTGAAGAAGAAGGATGGCATAATGAGGATGTGCATTGATTATATGCAATTGAACAAAGTAACAATTAAGAACAAGTATCCTTTGCCTCGCATTGATGATTTATTCGACCAGCTTCAGGGAGCGAGAGTGTTCTCCAAGATTGATCTTCGTTCAGGTTATCACCAGTTGAAGATCAGGGACTCAGATATTCTTAAGAAAGCTATCAGGACCCGATATGGTCATTATGAGTTCTTGGTGATGTCTTTTGGGCTGACCAATGCCCCAGCAGCGTTCATGCCTTTGATGAACAACGTGTTTCGACCTTATCTCGATTCATTTGTCATAGTCTTCATTGATGATATTCTAGTATATTCGCATAGTCAGGAGGACCACGCGGAGCATTTGAGAATTGTGTTGCAGAGATTGAGGGAGGAGAAGCTTTATGCAAGATTCTCCAAGTGTGAGTTTTGGCCCAGTTCAGTGGCTTTCTCGGGGCACGTGGTGTCCAGCGAGGGTATTTAGGCTAATCCGAAGAAGATAGAGGCGGTTCAGAGTTGGCCCAGCCCGTCCTCAGCCACAGAGATTTGCAGCTTTCTTTGTTTGGAAGGCTATTACCGCCGGTTTGTTCAGGGATTCGCATCTATGGCATCGCCCTTGTTCAAGTTGACTCAGAAGGGTGTTTCATTTGTATGGTTGGACGAGTGCGAGGAGAGCTTTCAAAAGCTCAAGACAGCTTTGACCACAGCTCTAGTGTTAGTTTTGCCATCAGCTTTAGGTTCATATATTGTGTATTGTGATGCTTAGAGAGTTGGTATTGGTTGTGTATTGATGCAGGAGGGTAGAGTTATTGCTTATGCTTCACGTCAGTTGAAGCCCCATGAGAAGAACTACCCCGTTTATGATTTGGAGTTGGCTACCATAGTTAACGCGTTGAAAATTTGGAAGCATTACTTGTATGGTGTGTCTTGTTAGGTGTTTACTGATCATTGCAGCCTCCGGCACTTGTTCAAATAGAAGGATCTCAATTTAAGGCAGCGTAGGTGGTTGGAGTTGCTTAAAGATTATGATATCACTATATTGTACCATCCGGGGAAGGCCAATGTGGTGGCCGATGTTTTGAGCTGAAAGGCAGTGAGTATGGGGAGTTTGGCATATATTCTAGTTAGGGAGAGACCTCTTGTAGTTGATGTCCAGGCCTTGGCCAATTGGTTCGTGAGGTTAGATGTTTCGGAGCCCAGAAGGGTTTTGGCTTGTGTGGTTTCTCGGACTTCCTTATATGATCGCATCAGAGAGCGCTAGTATGATGATCCGCATTTGCTTGTCCTTAAGGACAGAGTTCAACATAATGATGCCAGGGATGTGACTATAGGTGATGATGGAGTGTTGAGGATGCAGGGCCATATTTGCGTGCCTAGTGTAGATGGACTTCGAGAGTTAATTTTGGAGGAGGCCCATAGCTCGCGATATTCCATTCATCCGGATGTCGCGAAGATGTATCAGGATTTGAGGCAGCATTATTGGTAGAGAAGAATGAAGAAAGACATTGTGGGATTTGTAGCTCGGTGTCTCAATTGTCAGCAGGTGAAATATGAGCATCAAAGACCGGGTGGCTTGCTTCATCAGATGGATATTCCCGAGTGTAAGTGGGAGAGGATCATTATGGACTTTGTTGTTGGACTTCTACGGACTTTAAGGAAGTTTGATGCTATTTGGGTGATTGTGGATCGGCTGACCAAGTCCACACACTTTATTCTTGTGTGTACTACCTATTCTTCAGAGCGGTTGGCAGAGATCTATATCCGGGAGATTGTTCGTTTGCATGGTGTCCCAGTTTCCATCATCTCAAATAGGGGCACTCAATTTACTTTGCAGTTTTGGAGGTCTGTGCAGCGAGAGTTGGGTACTCAGGTTGAGTTGAGCACAGCTTTTCACCCTCAGACGGACGGGCAGTTCGAGCGCGCTATTCAGATATTGGAGGAAATGTTGCGTGCTTGTTTCATTGATCGGAGGGTCATGGGATCAGTTTCTACTCCTTGCAGAGTTTGCCTATAACAACAGCTGTCAGTCGAGTATTCAGATGGCTCCATATGAGGCTTTGTATGGGAGGCGGTGTAGATCTCCAGTTGGTTGGTTTGAGCCGGGTGAGGCTAGGCTATTGGGGACAGACTTGGTGCAGGATGCTTTAGAAAAGGTGAAGGTAATTCAGGAGAGGCTTCGTACAGCGCAGTCGAGACAGAAGAGCTATGCTGATAGGAAGGTTCGGGATGTGTCCTACATGGTTGGAGAAAAGGTTCTGTTGAAGGTTTCATCCATGAAGGGTGTTATGAGATTTGGGAAAAAGGGAAATTGAGTCCTCGGTTCATTGGGCCTTTTGAGGTGCTTCGGAGGATTGGGGAAGTAGCTTATAAGCTTGCTTTGCCACCCAACTTGTCGAGTTTGCATCCGGTATTTCATGTTTCTATGCTCCGAAAGTATATTGGGGATTTGTCTCATGTTTTAGATTTCAGCACAGTTCAGTTGTATGATGATTTGACTTATGATTCGAAAGTTGAGGTCAAAGGATATAGCTTCAGTGAAAGTGCAGTGGAGAGGTTGGCCCGTGGAGGAGGCTACCTGGGAGACCGAGCGGGAGATGCGAAGCAGATATCATCACCTATTTGAGGCTTCAGGTATGTTTCTTTACTCGTTCGAGAACAAACGTTTGTTTAAGTTGGGGAGGATGTGACGACCCGACCAGTCGTCTTATGAATTACTGCTCTATTTCCCCATTTTTTGCTTCTTTATGCTTTGTTTATCCGTGTTATGTGGTATCGGGTTGGTCGGATCGAGTTCGAAAAGGATTTGGTAAGGTTTGAGACACTTAGTCTCTTTAAAGTGAGTTTAAGTTAGAAAAGTCCACCGGATGTTGACTTGTGTGTTAGAGGGCTTGGATGTGAGTTCCGATGATTTGGTTAGCTTCAGGAGGTGATTTGGAACTTAGAAGTGTGATTGGAATGAGTTTTGGAGGTTCGGAGTAGATTTAGGCTTGAATTGGCGATATCAGATTATTGACGATTTCCGGTTGATAGGTGAGATTTTGATATAAGGGTCGGAATGGAATTCCAAGAGTTGTAGTAGTACCATTGTGTCATTTGGGACGTGTGTACAAAATTTTAAGTCATTCGGACGTGGTTTGTTCGGGTTTTGGATCAAAAGCGGAATTTAGAAGTTTTTGGAAACTTAGGCTTGAATCCGATGTGTTTTTGTCGATTTGATGTTGTTTGAGGTGTTTTGCAGATTGGTACAAGTTTAAATAAGGTTTTGGGATATGTTGGTGCCTTTGGTTGAGGTCCTGGGGGCCTCGGGTGAGTTTTGAAGGGTTGAACGAATCATTTTAAGTTGAAGAAAATTGCAGATTTTGGTTTCAGCTGTTGCTGGTATTTTAGTCTTCGCGTTCCCGAGTAGACCCTCGCGTTCGTGAAGAGTCAGTTGAGGAAGGTGGAATTTAAGCCTTCGCGTTCATGAGTAAGGCTACGCGTTCGCGAAGGGCTAAGGGTTTGTGCATCGCGTTCGCGGGGGAGGAGTCGTGTTCGCATAGAGCAAAGAGGGCAGCTGAGCTTCTGTGGATTTTATTCATCGCGCCCGCGAGAGGCGAAACGCGATCGCGAAGATTGGTCTAAGCAAAGCACTACGTTCACGATGGGGATGTCGCGATCATGAAAGAGGAAAATTGGTCAAAGTTAATTTGTGCTTCGCGAACGCGGGGCTTTAACCGTGTTAGCGAAGAAGGATTTCAGTCCTGGGCAGAAGGTTTAAAAGGTCGTCTTTTTCGTGAATGTGGGGTTTATTTCTTCCACTATTGGTCGTTTTTGGAGCTATTTGAAGGAGATTGAATAGGGATTCAAGGAGAATCACTTGGAGGAAAGAATTTTGGACTTAAAACTCGATTCTATTGTGAAATCTGCCTAATAAATCATAGAATCTAAGCCTAAAATTAAGGAATTAGGGCTTGAGATTAAGAGACTTTAGAATGAGAATTTGAGGGGTCATTTGGACTTCGATTTCAGTGTTCTTGGTATGTATGGACTCGTGGGAGGATAAGGATTCCGTTGATGTAATTTTTATCGAGTTTCGAGACATGGGCCCAGGGGTCGAGTTTGGCCAATTCTGGGATTTTTGGTATAATTTGATTATTTTCGTTTGGGCTTCGTTCTCTTAGCATATTTTGATGTTGTGATTCTGATTTTGAATAGATTCGATGCGAGTGGAAGCCAATTCAAGGGGCAAAAGCATTGCGGAGTAGTATTTTCACCCGTGTGAGATAAGTAACCATTGTAAATCCAGAACTGAGGGTACAAACCCCGGTATTTGACTTGTTTTGATAAATACGGTGACGCACGTGCTAGGTGACGAGCGTGTGGGCGTGCACCGATGGGGATTGTGACTTGGTCCGTCCGTAGCGACTATTGAGCCGCGTATTTGATTTGAAACCTTATGATATTCCGTACTTTAGTCATTTATACTATATTATGGGATGTATGCCATGTTTGGGGCCTTGTGCCAACCTGTTCATACCCTTACGGACATTTTTACTGTTTTTCCTCACTTTATTTGTTGAAAGCATATCCTCAGTCATGTTTTACCTGTTTAAATGTTTAAAACTGGTTTTATCACTCCACTTCTAATTGTGAAGACTGTTTGGGCTGAGTTCCCTAATTTCTATTGTTGTGCCCGAGAGGCTGTGAGGTTAATGAGAGAGGTTGAGAACCTAATAGTGAGGATATTATATGTACATATTATGGATCGGGCTGCACGCCATAGCGATATATATATTGGATCGGGCTGCACGCCGCAGCAATATATATATTGGATCGGGCTGCGCGCCGCAGCGATATGACGCTTGGGCTGTAGGAGCCCCTCCGGAGTCTGTACACCCCTAGTGAGCGTAGTCGATTATAAATTATGGATCGGGTTGCACGCCGTAGCAGTTACTATAATTTCTATTATTATGAGATATTAATGAGCTTGAGTGCTGAGAGTGAGTACTGAGTGACGAGAGTGAGTCACAAGTGACTGAGAGGCTGCCCGAGAGGCCGTATTCTGAGTGATACCTTGTCCGAGGGGCCCAGTTATGATATTTTTACTAATTTCACTCTTCTTTTAAAAACAAGCCTCTATTGGAAAAATTGCTAAGTATATGATTTCAAGTGTTTAAACTAAAATTGATGATTTTACGATGAAACTGGTTTTAAACTGTGAAGTTGACCTATTATTCTGTTGTTTATTCAGTAATATGATTTTTAACGGCTCGTCACTACTTTCAAACGTTATTTACTTTAGTTATTTACTGAGTTGGCGTACTCACGTTACTCCCTGCACCTTGTGTGCAGATCCAGGTGCCCGAGTGGCAGAGTGAGGGTCCTCAGCTGATCCAGAGGTTGCCGGAGATTTCAAGGTAGCTACATGGCGTCCGCATCCCTGTTTTCTCCTTCCTATCTTGTTCTTTTCCGCATTTTCTAGACTTATGTTGTATCAGACAGTCAGTTATGTAGTAGAGGCTCTAGACTCGTGACACCAGATATTTGGGGATGTGTAGTTTTCATGTTTATTTGACTTCCGCATGTGAAATTGTGTTTTAAACGCTTAATATGGGAATTTGGTATTTAAACATGTGTTAGAAAATAGTTTATAAAAGGAATTTGTTGTAGATAATGGTTTGGGTTGGCTTGCCTAGTAATGTAATAGGCGCCATCACGACCGGGTATTTGAGATCGTGACACATTTATTGCAATTACTTCTGTTGTTAGTCTTATATTAATATTCTACGTTGTTGTCCTTTATTATTTTTACTTTCTGTTGCTAGATTATATTGATATTCTGCAAATGTTTCTATGTCTATTAAGTGTCTTGACCCAACCTCATCACTACTCCACCGATCTTAGTCTTGATACTTATTGGGTACCGTTGTGGTGTACTCATACTATACTTCTGCATATTTTTGTACAAATCCAGGTACTTCTGCTCGTCCCGGACGCTAGTGAGTTGCTTCAGATTTTGCGAAGATTTCAAGGTATACCTGCTTGACACTTGCACGCCTCAGAATCACCTTCTAGTGATCATATGCTTACTATTTCTCTCGTTTCCAAACAACATTGTAAGAGAGATTCCTAGTGTATTTCAGTTGAGCTTAGGACTTTGTACCACTCATTTTGGGATTGTACGATCGTTGTTCCGTTTAGGTGTTATTATGTCATTTATCAGTTTAAATTAATAGCTTAATCATTTATTTCTGTTATATTTATCAACATGCGCTAGCCTTTTAATAATACTAGTCTTATGATATGCGCATTGCGCGTGTCCCCTATGTTATTAAGTAAACTCTTTCACAAGTTATATAAATATTATTTAAAAGTATGTTTGAGCTATAAAATAAGCGAAAGTGTTGAAAATTTCAGCATGAAAGGAGGAATTAGCATATCCCAAAGTAATACTATTTCCACCATCTCAATTTAGGTAATGGTATTTTAACTGAGCAAGAGTTTAAAAAATAAATAAATTTAAATTACGTTCCCGAATAGTAATATGGTATTTTGTCACGCCCCGAACCTGGGGCGAGACCAATATTGTTAGAGGAACTCTAGTTTTCTAAAGGCAACCAATGGATATAGAAAATTATTAAATCAAAGTAGATCGGTGCATATCCGTGACATTAAGCAATATCAGTTAAAAGCTGATTTTCTTGATTAAAAGTAAACTACAACAATCTACAAGTAGCATAAGAAGCTAACCTTGGTCCTATACGTCGATCACTAATTGATAGTATGACTATCTCTGTGCATCGCAGACCTGGGCTTGTATAATCTAAGAAAATAGTGCAACACATAAAGTCAATCCCCCAAAGTCATAAAACAAAAATTACACATAAAACTCCATAGGAGGTATCAAGAAATCATAAATAAAATCTAAGAATGATACATATGATATCAAGCCAAGGATCAAACCAATATAATATTGACAAAGAAAAACGGTTGAGAAAGTAATAGATTTGTAGCTAAACTCATTCTTTTTATTATTAAGATTCTTTCATGAATGTGATTTTCTATTTTAAGTAGGTTTTTATTTGTTTACTTGACTACGAATAGGAGTGTTATTTTACCGATTTCATAGGAATGAGTTTTTTAAATCTGATATAGTAATAATGATCAATAAAATTGCATCCTAAACGAACACAAAAGGAACAATGAGAAAAAAGCATACCGTAATACAAAAGACAAAATCGAAAGAATCCTAAAACTAAAGAAAATAAAAACCTACGGAAAAGGGTCCCAAGAATCCTAACACTAAAGGAAACAAGAACCAAAGGAAAAAAGAACTCACGCGTAAGGCAAGAATTCCAAAACCCAAATAATGCATATTCTAAAGAATTCTAAACCTAAAAGGAATTAAGCACACGATGTTATGAAATAAAGACTGTAAAGTGAAGACAAGTATAGAGAGAAACTGTTATATTATTCGAATTCAAACTGATGTACATAATGAACTGAAATCTCTTCTATTTATAGAAGAAAGGAAGCTGTTGTGTAAGCTGCTACTATACCAGATATGGATAATCTTCTACTGAGAGCAATGTTTATCCATAACGGAGTACTGAAAGGATAAGCTTATTATACCCGATATGGATAATCTTCTACCGGGGGTAATGTTTATCCATAACTGGGTACTGAAAGGATAAGCTTATTATACCCGGTATGGATAATCTTCTACCGGGGGTAATGTTTATCCATAACTGGGTACTGAAAGGATAAGCTTATTATACCCGGTATGGATAATCTTCTACCGGGGGTAATATTTATCCATAACTGAGTACCGAAGTGATAAGCTTCTTCAGGAAGCTTATTTCCAATAGAGTACTAAATAGATAAACATATTTACGGTGGAGTCCCATATGGATAAGCTTCTTCAAGAAGCTTATTTACAACGGAGTACTAAATGAACATCCATAATATAATATATTTATAACACTCCCCCTTGGATGTTCATTAAAAGATAATGTGCCTCATTAAAACCTTACTAGGAAAAACCACGTGGGAAAAAATCCTAGTGAAGGAAAAAGAGTACACATATTTAGTAAGACGCATTGCTAGGTACCTCATTAAAAACCTTATAAGGAAAACCCCATGGGAAAAAACCTTAGTAAGGGAAAAAGAGTGTGTCGCGTATTTTACTCCCCCTGATGAAAACCTTGTTTCAAATATTTGAGTCTCCACATTCCAATCTTGTATATCATCTTCTCAAAAGTTGAAGTTGGCAAAGATTTAGTGAATAAATCTGCTGGATTATCACTTGAACGGATTTGTTGCACATCAATGTCACCACTTTTCTGAAGATCGTGTGTGTAGAATAATTTTGGTGAAATGTGCTTCGTTCTATCTCCTTTTATAAATCCTCCCTTCAATTGGGCTATGCATGCAGCATTGTCTTCGTATAAAATTGTGGGTCTTTTCTCACATTCCAAACCACATTTTTCTCGAATAAAATGAATTATTGATCTCAACCATACGCATTCCCTACTTGCTTCATGAATAGCTATTATCTCAGCGTGATTTGAAGAAGTAGCAACAATAGATTGCTTTGTGGAGCGCCATGATATGATAGTACCTCCATATGTAAATACGTAGCCGGTTTGAGATCGAGCTTTATGGGGATCAGATAAATAACCTGCATCTGCATAACCAACAAGGTCTGCACTATCTTTGTTAGCATAAAACAAACCCATATCAAGAGTTCCCTTTAAATATCGCAATATATGCTTAATCCCGTTCCAATGTCTCCGTGTAGGAGAAGAACTATATCTTGCTAGTAAATTAACAGAAAATGCTATGTCAGGCCTTGTAGCATTAGCAAGATACATTAGTGCACCAATTGCACTGAGATAGGGTACTTCGGGACCAAGGAGTTCCTCGTCCTCTTCTGGAGGTCGGAACAAATCCTTATTCACTTCAAGTGATCGAACAACCATTGGTGTACTCAATGGGTGCGCTTTGTCCATGTAAAAGCGTTTTAAGACCCTTTCTGTATAGGCAGATTGATGGATAAAGATCTCGTCTGCTAAATGTTCAATTTGCAGACCAAGACAAAGTTTTGTCTTTCCAAGATCTTTCATCTCAAATTCTTTCTTAAGATATTCAATTGCCTTTTGGAGCTCTTCTGGAGTTCCAACAAGATTTATGTCATCAACATAAACAGCAAGTATAACAAATTCTGATGCCATTTTCTTTATAAAAATACATGGACAAATAACATCATTTATGTAACCTTCTTTCAGCAAATATTCACTAAGGCGATTATACCACATGCGCCCAGATTGCTTTAAACCGTACAAAGATCTTTGTAATCTGATTGAATACATTTCCTGAGATTTTGCTTCAGGCATTTTAAATCCTTCAGGAATTTTCATATAAATTTCATTATCAAGTGAACCGTACAGATAAGCTGTAACTACATCCATTAGATGTATTTCAAGCTTTTCATGTAGTGCTAAACTGATGAGATATCGAAATGTTATGGCATCCATAACAGGTGAATATGTTTCATCAAAATCGACTCCAGGTCGTTGTGAGAATCCTTGTGCAACAAGGCGAGCTTTGTATCTTTCAACTTCATTTTTATCATTCCTTTTTCGCACAAAAACCCATTTATGACCAACTGGTTTTATACCAGCAGGTGTTTGGACTACTGGTCCAAAGACCTCTCTTTTAGCAAGTGACTTCAATTCCGATTGAATTGCCTCTTGCCATTTTGGCCAATCAGATCTTTGTCGACATTCTTCGACAGATCGAGGTTCAAGATCCTCACTATCTTGCATAATATTAAGTGCAACATTATATGCAAAAATATTATCCACCACTATTTCAAATCGATTTAAATTAATCCCATCACCGTTCGAACTTATTAAAAGTTCCTCACTCACATGAGCTTCAGGTTCATTGATTTCTTCAGGAATCTCAGAACTAATCAGATTTTGGGTCTCTTCAGGGGATCCCTTCATAGTATCGTTTTGATCATTTGTCGATTTTCTTTTTCGAGGATTTCGATCCTTAGAACCCAAAGGCCTACCACGCTTCAGGCGTGCTTTAGGTTCACTAGCTCTCATGCTAGTAGATGGTCCTACTGGGACATCAATTCGGATAGGCACATTCTCTGCTGGGATATGTGACTTAGTTATCCTTTTCAAATCAGTAAATGCGTCTGGCATTTGATTTGCTATATTCTGTAAATGGATGATCTTCTGGACCTCCTGATTACATATAGGGGTACGGGGATCAAAGTGAGATAATGATGAAATTTTCCACACAATTTCTCTTTTGATTTCCTTTTTCTCTCCCCCTAATTGTGGAAAATTTGTTTCATCAAACCGACAATCTGCAAATCGAGCAGTAAATAAATCTCATGTCAATGGTTCAAGATAGCGAATAATAGAGGGTGATTCAAACCCAACATATATTCCTATCCTTCTTTGTGGTCCCATCTTACTACGTTGTGGTGGTGCTACTGGCACATATACAGCACATTCGAAAATTCGTAGATGGACAATATTTGGTTCATGACCAAAAACTAATTGTGATGGAGAATATTTATTATAATGTGTCGGTCTGAGACGGATAAGTGATATTGCATGCAAGATAGCATGGCCCCAAGCAGTAGTGGGCAATTTTATTTTCATAAGTAGTGGTCTTGCTATCAATTGCAGGCTTTTAATAAATGACTCTACAAGGCCATTTTGAGTATGAACATAAGTTATAGGATGTTCAACTTTTATCCCAACGGATAGACAATAATCATCAAAAACTTGAGATGAGAATTCTCCAGCATTATCAAGGCGAATAGCCTTTATAGGATAATCTGGGAATTGTGCCCTTAATCGAATTATTTGGGCTAATAGCTTTGCAAACGCCAGGTTGCGAGATGATAGTAGGCACACATGAGACCATCTTGAAGATGCATCTATTAGGACCATAAAATATCTAAACAACCCACTTGGTGGGTGAATAGGTCCACATATATCCCCATGTATACGCTCTAAAAAGGCAGGGGATTCAATACCAACCTTCATTGGTGATGGTCTAGTGATCATTTTTCCTTGATAACAAGCATCACAAGAAAATTCGTCATTTGTAAGAATCTTCAAGTTCTTTAATGGATGCCCACTCGAATTTTCAGTAATTCGTCTCATCATTATTGATCCGGGATGGCCCAAACGGCCATGCCAAAGCACAAAAGTATTTGAATCCGTAAACTTCTGGTTTACGATAGAGTGTGCTTCAATTGTACTAATTTTTGAATAGTATAAGCCAGAAGATAAAGTTGGTAACTTTTCTACAATGCATTTCTGGCCAGAAATATTCTTTGTAATACAAAGATATTCCCTGTTCATTTCATCTATTGTCTCAACATGATACCCATTTCGGCGGATATCTATAAAACTCAACAAGTTTCTTCGGGACTTGGAGGAGAACAATGCATTGTCTATAATAAGTTTTGTTCCCTTAGACAGAAATATTATGGCTCTTCCGGAGCCTTCAATCAAACTTATATTACCAGAAATTGTTGAAACATTTGCTTTTTCCTTATGCAAATAAGAAAAGTATTTCTGATCGTTGAATATGGCATGAGTTGTTCCACTATCAATAACACAAATATCTTCATGATTTGTCTTTGATCCAAACATAATTTGAGGGTTATCCATATTCTTCAAAATAACATAAATAAAATATATTATAGTAAACATCATTATCAAAGCATAACTTTTATTTATGTACAATAATTACATAACCATACTATCTATTACAAACAACAAAAATTAAAATATTTACATTTCTACAGATTCACTACCGATTACATGACTTGTTTCTCCTTCTGGGAGTGCAAAGTAATCAGCTACATCCAAATGCATGAAGTCTAAATTATCTTCAGAAATAAAATTTGCTTCAGCATTTTTCTCTGTCTTCTTCAGGGAGGCTTGATAAAGCTCAACCAGGTGCTTTGGCGTACGACAAGTACGTGACCAGTGCCCTTTTCCTCCACATCTATAGCATGCATTTTCTGCATTTGGCGCTTGCACCGCTTCATGCTTTTGTTCCTTCATTTTCCACTACTGGTGGTGAGGAGACTTCTTTGGTGCATTATTATTACCATGATTGGGGTTTCTTCCCCGACTACGGCCATGACCACGATTGGGGCCACGACCTCTTCCGCGTTTAACTTGGTGGAAGTTCGTCTCATTCACTTCAGGGAATGGACAAGAACCAATAGGTTGGCTTTCATGATTTTTCATTAATAGCTCATTATGTTGCTCTGCTATAAGAAGATGTGAGATAAGTTCAGAATACTTTTTAAATCTCATCTCTCGATATTGCTGCTGCAGGAGCATATTCGAGGCATGAAAAGTGGTGAAAGTTTTCTCCAACATATCATGATCAGTAATATTATCACCACATAATTTCAATTGGGAAATAATTCTGAACATAGCAGAATTATACTCACTGATAGATTTAAAATCTTGTAGCCTTAGATGAGTCCAATCATAACGTGCCTGTGGAAGAACGACCATCTTCAGGTGGTCATATCTATCTTTCAAATTATTCCACAGTATGACTGAATCTTTAATAGTGAGATATTCCATTTTCAGGCCCTCATCAAGGCGATGACGTAGGAATATCATTGCTTTGGCACGGTCTTGGTTTGATGCCTGATTTTTATCCTTGATGGTGTCTGCCAGACCCATTGCATCAAGATGAATTTCAGCATCAAACACCCAAGACATGTAACTTTTGCCCGATATATCCAGGGCTACAAATTCAAGTTTAGAAAGATTTGACATTATTTAGGAAAAGAAAGTTCTTACCTCTAATACTTTCAAAGTATTTGCTCGAGATGTCAGAGTCTCGTGCTGATAACGTGTTATAAAATAAAGACTGTAAAGTAAAGACAAGTATAGAGAGAAACTGTTATATTATTCGAATTCAAACTGATGTACATAATGAACTGAAATCTCTTCTATTTATAGAAGAAAGGAAGCTGTTGTGTAAGCTGCTACTATACCAGATATGGATAATCTTCTACTGAGAGCAATGTTTATCCATAACGGAGTACTGAAAGGATAAGCTTATTATACCCGATATGGATAATCTTCTACCGGGGGTAATGTTTATCCATAACTGGGTACTGAAAGGATAAGCTTATTATACCCGGTATGGATAATCTTCTACCGGGGATAATGTTTATCCATAACTGGGTACTGAAAGGATAAGATTATTATACCCGGTATGAATAATCTTCTACCGGGGGTAATATTTATCCATAACCGGGTACAGAAGTGATAAGCTTCTTCAGGAAGCTTATTTCCAATAGAGTACTAAATAGATAAATATATTTACGGTGGAGTCCCATATGGATAAGCTTCTTCAAGAAGCTTATTTACAACGGAGTACTAAATGAACATCCATAATATAATATATTTATAACACACGATACTTTTTGATTTTTTCCAAAAAAAATAACGTTTACAATTACAAATATATCCAACATATAATGCATTTACGAAGGGTAAAAATAGCGAACGACATTTCGATAAGGCCTTCGTGTTTTTAATATAGTATAGATAGATATAGATATATAAATACAAATATAGACTAATGATTACAAGATACAACAATTTTATGATTCATTTCAATTCAACGCTAAACAAATCCAAACTAATTAAATATTTGTATCCAAAACTCATCGATTTTCCTTTTTCATTAATGATAGACATAGACAATTTAGATTTGCATTTTTTTGTTCGTATAATCAAAAGTTTAAGTTTTATGTACAGATTTAAAGTAAAAAGTATTTATACAAGCAAATTATTTTAATATAATTGAGTTAATTCCATTTAATAACATCAAAGGGTAACTTAGATTATAAGTAACATATTATAATATGTTAAATTTTTATTTATGATATATATGATTCATTAAGTTATGTGTTATAAATTAAAAGGAAAATGTATAAGTACCATCTGATCAACAGTCGGATTTTCAACTGCACACTTTATCTTTGGGTATCCTATTAGCTCCTCAACTTTTCTAAAATGGAATTAGTACTCCCTTAGTGGTGATGGAGAGTGTATGTTACTCTCTTTGGGAGAGTAAGAAAGAGATAGAATGTTGAAATTTTATTTTTATACAATACTAGTTTTCTATTTTTTTTTCTTTTTCTCTTGTTTTTTTATATTTTCCTTTCTTTCCTCCAGTCTCGTTACTTATAGAATTGGACAAAAAGTAGCTCCCACATTCTCCATATTCTCCGGCGAGATCGAGTTCAGATTATTCTTTAAGTTTTATTTGTTGAAGCAGAATTTTGAATAAGAATTTTATTTAATCAAGTGTACAGGAAAAGACTGAAAAAGAAGAAGGGCTCTAAGGGGTTAGTGTTTTTCGATTTGCACTGAAATTTTTTTTGCACCGGAAAAAATAGTCCTTGAAATTTCGACCATCATTTTTCAATTTATATTCTTTCTTTTTTTTTTCTTCTTCCCACACATAAATCAAACTTTCAAGAAAAAATTATACGTATATAAAGCAATACACACTCATATCTGGACAAAAAAATCTGTCACCGGAAGAAAAAATCGCGCCGAAAAATGGAGTCCTTGAAATTCCGAAGACCACTATTTTATGAAATTGTGAAATCAGAGAAGAAGAAAAATAAATAACATCACTTTAAAGAGATCAAATTTCTATTATAATTCCATTCCATTCTAGGTATTTATTCTTATAGAACCTAAAAATAATATCTCTAAACTTGTCTACTTCTCCAACTAAGTGGAGTGTTGAATTGTTAAACAAGAATCAAAATCTATTTCCACTGTTATGCCATCGGTGACCAAAATAAAAGAAAGATAATGAAAAAAAACAAAAAACAAAATAAAAACTACAATAGAATGATAAGAAATAAGAAAAAAGGAAAAGGAAAAGAAAAAGAAGAAAAAGAAAGAAAAAAAGTACTAAAGATACATGTGGTAATGTGTATAGTTCACAGCTTACCAAGAGTTTTGATTGTCTAGCTTTAAGATGGTATTTATTTCGTGTGAAAAATATTTTGGGGTAATAAGACCACCGCAAAAATAAAATATATAATTAAAAATTCGGTTACAGGTCAGATGTGTACTTATATATTTTCCCTGACTTAAATTATGTAATCCATGTTCCAAAACATAAGATTGGAACATACTCTTGAGCAATTATACTAAATCTTGAAACTCCTTAAAATTCCTCAAAGACCTCTATATTGATCACAAATTAGAAGTTACGATACTAGTATGACACCCTTTTTCTCTTACTTTTCTTGCGACATACCTCATTCATTTCTTATAATGAATTCCTTCTCTGTGCTGCTTTGTTTATAAGAGTTACTTACGAGATGATCCACTAGTCAATCAAGACTAAAATGCTGAAATCACACTTACAAGTCAACATGGGTGGAGCTAGTCTTAAAGAAACGGTTCGGCCAAATTCAATAATTTTGATCTAAAATTAGTATTTGTCTTAAGAAATTCATTTAATATTATCAAAATGGCAGAGGATCAGTTAAGAGAAGATGCCATGGAAGGCAATGGAACAGTGGAAACTTCTAGAGAATTTTTTGTGTATTTAGTTTCTGTGTTACAGAGAAGGAAGTGAACCTTTCTTTTATACAAAGTAAACAAAGATGACAGCTGGATGTCACACCTCCTTTTTCCGCCCCCAGCGAAGGGTGAAGGAGTTTTTTCCAATTAAAGGACAATCGAAACGGGATTTGTTTAATTATTTCAGAGTCGCCACTTGGGAGATTTAGGGTGTCCCAAGTCACCAATTTAATCCTGAATCGAGGAAAAGAATGACTCCATATTACAGTCTACGAACCAGAAATCCGGATAAGGAATTCTGTTAACCCGGGAGAAGATGTTAGGCATTTCCGAATTCCGTGGTTCTAGCACGGTCGCTCAACTGTCATATTCGGCTTGATTATCTGATTTTATACAAATATGAACTTATGTGCAAAATTTAACTTTTAACCGCTTTTATCATTTACTGTTATTTTTATCAAGAATTGCAACATCGTGAAAACATATCTCGAACCACGTCACAACCAATATACCCGTGATTATTGACACATCTCGGCTCTGTTGAGATTTGGATTCGGGTCACATAAATGTACACCCGAGTTAAGGAAAATAAATTATTAAAGGCGCTTAAAGCAACTAGCGTATTGTTATTTTGGGAAGGCCGTAAAATTCGCTAAACGGCCTATCCTGAATTCTAAGTATTTTAATATATACATTTAGAGGGCCCCGCAGCTTGTGCATTTTTGTTTGTCGAGGTTCGTCTCCTTCATTATTTAATAAAATAAGAACTTGCAACGTCATGGAAATGCATCTCAAACCACGTCACAATCAATGTACCCGTGATTAGAGACACACTTCGACTCCGTTGAGATTGGGATTTGGGTCACATAAATGTGCACGCGAGTTTTAAAAATGTAACTTAATTAAATCGCGTCTAGAGAGTCTAATGCGCTATTATCTTTGGGGAAGGCAGTGAAATTAACCAAAACAGTTCATCCCAGATTCTAAGTATTGATTATGACCAATTATTGAGGGCCCCGCAATTTGTATTTTTATTTGGCGAGTCTCGTCTCATTTTTATTTTTAAAAGGGTAAGCTTAAGGCAACTACAATTTTCTACTTTGTTCTTCTCTAAAAAAGAAATCCTAATTTATTAATCTAACAATGGAAGCTAGTAGGATGTACGGCTAATAAAGAGTGTTTCAAGCTTGACAAATTACAATTAAACACGAACTTACATTAGAACTAACCCATATGGCAACCAACAGAATAATGACTAACAAAGTTATGATAGAACTTATTAAATTAATCCGACTACAAATTCGGCAAGCTAGTCACGAACATGAAAACTTTTGCACAACATTTCGTCTAGCATGCCAATTTGAGATAGCAGTAACATAAGCACAGAACTAAAACTCGACAGATTAAACGAAATCTTCAACATAACATGTATTCAAGCTCGAACAGGATAGTAACTGATATCAACTCAAACAAAGATTAGAAACGAACCTCTAATGATAAACACTGCTGGGGTTTACAACTCATTCGTCAAACCGAAATGGAGCCATAGTCGGCGAGATGGAGCAACGAAACCAACGAACTGGAACCTCACATCGGCACTCGAACGGACTTCAAACGGGAAACCATAGAAACAGTCATCAAAGCTCAAACGGAATAGCTCGCACCATAAGCTCGAACGCGAACGGATGGAGAATGGGTCATGGCTGCTACTGGTATTTCCAGGTGATCGTTTGGACGAGAGGGGTTGGACGACGCAGCAGCAGTTGCTGCTGCTTGACGAGGAATGAGGGAGAAGGTTGTTGCTGTGGCTGTTCCTGGTTGACGAAGCAACAGCAGAAGCAACGCACGAATGGTTTGGTGTCCGTTTGCTTTCTCTGTCCGGCAGCTATGGAGGTTCGACGGTGGGAGTTCGGGCTGGTTCTGGCCTCGTTTGGACGGGAAGGATCATGAAGCCAGCCGTGGTCAACCTTCTTCCTCTTTTTTTTCGTTTTCTCCCGTTTTTTCCCCCAAAAAAGGAGGTGAAACAGTCCTTTTTCATTTTCGTTTAAAAAATCTTTCCTCCTTTTCACGTTCCGTCCTTCTCTTTTTCCAAAAAAAATTGCTTTTTTTAAAATTTTCAATCCCCTTTTTCCCACGTTCTGTCCGCTTTTCCCTTTTTCAAAATTTTTGCCTTTCAAATTTTTAAATCCTCCTTTCACGTGTTGTCCCTTTCTCCTTTTTAAAACTTTTCTTTTAAAATTCTTTCACTTCCCCTTTTCTCACGTTCCCTCCCCCTTCTTTTCACCTTTTTGTCCGCCCTTTCCCAAATTTTCAACCTTTTAAAATTTCCAATCCCATGTGTTTTGTCCTTGTTCAAAGGACATGGACCCCACGTGTGTAGGGGTCCAAGACATGTGTCCCCCATGCGCTGTGGGGTTCCCCGTGTGTGGTGAGCTCGGATTATTATGGGTCAGATCCGAAAATTAGGCCTAAAAACGGGTAGTTTAAGCCCAAATATTATTCTTTGTCCAGACCCGAGAATAAAAACACGATGTTATTTAATTAATCCTATGCAAGCAAAATAACTACCAAAATAAGACTAACTTTTAAAACAAAACTATTTCTCCTTTTTTTTGTATTTTTTCAAGATTAAAATAGCTACAAAGCATAAATAAAACTATTTTTGTCATTTTCGTTTTTATAAAAAGATAAAATATAAAGTACTATTTTTTTTGTATTTTTCAAGATTAAAATAGCTACAAAACGTTAATAACTTTTTTTTTGTAATTTTCGAAATTATACAACGATAAAAACATAAAGTACTATTTTTATATTTTTTTTAAGTTTAAAATGACTGCAAAACATTAATAAAACCATATATTTTTTTATAATTTTCGAAATTATACAAATTACAAAAATAAGGATCTATTTTTTGTATTTTTCAAGTTTATGAGAAATACATAAGCTAAAAGTTTTATATATATTTTTTGTAATTTTTCTTTTGCGACGAAAATAAAGTAAAATAGTCAAAATAGCTAAAATAGCTATATTAGACCTAAATTAAATATTTACGCTAAAAATGTGAAAATTCTCGGGGAGGGTCAAAAATCACGCGTCTACAGCTGCCCCTCTTTGACTGGAAACACGAAGAGTTTTCCGACAAAGAACGACTAGACATGTTTTTGACCCGACCATTATTTGGAGGGACTACACTAAGGAAAGGAAGAGAGTGTGACCGAGCCCTGGTATCTGAGCTGCCTACATATCCTTGGTTATAAAGGAATCAGGCCACGTGTAGTTCGGAAATGAGAGAGATGGTAGAGTGTACCGGGGTGAAGATCCGATCGAGGTGCCATTCCGTTGAGGTTCCGGTCCGCGGTCCTGTCATTACATCAAAAATGAAAAATGAAAAAGACTAACTAAGCCTATCAGCTACTAGTTACAAGGATTCCTATTTATAAGTCTTCTGAAACTTGATCATGAGTCTTGAATGGTGCTTCATACAGACTTTGGATTTGAACCTTGATACTTGCTAGTTGTAGGTGCCAGTTCTTGAGCAAACCACATCTGTTCTCCACTTCCGTACTTTGGATTCATTTTTTATTTATTTTTTTGTGTGAATAGCTTCTGTTGATCATCTCAGGCTATTGACTCGCATTCTTGAGGCGAGCTTCTGTTATTTCTAACTTGGATTGAATGCTAGGGATTTTTGTTGTAACCTTCTGCCTTCCGGTGGGTTACTGCTTGATCTCGAAAGGTATTCCTTTGTTCTACAGGCGGGCTCCTGACTTCTTGATTCTTCAACACATAACAACCTCCGTTCTATAGGCGGGCTCCTGACTTCTTCATTTGACAACCTTCGTTCTACAGGCGGGCTCCTGACTTCAACAATCTTCAATATATATCAACCTCCGTTCTACAGGCGGGATCCTACAACCAAAACAAACAAAACAAACGAAATTTCCTAACCCAGTTTGCACTGGGAAGATTTGTGAGTCGTTAGCAAAATTGTAACCCACTCATACTACTGATGCAATGATGAGAGTAAACTAAAGACTAGACTAGGATGTGCATCTACTACGAGTAAAACCAAACACTCTTGCTAGCAAATGCGTCTGCTAAAATAAAACCTCAACGACGCAAACTAGGAAGTGCGTCTTCTATGGTTGAATCGGAATGAACTAAACTAGGAAGTGCATCTCCTTGGGGTGAAAACTTCAGTGACTAGAACTAGGAAGTGCGTCTCCTAAAAACTTGAAAGACCTTGATTAGGAAGTGCGTCTCCTACGGGTAAAACTTCAATAAACTAGACTAGGAAGTGCGTCTCCTAAGGGTGAAATCTCTATTCCGGAAGTGCGTCTCCTGAAATAAAATATAACCTGAAAAAGCCAAACTAGGAGGTGCGTCTCCTATAAATGAACTATCAATTTTAGGAAGTGTGCCTCCTATGGGTAAAATCTCAATGACTCAAACTAGGAAATGCGTCTCCTACGAATGAAATCTTAAATGAACCAGACTAGGAAGTGCGTCTCCTAAAGCAAAAATATAACCTGAACGACCCAGACTACGAAGTGTGTCTCCCAGGGGTAGAATAAACTTAGGAAGTGCGTCTCTTTAATGATTTTAAACTAGGAAGTGCGTCTCCTATGAGTGAAAATAATTTAGGAAGTGCGTCTCCTATGCGTGAAATCTTAATTTAGGAAGTGCGTCTCCTATGGGGTAAAAGTAAACTTAGGAAGTGCGTCTCCTATTGGTAAAACTAAAATTAGGAGGAAATGCTTCTCCTATGGTGAAACTAAACTTAGGAGGAAATGCTTCTCCTATGGGTGAAACTAAACTTAGGAAGTGCGTCTCCTATTGGTAAAACTAAATTTAGGAAGTGCGTCTCCTATGGGCAAAACTAAACTTAGGAAGTGCGTATCCTATGGGTGAAACTTTAATTTAGGAAGTGCGTCTCCTGGGGTAAAAATAAACTTAGTAAGTGCGTCTCCTAGGGTAAAAATAAACTTAGGAAGTGCATCTCCTATTGGTAAAACTAAACTCAGGAAGTGCATCTCCTATTGGTAACACTAAACTTAGGAGGAAATGCTTCTCCTATGGGTAAAAACTAAACTTAGGAAGTGCGTCTCCTAGGGGTAAAACTAAACTTAGGAAGTGAGTCTCCTATTGGTAAAACTAATCTTAGGAAGTGCGTCTCCTAGGGGTAAAACTAAACTTAGGAAGTGCGTCTCCTATTGGTAAAACTAAACTTAGGAAGTGTGTCTCCTATTCGTAAAATCAAACTTAGGAAGTGCGTCTCCTATTGGTAAAATCAAACTTAGGAAGTGCGTCTCCTATTGGTAAAAACTAAACTTAGGAAGTGTGTCTCCTAGGGGTAAAATGAACTTAGGAAGTGTGTCTCCTATGGGTGAAACTTTACTTTAGGAAGTGCATCTCCTGGGGTAAAAATAAACTTAGGAAATGCGTCTCCTAGGGTAAAAATAAACTTAGGAAGTGCATCTCCTATGGGTGAAACTTTAATGATTTTGAACTAGGAAGTGCGTCTCCTATGAAAGAAAATAATTTAGGAAGTGCGTCTCCTATGCGTGGACCATTTCCTTCTTCATGAATTACCTTCTTCCAGAACTGTTTCTCGTGTTGTCTTCCCTCGAAACTGCTGGGGATAACACTGCTGGGAATTATTTACTTACCTGCTGGGGATGATACTGCTGGGGGAATCTTCTTTCCTTCCCCCCTTCTTTTTCAAAACCACTTCCTTCAAAACTTTTATTTTCTCTCAACATTGCGGGAGATAAAAATGTTATCAACTGGAGATAACTTTGTTGAGGATAACACTGCTGGGAATTTTCATTCCTTCAAAATTGGTGCTCCACTCTTCTGAAGCCTGCTGGGAGCGATACTGGCCCTTTGCCTTTCCGAACACAAGTTTCAATCTTTTGTTCTGTCCGCTGGGGATACAGCTTCCTTTATTAAAACTTGGGGATAACACTGGTTCAAAGATCATCTCCCTTGAGACTGGTGTTATCTTTCCTCTTCCCCAAATGGGTACATGCCTTCAAGAAAATTTTCACAATGAGAAAATTTTCTGCCTCGGTTTGATGATCTTCTTTATGGCCTGTCTTTCCGCCATCAATAACATTCATTTTCCCTGTTTCAAATCAAAGAAAATTTTGTTAGTTTAAAAATATGGTGAGCGGTCATGCCACTCCTGCTGGGGATGGTTTCCTCTTTCTCCTTTCCCGGTTTTGTGTTCCATTATGCTATCAAAACTTGTTGGGGATGATATTAATTGCTGACACTGGCCCATCCCTTTTATCAATCTCATCTTGATGGGGATACCCTTCTTGACACGGGCTTTGCGCCTGTTCCTTCCTGACTTATACCACTTGGGTGTACTAGTCAGATCTCGTCTTGCATAATTGGAAAGCTGATGGCAAATTTTGAAGTCATTTCTCACTTGCTTTGACCAAACAGACTCTACTGAGGAATTTTCTATGAAAGGAGAAAGACAAAAAAGGGACGGAATAAAAGACAAAAAGAAAAAGATGACTCTCTAATAAGAGAAACTATAAATAAAACCTATCAAACACGGATACCGACTCTAACGGTCATGACATGCACATGTGGCCTATCCTCCATCGTCAAATCACCTTTCACCATTTCTGTCTGATGATTTTCATCTGATTCTCAATCCTTATTCAACTAGTAGTGCCCCGGAGGGTTTTCACTATCAAGCCTCTCTCATTTCGATTTTCTCTCAGCTTTCTTCGCCTTATGGTGCCTGTGAAGGTTTTCACCGATAAGACTCTCTCAGTTGTATCACTTTACAGCTGGGGATTTGGAGTGTTGCCGATATGACTCTTCCTGCTGGGGATTAGAGTCCTTTCTGTTGTGGAACAAAATGTTATGTTCACCGGTAAGACTCTCATTTGTCTGACTTGGCATCTTTTGAAGACTGATCAGAAGGTCTTTCTTTGGACCGTAATGTGGGTTTTGGATAGGCTAGAAAGAAAGGGTATTAAAGGCTCGAAAAACAAATCAAATTGGGGTTCAAAATTACAACTTTCGGAGCCATATTTGTTTACTACAAGCGCAACCCTTGGCCCAGTTTCTTGCTTGGGGATTTTTTATTTTTTTATTTTTTATTTTTGTTATACTATGTTACATTATGCATACTATGACCATTATGGCCATTATGCACCATATGCACCCTATGCACCCTATGACCGAGCCGTGAGGCACCTACATATCCTCTTTGAGGAATCAGGTCAAACGTAGTTCCCAATTCCTCCGTTTTCTTCTGACTTTCTTTTGTTGTTTTTTTTTTGTTATCATTTTTCTCTTTTTCCCTCTTTTTTTTTCTCTTTTTTTTTGGTTTTGTTGTTGTTTTTTTTTCTTTTGTTTCCCTGCCATGCTTGCGTTTTCTGGTCGTTGCTACTGATTCCGAACGAGGGGTATGAAAGAAAATAAATAAGGCTCAAAAGGGGTAACGAAGGATAAAGTGTTTAGGTAGAAGAACAAAATGTCTTCGTCATTCCAGTCTTCAAACATGCCAAGTGCAAACAACACAATTTAAACAAAGATTTGTAGCCTCTTCTGATGGTGCTGGACTTGACAATTATATTTAACATTTGCTTTTTCATTTGTCATCTCTAAAGCACCGTTGGGAAATACTCTCACTCGCATTATCATGAACGACCCTCATGTCAATTTGGCAAACCTTACATTTAATGGTTTTCTTTATGTTTTACTTTCCCCAGTTCCACATGACTCGGGCTCCAAATAATCTCAAACCGTTCTTATTTCCTTTAAACGTTTCGATCACCTCCCAATGGTTTAATGATCAGCTTTTAAGATTGGGTTAAAATTGTGTGCGCATGTCATGTCACTAGAATCGGTGTTTGAACAAAAGACACAACAAAAGGATAGAAGAACTAAACAAAGAAAATTACTGGAAATAATAAAAGACCGAAATTTGCATTAGACTAGCGGTGGAATGGTTCGAATAACAAAGCAAGCAAAACAAACCAAAGTACACCATGAAACAAACCTGGACCAAACTAAATAAACCATTGTGGCAAAATGGAGGGACAAGAGGGTTTGACACAAGACAATATCCGGATTACAACCCTAAGAATAATCCAGACAACAGAAATGACAACAAAATAAACCATCAAAGATCCTCTCCGGCTGACCCAAAATGGAGTGTCTTTCCAACTACCAAGCACGACATTTTAGCCATTGAGCTCTATATCAACATTGCCAAGACCATCACCAACTTCAGTATCATCAACATCAGTCAACAAGTTCTCAAGAGGATTCGTGTGCCCCCTGTCACTGTCATTGATCACAATTACCCATCCCTGAATCATTCTTTCTATTTCCTTTTTCAAAGAACGACAGTCTTCAATGCTATGTCCTTGGACATTAGAGTGGTACATGCATCGTACAGCAGGATCAAATCCTTTTGCATATGGGTCTGGAGTATAGCCAAGGAGCGGCTCAATCAGGCCAGAAAGCTTTAACTTTTCAAACAAACTTGTGTAGGACTCCCCAATCGGCGTGAAACTATTTCTTTGCCTTTGTTCCCCTCCATGCCCCTGTTTTCTAGGGTCGTTGGGTGCTCGAAAACGTTGTGAAGGCAAGAATGCATTATGTGGTGCTGGCCCTCGTCATAGGGGGTGACCTGATGGTTGAACCTGTGACCGGACATTGTTCGGAGGATAATACTGAGGCGGATTATATGGAGCTCGGGGACAGGTTTGGGCATGATGGGCTGAAAAGAGTTGCCCTGATGATGGGTAGTATGGTTGTGGAAGGTTGTATGGAGTGTGCGGATAATTTGGGTGATGGGGTCTGGGCTGGTAGTGAGGGGAAGGACCTCTGGATTTGGACCTAATACCTGCTTCGATTGTTGCGACCTCCTCTCTCCTCTTTCCGAGCGCACCTCCCGTGTCGCTCTGGATGGCCTGAGTAGTTGCTTTAATCGCCGAATAGCTCAGGATTTTGTTGGATCTGAGTCCCTCTTTGATCATACCGCCCATTTTTACTACTTCGTTGAAAGATTTACCAACTGACGTCACTAGGTGACCAAAGTAAGTTGGCTCCAAAGTTTGTAAGAAGTAGTCCACCATTTCACCCTCCCTCATTGGTGGATCGACTCTTGCTGCTTGTTCCCTCCAACGGAATCCGAATTCCCTGAAGCTCTCTCCAGGCTTTTTCTCAAGTTTTAACAGTGTGAGACGGTCCGGGACGATCTCAAGGTTATACTAAAACTGACCCGCAAATGCTTGTGCTAGATCGTCCCAGGTATACCACCTTCTAGGATCCTGCCTCGTGTACCATTCGAGTGCGGACCCGCTTAAACTTTGACCGAAATAAGCTATCAGAAGCTCATCCTTTCCACCTTCTCCTCTCATCTTACTACAGAAACCTCGCAGATGTGCCATGGGATCACCATGCCCCTCGTATAGATCAAATTTGGGCATCTTAAAACCTGCCGGCAATTGCACATCCGGGAAAGGGCACAGATCTTTGTAGGCCACACTAAACTGGCTGCCCAACCCATGCATACTCCGGAAAGATTGCTCCAAGCTTTTCATTTTACGAAGCACTTCATCCTTCTCTGGATTCTTAGTCGACCTCTCAGTTTCTGCTGGGAGTTGGAGGTGTGGGGTGTAGGTGTATGGTTCGGGTGCTTTAAAGGTTGGTTCAAGAGAATAATACTGGTTATCATGAGCCTGAAACAACGGCTCGCTGGAGGATCTTTGCAGTGTGGCTGGTGGAGGTGCCCCGAAGACGGGGACAATTGGCAGAGGAGGGTTTTGTTTGGGTGGTGGAGCTTGGGGATTGTAGGAAGTCTCCCCTTGGAAGTATTGGGCAATGGGGAAGCTTGTCGAAGGGCCGGGTGAAGGGTATTCTGGTGTGTGTCCCGGTGGGGAAATAGGAGTGACGAGTGGTTCGGGCCCCTTTTGCACCTTAGCCATGGCTAACTACATTTCATGCATTTCCAATCTCATTTTTTCTATATTGGCCATCGTCTCCTTCAGCATCTGATGTGCCGTCCTTTCCGACTCAACACTATTTTCTGAGCCAGTCATGCTTTCTGGTATAGGCCCTTTTGATCTTGTTTGATAATGGTATATTGCCAGTACGCTCTAATAAACTAACTGTCGAAACTTCTGGTAAACAACAAACTTGTCAGCGTTAGAGTTTTAACACATATCGCAATTACACGTTGTAATGTAATGTACCTAGGCAGTTTAACCATTTCAATCATTTTTTTTTCGGACTTCTTGAAAGAAAGACTTCTAAAAATAGTTTTTTTTCCGCATTTTGACCTTTTTTTTTAGCAAAAGGGGAGGTTGGACCCGATGAGGGTTGCCTACGTATCTCACATCCGGTGAGAATCAAACCCGCGTAGTTCGGGCAAAATGAAAGGTAACAGCAATGCAACATTTTTTCTTTATCAATTTTAATAATAAAACAAACTGGTTTTCAAAGGTTTAAAGATGACCTACAAACTCGAAAATCAAACAACCCATATATCCTTATCAAAAAGATTTACAAACTCAAAAACAAAAGGCCAGCTCCCTTTCTCTGTTTGACAAATGCAACCAAACGGTTATTTTTGCAAATGTGGCCCCTTCCAAATTTCACATGAATTTTGAGGCCGGGGAGGGTTATTTTATGACACTTTACAAACTTGTCCGTTCTTTTACGAAAATAGCCTTTCGACAACTGAAAGATATTCTAAGGCTATTTCGGCAAGAACGGTTTAAGACGCGGCCGAAGCTGGCTCGGCTTATTTTTGACTAAAAGAAACAAACGGTATTCACTTGACCACTGACTCTTTGTTTTTTTTTTCAAATTACAATAAAAACCTGGTGTTGCAAACACGGCCCTTCAGCGTCTCGGGGACGAAGATTTTTAAGGCTGTGTGGGGCAACTGGACTAAATCTTAAAAAATGACCCAAAGGTGGCTGTTTATGCAAAGTCAGCCTTCCGGCGTCCCTTTCGGGAACATTCGGCTATGTCTTGACAAAACAGCGTCACCCAACTTCTGTATGATGAAATTAATATATATATATATATATATATATATATATATATATATTTTTTTTTTTGAGATAATTTTTTTTTTTTGCAAAAGGGAGGTTGGACATCGCCCGACTTATTTATGATAAAAATTAAAATTTTAACATGTTATTTATTTATTTATTTATTTATTTGTTTTTGGCTATTTTAGCAAAAGGGGAGGTTGGACCCGATGAGGGTTGCCTACGTATCTCACATCCGGTGAGAATCAAACCCGTGTAGTTCGGGCAATCATGAATAAAGTAAATAAACTTTTTTTTATTATTATTATTATTTGTTTTTTTGAAGGAAAGACTTATAAAGAAGAACTGGAGCATTTCTTTTCAAAGAAGGATTTCTAAAGATTTTTTTTTTGAATTTTGAAAGAGAAACTTCTAAAGAAGAAAGAAAGTATTTTTTGGAATTTTACTTTCGATGAAAGAAATGCTTCTAAAAAATATTTTTGAATTTTGACTTTTATTTTCAATTCTAGAAAATATTTTTTTTTTGGAAGAAATTAAAAGAAAATATTTTTTTTTAAATTTTTTTTGTTTAAAACAATTAAAAAGACTTTCTAAAGACATGGAAAATATTTTGGATTTTTTCTTAAAAATTGGGGGTCTAAAAAAACTTTTATAGAAAGGAAATAAGGAAAAATACTTTTTGGATTTAAAAATAACTTTTCTAGAAAGGAAATAAAGAATAATACTTTTTGGATTTATATATATATTGCAACAAATAATAAAACCACGTTCAACGCAAGACTCTTTTCATTTTCATTTTTGGCATTTTTATAAACAAATAAATAAAAAAAACTATTTTAAAAACAACTCTTTTTTCATTTTCATTTTTCATGGCAAGACAAACTATTTTCTTTTTCTTCTTTTTTTTCATTTTGAAGACAAGACAAAGTGAAGATTTTTTTAGTTTCAACAAAATGACCAACTTATTCTTCAACCTAAAAATAAGGGACACTTTTCTATTTATTTTTTTTTTGCTTTTTGAGCGAAACAAACATATATAAAAAATATTTCTTTTCTTTTCTTTTCATTTTTCCCAAAATTTCGGCAGAATTTCGCCAGTATTTGGACATTGTTATTTTTTCAAAACAGAAGAGTAACCCAATATTCAAAACCGGTCATCATGCAAGTTCAAAGCAAATAAATGCACAAGCAGTGAGTAGGATGCATCAGGATGATCTTTTCTGTTTCAGGTTGCTATTCCTAGACGGACCCAACCCCTGTGTTGAGTCCCCTAAGTCAAAAATGCACATGATGCAGATAAGTGTTCCTACTAGGGATCCGGCATGAAGTTGAGTTTATTCTAGGTTCAAAACCTGGGTGTTTGTTCTAGACCTGTCTTATCCGAGCGGACAACTCGAGCCGAGGGGGAGGCGGCAGTCCGGGAATACATAAGCTTCACCGGCTTTGCGACTTATCCAAACCTCGTTCTAAATTGGGACTTGACACTAGACAGAAAAGAAGTCGTACACCGTACACCCTTCTTCACAATTCAGAAGACTCAGAGAGGAGATGGGTTTCGGCACAGCTTATATACAGTTCACAAAATATTAAAGCAGTAAAAGCAATTAGTTAGCACAGTATGCACAGATCATGCAACAAAATCTAATAAAGCTGAATACAACAATTATTCCAAGTTCGAATTCTGAACCCTGAACCAGAGATTCTGGGCTCTGTCCCCAGCAGAGTCGCCAAAGCTGTCACACCTCCTTTTTCCGCCCCCCGCGAGGGGTGAAGGAGTTTTTTCCAATTAAAGGACAATCGAAACGGGATTTGTTTAATTATTTCAAAGTCGCCACTTGGGAGATTTAGGGTGTCCCAAGTCACCAATTTAATCCCGAATCGAGGAAAAGAATGACTCCATATTACAGTCTACGAACCAGAAATCCGGATAAGGAATTCTGTTAACCCGGGAGAAGGTGTTAGGCATTCCCGAATTCTGTGGTTCTAGCACGGAAGCTCAACTGTCATATTCGGCTTGATTATCTGATTTTATACAAATATGACTTATGTGCAAAATTTAACTTTTAACCGCTTTTATCATTTACTGTTATTTTTATCAAGAATTGCAACATCGTGGAAACATATCTCGAACCACGTCACAACCAATGTACCCGTGATTATTGACACATCTCGGCTCTGTTGAGATTTGGATTCGGGTCACATAAATGTACACCCGAGTTAAGGAAAATAAATTATTAAAGGCGCTTAAAGCAACTAGGGTATTGTTATTTTGGAAAGGCCGTAAAATTCACTAAACGGCCTATCCCGAATTCTAAGTATTTTAATATATACATTTAAAGGGCCCCGCAGCTTGTGCATTTTTGTTTGTCGAGGCTCGTCTCCTTCATTATTTAATAAAATAAGAACTTGCAACGTCATGAAAATGCATCTCAAACCACGTCACAATCAATGTACCCGTGATTAGAGACACACTTCGACTCCGTTGAGATTGGGATTTGGGTCACATAAATGTGCACGCGAGTTTTAAAAATGTAACTTAATTAAATCGCGTCTAGAGAGTCTAACGCGTTATTATCTTTGGGGAAGGCAGTGAAATTCACCAAAATAATCCATCCCAGATTCTAAGTATTGATTATGACCAATTATTGAAGGCCCCACAATTTGTATTTTTATTTGGCGAGGCTCGTCTCATTTTTATTTTTAAAAGGGTAAGCTTAAGGCAACTACAATTTTATACTTTGTTCTTCTCTAAAAAAGAAATCCTAATTTATTAATCTAACAATGGAAGCTAGTAGGATGTACGGCTAATAAAGAGTGTTTCAAGCTTGACAAATTACAATTAAACACGAACTTACATTAGAACTAACCCATATGGCAACCAACAAAATAATGACTAACAAAGTTATGATAGAACTTATTAAATCAATCCGACTACAAATTCGGCAAGCTAGTCATGAACATGAAAACTTTTGCACAACGTTTCGTCTAGCATGCCAATTTGAGATAGCAGTAACATAAGCACAAAACTAAAACTCGACAGATTTAAACGAAATCTTCAACATAACATGTATTCAAGCTCGGACAGGATAGTAACCGATATCAACTCAAACAAAGATTAGAAACGAACCTCTAATGATAAACACTGCTGGGGTTTACAACTCATTCGTCAAACCGAAATGGAGCCATAGTCGGCGCGATGGAGCAACGAAACCAACGAACTGGAACCTCACATCGGCACTCGAACGGACTTCAAACGGAAAACCATAGAAACAGTCATCAAAGCTCAAACGGAATAGATCGCGCCATAAGCTCGAACGCGAACGGACGGAGAATGGGTCATGGCTGCTACTGGTATTTCCAGGTGATCGTTTGGACGAGAGGGGTTGGACGACGCAGCAGCAGTTGCTGCTGCTTGACGGGGAATGAGGGAGAAGGTTGTTGTTGTGGCTGTTCCTGGTTGACGAAGCAGCAGCAGAAGCAATGCACGAATGGTTTGGTGTCCGTTTGCTTTCTCTGTCCAGCAGCTATGGAGGTTCGACGGTGGGAGTTCGGGCTGGTTCTGGCCTCGTTTGGACGGGAAGGATCGTGAAGCCAGCCGTGGTCAACCTTCTTCCTTTTTTTTCGTTTTCTCCCGTTTTTCCCCCCAAAAAAGGAGGTGAAACAGTACTTTTTCATTTTCATTTCAAAAAATCTTTCCTCCTTTTCACGTTCCGTCCTTCTCTTTTTCCAAAAAAAATTGCTTTTTTAAAATTTTCAATCCCCTTTTTCCCACGTTCTGTCCGCTTTTCCCTTTTTCAAAAGTTTTGCCTTTTCAAATTTTTAAATCCCCCTTTCACGTGTTGTCCCTTTCTCCTTTTTAAAACTTTTCTTTTAAAATTCTTTCACTTCCCCTTTTCTCACGTTCCCTCCCCCTTCTTTTCACCTTTTTGTCCGCCCTTTCCCAAATTTTCAACCTTTTAAAATTTCCAATCCCATGTGTTTTGTCCTTGTTCAAAGGACATGGACCCCACGTGTGTAGGGGTCCAAGACATGTGTCCCCCATGCGCTGTGGGGTTCCCCGTATGTGGTGGGCTCGGATTATTATGGGCCAGATCCGAAAATTAGGCCTAAAAACAGGTAGTTTAAACCCAAATATTATTCTTTGTCCAGACCCGAGAATAAAAACACAATGTTATTTAATTAATCTTATGCAAGCAAAATAACTACCAAAATAAGACTAACATTTAAAACAAAACTATTTCTCCTTTTTTTTAGTATTTTTTCAAGATTAAAATAGCTACAAAGCATAAATAAAACTATTTTTGTCATTTTCGTTTTTATAAAAAGATAAAATATAAAGTACTATTTTTTTTTGTATTTTTCAAGATTAAAATAGCTACAAAACGTTAATAACTTTTTTTTTGTAATTTTCGAAATTATACAACGATAAAAACATAAAGTACTATTTTTATATTTTTTTTTAAGTTTAAAATGACTGCAAAACATTAATAAAATCATATATTTTTTTTATAATTTTCGAAATTATACAAAATACAAAAATAAGGTACTATTTTTTGTATTTTTCAAGTTTATGAGAAATACATAAGCTAAAAATTTTATATATATTTTTTGTAATTTTTCTTTTGCGACGAAAATAAAGTAAAATAGTCAAAATAGCTAAAATAGCTATATTAGACCTAAATTAAATATTTACGCTAAAAATGTGAAAATTCTCGGGGAGGGTCAAAAATTACGCGTCTACACTGGACACACACTAATCACGTGTCCTTTCCACTAACTAACTAAAACTAACTCTAATTGTATTTGTATACATTTCTAATACTCCCCCTCAAGCTGGAGGATGAAATACATTGAATACTCCAAGCTTGGACAATAGGAGCTGATGTTGCACAGTTCCAAAGGCCTTTGTCAGTATGTCTGCCAGCTGATCATTGGTACTCACGTGTTAAGCTTGTATCAGCCCTTCTTTAATCTTCTCTCTAATGAAGTGGCAGACTATCTCGATATGTTTGGTTCTTTCATGGTAGATTGGGTTAGAAGCAATTTGAGTTGCTACTTTGTTGTCACAAAAGGGCTGCACAGGTCTGGAAACTGGCATACCTAACTCTGCTAGTAATCCTTCTAGACAAATTACTTATGAGATTGTTGCTCTCATGCTTCTGTATTCAGCTTCTGCCGAACTTTTGCTCGTTGTTTGTTGCTTCTTTGATTTCCAAGAAATCAAGGACTCTCCCAGCTTTACCACGTACCCTGTCACTGACCTCCTAGTGTTTGGACATACTGCCCAGTCTGAACCACAGAAGACTGTCAGTTGGGCTATAGGATTTCTCCTTAGCAGCAGTCCTTATCCCGGTGCATTCTTTATATACTTCACTAGCCTCAATGTTGCATTCCAGTGTGAAATCTTTGGTCCTTGCATGAAATGGCGTAGGACTTGCACTCCAAAACTGACATCAGATCTGGTGATGGTGAGGTATAACAACCTCCCAATCAAATCTTCATAAGTTGTTATATCTTCAAGTACAAGATCATTGACACCTCCAACATATTCATCATAGTCTATTGTTGTAAGCTTCAAATTGACTTCTAATGGTGTGGTTACAGGCCTAGAACCACTGAGTCCTAGATCAGATATTAGTCCAAGTGCATACTTCATTTGATTGAGTAGTATGCCATCTTTGGACCTCATTACTTCAATTCCCAGAAAATATCTCAACTCTTCTAGGTCTTTTATCTTAAAATTGTTATGCAAAGTTCCTTTAGCTTCCTGTATCAATTCCTTGCTGCTTCCAGTGATTAAGAGATCATCAATGTACACTAAGATGATAACTATTTCTCCTCTTGCATGTTTGGTGAATAAGGAATGATCATAGGAACTTTGTTTGTAGCCACCTGCTAGGAGTGAATCAGTAAGTTTTATTTTCCATTGTCTCGAAGCTTGTTTTAACCCATATAAGGACTTGATCAACTTACACACTTATACTTCCCCTGTCGTTGAAAACCTTGAGGAACTTCCATGTAAACTTCTTCAAGCAAATCCCCTTGTAAGAATGCATTATTGACATCCATTTGATATAATTCCTAATCCTTATAGGCTGCCACAGTAATGACAGTCCTCACAGTGACCATTTTGGCCACTAGTGAGAATGTTTCATGGTAATCTAGTCCCTCTTTTTGGTTGTACCCTTTGGCTACAAGTCTTGCTTTGTATTTGTCTATATCCCCATTTGGCTTATGTTTTATCTTGTATACCCATTTGGATCCAATAGCCTACTTCCCTTCTGGTAGATTTACTAGCTCTTATGTATGGTTTTGCTCTAGAGCTGTTATCTGTTCTTTCATTGATATTATCCAGTTGTGGTCTTGAGATGCCTCAGTGAAATTCTTTGGTTTCATTTGGGCTGAGAACAATCCCAAATACTACTGATATCCTGGTGACAATCTGCTATAATCCACATAGTGGGATACTGGATATGAACACTATCCAGAGGGTCTACTTGTCACATAGTCCCTGAGCCAAATTGGAGGTCTGGTCACTCTCTTCCCCCGCCATTGTATGTAGGTTGATCCATCATATTTGGTTCCTACATTGGTGCAATTTCATCTTCAGTTTCAGCATGAATCTTCAGTGTGTCATCCATAGTTTCTGCAATTTCTGTAGGATTTGCGGGAACTATTGGCTCAGGTTATGTATTACCAGTATCATGGGTGTGTGCTTCTATTGGGGGATTTGTGGTATTTGTGGGATTTATGGTATTTGGCATGGTATTTGTGGGATTTGCGGTATTTGGTAATTCAGGTTGCAAAACCTTTCCAGTGGCTCTGTTATGGGAACAAACAACAGATCATAATCACATGCCTTCCCCATTTTGAAAGGGAAAGTGGTTTCCTTAAAGCTGACATCTCTGCTCATAAAGAATGTCCTTGTATCAAGGTCAAACAACTTGTAGCCCTTTTGAGTATCAGAATTCCCCAGAAACACTGCTCTCCTTGCTCTTGCATCTAATTTGTCACCCTTAGGAAAATTGATAGCATAGCTCAAACACCCAAACACCCTTAGATGTTCTAGTTTAGGTGCTTCCCCATATAGCAGCTCATAGGGTGTTTTCCCATTCAGAACTGCAGTAGGTAATCTGTTAATAAGATAGACTGCAGTCTTGACACATTCTACCCAAAAAGTGACTGAAACTGAGCTCTGTATTTTCAGGGATCTGGCCATTTCTAATATATGCATGTGCTTCCTTTCTACCACACCATTTTGGTGTGGTGTATATGGGCAGTTACTTTAATGGACTATTCCATGTGAAGTAAACAACTCATTACATTGTGAATTGAAAATTTCTGTCCCATTATCTGATTTAAGCCTTTTCACAACAACTGCAAACTGAGTTGTTATCATAGCCAAGAAATTTTTCGATACAACTACAACTTCACATTTTGATTGTATCAAACACAGCCATGTAAATCTACTGTAGACATCTACAATAGTAACAAACTAAGAAGAGTGTAAATGTTTGAAGGCACAACTAGATTTTTGCTCACTACTAGGAAATTTTAATCTGCTCTGCTTAGCCATAGGACACACCATACACTCTTCTTATATCTTGTCAGTCACTTTGTTCTTCAGTAAGGCAATGTGCTTCATTGCTCCTATTGAGGGGTGTCCCAATCTCAAGTGCCATAAAGTTGTCATGTCTTCATTTTTAGTTATTGTCGCTCCCATTGGTGATTCCATTCCTCACCTTAGAATGTAGAGGCCATTACTCTCTCTACCAATCCCCATTACCTTCCCACCATAAAGTGCCTGAAACACACAGAAGCTAGGGAAGAATGAAACTGAATATGAAAGTTCCCTAGTTAATTTCAACACTGACAACAAATTAAACTTAAAATCTGGCACATGTAACGCATTAGTGATCTTGTAATTTCCTAGTATCTATGTGCTCTATGTATTAGCTATGTGTGATCTCCCTCTAGTTGGCACTTGTACCTTAGTATTCTACAGTTTATCTATGTGTCTGAGTTCTTGTAACAACTCTATGCAATGTATAATATGGTGTGAGACACCTGAATCTACTATCCACCCACAACTATATATATTGGATAGTAATGAAACAGTAACTGCCATGTTGCTACTGCATCCATCTTGTGGAGACTTATTTAGCAATCCCATTAGTTATGATTATTCTTCTTCTGTGAAGAAGTGTCCTTGAACTTGCCTTTCACCTGCTATGTTGTTGGCATAGGATCTGAAGCCAGTGTTGTTCTGATTTGTTCCTCTGAACTGCCCTTGTTTGAAGTTGTTGTTTTGCCACACTCCACTTTGTTCCCCTAATTTTTTCTTACTTTTAAAATCTACTGGATAACCAACAATTTTGTAGCAATTTTCCTTTAGATGCCCTTTTGTCACGACCCAAAATCCATTGGTCGTGATGGCACCTAACCTAACCCGCTAGGTAAGCCAATTATTAACTATCCAATTTCAATTATATTAACAAGACAATTAAATGAAAGTAATTTACGGAATTTTATACGTTTTCCAAGGACTGGAAGTACAAATTATGAGCTTCTACGAATGGAGTTTACAAAGCAACAATGAAACAAATACGCAGTCTATTTGAAAAGTACATAAACAGAGTTTTATAAGTTAAGGCTACCACGAACAAAGGAGGCAACAACAATAGGGACGTCGGTACATCTTCAAGTCCCACAACCATCGAGCACAACAACAACAACAACCGACATCTGCACGCAATGTGCAGAAGTGTAGTATCAGTACAACCGACCACATGTACTGAGTAAGTAACAAACCTAACCTTAGGTTGAAAGCAGTGATGAGCTAACACAATATCGGGTCCAATGCCAATATTTTCACAATAGTTCATAACAACATAATACAAGTAAAAAAATAAGATATCTCAAAAATAAAATACTCAGCTCGTTCACAATTCCAGAAAATGGTCATGCTTTTCAAATATCTCAGTGAAAGAAAATCTCAAATCTCTTGCCGAAAATGCCAAAAGTACGGGTAAGTTTGAAAACTGTAATTTTTCCAAATATCCTTTCCACAATAAATAAAATGTCTCATTTTCTTTCCAAATAACAAGTGTAAAGTGCCTCTCCAAACCCACATATCAATGTGTATAATAAGTAATGAATGACGTGATACTATCGACATGAAAAAAATGCATCTCTATGCATGTATGTCATGTATGCATGTAAATGCCATGTATTTCAGAGATGATACATGTACTCACACTCTCAGAGTAGCCAATATCATTACCTCGCATCCTTTCCTACTAAGCTTAATACTCATCACACTAAATCACTCAGCATTGTGTAATAACCGCTGCGATGTGCAGCCCGATCCATATATATATATATATATAGTCGACTGCGCTCACTGGGGGTTTACAAACCCCGGAGGGGTTCCTTCAGTCCAAGCGCTATATCGCTGCGGCGTGCAGCCCGACCCAATATCGCTGCGGTGTGCAGCCCGATCCATATATCGCTACGGTGTGTAGCCCGATCCATATACATATATAATTAATATATCGTTGCGGCGTGCAGCCCGATCCATATACATAAATATAATCAATATATCACTGCGGTGTGCAGCCCGATCCCATAAAGTATAATAGATATAATATGTTGTGGCGTGTAGCCCGATCCAAAAATGTCACTCTCACTCAGGCCCTCGGCCTTACCTAGTCATGAATCTCTCCATTCTCACTCACAGGCACACAATGTCATGAATCTAGCTCGGCAACAATGATACGATGTATCAATAACAACAACTGAGACTGAGATATGATATGAATGTATGAATATGATTGAGTACAAAAATATCAATGGAAATCAGTGAGATAACAGCCAGAAATAACCATTATGGATACAAACAATATCAACATGAAGCCTAAACATGATATTTAGAATGATTGACAACAAAATTACTTTACCACATGGTGAAACACAAATATCCACAAAATAGGGCCACTATACAGGGCCATGGGAATAACAGAGTCCCAATTCACAGGGTGCATGCCCACATGCCCGTCACCTAGCATGTGCATCACCTTAAAACCAATTACATAACACATCGTTCGGGGTTTCATACCCTCGACACTAAGCTTAGAGGAGTTACTTACCTTGAACGAGCCAATACCAATGTCGAGCAGGCCAAGCGATGCTCCAAAAATGCCATCCCATGCATTCCGACCTCCAATTGGCTCGAAACTAACCAAAAATAACTCAAATACATCAAGCAATGTTAAAGGAACCAATCCCAATCAAAAAAGGTCGAATCTTTAATCAAAAGCCCAAAATCGACGAAAAAGCCCAACCCGGGCCCGCACCTCGGAACCTGACAAAACTCACAAAATCTGTCAACCCATTAAATTACGAGTTCAACCATACTAGTTTCACTCAAATTCGACTCTGAATCAATGTTCAAAACTCAAAAATTCCTATTATGAAACTTTAGGCCAAAACCCCCAATTTCTTCTTTAAAATTCATCAACCAAAAGCTAAAATCGAATATAGATTCATGAAATATAACCAAAACCCAGTAGAGAATATAGATTCATGAAATATAACCAAAACCCAGTATAACCAAAACATATGCTGAAAAGAACCTCGAAAAATTGACCAATTCCGAGCTCCCCAACTCAAAATATGTTAAATGCATAAAACCCTCGTTTTAACACTGTTCTGCCTCGTTTCTTATGCCAAAAGATCTCGAAACTCACTTTTGATACCTCCAATGGATTCCTTGTGAATTCTAGTCAAGTTAGGCTCTTGAATCACTCCATTTGACCTTATATTGAAGGAGATATGTTGGTTTCAATATTTAGAAATAGTGTAGATTTTTAAATACGCAGCAGTGGCAATTTCGTAATTAATCTGAAAAATCTATCAACCCAATTCTTAGTATAATGACCATAAAATCCTCGTATGATGCCTAAATTTGAAGATTCTTTTTGCTATGGATCCGTAATTACGATACGGATCTAATGCTTCAATAAAAATAAAAATAGGAGCTCATTTGTTCAATGTGGTACCATTTATGCTCGAAGAAACGATGTCGAAACATAAGAAAAATGAGCGTAACACAACCCAAACCTATTCGAAACTCACTTGAGCCCCTTGGGACCCTGTCTAAACATACCAAAAAGTTCCACATCATAATAGCGGACCTACTCGAGGCCTCAAAACACACATAACAATATCGAAATGACGAAATGCACCTCAAATCAAACTTAATGAACTTTCGAACTTTCAACTTCCAAAAACTCACGCCGAAACATATCAAATCAACTCGGAATCAATCCAAATTTTGCACATAAGTCCTAATACATCATACGGAGCTACTCGTGCCCCCAAACTACCGATCAAAGTGCAAATGCTCAAAATGACCGGTTGGGTCGTTACATTCTCCCCCACTTTAACATACGTTCGTCCTCGAACGTGCCTAGAGTTGTTTCAAAAGCCATCAAATCGCTGTGTAACCTCACTATGCACATACCCGGAGATGATCCCACATCACCCTATCTCATATAGATCTGATAACACAACATGACTGAAATTTTATAATCCAACCTAGCCCATAAGACTTCGAATCCAATTTCCACATCCAAAATTTTCTATAAGATCAGAATCTCGCATCTACACACTGTGTAAATATGAACAAGTTGTATTAAGCTATAGCCATAACTCGAGATGAAATCACATGATATACCATATAACTCAAACATTCATAGCGATAACTTCTAATCACAGTAGCTGCTCTAAACAACCCAATACAAGTAATAAACCTTTTATCAAACAGAGCCTCATTCTAACACCTTCATATACTGCCAACGATGAAAGAAACACGCACAAACTCATAACCATTTGTCAGACCAACAAGTTATGGAACTCCCTCTCCTTTGATAGGAACTATAGCAAATTTCTAAGTAGATCAACATCAATATCCTTCCAAATATACTGCAGTCTGATCCGATAGCACCCATTCTAGGTATGATGACCTCATCTCATCCAACATAATCACTCTAGTGACATGACATATTAATATAGTCTAAAGCCGCAACTCATGCAATCTGCGCACCAATAAGCAACATTCCAAATGTAATCAATCATGGAAAATGACTAAGCTAAAGGAACTATCTCACAAGCTCAACAGGTACCGCCAAAAAGCAATGCTAAGAACCTATCACACACCGTATAACGAAAACACACGAATCTAACACAAAGGATCGTGTCTCAACATAACTCTGCTACAATGTGTGACCCATCCAAATGCTGGTCCATATTATGTACCTCGAGTCACCCTACTCAAATCAATAACCATGCAAAATTCGACATCAAGCACCCAAAGTGCATTACCATAACCACGAAGAGCAAATAACACAATACCACAATTAGGAAAGAACATAGCCAACGCGCAATCAATTATACAATACCCAAATACTCATCTCGCTCAAATTCCGCTATAAAGCTCAAATAAAACCGCACCATATGTGCATAACTAACGAATCACAACTGCTCGTGGTATAGAAGAGTAACTCATAGATCATTTCAGAACACGAATAATCTCAACAACAACCAGATGGCACATCCCTCAGTAATAGCAGTATGGAGCCAACTAATCCGACTCGGTGTAGAATACACATCCTAATTGGGCCTACCAATGGACCCCCAAATCAACTTTGGTCACCCACAAATAGATAAATAATTCTCTGAAAGTCCACAATGACTGAATCATAACACATACTATCACCTGGCTAGCTTCGGCCACACTTCACAGTCCACAACCATGCAACAATCTGCTCCTGAGAGCTCCCAGTCTCCAAATCCATACAACACATGAATCACCATATCTGATCCCAACTCTACCACCTTAATGTCTAACACATCTCTCATATACGATCATCCCGCGAGGAATACTTTTATAATTCTTCTGTGCCACAAATCAAAAATTTGAACACCAGCAGTCGATCAACTAGGAGAGTGCCGCAATATCAATGAAGTATCCATAAATAAAATACATCCCCCTTCTGAAATGTATACTCTCATCAAGCCATAGCAAATAGTAATATTATTTACCTAGTCATCTGAAACTGTCCATGTTGCCTAAGGACTCATGACCTCCCCTTCAAAACTGAACCGTGATCTTACACATGCAAATCTCAATCCTACACAACACATCGCATATACTATGCCATCATATGAAAAATACGAGAACTTCGCACTCCTAGTCACAAGAAACTACTCACTCAATTAGCCAAGAACTTTCCATTTGATTTCATCCGAGGAAAATCACTATACATCACATGCTCCTCACACCAGTAGAAAATATACATCTCAAACCGTGGTAGAAACTATTGAGAACTCTCCGAAACCCATTTGAACATAACCAAACTATCAGAACTGAATCTCTATACCTCAACCAAGCCACGCAGGCCACCAAAACCCAAGAGTACCACCACAAAACACCTGTAGAAACTCACTACCTCATAAGGACCAAAAGAGCCAATCGCATCCATTACCATGCCGATCCAACCTACTACCAAGATGTCCTATTTATCCTAGTTCCTTCTTAATTACCTTCAAATTGATACTTCTCCTTGCCATAATACCACAATCTTCAACCAAGACTCACCACACGAGACCCTAACATAAACCACACCGCCCTAAGGCTCATAAGCCGTTGAATGCTCTTAATCACCCCAAAAGTACCACAACTTAGATACCCACTCTGAAGAGACCTTTTGCGATCTAAAACTATTACCTTCTCCTTCCTGATACTGATATGTAAAATCTATAATGATATAGAAATGCCACAAGTCCTGACATCCACCAATATGAATATTAGTTTCTAGCCAAATACACATCTTGAAGATTCCCAATTGCCACGCTCAAATGTTGAATTCATTTGAACCATTCTCGAGAGTCTTCCACTCTACTCAAATCTCAATTAGACTGACCAAATAGACCGAACGACCCGTTCCCCATTAGCACTCCAACATCCAAGGAAGTAACTCCACCTTAATGCAACTAAATAAATTTCTGCTCCATACACATTACATCCTTCATCAATAACAACTCAAATCATTCCGTGATTCTCATATACTCATAAAGTTTACCCAGAATTTCCTTTACTCAAGTCATCCTTGATCTCACCCTCTGCAAAACATAACTCATTTACAAGTATACCTCAAACCGAAACCAATACAACACATAACCGTGAAATCAACTTATCAATAGCGGACTCCCCTATTTGGCTCAAAGCCATAGATCAAAACACGCCAAAACTTATGATGCCCATACTTTATTACAGCGATAATATCGCAGTACGGTTCAACTAAATCCTCCATAAGTTCATGCAACACAAACCATATAATACCTCAAATCATTTGCAAATCTCGTATTTATCCTCGTAACAGTCAAGCCCACTCTCATAAGTGATCCAAACTCAAATTGCAACACATATTTCACTGGTAAAAGAGAACTCCCAACAAACAATCATAGGGATCACATAAACCTCAGGATATCCCATAGGAGATAGCCCACCTGCTTTGCCTCAAACCTACCTCTCTCTATACCCTTCCACGGTCATAAACATTATGCAATCACTTAATCTTCCTGAGTTTGAACTCATATCACGACATGAAATCTACTTCACTCCTTAACTAATCAACATGAAAAGACCCTTCAACACATCCATAACTCAAGACTATACATTAAATCAAGTACCAAATAGTTCTTTCTACACTCCAAGCAGACCCCTCTCGTCATATTCAACCATATGAACACATCTCGCAGTCACATCATACGCATCATGTAGCCATCTAGCCATAAATTCTACGAATAAGGACATTGCCGGACATATAAATCCAAAAGCACGTGCTCACACAATCAACACCTCTATGCTCAAACCACAGTCTAAACCCTGCCTCAAGTCCTCCAGACTGGCTCATCATCAGCAAACTGAAATTACATCTTGCACCTCTTCCATGGAATCACAATCCGTCGATGTACAACTGATACCGAGCGCTCACATGCGCATACGAATGCATGGAAGGAATTCAAAGAATTACACTTCAAGCTGAATTAATGTCGCACGATAAGGAAAGAAAGATGGGAAGTATATCCTAAATGTCCTATAGGCTCTCGAAGATAGATATGGACATCATCATACCGATCCGCAAGACTCTACTAGACACTTGCTCATGACCTGTAGAACCTATGAACCTAGGGCTCTGATACCAACTATTACGACCCAAAATCCACTGGTCGTGATGGGACCTAACCCAACCCACTAGGTAAGCCAACTATTAATTATCTAATTTTAATTATATTAATAAGACAATTAAATAAAAGTAATTTACGAATTTTTATACATTTCCCAAGGACTAGTAGTACAAATCATGAGCTTCTACGAATGGAGTTTACAAAGCAACAATGAAACAAATACATAGTCTATTTGAAAAGTACATAAACAGAGTTTTATAAGCTAAGGCTAACCCGAACAAAGGAGGCAGCTACAACAGGGACACCGGTAAATCTTCAAGTCCCGCAACCATTGACCACAACAACAGCAACTGACATCTACACGCAATGTGCAGAAGTGTAGTATCAGTACAACCGACCCCATGTATTGTGTAAGTAACAGACCTAACCTTAGGTTGAAAGTTGTGATGAGCTAACACAAGATCGGGTCCAATGTCAATATTTTCACAACAGTTCATAACAACATAATACAAGAAAAAAATAAGATATCTCAAAAATAAAATACTCAGCTCGTTCACAATTCCAGAAAATGGTCATGATTTTCAAATATCTCAGTGAAAGAAAATCCCGGATCTCTTATCGAAAATGCCAAAAGTACGTGTAAGTTTGAAAATTGTAATTTTTCCAAATATCATTTCCACAATAAATAAAATGTCTCATTTTCTTTCCAAATAACAAGCATAAAATGCCTCTCCATACCCACATATCAATGTGTATAATAAGTAATGAATGACGTGATACTATCTAGCATAAGGAAAATGCATCTCTATGTCGGTATGTCATGTAAATGCCATGTATTTCAGAGATGATACATGTACTCACACTCTCAGAGTAGTCAATCTCATTGCCTCGTATCCTCTCGTACTAAGCTCAATACTCAGCACATTAAATCACTCAGCACTGTGTAATAACCGTTGCGGCGTGCAGCCCGATCCATATATATATATATATATATATATATATAGTCGACTACGCTCACTAGGGGTGTACAAACTCTGGAGGGGCTCCTTTAGCCCAAGTGTTATATCGCTGCGGCGTGCAGCCCGATCCATATTGTTGCGGCGTGCAGCCCGATCCATATACATATATAATCAATATACCGATGCAGCGTATAGCTCAATCCATATACATAAATATAATCAATATATCAATATGGCATGCAGCCCGATCCCATAAAGTATAATAGATATAATATGTTGCGGTGTGCAGCCCGATCCAAAAATGTCACTCTCACTCAGGCCCTCAGCCTCACCCAGTCATGAATCTCTTCAGTCTCACTCACGGGCACACAATGTCATGAATCTAGCCTAGCAACAATGATACGATGTATTAATAACAACAACTGAGACTGAGATATGATATGAATGCATGAATATGACTGAGTACAAAAATATCAATGGAAATTTGTGAGATGATTGCCAGAAATAACCACTATGCGTACAAACAATATCAAAATGAAGCCTAAAAATGATATTTAACATGATTGACAGCTCAATTACTTTACCACATGGTGAAAACACAAATATCCACAAAATAGGGCCATTATACAGGGACATGGGAACAATAGAGTCCCACCTATCAGGGTCGCTTTTACCACCTATCAGTTTTCAGGAGCTGCTTTCACTTGGTGAGAGGATTTTGAGAGGCGTAGGCCTGTTGGTGCAGCACCCCTTTCCTGGCAGCAGTTCTCTATTCTCTTCCTAGAGAAATATGTGCCGCAGTCCCGTAGAGAGGAGCTGCGTAGGCAATTTGAGTGGTTGCGACAGGGGGATATGACTATGTCACAGTATGAGTTGAGGTTTTCTGAGTTGGCTCGTTATGCCATCTAGTTAGTTCCGCCCAATCTAGAGAGGATCAGGAGGTTTGTTGATGGTCTTACTTATCAGCTCCATATTCTCATGACCAGGGAGAGGGTGACTAGTGCCACGTTCGAGGAGGTCGTTGATATCGCCCGTGAGATTAAGTCTGTTCGTCGACAGGAGCGAGAGGAGAGGGAGGCCAAGAGGCCTTGAGGATCTGGCAGCTATAGTGGTGCTCCTTCGAGGAGCCAGTTTCAGCATAACAGAGGTCGTTCATTCAGGCCTGCTCAGCTAACTCGCCCAGGTTATCATGGGGCATCTTCGGGTCATAGTTATCACGGATCTCAGCAGGGCCAGTCATCACTTAGTGCCCTTCTAGCTTAGAGTTCGACCCGTGCTCCATCAGCTCAGGGCTCTTCTATGCCGAGTGTATCTGCTAGTCACTCCGGTGCGAGGGGTTCCCTTCAGTCCCCTTCTCCAGCACCTGGGAGTTGTTTTGAGTGTGGTGAGATGGGTCACATGTGGAGGCAGTGTCCTCGTCGTTTTGCTAGTTCATCCCTACAAAGGGGTCAGTCATCGGCTTCAGCGCCAGTTTCTTCATCACCAACCGCTCCGCCAGCTAGGGGTGGAGGTCAGTCAGCCAGGGGTCGCCCTAGAGGTAGAGGTCGATCAGGGGGCAGTCAGGCCCATTTCTATGCACTCCCAGGCAGACCCGACGATATCGCTTCAGATGCTGTTATTACAGGTATTGTTTCAGTCTGCCACAGAGATGCCTCTGTATTATTTGATCCCGGTTCCACCTTTTCTTATGTGTCATCATACTTTATTCGCTATTTGGGGATGCCCCGTGAGTTTCTTGATTTACCTATTCATGTTTCTACCCCGGTAGGCGATACTGTTGTTGTAGACCGTGTAAACCAGTCGTGTGTGGTGACTATTGGGGGTCTGGAGACCCGAGTGGATCTATTATTATTGAGCATGGTGGATTTCATATCATTTTGGGCATGGATTGGCTATCTCCCTGTTGTGTTATTCTAAACTGTCATGCTAAGACAGTTACGTTGGCTATACCGGGTGTGCCACGGATCGAGTGATGAGGTGTGACTGATTATGTTCCTAGTAGAGTGATCTCGTTCTTAAAAGCCCAACGTACGGTTGGGAAGGGTTGTCTTTCGTATATAGCCTTTGTGAGGGATGTCGGTGCTGAGACTCCCAGTATTGATTCTATTCTAGTTGTGAGGGATTTTTTCGATGTGTTTCATGCTGACATGTTGGGCATGCCATCGGATAGGGATATTGATTTTGGTATTGACCTGGTGACGGGCACTCAGCCCATTTCTATTCCGCCGTATCGTATGGCACTAGCGGAGTTGAAGGAATTAAAGGAGCAACTTCAGGAACTCCTTGATAAGGTGTTCATTCGGCCTAGTGCGTCACCTTGGGGTGCGCCGGTTCTGTTTTTTGAAGAAGAAGGATAGCACTATGAGAATGTGTATTGATTATAGGCAATTGAACAAGGTAACAATTATTAACAAGTATCCTTTGCCTCGCATTGATGATTTATTCGACCAGCTTCAGAGAGCAAGAGTGTTCTCCAAGATAGATCTCCGTTCAGGTTATCCCTAGTTGAAGATCAGGGATTCGGACATTCTTAAAACAGCTTTCAGGACCCGATATGGTCATTATGAGTTCTTGGTGATGTCTTTTGGGCTAACCAATGCCCCAGCAGCATTTATGCATTTAATGAACAGCGTGTTCCAGCCTTTTCTTGACTCGTTCGTCATAGTCTTCATTGATGATATTCTGGTATATTCGCTTAGTCAAGAGGAGCACGCGGAGCATTTGAGAGTCGTGTTGTAGAGATTGAGAGAGGAGAAGCTTTATGAAAAATTCTCCAAGTGTGAGTTTTGGCTCAGTTCAATGGCTTTTTTAGGGCATGTGGTGTCCATCGAGAGTATTCAGGTTGATCCAAAGAAGATAGAGGTGGTTCAGAGTTGTCCCAGGTCGTCCTCAGCCACAGAGATTCACAGTTTTCTTGGTTTGGCGGGTTATTATCGCCGGTTTGTTTAGGGATTCTCATCCATCGCATCGCCCTAGACCAAGTTGACTTAGAAGGGTGCTTCATTTGTATGGTTGGACGAGTGTGAGGAGAGCTTTCAAAAGCTCAAGACAGCTTTGACCACAGCTCCAATGTTAGTTCTGCCATCAGCTTTAGGTTCATATACCGTGTATTGTGATGCTTTGAGAGTTGGGATTAGTTGTGTAATAATGCAGGAGGGTAGAGTTATTATTTATGCTTCTCGTCAGTTGAAGCCCCACGAAAAGAACTACCCCGTTCATAATTTGGAGTTGGCTGCCATAGTTCACACATTGAAGATTTGGAGGCATTACTAGTATGGCATATCTTATGAGGTGTTCACTGATCATCGCAGTCTTCAGCATTTGTACAAGCAAAAGGATCTTAATTTGAGGCCGCAGAGATGGTTGGAGTTGCTTAAAGATTATGATATCACTATATTGTACCATCCGGGAAAGGCCAATGTGGTGGCCAATGCCTTGAGCCAAAAGGCAGTGAGTATGGGGAGTTTGGCATATGTTCCAGTTGGGGAGAGACCTCTTGCCGTTGATGTTCTGGCCTTGGCCAATCGGTTCGTGAGGTTAGATATTTCGGAGCCCAATCGGGTATTGGCTTGTGTGGTGTCTCAGTCTTCCTTATATGATCGTATCAGAGAATGCTAGTATGATGATCCGCACTTGCTTGTCCTTAAGGACAGAGTTCAGCATGATGATGCTAGAGATGTGACCATTGGTGATGATGGGGTGTTGAGGATGCAGGGTCGGATTTGTGTGCCCAATGTGGATGGGCTTCGGGAGTTGATTCTGGAAGAGGCACATAGCTCGCGGTATTCCATTCATTCGGGTGCCGCGATGATGTATCAGGATTTGAGACAGGACTATTGGTGGAGAAGAATGAAGAAAGATATTGTGGGATTCGTAGCTCGGTGTCTCAATTGTCAGCAGGTGAAATATGAGCATCAGAGACCGGGTAGTTTGCTTCAGCAGATGGATATTCTTGAGTGGAAGTGGTAGAGGATCACTATGGACATTGTTGTTGGACTTCCACGAACTTTGAGAAAGTTCGATCATATTTGGGTGATTGTGGATCGGCCGACCAAATCCACGCACTTCATTCCTGTGTGTACTACCTATTCCTCAGAGCGGTTGGCAGAGATCTATATCCGAGAGATTGTTCGTTTGCATGGTGTCCCAGTTTCCATCATCTCAAATAGGGGCACTCAGTTTATTTTGCAGTTTTGAAGGTCTGTACAGCGAGAGTTGGGTACTCAGGTTGAGTTGAGCACAGCTTTTCACCCTCAGACGGACGGGCAGTTCGAGCACACTATTCAAATATTGGAGGAAATGTTGCGTGCTTGTGTTATTGATTTCGGAGGGTCATGGGATCAGTTTCTACTACTTGTAGAGTTTGCCTATAACAACAGCTACCAGTCGAGTATTCAGATGGCTTCATATGAGGCTTTGTATGGGAGGCGGTGTAGATCTCCAGTTGGTTAGTTTGAGCCGGGTGAGGCTAGGCTATTGGGGACAGACTTGGTGCAAGATGTTTTAGAAAAGGTGAAGGTAATTCAGGAGAGGCTTCGTACAACGCAGTCGAGGCAGAAGAGTTATGCTGATAGGAAGGTTCGGGATGTGTCCTACATGGTTGGCGAAAAGGTTCTGTTGAAGGTTTCATCCATGAAGGGTGTTATGAGATTTGGGAAAAAGGGAAATTGAGTCCTCGGTTCATTGGGCCTTTTGAGGTGCTTCGGAGGATTGGGGAAGTAGCTTATGAGCTTGGTTTGCCACCCAGCTTGTCGAGTTTGCATTCGGTATTTCATGTTTCTATGCTCCGGAAGTATATTGGGGATCTGTCTCATGTTTTGGATTTCAGCACAGTTCAGTTGGATGATGATTTGACTTATGATTCGAAAGTTAAGGTCAAAGGATATAGCTTCAGTGAAAGTGCAATGGAGAGGTTGGCCCGTGGAGGAAGCTACCTAGGATACCGAGCGGGAGATGCGAAGCAGATATCCTCACCTGTTTGAGGCTTCAGGTATGTTTTTTGACTCGTTCGAGAACGAACGTTTGTTTAAGTTAGGGAGGATGTGACGACCCGACCAGTCGTCTCATGAATTACTGCTCTATTTCCCCATTTCTGCTTCTTTATGCTTTATTTATCCGTGTTAAGTGGTATCGAGTTGGTCGGATCGAGTTCGGAAATGATTTGGTAAGGTTTGAGACACTTAGTCTCTTTAGAGTGAGTTTAAGTTGGAAAAGTCCACCGGATGTTGACTTGTGTGTTAGAGGGATTGGATGTGAGTTCCAATGGTTCGGTTAGCTTTAGGAGGTGATTTGGAACTTAAAAGTGTGATTGGAATGAGTTTTGGAGGTTCGGAGTAGATTTAGGCTTGAATTGGCGATATTGGATTTTTGACGATTTCCGGTTGATAGGTGAGATTTTGATATAGGGGTCGGAATGGAATTCCAAGAGTTGCAGTAGTACTGTTGTGTCATTTGGGACATGTGTACCAAATTTTAGGTCATTCGGACGTGGTTTGTTCGGGTTTTTGATCAAAAGCGGAATTTAGAAGTTTTTGGAAACTTAGGCTTGAATCCGATGTGTTTTGGTTGATTTGATGTTGCTTGAGGTGTTTTGCAGATTGGTACAAGTTTAAATAAGGTTTTGGGATATGTTGGTGCCTTTGGTTGAGGTCCCGGGGGCCTCGGGTGAGTTTCGAAGGGTTGAACGAATCATTTTAAGTTGAAGAAAATTGCAGATTTTGGTTTCAGTTGTTGCAGGTATTTTACTCTTCGCGTTCCCGAGTAGACCCTCGTGTTCGTGAAGAGTCAGTTGAGGAAGGTGGAATTTAAGCCTTCGCGTTCGTGAGGAAGGCTACGCATTTGCGAAGGGCTAAGGGTTTGTGCATCGCGTTCGCGGGGGAAGAGTCGTGTTCGCATAGAGCAAAAAGGGCAGCTGAGCTTCTGTGGATTTTATTCATCGCGCCCGCGAGAGGCGAAATGCGATCGCAAAGATTGGTCTAAGCAAAGCACTGCGTTCACGATGGGGATGTCGCGATCGAAAGTATTATTCATGTTTCTATGCTTCAGAAGTATATGGGGGACCCGTCTCATGTTTTGGATTTCAGCACGGTTCAGTTGGATGATGATTTGACTTATGATGTGGAGCCAGTAGCTATTTTGGGTCGTCAGGTTTGAAAGTTGAGGTCAAAGGATATAGCTTCAGTGAAAGTACAGTGGAGAGGTCGGCCTGTGGAGGAGGCTACCTGGGAGACCGAGTGGGAGATGCGGAGCAGATATCCTCACCTGTTTGAGGCTTCAGGTATGTTTCTTGATTCATTCGCGGACGAACGTTTGTTTAAGTTAGGGAGGATGTGACGACTCGGCCAGTCGTCTCATGAGTTACCGCTCCGTTTTCCCCCATTTCTTCTTTATGCTTCATTATCTATGTTTTATGGTATTGGGTTGGTCAGATCGAATCCGGAATAATTTTGGTAAGGTTTGAGACACTTAGTCTCTTTTAAGGGAGTTTGAGTTGGAAAAGTCAATCGGATGTTGACTTATGCGTTATAGGGCTCGGATGCGAGTTTCGATGGTTCGGTTAACTTCGGGAGGTGATTTATGACTTAGGAGTGTAATCGGAATGGGTTTTGGAGATTTGGAGTAGTTTTAGGCTTGAATTGGCAAAGTTGATATTTTGGCGATTTCCGGTTGATAGGCGAGATTTTGATATAGTGGTCGGAATGGAATTCCGAGGGTTGCAGTAGCTCCGTTGTGTCATTTGGGATGTGTGTGAAAATTTTTAGGTCGTTCGGACGTGGTTTGGTTGGGTTTTTGATCGAAAGCGTATTTCGAAAGATTTTAGAAACTTAGGCTTGAATCCGATGTGAGTTGGTAGATTTGATGTTGTTTGAAGTGTTTTGATGATTGGAACAAGTTTGAATAAGGTATTGGGTCATGTTGGTGCTTTTGGTTGAGGTCTCAGGGGCGATTTCGGGTGGTCGTCGGAGAAGTTGAAAGGTTATTGCAGCTGCTGAGATTTTTCTGCTTCTGGTGTTTTTGCACCTGCAGTTTGGGGACCGCACGTGCGGTGCTGCACGTGTGAAAGGGGGAACTGCAAATGCGGATCTGAGAGGAAGAGTCGGGAACCGTAGATGCGGTAGGTGGACTACACCTGTGGAGTCGCAGATGCGGTTTGCGGCTAGTAAGTGAATTCCGTAGAAGCAGAGGATTTGACCGCATATGCGGTACCGCAGAAGCGGGTTTTGGACCGGAGATGCGGAAAAGCCTGGGCAGAACATATAAGTTATTTCATTTCGCGAGATTTAGCTATTTCACCATTTTTGACTTCGGCTTGGGAGCTTCTTGGACGATTTGAGAGTGGGATTTCAAGAGAACTTCATTGAGGTAAGGAATTTGGACCTAAAACGCGTTCCTATGCTATTATTTCATGGATTAGAGCTAGAAATTATGGAAATCAAATGTTAAAATTGGGGAAACTGGGGCTTGAGAACTTAGGCCTTTAATTGTGGATTTGAAGGACCATTTGGGTCAGATTTGAGAACTTTTGATATGTATGAACTCGTGGGAGATAAGGAATCTATTGATGTAAAAATTTTTGACTTTCGAGACGTGGGCCTAGGGGTCGGGTTTTGGTAATTTCGGGATTTGTGCCCTTTATTAATTGTTTTCTCTTGGGCTTTGCCCCCTTAGCATACTTTGACGTCCTTGTTCTGATTTTGGATAGATTCGACGCGCCTGGAGGCGGCCGATTCGAGGGGCAAAGGCGTCGCGAGCTAGAGATTTAGCCGGTTCGAGGTGAGTAGTGATTGTAAATGATGTTATGAGGGTTTGAAACCCCGGATTGCACATCGTAGTGTTATTTTGAGTTGAGGCACACGCTTGATGACGAGCGTGGGGTCGTGCACTATTGGGGATTATGACTTGGTCCGTCCCGATTGATGATTTTACCGCGTATTTGATTGAAAATTATTTGCTATCATCATTATTTGGGCTGAATGTCATATTTGGGCCCAGTGCCAACTATTTGAACCCTTCGGGGATTTTTATTGATATTTCCTCACTGTTTTGACTTTATACTTGAACTCAGTCATGTTATTTTCCACTGTTTTACTACTAAACCCTGCCTCAAGTCCTCCAGACTGGCTCATCATCAGCAAACTGAAATTACATCTTGCACCTCTTCCATGGAATCACAATCCGTCGATGTACAACTGATACCGAGCGCTCACATGCGCATACGAATGCATGGAAGGAATTCAAAGAATTACACTTCAAGCTGAATTAATGTCGCACGATAAGGAAAGAAAGATGGGAAGTATATCCTAAATGTCCTATAGGCTCTCGAAGATAGATATGGACATCATCATACCGATCCGCAAGACTCTACTAGACACTTGCTCATGACCTGTAGAACCTATGAACCTAGGGCTCTGATACCAACTATTACGACCCAAAATCCACTGGTCGTGATGGGACCTAACCCAACCCACTAGGTAAGCCAACTATTAATTATCTAATTTTAATTATATTAATAAGACAATTAAATAAAAGTAATTTACGAATTTTTATACATTTCCCAAGGACTAGTAGTACAAATCATGAGCTTCTACGAATGGAGTTTACAAAGCAACAATGAAACAAATACATAGTCTATTTGAAAAGTACATAAACAGAGTTTTATAAGCTAAGGCTAACCCGAACAAAGGAGGCAGCTACAACAGGGACACCGGTAAATCTTCAAGTCCCGCAACCATTGACCACAACAACAGCAACTGACATCTACACGCAATGTGCAGAAGTGTAGTATCAGTACAACCGACCCCATGTATTGTGTAAGTAACAGACCTAACCTTAGGTTGAAAGTTGTGATGAGCTAACACAAGATCGGGTCCAATGTCAATATTTTCACAACAGTTCATAACAACATAATACAAGAAAAAAATAAGATATCTCAAAAATAAAATACTCAGCTCGTTCACAATTCCAGAAAATGGTCATGATTTTCAAATATCTCAGTGAAAGAAAATCCCGGATCTCTTATCGAAAATGCCAAAAGTACGTGTAAGTTTGAAAATTGTAATTTTTCCAAATATCATTTCCACAATAAATAAAATGTCTCATTTTCTTTCCAAATAACAAGCATAAAATGCCTCTCCATACCCACATATCAATGTGTATAATAAGTAATGAATGACGTGATACTATCTAGCATAAGGAAAATGCATCTCTATGTCGGTATGTCATGTGAATGCCATGTATTTCAGAGATGATACATGTACTCACACTCTCAGAGTAGTCAATCTCATTGCCTCGTATCCTCTCGTACTAAGCTCAATACTCAGCACACTAAATCACTCAGCACTGTGTAATAACCGTTGCGGCGTGCAGCCCGATCCATATATATATATATATATATATATAGTCGACTACGCTCACTAGGGGTGTACAAACTCTGGAGGGGCTCCTTTAGCCCAAGTGTTATATCGCTGCGGCGTGCAGCCCGATCCATATTGTTGCGGCGTGCAGCCCGATCCATATACATATATAATCAATATACCGATGCAGCGTATAGCTCAATCCATATACATAAATATAATCAATATATCAATATGGCGTGCAGCCCGATCCCATAAAGTATAATAGATATAATATGTTGCGGTGTGCAGCCCGATCCAAAAATGTCACTCTCACTCAGGCCCTCAGCCTCACCCAGTCATGAATCTCTTCAGTCTCACTCACGGGCACACAATGTCATGAATCTAGCCTAGCAACAATGATACGATGTATTAATAACAACAACTGAGACTGAGATATGATATGAATGCATGAATATGACTGAGTACAAAAATATCAATGGAAATTTGTGAGATGATTGCCAGAAATAACCACTATGCGTACAAACAATATCAAAATGAAGCCTAAAAATGATATTTAACATGATTGACAGCTCAATTACTTTACCACATGGTGAAAACACAAATATCCACAAAATAGGGCCATTATACAGGGCCATGGGAACAATAGAGTCCCAATCATAGGGTGCACGCCCACACGCCTGTCACCTAGCATGTGCATCACCTTAAAACCAATTACATAACACGTCGTTCGGGGTTTCATACCCTTGACACTAAGCTTAGAGGAGTTACTTACCTTGAACGAGCTAATACCAATGTCGAGCAGGCCAAGCGATGCTCCAAAAATGCCATCCCACGCGTTCCGACCTCCAATTGGCTCGAAACTAACCAAAAATAACTCAAATACATCAAACAATATTAAAGGAACCAATCCCAATCAAAAAAGGTCGAATCTTTAATCAAAAGCCCAAAATCGACGAAAAAGCCCAACCCGGGCCCGCACCTCGGAACCTGACAAAACTCACAAAATCTGTCAACCCATTCAATTATGAGTTCAACCATACTAGTTTCACTTAAATCCGACTCTGAATCGGTGTTCAAAACTTAAAAATTCATATCGTGAAACTTTAGGCCAAAACCCCCAATTTCTTTTTTAAAATTCATCAACCAAAAGCTAAAATCGAAGATAGATTCATAAAATATAACCAAAACCTAGTATAGAACACTTACCCTAATTCATATGCTGAAAAGCACCTCAAAAAATTGCCCAATTCCGAGCTCCCCAACTCAAAATATGTTAAATACATAAAATCCTCGTTTTAACATTGTTCTACCTTGTTTTTTATGACAAACGATCTCAAAACTCACTTTTGATACCTCCAATGGATTCTTTGTGAAATTCTAGTTAAGTTAGGCTCTTGAATCACTCCATTTGACCTTATATTGAAGGAGATATATTGGTTTCAATATTTGAAAATAGTGCAGATTTTTAAATACGCAGCAATGGTAATTTCGTAATTAATCTGAAAAAATCTGGCAACCCAATTCTTAGTAAAATGACCATAAAACCCTCATACGATGTCCAAATTTGAAGATTCTTTTTGCTATAAATCCATAATTACGATACGGATCTAATGCTTCAATAAAAACAGAAATAGGAGCTCATTTGTTCAATGTGGTACCATTTATGCTTGAAGAAACGACGTCGAAACATAAGAAAAACGAGCGTAACACAACTTAAACCTATCTGAAACTCACTTGAGCCCCTTGATACCCCGCCTTAAATATACCAAAAAGTTCCATATTATAATACGGACCTACTTGAAGCCTCAAAACACACATAACAATATCGAAACGACGAAATGCACCTCAAATCAAACTTAATGAACTTTCGAACTTTCGACTTCCAAAAAGACACGCCGAAACATATCAAATCAACTCGAAATGAATTCAAATTTTGCACATGAGTCCTAATATATCATACGGAGCTACTCGTGCCCTCAAACTATCGATCGAAGTACAAATGCTCAAAACGACCGGTCGGATCGTTATACCTTTATATCCACAATGTTCACATACTAGTCTTGGAGGTTTAGGTCTAACCATTTGAGCCTTTACTGCCAACAGATTCAATGGCTCTTTGTTGTTAACTACACCCAAAGTTCTTTGGCTTTCCTCTTGTGTAACAATAGCATACGCTTCATTCACTGTAACACCAGGTCTCCTTGCTAATATATTGATCCTAATGTTGCTATAACTCTCATTCAGTCCCATCAAAAATTGCAATAACTATTGGGATTTAAAGTGTTCAATAGAAGGTCTTGCCTCCTCACAGTCACAGCTTGACAGTGGAGCTAAAATGTCCAGTTCATCCCAAAAATCTTTCATTTTCGAGAAGTAAGTAGTGACTTAGTCTGTACCCTGCCTCATTATTGCAATCTCCATCCACAAATGGTAGATTCTCGTTGGATTCGATCTATCGAACCTTTCTTGGAAATCATTCCATATTTCCTTTGCATCCGAAGCAAACATTATGCTAGGCATCAATTCACTCGATATTTTACTTCTATCCATGATAGCACAATAGCATTGCATTTTTTTCATTGTTCAGCTAATTCTCCTCTATATCTACTCTTCGCACAATTTCCGTCTACAAATCCTAATTTTTCTTTACCTCGCAGAGCTAATTTCATAGCTCTACTCCATAAGGCATAATTTTCAAGTCAAGTGAGTTTAACGAGAATCAGAACCAAAACTGGTGCATCTCCGGCCTGGAGGAATAGTGGATAGTTATGATCGAGCATCGTCATCTCATTTCCTGCCATTATATTTAGCGAATTGAGCCAATTGAGATTCCTTTCTCGTTGTTTTTTTTTTATTCTCAAAAATCAAACTTTCCGGTGAGAATTACTCAAGTCTTCACGTCGGAGCTCCGGTCACACGAACATTGCTCTGATACATGTCAAAATGGCAGAGGATCAGTTAAGAGAAAATGTCATGGAAGGCAATGGAACAGTGGAAACTTCTAGAGAATTTTTTGTGTATTTTATTTTTGTGTTACATAGAAGGAAGTGAACCTTCCTTTTATACAGAGTAGACAAAGATGACAGTTGGACACACAATAATCACGTGTCCTTTCCACTAACTAACTAAAACTAACTCCAATTGTATTTGTATACCTTTCCAATAAATATATATATATATTATCAATTTAAAATTTAGTAGCTTAAAATAGCTAGAATCTCAAACTTATAAGTTTCAAATCATAGCTCCGTTTCTATAAGTTAATGTTGAACTGATTGAGACTCTTAATTAGTAATGTAGAAAGATAGCTTCGAATTCAATAGGATACAACTAAAAGGGTCTCATGACAAGATAATTGGATTCTATTCCCCAAGAACCAGCAAGATACTATGTCCATGGGTCCTCCAATGCATCCCCTACATACAAGGGCAAATTCATGGTATTTTCGTCAAATTGGATATTTTATATACATAATTTGCAGAATTTATCCAATGTTATATATTGGACCGCATGCTTCAAAAAGGTTGAATGATGCACTTTATGAATGATGAGTAATTTATCCAAAGGAACAAGGATCAATTCCTACTTAATATTTTTCCACCCTTTTCTCGGTAGTACACTCATATTCTAGAAATTCTAGATCCACCTTTGCTTACATAATTAGAAGATACTTACATTCAAGAAGTAATGTTCATGAAGGGAAAAAAAGGCATAATATATTGGGACTCCCCCTGAACTTGATACTTTTTATTTGGTATATACCTGAATTATTTTGGTCCTAATTACTCCCCATAACTTGGCAGTTTGCTGGCGTTCATCCTCTAGACGACCTCAGCCCAAGGAGGTATGATGCACTCGTTGCCACGTGAATATTATTTGTTATATATATCTTTTTAAATTCATTAATTTTTAAAAAATATTTTTCCAGCTAAATTTGTATAAAGTGCGTTTAGAACCTTATTATTTAAGTTTATTTTATTTTAGCTAAACATAATGAAGTTTTGTCCAAATTTTCTTTTTACATATTCGACCCGAAAAATATGCAGTTGAAACAAATTGTCAACACATCTAAAGATGAAATATAAAATATACAATTAAGATATATTATTTTGGCTAAAAATACGTATTTGACTAAAAATAATTTAGTTCTAGCAAATTTTTTATAGGTTTCATAGGAAAAAAGTATATAATTGAGATAAATAGTAGTTGCATCTAAATAATAAATAAAAGAGACTTTCATAGTTAAGGGGGATTTGCATCTATACCCGCTTTTTGGGTCACGTTTTTAACTTGTGCCCGCTTTGCAAAAACAATTGCAAGCGTACCCACTTTTTTGCATAACTTCAGCATACGGGGCTGAAGTAGCAAAGGCAATCACGCAAAACTTCAGCATTCTAGTAGATGGGCATGAAGTAGCAAGTGTGTTGAACCAAGTGTACTGAAGTTTTTATTTGTAATTGTTGAACTTAAGCATAGTAGCTGAAGTTTTCTCTATTTGTTGAAGTTTTTGTTTGTAATTGCTGAACTTAAGCATAGTAGATGAAGTTTTGTTCTCTATTTGCTGAAATTTTTGTTTGTAATTGCACAAAATAAGCTAAAGTTTTTTTCTCCTGGATTCATTAGTTTTGTCATTAAGTTTTTTCAAAAACTTCAGCAGAAGATGCTGAAGTTATTTAGTTCATTTATAAAAACTTCAGCACTGAATAAGCTGAATTTTTTTGTCCTGGATAAACTTTTTCAAAAATTTCAGCAGAAGATGTTGAAGTTATTTAGTTCATTTGTAAAAATTTCAGCACTAAAAGCTGAAAATTTTTTGTCCTGGATTCATTAGTTTTGTCATAAAGCTTTTTCAAAAATATCAGCATAAGATGCTGAAGTTATTTAATTCATTTGTAAAAACTTCAGCACTATTGTGATGACCCGGCCAGTCGTCTTATGAGTTATCACTCTGTTTCCCCCCATTTCTGCTTCTTTATGCTTCGTTACCCGTGTTTTATGGTATCGGGTTGGTTGGATCGAATCAGGAATGATTTTGGTAAGGTTTGAGACACTTAGTTTCTTTTAAGGGAGTTTGAGTTGGAAAAGTCGATCGGATGTTGACTTATGCGTTAGAGGGCTCGGATGTGAGTTCCGATGGTTCGGGTTAGCTTCAAGAGGTGATTTATGACTTAGGAGTGTGATCGAAATGGGTTTTGGAGGTTTGGAGTAGTTTTAGGCTTGAATTGGCAAAGTTGATATTTTGGCGATTTCCGGTTGATAGGCGAGATTTTGATATAGGAGTCGGAATGGAATTTCGAGGGTTGCAGTAGCTCCGTCGTGTCATTTGGGATGTGTGTGCAAATATTCAGGTCGTTCGGACATGGTTTGGTTGGGCTTTTGATCGAAAGCGTATTTCGGAAGATTTTAGAAACTTAGGCTTGAATCCGATGTGAGTTGGTAGATTTGATATTGTTTGAAGTGTTTTGATGATTGGAACAAGTTTGAATAAGGTATTGGGTTATGTTGGTGCTTTTGGTTGAAGTCCCAGGGGCCTCGGGATGATTTCGGGTGGTCGTCGGAGAAGTTGAAAGGTTATTGCAACTACTGAGATTTTTCTGCTTCTGGTGTTTTCGCACCTGTGGTTATGGGATCGCAGGTGTGGTGCCGCACGTGCGGAAGGGGGATCCACAGAAGCGGATCTGAGAGGAAGAGTCAGGAACCGTAGATGCGGTAGGTGGACCGCACCTGCGGAGTCGCAGATGCAGAGATTGGATCACAGATGCGGTTTGCGGCTGGTAAGTGAATTCCGCAGAAGCAGAAAATTTGATCGCATATGCGGTACCATAGAAGCGGGTTTTGGACCGCAGATGTAGAAAATCCTGGGCAGAACATATAAGTTATTTCATTTTGCGAGATTTAGCTATTTCACCATTTTTGACTTCAGCTTGAGAGCTTCTTGGACGATTTGAGAAGGGGATTTCAATAGAACTTCATTGAGGTAAGGAATTTGGACCTAAAACTCGTTCCTATGCAATTATTTCATGGATTAGAGCTAGAAATTATGGAAATCAAAGATTAAAATTGGGGAAACTAGGGCCTGAGAACTTAGGCCTTTAATTGTGGATTTGAAGGACCATTTGGGGTCGGATTTGAGAACTTTTGATATGTATGAACTCGTGGGGAGATGAGAAATCTATTGATGTAAAAATTTCTGACTTTCGAGACGTGGGCCCAAGGGTCAGATTTTGGAAATTTTGGGATTTGTGCCCTTTATTGATTGTTTTCGCTTGGGTTTTGTTCCTTTAGCATACTTTGACGTCCTTGTTCTGATTTTGGATAGATTCGACGCACGTGGAGTCCAATTCAAGGGGCAAAGGCATCATGAGCTAGAGATTTAGCTAGTTCGAGGTGAGTAATGATTGTAAATGATGTTATGAGGGTTAGAAACCCCGGATTGCACATCGTAGTGCTATATTGAGGTGAGGCACACACTTGATGACGAGTGTGGGGTCGTGCACTATTGGGGATTGTGACTTGGTCCGTCCCGATTGATGATTTTACCGCGTATTTGATTGAAAACTATTTGGTATCATCATTATTTGGGTTGAATGTCACATTTGGGCCTAGTGCCAATTATTTGAACCCTTCGGGAATTTTTATTGATATTTCCTTACTATTTTGACTTTATACTTGAACTCAGTCATGTTATTTTCCACAGTTTTACTACTCAGCCATGTTTACTCAGTTTTAATACTTAAATGACATTTTAAATGATGTTTGGGCTGATAAACACTGTTTTACTATTGCCCGAGGGGCTTGTGAGGATTTTTGACTGAGTAAGGCCGATGGCTTATGTTGTGAGGAAACACTGATACTAATTTGAGGCCGAAGGCCTAGTTTGATGCCATGAAATGACTTGTTATTGCACTTGGGCCATAAGGGGCTCCTCCAGGAGTCTGCACACCCCCAGTGAGCGTGGGTACCCATTGTGATGTGAGATTGAGCCCGAGGGGCTGGTATTGTTCTATGTGATTGCCCGAGGGGCTGGTACTGTTCCGAGATGTTGCCCGAGGGGCAGATTTATTGATACTGTGCCCGAGGGGCGAACTTCTATTTTTTTACTTTACCTTAATTATCTTCAATTACTTGTTTACTTGTTGAAAGAGGATTTTACTTGACTTTCCACTATTTTACCGCTTTTAAATGGTTTTACTGCTTCATTTTAGAATGCCTTGTTCCTTACGTGTTTTCTTACTTTCAGTCGTTATTTACATTTGCTCCTCACTGAGTTGGAGTACTCACTTTACTCCCTACACCCCTGTGTGCAGATTCAGGCGTAGCTGGTTCCGGTCTCGAGTGCTGATTCCTCCAGCTTCAGGCGGGCCTACGGAGATTACGAGGTAGTTATTGACGTCTGCAGCCCCGTGTCTCTACTCTTTTATCATCTATATCTCTTTTCAAACATATGTACTAGCTTATAGACTTAGTAGACTTGTATTATGACTTATAGATGCTCATGACTAGTGACACCCCGATTAGGGTTGTGTATGGGTGTTCTTCCGCGTATTTATGTTATCATTGTTATTTCACATATATTTTATCATGATTAGACCGTTTCTTAAATGCTTAACTATTAATAATTGGAAAATGGAGTATCGGTTGGCCTTGTCTTCACGAGAGGCGCCATCACGACCGAGTCCGGGTTTGGGTCATGACAAGTTGGTATTAGAGCCTAGGTTACATAGGCCTCACGGGTCATGAGAATGTTTAGTAGAGTCTCGCGGATCGGTACAGAGATGTCTGTATTTATCCTTGAGAGGCTGCAGAATCTTTAGGAAAAACTTCATATTTTTGAAATTCTTGTCGTGCGAACTTGTTGATCAGAGTACTGAACTTCAGTTATTCTATTCTCTCACAGATGGTGAGGACACACGCTACCGAACAGGGTGGACGACCACCAGTGCCACCAGTTGTGGCCACCAAAGGCCGAGGACGCGGCCGTGGTTGTGGTAGAGGCAGAGCAGCGAGGGCAGCACCTATAGATCCACCAGCTGCCCCAGCTTAGGATCAGGCTCCAGCAGCACCAGCTCAGGTACCAGTTGTGCCTATTGTGATTCTGGGTCTTCAGGAAGCCTTGGCACAGATCTTATCAGTTTGCACTGGCCTAGCTCAGGCGGTTTCAGCCACTACAGCCGCAGCTACTTCACAGGCCGGGGGAGGCAATCAGACTCCCGTCGCTCGCACACCTGAGCAGGTCGTGCAGGGACTTCATATGCCAGGGGCGCATCCAGCCCAGCCGGTTCTAGCTGCTTAGGACTATGTGGTTCCTGTCATACCGGAGGATGAGCAACGTAGGTTGGAGAGATTTGGTAGATTATAGCCTCCGACCTTTAGGGGCGTAGAGGGCAAGGATGCCTAGGGCTTTTTGGATAAGTGTCAGAGGATGCTTCGTACTGCCGGTATTCTGGAGACTAGCAGGGTCGCTTTTACCACCTATCAGTTTTCAGGAGCTGCTTTCACTTGGTGAGAGGATTTTGAGAGGCGTAGGCCTGTTGGTGCAGCACCCCTTTCCTGGCAGCAGTTCTCTATTCTCTTCCTAGAGAAGTATGTGCCGCAGTCCCGTAGAGAGGAGCTGCGTAGGCAATTTGAGTGGTTGCGACAGGGGGATATGACTATGTCACAGTATGAGTTGAGGTTTTCTGAGTTGGCTCGTTATGCCATCTAGTTAGTTCCGCCCAATCTAGAGAGGATCAGGAGGTTTGTTGATGGTCTTACTTATCAGCTCCATATTCTCATGACCAGGGAGAGGGTGACTAGTGCCACGTTCGAGGAGGTCGTTGATATCGCCCGTGAGATTAAGTCTGTTCGTCGACAGGAGCGAGAGGAGAGGGAGGCCAAGAGGCCTTGAGGATCTGGCAGCTATAGTGGTGCTCCTTCGAGGAGCCAGTTTCAGCATAACAGAGGTCGTTCATTCAGGCCTGCTCAGCTAACTCGCCCAGGTTATCATGGGGCATCTTCGGGTCATAGTTATCACGGATCTCAGCAGGGCCAGTCATCACTTAGTGCCCTTCTAGCTTAGAGTTCGACCCGTGCTCCATCAGCTCAGGGCTCTTCTATGCCGAGTGTATCTGCTAGTCACTCCGGTGCGAGGGGTTCCCTTCAGTCCCCTTCTCCAGCACCTGGGAGTTGTTTTGAGTGTGGTGAGATGGGTCACATGTGGAGGCAGTGTCCTCGTCGTTTTGCTAGTTCATCCCTACAAAGGGGTCAGTCATCGGCTTCAGCGCCAGTTTCTTCATCACCAACCGCTCCGCCAGCTAGGGGTGGAGGTCAGTCAGCCAGGGGTCGCCCTAGAGGTAGAGGTCGATCAGGGGGCAGTCAGGCCCATTTCTATGCACTCCCAGGCAGACCCGACGCTATCGCTTCAGATGCTGTTATTACAGGTATTGTTTCAGTCTGCCACAGAGATGCCTCTGTATTATTTGATCCCGGTTCCACCTTTTCTTATGTGTCATCATACTTTATTCGCTATTTGGGGATGCCCCGTGAGTTTCTTGATTTACCTATTCATGTATCTACCCCGGTAGGCGATACTGTTGTTGTAGACCGTGTATACCAGTCGTGTGTGGTGACTATTGGGGGTCTGGAGACCCGAGTGGATCTATTATTATTGAGCATGGTGGATTTCATATCATTTTGGGCATGGATTGGCTATCTCCCTGTTGTGTTATTCTGGACTGTCATGCTAAGACAGTTACGTTGGCTATACCGGGTGTGCCACGGATCGAGTGATGAGGTGTGACTGATTATGTTCCTAGTAGAGTGATCTCGTTCTTAAAAGCCCAACGTACGGTTGGGAAGGGTTGTCTTTCGTATATAGCCTTTGTGAGGGATGTCGGTGCTGAGACTCCCAGTATTGATTCTATTCTAGTTGTGAGGGATTTTTTCGATGTGTTTCATGCTGACATGTTGGGCATGCCATCGGATAGGGATATTGATTTTGGTATTGACCTGGTGACGGGCACTCAGCCCATTTCTATTCCGCCGTATCGTATGGCACTAGCGGAGTTGAAGGAATTAAAGGAGCAACTTCAGGAACTCCTTGATAAGGTGTTCATTCGGCCTAGTGCGTCACCTTGGGGTGCGCCGGTTCTATTTTTTGAAGAAGAAGGATAGCACTATGAGAATGTGTATTGATTATAGGCAATTGAACAAGGTAACAATTATTAACAAGTATCCTTTGCCTCGCATTGATGATTTATTCGACCAGCTTCAGAGAGCAAGAGTGTTCTCCAAGATAGATCTCCGTTCAGGTTATCCCTAGTTGAAGATCAGGGATTCGGACATTCTTAAAACAGCTTTCAGGACCCGATATGGTCATTATGAGTTCTTGGTGATGTCTTTTGGGCTAACCAATGCCCCAGCAGCATTTATGCATTTAATGAACAGCGTGTTCCAGCCTTTTCTTGACTCGTTCGTCATAGTCTTCATTGATGATATTCTGGTATATTCGCTTAGTCAAGAGGAGCACGCGGAGCATTTGAGAGTCGTGTTGTAGAGATTGAGAGAGGAGAAGCTTTATGAAAAATTCTCCAAGTGTGAGTTTTGGCTCAGTTCAATGGCTTTTTTAGGGCATGTGGTGTCCATCGAGAGTATTCAGGTTGATCCAAAGAAGATAGAGGTGGTTCAGAGTTGTCCCAGGTCGTCCTCAGCCACAGAGATTCACAGTTTTCTTGGTTTGGCGGGTTATTATCGCCGGTTTGTTTAGGGATTCTCATCCATCGCATCGCCCTAGACCAAGTTGACTTAGAAGGGTGCTTCATTTGTATGGTTGGACGAGTGTGAGGAGAGCTTTCAGAAGCTCAAGACAGCTTTGACCACAGCTCCAATGTTAGTTCTGCCATCAGCTTTAGGTTCATATACCGTGTATTGTGATGCTTTGAGAGTTGGGATTAGTTGTGTAATAATGCAGGAGGGTAGAGTTATTATTTATGCTTCTCGTCAGTTGAAGCCCCACGAAAAGAACTACCCCGTTCATAATTTGGAGTTGGCTGCCATAGTTCACACATTGAAGATTTGGAGGCATTACTAGTATGGCATATCTTATGAGGTGTTCACTGATCATCGCAGTCTTCAGCATTTGTACAAGCAAAAGGATCTTAATTTGAGGCCGCAGAGATGGTTGGAGTTGCTTAAAGATTATGATATCACTATATTGTACCATCCGGGAAAGGCCAATGTGGTGGCCAATGCCTTGAGCCAAAAGGCAGTGAGTATGGGGAGTTTGGCATATGTTCCAGTTGGGGAGAGACCTCTTGCCGTTGATGTTCTGGCCTTGGCCAATCGGTTCGTGAGGTTAGATATTTCGGAGCCCAATCGGGTATTGGCTTGTGTGGTGTCTCAGTCTTCCTTATATGATCGTATCAGAGAATGCTAGTATGATGATCCGCACTTGCTTGTCCTTAAGGACAGAGTTCAGCATGATGATGCTAGAGATGTGACCATTGGTGATGATGGGGTGTTGAGGATGCAGGGTCGGATTTGTGTGCCCAATGTGGATGGGCTTCGGGAGTTGATTCTGGAAGAGGCACATAGCTCGCGGTATTCCATTCATTCGGGTGCCGCGATGATGTATCAGGATTTGAGACAGGACTATTGGTGGAGAAGAATGAAGAAAGATATTGTGGGATTCGTAGCTCGGTGTCTCAATTGTCAGCAGGTGAAATATGAGCATCAGAGACCGGGTAGTTTGCTTCAGCAGATGGATATTCTTGAGTGGAAGTGGTAGAGGATCACTATGGACATTGTTGTTGGACTTCCACGAACTTTGAGAAAGTTCGATCATATTTGGGTGATTGTGGATCGGCCGACCAAATCCACGCACTTCATTCCTGTGTGTACTACCTATTCCTCAGAGCGGTTGGCAGAGATCTATATCCGAGAGATTGTTCGTTTGCATGGTGTCCCAGTTTCCATCATCTCAAATAGGGGCACTCAGTTTATTTTGCAGTTTTGAAGGTCTGTACAGCGAGAGTTGGGTACTCAGGTTGAGTTGAGCACAGCTTTTCACCCTCAGACGGACGGGCAGTTCGAGCACACTATTCAAATATTGGAGGAAATGTTGCGTGCTTGTGTTATTGATTTCGGAGGGTCATGGGATCAGTTTCTACTACTTGTAGAGTTTGCCTATAACAACAGCTACCAGTCGAGTATTCAGATGGCTTCATATGAGGCTTTGTATGGGAGGCGGTGTAGATCTCCAGTTGGTTAGTTTGAGCCGGGTGAGGCTAGGCTATTGGGGACAGACTTGGTGCAGGATGTTTTAGAAAAGGTGAAGGTAATTCAGGAGAGGCTTCGTACAACGCAGTCGAGGTAGAAGAGTTATGCTGATAGGAAGGTTCGGGATGTGTCCTACATGGTTGGCGAAAAGGTTCTGTTGAAGGTTTCATCCATGAAGGGTGTTATGAGATTTGGGAAAAAGGGAAATTGAGTCCTCGGTTCATTGGGCCTTTTGAGGTGCTTCGGAGGATTGGGGAAGTAGCTTATGAGCTTGCTTTGCCACCCAGCTTGTCGAGTTTGCATTCGGTATTTCATGTTTCTATGCTCCGGAAGTATATTGGGGATCTGTCTCATGTTTTGGATTTCAGCACAGTTCAGTTGGATGATGATTTGACTTATGATTCGAAAGTTAAGGTCAAAGGATATAGCTTCAGTGAAAGTGCAATGGAGAGGTTGGCCCGTGGAGGAAGCTACCTAGGATACCGAGCGGGAGATGCGAAGCAGATATCCTCACCTGTTTGAGGCTTCAGGTATGTTTTTTGACTCGTTCGAGAACGAACGTTTGTTTAAGTTAGGGAGGATGTGACGACCCGACCAGTCGTCTCATGAATTACTGCTCTATTTCCCCATTTCTGCTTCTTTATGCTTTATTTATCCGTGTTAAGTGGTATCGGGTTGGTCGGATCGAGTTCGGAAATGATTTGGTAAGGTTTGAGACACTTAGTCTCTTTAGAGTGAGTTTAAGTTGGAAAAGTCCACCGGATGTTGACTTGTGTGTTAGAGGGATTGGATGTGAGTTCCAATGGTTCGGTTAGCTTTAGGAGGTGATTTGGAACTTAAAAGTGTGATTGGAATGAGTTTTGGAGGTTCGGAGTAGATTTAGGCTTGAATTGGCGATATTGGATTTTTGACGATTTCCGGTTGATAGGTGAGATTTTGATATAGGGGTCGGAATGGAATTCCAAGAGTTGCAGTAGTACTGTTGTGTCATTTGGGACATGTGTACCAAATTTTAGGTCATTCGGACGTGGTTTGTTCGGGTTTTTGATCAAAAGCGGAATTTAGAAGTTTTTGGAAACTTAGGCTTGAATCCGATGTGTTTTGGTTGATTTGATGTTGCTTGAGGTGTTTTGCATATTGGTACAAGTTTAAATAAGGTTTTGGGATATGTTGGTGCCTTTGGTTGAGGTCCCGGGGGCCTCGGGTGAGTTTCGAAGGGTTGAACGAATCATTTTAAGTTGAAGAAAATTGCAGATTTTGGTTTCAGTTGTTGCAGGTATTTTACTCTTCGCGTTCCCGAGTAGACCCTCGTGTTCGTGAAGAGTCAGTTGAGGAAGGTGGAATTTAAGCCTTCGCGTTCGTGAGGAAGGCTACGCATTTGCGAAGGGCTAAGGGTTTGTGCATCGCGTTCGCGGGGGAAGAGTCGTGTTCGCATAGAGCAAAAAGGGCAGCTGAGCTTCTGTGGATTTTATTCATCGCGCCCGCGAGAGGCGAAATGCGATCGCAAAGATTGGTCTAAGCAAAGCACTGCGTTCACGATGGGGATGTCGCGATCGAAAGTATTATTCATGTTTCTATGCTTCAGAAGTATATGGGGGACCCGTCTCATGTTTTGGATTTCAGCACGGTTCAGTTGGATGATGATTTGACTTATGATGTGGAGCCAGTAGCTATTTTGGGTCGTCAGGTTTGAAAGTTGAGGTCAAAGGATATAGCTTCAGTGAAAGTACAGTGGAGAGGTCGGCCTGTGGAGGAGGCTACCTGGGAGACCGAGTGGGAGATGCGGAGCAGATATCCTCACCTGTTTGAGGCTTCAGGTATGTTTCTTGATTCATTCGCGGACGAACGTTTGTTTAAGTTAGGGAGGATGTGACGACTCGGCCAGTCGTCTCATGAGTTACCGCTCCGTTTTCCCCCATTTCTTCTTTATGCTTCATTATCTATGTTTTATGGTATTGGGTTGGTCAGATCGAATCCGGAATAATTTTGGTAAGGTTTGAGACACTTAGTCTCTTTTAAGGGAGTTTGAGTTGGAAAAGTCAATCGGATGTTGACTTATGCGTTATAGGGCTCGGATGCGAGTTTCGATGGTTCGGTTAACTTCGGGAGGTGATTTATGACTTAGGAGTGTAATCGGAATGGGTTTTGGAGATTTGGAGTAGTTTTAGGCTTGAATTGGCGAAGTTGATATTTTGGCGATTTCCGGTTGATAGGCGAGATTTTGATATAGTGGTCGGAATGGAATTCCGAGGGTTGCAGTAGCTCCGTTGTGTCATTTGGGATGTGTGTGAAAATTTTTAGGTCGTTCGGACGTGGTTTGGTTGGGTTTTTGATCGAAAGCGTATTTCGAAAGATTTTAGAAACTTAGGCTTGAATCCGATGTGAGTTGGTAGATTTGATGTTGTTTGAAGTGTTTTGATGATTGGAACAAGTTTGAATAAGGTATTGGGTCATGTTGGTGCTTTTGGTTGAGGTCTCAGGGGCGATTTCGGGTGGTCGTCGGAGAAGTTGAAAGGTTATTGCAGCTGCTGAGATTTTTCTGCTTCTGGTGTTTTTGCACCTGCAGTTTGGGGACCGCACGTGCGGTGCTGCACGTGTGAAAGGGGGAACTGCAAATGCGGATCTGAGAGGAAGAGTCGGGAACCGTAGATGCGGTAGGTGGACTACACCTGTGGAGTCGCAGATGCGGTTTGCGGCTAGTAAGTGAATTCCGTAGAAGCAGAGGATTTGACCGCATATGCGGTACCGCAGAAGCGGGTTTTGGACCGGAGATGCGGAAAAGCCTGGGCAGAACATATAAGTTATTTCATTTCGCGAGATTTAGCTATTTCACCATTTTTGACTTCGGCTTGGGAGCTTCTTGGACGATTTGAGAGTGGGATTTCAAGAGAACTTCATTGAGGTAAGGAATTTGGACCTAAAACGCGTTCCTATGCTATTATTTCATGGATTAGAGCTAGAAATTATGGAAATCAAATGTTAAAATTGGGGAAACTAGGGCTTGAGAACTTAGGCCTTTAATTGTGGATTTGAAGGACCATTTGGGTCAGATTTGAGAACTTTTGATATGTATGAACTCGTGGGAGATAAGGAATCTATTGATGTAAAAATTTTTGACTTTCGAGACGTGGGCCTAGGGGTCGGGTTTTGGTAATTTCGGGATTTGTGCCCTTTATTAATTGTTTTCTCTTGGGCTTTGCCCCCTTAGCATACTTTGACGTCCTTGTTCTGATTTTGGATAGATTCGACGCGCCTGGAGGCGGCCGATTCGAGGGGCAAAGGCGTCGCGAGCTAGAGATTTAGCCGGTTCGAGGTGAGTAGTGATTGTAAATGATGTTATGAGGGTTTGAAACCCCGGATTGCACATCGTAGTGTTATTTTGAGTTGAGGCACACGCTTGATGACGAGCGTGGGGTCGTGCACTATTGGGGATTATGACTTGGTCCGTCCCGATTGATGATTTTACCGCGTATTTGATTGAAAATTATTTGCTATCATCATTATTTGGGCTGAATGTCATATTTGGGCCCAGTGCCAACTATTTGAACCCTTCGGGGATTTTTATTGATATTTCCTCACTGTTTTGACTTTATACTTGAACTCAGTCATGTTATTTTCCACTGTTTTACTACTCAGCCATGTTTACTCAGTTTTAATTCTTAAATGACATTTTAAATGATGTTTGGGATGAGAAACACTATTTTACTATTGCCCGAGAGGCTTGTGAGGATTTTTGACTAAGTAAGGCCGAGGGTTTATGTTTTGAGGAAACATTGATACTGATTTGAGGTCGAGGGCCTGAGATATGTACGCCATAAGGTGGCTTGATTGATATGAGGCCGAGGGCCTAGTTTGATCCCATGAGATGGCTTGTTATTGCGCTTGGGCCGTAAGGGGCCCCTCCAAGAGTCTGCACACCCCCAGTGAGCGCGGGTACCCATTGTGATGTGAGATTGAGCCCGAGGGACTAGTATTGTTCGATGTGATTGCCCGAGGGGCTGGTACTGTTCTGAGATGTTGCCCGAGGGCCGGATTTGTTGATACTGTGCCCGAGGGGCGAACTTCTATTTGCTTACTTTACCTTAATTACCTGTCAATTACTTGTTTACTTGTTGAAAGAGGATTTTACTTGACTTTCCACTGTTTTACTGCTTTTAAATGGTTTTACTACTTCATTATAGAATGCCTTGTGCCTAACGTGTTTCCTTACTTTCAGTCGTTATTTACATTTGCTACTCACTGAGTTGGAGTACTTACTTTACTCCCTACACCCCTGTGTGCAGATTCAGGCGTAGCTGGTTCCGCACCCGAGTGCTGATTCCTCCAGCTTCAAGCGGGCTTTCGGAGATTACGAGGTAGTTGTTGACGTCCGTAGCCCCGTGTCTCTACTCCTTTATCATCTCTATCTCTTTTCAGACATCTGTACTAGCTTATAGACTTAGTAGACTTGTATTATGACTTATAGATGCTCATGACTAGTGATACCTCGGTTAGGGCTGTGTATGGGTGTTCTTCCGCGTATTTATGTTATCATTGTTATTTTGGATATATTTTATCATGATTAGACCGTTTCTTAAATGCTTAACTGTTAATAATTGGAAAATGGGAAGTGTCGGCTGGTCTTGTCTTCACGAGAGGCGCCATCACGACCGGTCCGGGTTTGGGTAGTGACAACTATATAAGTTGAAGTTTTTGAAAATGTTTTCTAACATACTAGATAAATAATCAGATTGCCAACAGTATTCGTGAAAAAAAACAGAATTATCATTGTCTACTAACTTACGTACGTGGAAATATTCACAAATTATTGTCTACTAACTTACGCAATTATTTATAATTTATTTTTAAATAATCTGATAAACATATTTATGGCAATCATCCCATGAACTGAAGTTTCATAGCAGCACCAACAGCAGCAGAAGAAGAAGAAGAAGAAGAAGAAGAAGAAGAAGAAGAAGAAGAAGAAGAAGAAGAAGAAGAAGAAGAAGAAGAAGAAGAAGAAGAAGAAAACGAAGGAGGAGAAGGAGGAGGAGAAAGGGGGCTGAAATTGTTTAAAAAGTGGGTACAAGTTAAAACTTTTTTTAAAAATGGGTATAGGTTAAATGAGGGCAACCAAATAGGGCGCCCCGTGCAATTTATACCATAGTTTAAGGACCATTATATTAGACTATTTTTATTTGATTAAAAGTAATGAAGTTCTAACTCACTTCTTTCTTTCTTACAGTTGACGCGAAAACAAATTACACAATTAGGATAAGTATTTTGCATCTAAAAAATGAAATACATATTTGAAACACCATTACTTTGGCGAAAACTTTATCTGGCTGAAAATAATAATTTTAGTCAAGTCTTTTTTATATATTTGGCTCGAAAAAAATAACAATAAAGTAAATAGTCATTGCACCGAAAGAAGAAATTAAAACTTACAAATTTGAGGTAAAATATATGTGGTATTTCAGAAGAAGTAAGAAAAACACACAATTAGAATAAAACAAACTATTTCTTATGTCTATGTGGCAATTGACGATTAAAAAAAATATCTCATTTGAAAGCTGCTTTTTAAATTTTTCATCATTCTCATGCGCCTAAAAGGGAATATATCCACTTTGTTTTCCGTATTAGTATTCAGGTGGGCGAATGCTATAAAACTGCCAAGTTTGGGAGTAAATAGGATAGAAAAATAGTTCAAGTGTGCACTGAACAAAAAATATTAAGTTTAGGGGATCCGATATTTCTAAAGCTAGTAAAAAAATTATAAAAAATTGTGACGACCCGGCCGGTCGCCTTAAGAATTAACGCTCTGATCCCCCGTTAATTGTTTTTCCCAAGTTTATTTCTGCTATTTTGATTTGCCGGGATATTCGGTTTTGGGTTTCGGAGAGTTTTGGGACACTTAGTCCCTAAATGAGAGCTTAAGTGTTGGAAAGTTGACCGTAGTCGGAACAGTGTGAAAATGGCCTTGAAATGGAAATTTGATGGTTCTGTTAGCTTCATTGGGTGATTTCGGGCTTAGGGGCGTGTTCGGATTGTGTTTTGGAGGTTCGTAGCAAATTTAGGCTTGAAATACCAAAAGGTCGAATTTTGAAGTTTCTGATTCGATAGTGAAATTTTGATCCGAGGGTCGGAATAGAATTCCGGAAGTTGGAATAGTTCTGTAGTGTTGAATGTGACGTGTGTGCAAAATTTCATGTCATTCGGACGAGGTTTGATAGACTTTTTAATCGAAAGCGTATTTTGAGAATTTTGGAGTTCTTAGGCTTAAATCCATGGTTAATTCGAGGTTTCGATGTTGTTTTAGGTGTTTTAAGGATTGGTACAAGTTTGGATAGTAGTTTCTGACTTGTTGGTGCCTTTGGTTGAGGTCCCGAGGGCCTCGGGATAGATTCGGATGGTTGACGGAAGGATTTGGAGTTGAAGTTTGTTGCAACAGCTGGTTTATTGTCATAACCGTACCTGCGGTTTGGGTCCTGCAGGTGCTGAGCCGTAGAAGTGGCGGAACAAGCGCAGATGCGGATTTGGGAAGGATAAGCGCAGATGCAGATTTGGGGAGGATCAGCAGGTTTTGTAGATGCAGGTAATTCACCGCAGAAGCGGTACCGCACCTGCAGAAGGGTAACCGCAGATGCGGAAATTGGCCTTTAAGTGAAAGTCGCAGATGCAACGAAGTCCTCGCAGAAGCGGTCCCAGGGCCGCAAATATGGAAATCGCTGGGCAGAACATATAAATTCTTGCCTTCGCGAAATTTAGCCATTTTTCATCTTTTTCAAAACGGGAAGAAGCTTGGGGAGCACTTTTCAAGAGGGATTTTCAGAGGAGTTCATTGGGGTAAGGTCTTTAGTCCCTAAACTCGTTATTGGAATGATTTTTATCAATTTAAGCATGAAAAATTAAGGAAAATCAGTGATAATTGGGGGGGGGGGTTAGAGCTTGTCTAATTGGAGAACTTTGAGTGATGATTTGAGGGACAAATTGAGGTTCAATTTTGGTACTTTTGATATGACTGAACTTGTGAGAGGTGCGAAGGTTCTGGAAATAGAAATTTTACCTGATTTCGAGACGTGGACCCGAGGGGCGTTTTGGTTATTTTACCTAATTTCGTGTATTAGTTTAGAATTTCTTTATAGAATCAGTTACTTGAAGTGTTATTTACATTATGAAATTGAATTGAATAGATTTGGGCCATTTGGAGTCGAGTACTCATGGCAAGAGAGTGGTTTCGGATTGATTATTGAGCCGGATCGAGGTAAGTGGCTTGTCTAACCTTGTGTGGGGGACCTTCCCCTTAGGATTGGTATATTTAGTAATTGAAATGCCTTGTACGTGAGGTGACGAGTGAGTACTTGTGCTAATTGTTGGAAATCCGGTTTTCTTTAAGTAATTACTAGTATGTTTCCTTTCCTGTTTCTATTACTTGCACTATTAAGGATGTTGTTAACTTAGGAAAGCATGTCTAAGTGACTTAATTGCTTTATTTGCTTAATCTGCCTTACCTGAATTCTGTGCAGCATGCTAGGCTAGAATCACTTGTTGCCTTAACATGAAATTTTGTCATTTCTGTATATTTTCCTGTTGCTACTGTGTATTTATCTTGGGACTACGGATGTGGGATTCCGATAGCTCCCCCTTGCCTGTTTATTTTGGGACTACGGATTTGGATTTCGATAGATCCCTCTGCATAGTTATATGAAACTACGGGAATGCACCCGGTAGATTCCTCCAATATTGGGTATTTACATTTGGGACTACGGAACGAGATTCCGGTAGATCCCCGCGCACTATGAGTTGGACTACGAGACAGGATCTCGGGAGATCCATTGGATATGTACATATGGGACTACAGGATAGTATCCTGGGAGATCCCCGATTGTCATTCTTAGTGCTGAGTTGTATTTCTTTTCCGTATTTACCTTGTTTATGTATAGTTGCTGATGTCTTGTATATCCTGTGTTATTTTACTGTTGTACTTATTTATACTCTTCTGTTCTATACTGTTGATCTTTATATTTTATTTAACCTCAGTAGGGCCCTGACCTTCCTCGTCACTACCCAACCGAGGTTAGGCTTGGCACTTAGTGAGTACCGCTGTGGTGTACCCATGCCCTTTCTGCGCATGTTTTTCATGTGCAGATCCAAGTACCGCTACTCAGGCCTACCATCCTTGAGGGAGGCGACTGCTCTAGAGACTTCGAGGTACTTCTGCCGCGTCCGCAAACCGAGGAGTCCCTTTATATTCTAGCTGTTAAACATTGCCCTTCTTTATTTTCTTTCTTGTTAGATATTCTGGAGTTATACTGTTAGATATTCCAAAGGCTTGTGTTTCCGTGAGTTTTCGGGTTTTGGGATAGTGTACTTGGTTTTGAGAATGTTGTGTGGTATATGCCGAGCGGCATCATAACTATTGTTTCCATTCAGTAATTTTGGTTTTTGATTATTTCTTCCGCAAGTTTCGTTCATGTTCCGCGTTTCTTAGGCTTACCTAGTCGTAGAGACTAGGTGCCGTCACGACAGTTTACGGAGGGCGAACTGGGGTCGTGACAAAAATATAAAAAAAATGTACACAATAAGGGGTCGCAAAGAATGTACTTGATGTCTTGTACGCATATCTTCCCCGTTGAGTTCATCTTGCTCTTTCAACTTGTGCATGTATCTTTCCTCTTTTTTTTTTTTTAGTAACAAAGATATTAATATTAACTAAGCAGGTGTCTTTGAATATTACAACCCATATTGCCGCTATTGGCACCTACATACAAGCTACAAGCTGCTAAAGCATTTTCATTACCTAAGGCAACCAACTTAGTGCATATACTAGACTAAACCTATTTTAGATAAGAAAAGCATTTCATGTCCCTTTGATATGGTTCCATCGCCGGGGCTTGTATCTCTCCTTCCTTGCTTCCTCTCTCTTTTAACTTTTGGTGTTGTCTCACTTTTTTCAGTTGTCTCCTGTTATTTACTCAAAGATGTAAATATTACTCTGTTGTTATTTATTATAGAACTAGCATCTGTAAGATATTTCAAAGTTATATTATTTTTTAAAATTTGGTCGATCTTTATACGAGAATCTGAATTTTCGTAATGAACATGCTGCAGAAAAAATAATTCAATGAGTATATTAATTATGAAACAACAAATATCTTAAAGAAACTTTTAGAGTTAATTATATCTTGTGTACACAGAGGATCAAGCTAATATTTTAGTTTAAACTTTTCAAAATTTATGAAATTACTATTTTTACGTTCTGCTTATTGGTACAAAATTAAAATCACTAAATCATAAGAGTTTTCAAAAATATTACATTAATCTTGAGTGTTCTTCAAATTAAGTTTTGGTGTAATTCTACTTGTTGATATGCATGCATCTAAATAGAAACATATACAAGTTTTACTAAATAATTTAATGCTTCTTATTAAGGTTTCATTTTAGATCATCAATTTTATCAGGTATTTAGGCAACATAACTAATACTACAAGATAAATAATGTTATGTTTGATTTATTGTATTCTTAAAACAAGCATTGTTATATAACTTGCACGGGACTTTAATTATTATTTTATGTGAGATAAAATATAAAATAAAAATCTTGATGATAGTTTAAAAAAAAATATTTATGATAACGAACTAAAAAATTCTCTTTGAGAAATAAAGAGTTGGATTCACCTTCCTGGGTCCGCGTGCTCTATCTATCCTTTACTCGGAAGCAATAAAAAATATCACCAAATCCATCAATCGAAGCCCTCGCGTTAATCTCTCGGAATTCGTCGACGGGAATACCTCATTACCATTCTGTGATGTTCGGCTGATATTTTCACCGGAAATTCGTTCTCAAGAAACAAGTAGCTCATTTTCCACTGAAACACCGTGGGCGGCGGGGCGACACGGCGGCAGAAGCGTCGGTGAACATCTTTTAAAGACCAAAAGTAAATATGCTGGAAAGTCCTGCCATAGATTCATCAATCACAGCCAGCATTGCAACCGTTAAACGCTATGCCCCTCCCAATCAGCGGTATTTATGGCCCTGTTTCCATAAATTTGTATTTCTAAATTTGGACATGTTTTATTGAATTGATTTTTTTTTTTTTTGTGATTTCCTTTTTTGTTGCAGGAATCGCTCGCTTGGTAGGCGAAAATCCGGAGGAGGTAACTGATTAGTTGTAGTAGTAGTAGTTATTTTGATGCAGCTACAAGTCAAATTATATTTTTATTTTATTTTGTTCAAAAGCTCGAACTTTTAGTCTCAATCTGTCTTCCAGTAGAATTAGAAGTCAAATTTAATCTTCGAAAACTAGTTTAATAAAGTGATTATTACATTGACCTCAATTTAATTTAATTTCGAGCAGTGCTCAGCAGTATCAATTATTGCCATTAAGGCTGATATCATGTGAAGGATATGCATAAATTCTAATTGTAGCTCTCATAATAAAAGTTTATTCATTTTCTATATTTTCCAGTAACTATCACGCAATGTTCAGTGAAGTAATGCTTTCTGCTCCTGTCAGAGATTCTGGGAGACTAAAGTTTGCGCTCGTTTTCCTATCTTCCTTCACAAACAGTTGGTGTGAATCCAGCACTGATCATGCATCTAAATCTGTCTTTGTGTCAATTCTGACAATAATGGAAGTTGGAAAGTTTGGGCTGGGTAATGCTAAATCTCCCCATTACCTTGGATTATCGACCCAAGATACTTGAAATTATTTCTCATGTGGATGACTTGTGTATCAAGCCTCACTTCCTTGTCAGCCTCCTGAGTAGCGTCACAAAATTGCTATGTGATAAGAATGTGCCGTCAAGACTTAAAAGGCAAGTTCTAAGGGTGGTTGTGAGACCGACTATATTGTATGGGGCGGAGGGTTGGCTAGTCAAAAACTCTCATATCAAAACATGAGAGTGACGGAAATGAGGATGCTGAGATGGATGTGTGGGCATACTCTGAGGGTAAGTTCAGGAATGAAGATATTCGGTACAAGATGGGAGTGGCCTCCGAGGTGGACAAAATGCGGGAAGTGAGATTGAGATGGTTCGGGCATGTGAAGAGGAGAGACCCAGATGCACCAGTGAGGAGATGCGAGAGATTAGCTATTGTGGATTTTAGGAGAGGTAGAGGTAGACCGAAGAAGTATTGGGGAGAGGTGATTAGGCAAAACATGACATGTCTTTAGCTTATATAGGACATGACCCTTGATAGGAGGGTGTTGAGGTTGAAATTTAGGGTAGGAGGTTAGTAGGTAGTCGAGCGTTCTTCTTTTTCATACCAATAGTATTAGTATGTATTCTCGTATTTTCTTATTCTTAGGTTCCTATTACAACCTGTTGTGTTTCTCATTTCAATCATCTTATTATCTTGTTGTTGTGATTGCTTCATTTTTATGGCTTCTACACTTTTTTTTCCCATTACTGTCGTGCTTATGCTTTTCTTGAGCCGGGGGTCTATTGGAAACCTGTCTACCTTCACAAGGTAGGGGTAGGGTCTGCGTACATACTGCCCTCCCTAGACCTCACTATGTGGGATTACACTGAGTATGTTATTGTTGTTGTTGTCAAAAGTTTGGGCAAATTATTGCCATTTGAATTTACTCTGGAGGGTTACAGGACCCTTTTAACATGACTCTGTTCTGCTGATGAAATGATCTAACTATTGCAATGACTTGAGGACACTTGTAAATTACTTTTGCGTAGGGTGGTATAACTGCAAACACTTCTATTGATCTTTTGAGCTGGTGGCTTAGTTGGCTTCAGCATGTTCAACTCTAAAATGTTGCTTTTTGGCATTATTGTAGCATCACCTTGGAATGCAGCTTTAACTCAATGTTCTTTCTCACTGATTGTATCTAGATGATTGTGCGAAGAGATAGTGGTTTTTCATTTTTCTTTTCTTAATGCAAATCCAGCCAGTGGTTTCTTTGACATAGCATATATTAAGTTTTACTAGGGAGAACACTAGGTTGTAATGTGCCGGGGTTGAAGATCACATGAGATGTTATCAACCTAGTTAGTAACTTAGTATCGCAACCAGTAAAATTAGACTTTCTTCTTCGGGCTGTAATCGTTAAGATGTCAGATACGGTAGAGCCTTGTTCCGGGATGGGTAGATGATGCCCTAAAAGTCTTAGCTGAACCACCCGCATGAATGTTAATCTAAAACGAATGTGTTTGTCATTTGGTACTTTATTTTCTTCAGCTGCCTAGCATATTTTGGATAAATAGCTGATTGAAGTTTTTCAAACTGCAGTTCTTGGTCAACATTTTCTCTGATAGTCTATTTTTGCAGATCACCTCGAACGAGCTAATGGCAATAGTAATGATGGCGAGAAGAATCAAATTAGTGCCTCTAGGTCTACATCTACTTTAGATGATGCTGGTGGCAGATATCAAGCAAATGATAGTCATCGGACAGGGTTAATACCGCTACAAGGATGTTCTGGCAGTGATGCTTTTCAGCTTCTGAATAACCGTATGTTTCTTAGAATCAATTCTGAATTCCTGAATTTATTACTTCCAATAACGATTTAATATCTCATTTGTCAATTACATTGTTTCTTGCATATTCTTTCTGTTAACCATTTTCTATGCTGTATTATGTTATGATCATTCGATTTCAATTTTTTTTCTCTTTAGTTTCATTTGGTGTGGTGGAATATTTGGCCATGCATTTTCCTTCATTTTCTTTATTATCTATGTGGGCACTCAGTTCTGTGTTAATGTTGAATTCTTCAAATCATGCCCATGATGCAAAAGAGATGAATGGTGATATGGCTCTTGACAGCATAATTTCCAATCATTCATGAGCAACTATCTCATACCAATCCTTGTTGACCTAATTGGGAAGAAGAAATTGACCCCTGTCAAATTCAGTTAGCCATTATCAGTAAAGGTCTCAATTAAGATGAGCGAGCAAGTCTCACATGCCATCTCTTTTGGATGTTGTGGTTCCTTATCAGCCAGTTTCTACTCTTTCGTGAATGGTGATGGTAGCAGTTACTGGCGAGAATGTTAATAAAGTGTTTTATGCTTTTGTAGGTTGGATGGCTGTTCTGAATGCTTACAACAATTTACCATATGATTCTCCTGGTGAGTAAAAGGGCAGCCTGCTGCTCTTTACTATTTCAATTGGTCTACTTTCTTCCTAGATGGAGCAGAGTGGATATACAGGACTCAGATAGCTATCCCCAGCTAGTCTGGAATTTATTTGTAGTTTTTGTTATTGTTAATGTCTTCCTAGATGACCATATCAACTCTGTCTTGGTATTCTGTGACCAGATAATTTGGTCAGGATTATGTTCTGAGTCATCTCTTAGCAACAACTTATCTTAAGATTGCATATTTTGTGAAATCTAGTGGTGGCGCACAAGGGTTCCACTCTGGAAAATTGGGCTATGGCCGTGCTATTTTGTGTACTGAAAAAGCTTCTGCTTGATGGGATACTTGTTAATGCATAAAGGGAATTAACTCTACTGATAGATGGAGACATAAATATACTTATAATTTCGAGAGTGCAAGCAAGCTTAACTAGAAAAGGTAATGTGGTGTATACTGTATAGAGAGATAGACTCTACTGATAATTAAGGTGAAATGCCTTAGTCCCATAAGCTTATGCCTTTACTTGCTTTCCCTTGAGATATACATTATAAAAGCTTTAAACTCGCATTTACTCTAATGATTGGATACTGGTGGCAAAAGTAGGACATCAGCACCTACATGTTTTACCACCTATATAGTTTTGCACATGGTAGAGGTTCATGATATAGGAGCTGGATGTAATGTGTTGTTTGAAATACGTTTTTCTTGAGCAAGATTTGAGTTAACCCTGAGGTAAGCATATTTTGATGACAATATTGCTTAGAAATTTAAAAGCAATCTGTACTGGGGAGAATGTGACAAGTTAAAGAAAATGAAGAAAGAATTAAGAATTGCCGCTCTTTCTTTCCTTCTTTCTTTTGTGTCGGGGTTGGGGTGGAATGAGGTGGTAATTTTTTTTATTTACTTTTCTAAACCACGAAATAAGAGGAGGAAGGAGAGAATGGACAGTTTTTCATCTGATATTAGTACTTCCGTTATACAGTAGCTCCCAGAGTTGAAACATGCAGAAAGTGTTGAATTTATTTTAATTTCTTGTGGTTGATATGTCTTAATTTTATATCGTTGCCTACGGTTTACTTATGGAGGACCTGAAGAGTAGACCTGAAAGGTCTCCGGAGACTTTCCGAGAGCATGAATGAATCACTCACTTTGTACTGTTACATAATTTGATGATTTGTCCACCTACACTAGCAATCAGAACTCAGTCATCTGTTCTTTTCTTTTTTTCTTTCGCAGAAAGGCCAGTTATGTACACAAAAAAGTCACCTTGGGGGCATGCAATGGTTCCCTATCAGGTAAGACGCAATTTTGCTGTGCCCCCCAATTCCTACATCCAACCTTCTTTTCTCTCTCCATGACCACTGAATATTCATATTTTGCCTTCAGTTAATGTCACAAGCTGGAGGTGCATCTTCTTCTGGGTTGCAGGACTTCTTAAGTGAGCTTCAACTTGCAATGCATGGTACAAGTGTCAGTTCTAATTCCTAATTGTTACGTTTAAGTGCCCAAAGCCATTGTAAAATCAGGCAGTTTGGGACTGTTTGCAATGTAATATTAGATGCATGTTGTAAGTTATTATCACCCCTGATAAGCTACTTGTTTAAGAAGACAGCCTCTGATTGCACCATGAAAACATTGGCAATTTTGCACTCTTCCTTTTATTTGTACGTGTGTGTGTTGCATTAGAATGATCACCCCCCCCCCCCCGGCATTATTACTTTTTAGTGTGGCACTGTCAGTGTTACCTTAATGGTGTATGTATGATGAGATGCTACAATTTATGAACTTCAGGCTTAAAGATCTTTTGGTAGAGGAAATGTTCTTTTGGTAAGTGTACATTTGTTATATTAAATACACATTGGAAGAGGAAGAGCAAGGGTTGACTACATATAAATGGAATACACAGCATGCTGTTATGGACCCTTAAAGAAAGAAGAAAATGGAGAAAAGTAAGTGGCAATATACATTGCCAAGACATTATTCATTCCAGACAGGAATAATGCCTTGAGCAGCCAACCGCTTCTCTACCCAGAATACAATGTGTTTTGCTGTTATCTTTTTCTCATCAACGAGAAAAGGTTCCACAGTGCTCGGGCCGGAACCATAGGAAGACAAAGAGAAACCTTTAGCACCTGCCAATTATGTGTGTCCGATCATATAAGCAATCTGAACTCGCATAACAAACTTAAATCAAGTCAAAAGACTGAAGACATACCTGTGAGTCCATCAGGAAAGAACGCCCAAAATGAATATGGATTACCCTTCTTTGAAAATGAACCCTCCAACTGCAACAACAGCATTTAGTGAAAATTACAATCAGAATGAAAGAATCTTAGTCGGATAAACTTGTATTAGCATAAGTAAGATGATAATAAGAGACTCGCCTTGTTGTCATTAAACAATAACTCGAGCTCAGAGATATCGTCTTGTGCTTCAAGAATTGATTTCAGGGACGGGATAACATCCTCCTCCATCATCTGAGGTAGAGACTTGGCTGGAGCTTTTGCTGCAGGCTTTGGCTTTGGTTTTGCTGGAGCTGTTTCTTCAGCAGTCTCTGACTCTTTCTTCTCCTTCGTTTCAGCAGCAACTAGTTGTATTGGCAATTATCAAATGGATATAACAGTACCAGGGAAATGACCAATTTGAAAAAATAAATGAGGAATAACTTAGAAAATTACCAGTTAAAGATGATGATTCTTGCGCTGCAAAGCAGGCAATGTTTCTAGGAGAAGGGACTAACACGTTGGCGCATTTGCAGATTTTGATGTGTCTTAGTTCAAGAGAATCAGCATGCAGTAGTGTGGAATTTGGTTTAGCTCTACGGCTAAATGAAGAAGATGGTGATGGGAAGCTGGAAAGTGAAATAGAACCTCCTGTTGTTGCCATGTCTCGCAGCCAGCCAAGTCTATTAATTTGTCTATATGCTTTGCATATTGTACAATTTTTATTCTTTTCAGCAGTTGTTGGTTATCATATCATATCATATCAGGTAGAAGAGAGGATGTACCAATGCTAGTGAAGCAGTGAAAACGTCAGAGAGGCAGCCAAAAGAAGCTGCTTTGTCATCCACACACTCTTAGGAGAACCAATGCCACTAATTTTCAATTTTAAAACTGCATATAAATGGGCCTTATCCGGTGGAAGCACTAGTTACAGCTCGTTAAGCCCATTAAACTGGTCAGGCGAACGCGGTCATTAGTAAGGATCTTTACATAAATAGCCAACCCGATTCACTGTTTACTTTTTCTTGATGGCATACAGATTATCCGCTTATTATATACGGTTGTACATAGATTATACATACATTAGAAGTATGCTGGCTATTTTTCGTTTGAATGGCTGGGTGAGCGGCTATTTGAGTTAGTTCTTCTATTTATTATAAGATGAGACGCTCATATAAGGAAGAAATTGAAATACAACCACTTTTCAGGCTAAATTATAAAAAATATAATTGTGGAATATGATACATTTTAAGGTGGTCTTTAACTTTTGACCTTCATGGGCAGAATTTCAACTCAAAAGCTGAAAGTGTTGCCCATGGAGCAAGCGAGGGCAACACTTGTTAAACTTGAAGTTCTGCTCATAGGGCAAGCGGGGACAAAAATTCAAGACCATCTACTTTGAGGGCTATTTGTGTACTTCACCCAATTGTAACTCAACAACTGTTTCAAAATTATTCAAACTTTAGCTGCTTTTAATACAAAAATACCCCTAATTACATTACGGGAAAAAAAAAAACTCCAACACAATGTGTCAAAGTTCAAATCTTTTACAAGTGAAAATCTAATACATTATGTTGGAAAAATCTCCCCATATGTGAAACTCCAATAGTGTGATGGTGTTTTGAATTTTTACATGTGAAACTCTATCATATAGTGATGGATGTGTTGATAGAGTTTTTTCATGTTTTAGATAAGGGTGTTTTTATCTAAATTTTATTCATGTTGAAAAAGCGGCTAGTTTTCAATTACATTCAGTCAATGGTTAAATATTACTAACATGCCCAAAAAGTGGACAGCTTGTACCATTTTTACCTATATGTGAATATTGACGGTCAACGTTTCAGTGACCTTCCTTAGCTGATTGAACACCAACAAAAAGATAAATTGGTCGCAGACCTGGATACTCTTTAAGTAAAATGAGGACTATTACTATCGTTTTATTATCTTTAGTTATAATCAGTGCTCTTTAAAGTTAGATTTCCTTAAAATACAGCGAAGACCAACGGCCATAAAACATGCTCCTGTCATTTACTTCGAGTTGTTCAGCCACTATCCATTTCACTATGATCATTGTATCAGGAATCAAATAGTGTTCTCCTTTTTAACCCAAATGAAACAAGAATCCAGGAGATAATTGAATAAACCCATCTTATTAAACAAGTAACTCCGTCAATCAAAAATAGTATCATTCCTTAATTTCTCACATCTGAAAGAAGGCAACAAATCAAAATGGGGAAAAGAAACAAAAAAGTTGAAGCTCCAAAATGTATGACTGCCAAATGCGTTCCAATATAAAGCTACTTCATACAGGTGTACAAAATATTTTACAACCAATAGATTCCTGGAACCGCTGGCACTGCTTACACATCCACTTTAATTACTTAAAAAGTACGAAATCCAATGCATCTGCTTAATAATGCAGACAAGAGCTTGGAAACACATGCCAATAAGATACAATAATTTAGCATCTGTATGATCTGTTATACACCAATTGTCAAACAGCTGCACAATAATGTCTTCCTGGCTAAATTTCCCGTCACTAAGGGAGCCTTTAATATTTCCTGAAACCATACAACCTTTCTTGTAGCAATGAATTATGTGATGGGAATAAACCCCTTACCAAAATAATATTCACGGTAATAAAGCGGAATAATAATGTAGCACCGAGATACGGTAATTAACAAGAATAAAAGAGTAACAATGACACCAAGATTTTTACGTGGAAAACCCTTCTGAATAAGGGAAAAAACCACGACCCCGAGAGGAGCAACTGATATCACTATAGTAAGGAATTTTACACTTTGTAGGTCGGAGATAAATACTCCAAAGACCACTACAACACTCAAAAGAAATAACCCTCTTTTGATATTCCCACCTCACTACAATATCGCTCACTCTCTATTTTCCTCACAGACTATTTTCTTATACCTTGTCTGTGAAACCTCACTCTTTCTTTCTCTCTTTGTTGGTGTGAAGAAATGAGAGTTGAAGCTCTCCTTTTATAGCCAAAGCTTCACCCTCTAAAGCCTACAATATTTGACAATTTACACACACTTTTCACAATTCAACAAAGTTGGCTACCAAACCAAAGAAATTCAACAAGGTTGGCTACCAACCAAACCAAGTCAACAAGGTTGGCTACCAAACCAAAGAAAACTCTTATTAGGCACATGCCTAATACTTCTTCAATGAGATGGACATCATCAATCTCCCCCTCCAGTCTCATTCATCTAGAGGAGGTAGCACTGTCTTCTAGTTTGAGTGGACAAAGCATATATTATCATTCTGACACATTGCTTGGCTGAAAATGTTAAAAAGGAGAGGCTCCATTTAATATAGAAGTGACTGTTAATGAAACAAGAACAGACATTACCAGGAAGTTCAATAATAGTTGACATGAATAGAATCCAATCAGAAAATATTGAGACCTTACGCATAATCCTAGACCAGAATGGTATATCCTGGAAAACATTGCCAGAATTTGGAGAAAGAGTACCTGAGTGGTCAGTAAAGGTTTCATTGGCACAGCCAGTACCATCTCTATCTTCTTAATGCTGGCTTCCTCCTCCTTTCTGGGATGGTACCCTGGTCAGTTTGCTTGTGTTTCTGTACCATGTTATAAACCTGCATTAGAAGAAAATTCTTAGTCATCATTGGTTGGTTCGCCCATTCCCAGCCAAATGTTCAACAAACAAAAGCAGCAGAAAAGTAGGGTTATTGATCAAGAGAAATTCTTTATAGACAGGACATCCAAGAAATAGTACTCTTGGTTGCAATGTTGGCCATTGAACCAAGTGTTCGAAGGCTATAAATCTCATAATCCTTAGATGGTAATAAGTGAAACTAATGTCGCACATCCAAACACCGTAGTAATGTTGTTTTTATACTAGCTAACTATGTTGCACTATGTTATAATTTGAACGGCCGGAAAAAGTTACACACGAGCTAAGCACGAAGTGACAACATAACTTCATATATCAAGTATTTTATAATGGCTACTAAAACATATATTGGCAGGATCCCACCGGTAAAGCTCTCGATAGGTGCATTATAGATTGCAACAACAACTATGCCGTAGTCCCAAACTAGTCCGGGGCAATATGAATCCTCAGTTCTCCATTTAAGCTCAACTTATGTCATCATAATACCAAATAAAATAGAAGTAAAAAATAAGTTTTATATATATGTATGTATGTATAGTGATATTAATAATAACCATATTAGAAGTTTTCCAACAAGCCTAAAACCTATTCTCAACTAGTACAAATCACCTATATGGATCTTTTTACTCCATTGTGCGCTATTTTTTCTTTAGCTAAGTCTACAATGATTCCAAGAGTTTTTAGGTCTTTCGAGAAACCTTCCTTCCATGTGATTTTAGTTCTATCCCGTCCCTTTGTTACACCTAAGTGCATTATAGATTAAAGAAAACAATTCAACTCAAGATGTGATTTGTCAAGTCATTCTGCATTAGTCAGTAAGATAGTTTGCCATTTCAGAAAAGTTTTTATTTCCTTATTTACAACTCACTTATGTGATCTATCACATTTCTTCATTATAACATTCAACCACACAGTAAAGGCGAGTAGATCCAGGTATTCTTTGATTTTCAGCAGTACCTTTCTTACTCCAGATGTCAATCCCATGCTATCGAGGTTTTTACTATCGACATATTTCCATGTCATGCTCTCTTTGTCCCGCTTTTTGTAGTCAATGCTTCTATTTCCTTCATGTCAACAGAAAGCACATGCAATTAAGTATATGAAAAAAGGTGCTACACTCTAAGCATTTGAATCAGTAACCATGAGGTAATAAGTCAACGCATAGAATGCACCTTTTGGACGTAAGACCAGCAACTCTATGTACATCTTGAGGCGTATATGACTGAAGACGTGGACATATTCTCCGATATATTCTCGTGAAACTATTCTAATAGACTCTTTAAGATCTAGATTGAATGATGACTGTAAAAATTTATCAATTGCTATTCTTCTTGAGGCCAAGTCTGCTTCCTTTTCCAAGAGAACTGATGGAAACTCCCAGAGGCCAGCAAGTAGACCCTTATTTGGTCTTTTCACAAGAATAAATTTGCTGCTGGATTGAGGTCCTATCGTTTCCTGGCAATCCAGTATCTCTACAACACTAACAGCGGAAAACTCATGCCTTTGTTTGGCCTTCATAACTTTAATTGGGTAATCTGTAACATGAACTGATTCGTTCTGCCTAGAGAGTGATAAAGCATGACATTGAGCAGAGATGGGGCATGCAGCACAACCTGGATTCGAAAGAGAGCACAACGTAGCCCCAAGTTCCATAAGAGCTTGGTTGAAATCTCCAGGCCTAAAAGGATCAACTAATTGCCCTGCAAGTTTCCTAATTCAAAAGGAAATAGATAACATGACACAGGATGGAAAATTTACTAAGAAATAAAGTAATATCCAAAATTGGGTAATTACTAATATCTGGCATGATCACTGCTTAAGGAAGATAACAATTTAGATTCGTTTCCCGAATATATTTGATAAGAAATAGAAAGAAAAGATAGGTAGAGAATGGAATATGAGGCAGTTCACTGTAGTGCTATGTTGCTCCAATCCTCCAAAAATATTGTCGCACCCATGTCAGATCCTAAAAAGTCATTTTAGGAGGATCTGACACACACCCGGCAGTATCTTCGAAGATCCGAGCAATATAGCTGCAGTGTATTGTTCTTCCAACTTGCTTACCAAGTAACTATTACAGTAAGAAAGCAACAAAAAACTGCATTATACATCACAAAGACTCACCAAATTTTCTTAACTGTCGCTGCGTCTTTTGGATTTGCAGATATAGCCTTCAGCCTAGAAATAACTCTGACCACATTTCCATCAACAACAGGCACTGCCTACAGTAATAACTTAGAACATGTGATAAGAGGAAGAGTGTATTAGTCAGTCAAAACTTTGCAAGAGCTATTGACCTTTTTGAAGGCGATTGAGGATATAGCACCAGCAGTATATTCACCAATCCCTTTGATGTTGCGAAGATCTGAAACTGTCTCCGGAAAAGTACCTCCTTGTTCGACAACCTCTTTTGCACCCTGCGAAAGCACAGATATCTATAATAAACAAACTAGATAATGAGTACTTCAGCAGAGTTGTATGCTAATTTGCATACTTTAGCAGTACTCTTTAAATCAGTTAACAACTATAGTTTCTCTACAAATACAGTTTGATGTTTTCATCTCTTAGTCTGCAAATTACTTTTCAACTCTTCAACTGTATCCAATCCATGGCACTGTCTGTGTTGTGCGACAGATGTAAATACTTCTTTTTTAATTTCCAGTATTTCGTAATTTTCACATATTTTTACCTTTTTTTCTAATGTTAGGATGAGACTATTGACCAGAAAATTAAATAACCCACAGCAAAAACAGAAACCTCACCTCCAGCAAAAACCGAGCTCGTCTATAGTATCCTAAACCTGCCCACATTTCATTTACCTCCTGCAAGGTAGATAAAAGATAAAACTCCGAATTCAACAAATTCCAAAAAGAAAAGAAGAAAAACATCAACAAGGTAAGCAGCTAAGTGTTACTACCTCAAGAGAAGCTTGAGCGAGATGATGAAGAGTAGGCCATTTATTCATCCACCGATTAAAATAGTCAATCACAGTTGAAACCCTAGTTTGCTGAAGCATTACTTCAGATACCCACACTGCATAACCCCTTTTCTCTCTCTCATCATCATCATCTTCTTCTTTAAATCCGCAACTGCTACTGCTACTTATTCTTCGCCAAGGAAGGTCTCTTTGATTATTATCGTACCATTCCAATAGAGAAGCCCTAATTTGTAGGGCTTCGTCTTTGCTGAAACTGAAGTCCTCTATATCGCCGCTAGTTGGAACTTCAATTTTAGGTTTTGGTTGTGTGGTACGGCGAGGTCTCTTCTTGGAGATGGCCGTTCTCTTCTCTGCTCCGGCGCCGATGGCGTCCATCGATGACAGAGAGTAGTGCCGATTGTGTTTTCCCGCTAAACAATGCGTTTGAAAGTGTGAGCAAATGGCTAGTTGCATACTTTTCCTTTTCAAAAAAAATTGGTGCCTTTTTCAATGTAATGTTAAATGAAAAAAGAAATTCAAAAAACAGTCCCACGAGTACTTTTATTCTTCAAATTACGACTATTATTCTTCCACTAAGGATTGATATTTTTTTTTTCCTATCCTGTCCTATTTCTACTATGTGTATTTTTTAGCCACTAATTTAGCATTGAACTGCTTCATTAACTTTTTGTCGACTTTATTATGAGAGTCTCACTCTCACATGGTGTTAGTCTTACGTCTTTCTGTACCACACTTTGACGCAATTGATGTAGTTGACCTCATGGCCAAATACCAAGGAGAAAAAACATTGACAAGAAGGAAAATTATATTTTCATTGGCAATTAATACTGACTCCAATGGAATAATTATATTAGTGTCCTGCAGGTTGTAACATTGTACCAGATCAATAATAATTAAACACCACTATAGTAAATACTATAATAATAAAATACCAGGACACCAGTCATCATCAGAGTGGAAAATGTTTAAAACAACAGAAAAATGCAAAACTATCTAAAATTAGGCCCAACGTAATCGGATCTTGTCTTCCTGCACGTATATTGGCAGGGAAAATTGTTTAACCAAAAATCTGAGTCTTTGGTCAAAGCTAAAAAGAAATTCGGGTTACTGATAATCAAGAGACAAAAATGAAATACTTTTGAGAATGATGGTAAAACAGCAAATAGTTTTGTATTTCAATGAATTCTCAATAATATTCCGTGTCTTTACAAATGATGATACTTCTTCCTTTTATAGATAATTCTAGGTAAAGGAATGAAGCCTCAGCTTTAATGATATAATTATGAATAATAAATGACATTAAATAAGCCGTTATACAATCATTCCTATTAAATACCAATTTTCTAACGTATCAAGTATTTAATAATGAATTTGGACTCCTTCCTGTCATCAGATCTTTATCTTTAATGCCTTCTAATCTGTTGACTGTAAATAATTTAAATTGGTACGAGACTCGTATCTATACTTTGTCTCGTGCCTATTTAAATTCTTCTTCCCGTGGCTGTCTCCATCTGTGTCTCTTAGTCAATTGTTGCGCTTTGACCATTTAACTAAACCACGTGTCATGCCACATCATCTTTAATATAAACTCAGTTTTTTCCCAATACAGATAGTCCCCCCCCACTTTCCATTTATTTATCAATTAAATAATTGGGAAGTGGATCTTCATAAAAAAGGAATTTTTGCCACAATGAATGCTTATGACAGTATTAACGCCTCAGTAGTCTTTTCCATTTAATGTTCTGCCCATGTGTCATTTTCTGATTGATTCCGCTATTTACACCCTTTTTCGAGACTTCTTCATTCTCACTATTCACGAAGTGATAGCTGCCTTTATTATAGGCTTTCCATCATTACACTTCTAAGGTTGACGGTTCTCATTTTATACATAACTTTTTCTTCCTTTGTCTTCTTCACAAATCTTCAGCAAGCACTTTCTTCTTTATTTTCACTTTCTTTCGACTTATCCTTCCTAACAATGTCTTCTTCAAACCCTAACCGTAAAAAAGTTCCAATTCTAGACCAATTCCCCAACGACCCTGTTAGACACAGAAGAGGCGGAGGAGGTAGGCTTCGAACAGGGTTAGAATCTACTCGAGGCGGCTCCTCTGGTTTTTCTTCAAGGAGTTCTATCCCAAAGGCCCCCTCTTCTAAAAGTAGAGAAATTCTTGATTCTTCTCAAGAACCCTCAGTTGATGAGATAGTTCCCAGCGATTTGTCTTTTGAAAGTGACAAAATGTCTCTTCAAAAATAAATTGCAAATTTAGAAAAAGTCGATACTTACCCTACAATAGTAACCGAGCTTACAATCCCCACTATAAGAAAAGATTGTAAATGGAAGGATAGTCTCCGAATGTCAATTCCTTCCCCAAATCAAAGAATTTCCTCCTTTAGAAGTGGGTATTCTTCTGTTTATACTTACCCCTTCACTTTAGGTTTTAATCCTCCGATTGACCCAGTTATTCTTGATTTTTGCCGTTTCTTTACAATTTGTTTGGCCCAAATCGGTCCACTAGTGTGGAGAACAATGGCTTGTTTGAGATACTTATCCTCCAAAGCCAATGTCAACTTCACCTTCTCTCACCTCATTCATCTATACCATCCTAACTTAATACGTCATGGGGTTTTTACCTTAACTGCAAGGAGCAAAAAAGTTCTGGTAAATCCTGAAGACGACAAAGATCGTGGATGGTATATCCGTTACGTTGCTGTTCGTACGGTGGACTTGATTGGCGAAACAAATATTCCCTTCCCTGAGAAGTGGAATTTTGAGCGTAGGTTTCCTTTTATTTACCGTACCTACTTTTGAGAATTTCAAAAGAAATTTTGCTTTTAACCTCGTCTCTTCTTGGTTTTTTGTAGCAACCATGGGAGATGTGGAACCTATTCCCAACTTCCGTGGTTGGGTAGACTCACTTTTGAAGATTGCTTCTAGGGAGCAAAAAATTTGGAAATCAATTTCTTCCTTGCATGGCTGGAAGGTCAAAACACATGGTATCCTCCTTTTTATATGTTTTTTTTACATGTTAAGCATTTTTTCCTCAACTTTGATCATGTATATCCATCCTTTAATCAGGATTTGGCGTTAGAGGAATGATGGCTGAAGTAGCTATGGTCATTCGCATGTCTGCGAATGTTGCTCTTGATTTATATAAGGCTCGAGCCTTACTGCCAAAAAGGAAAGCTATAAAGGAAAGTTCTGAAGAAGAAGAGGATGGTACCTCCCTAATTACCAGGCCAAGGGTCAGGAGGCGAATAATCATTAATGATGAAATTGAAGACACTCCTGCTCGAACCTCCACCACCGAGCCTGTTTTGATTCATTCTAACGAGGACACCGAACCAAGAAATAATAATGAGTCAATTCAGCATCTTTTTGATAGTGGTTTCGGGAGTGGCGAGCTCGGCCCTGTTTTTGATGAAGCTCCTCTTTCCTCATTTGTTCATATTTCCTCCATTCCTCTGCCAACCATAAGTATTTTTTTACCAGTTTTGACGACTTCCGTTCTTTTACCAGTTTCTACCGCTCCTATGTCCGTTCCCTTGGCAGTTTCTACTGCACCTGCTTCCGCTCCTGCATCGGTTTCTACATCTTCCATTCATGTTTCTACATCTTCTCCTTCCATTCCTTCCATTGCTCATCCTCCCTCTGTTCATCGTACAGAGACGGGTTCTAGCAGTGGAAGTATGACTATAAGAAGTGTTACTCTGGAAGTTCCTGCCAATCATAGCCTCTTGAGGAAGACTGGTAGAGCCGATGTTTGGCTCGAGCCCCTAATTGGAGATATTGAGAAGAAGAAGATGGAGAGTCATAGCTTCTTAACTCTGATGAATGACATAGTTCATTCTACTTTGAAGGTATTTTTCCTCTTCTTACCAATAAGTTTTTTTTTTAATTATCTTCAATCCTTCATTTCTATGAGTTGTCTCTGTAGGCTAACCTCATTGGTACGGAATTAATGGGAAGAATTTCCCTTCTGGAAAGAAAAGCACGTGAGTCTGAAAAGACTGTCCACGAGGCCGAAGAAATAGCCAGGGGAGCCCAGCTTGAAGCAGCCAATTGGAAAGAACAGTTTGAGAATGCTCAAGGGACCATAGAGGAGTTGCAAGAAAATAAAAACCTCCTGGAGCAGCAAAACCGTGGTTTGACTTCTGAACTGGCAACTGCCAAGGCTTCTTCAAGCCAATTTAAAAGAGACAAAGAGCTTTTGGAATGCTCTTTGTCAGAACAATTATCCAAGGCTAGTGAAGAAGTTAGGGAGCTTAAGGCACTTTTGGCTAAGAAAGAAGAGTATGCAGGAGAGTTAGTGCAAAGCTTGACTCAAGCTCAGGCTGACTTACAGACCTCCTCTGACGAGATTCATGCCTTGAAGAGTTCTCATGCCTCTCTTGAAGCTTCCCTTGATTCCCATTTAGCTGAGCACCAAATCTTAAAAAACGATCTTGCTATGTGGGAAAAGGAATATGGACTTCTGGAGGAGAACTTCAACATAGAGGTGAGTTGGGCTTTCCTGAAATCTCGCCGTGATGCTTTGACGGAAGCTACTCAAGAAGGTTTTGACTTGCAGTCTGAACTGGCCAAAGTCGTAGATACCATCGAGTCAACAATCTAGTGATACTCCTTCTCCTGTACTTTAAGCTCCTGGAACGGAAGAACTTTTAAATGAAGAAGTGGCTACTGCAGCAATTGGGGTTGCAATTCCTGCTCCCGAGGGTGAAACTTTTGATGCTCCAAACCCTTCAGTGACTAGCTAAAAATGAAATTGCTGTAAAGGATCTTTTGATGAAGTCCCCAGTTATCATAATGGGGCATTTGTAAAAAACAAATGCTTTGTTGACTAAGTTTGTACTTAGTTTTTTTTTTATTAAGTAGTTTTATCGGTACTTCTGCATATTCTATTCTTGCCTATTTATCTAGGACTCATAGAACAACTTAGCATTTTTATCCTTTTAAAATGCTTTATGATTCTTCTCATGGATTATTAACATGAGGCTTATAAAAGAGGGCCCTTTTATTTTATCGACACTTAATGAAGAAGACGTCTCAACTTCATAATGGTGTTATAATACGATGAAAGAAATAGGAAGACACATGTTTTGTATGAAACAACTTTGGTAAGTTTTTATTCATAAACTTTAACAAGTGTTTGACTGTTACATGTATTACAATACATCTACAACTTTCTCGTAACTGTTTTTCTTGTAACAGATTTGTACATAACATAGAATAAACAAGGTTTTTCTTCATAACCTGTTTCAGTACATAATCATGACCCTATCTTTATATATTAAGAAGGGTTTGAGAGATGACTTTGCTTATGAGTTTTGAGAGATGACTCTATTATTCTCATAACCGCTGAAGGCTTCGTAACTTTTACTCAACACTTAACTCTGTTGTTCGATATTCGTATCTGCATTCTACATGTATCTGTGTACAGTATTGTAATCCCCCAAGTGTTTGAGCGGTGAAGTATGAAGCCTCGAGCACCTGTTTATTTCTTTTACTTTTGCCCTTTTTCCTGAAACAGAAAGATATACGGGACTCGAAGGTGCGATTATAGATGAAGACTGCCTAACTCGTGTGTATTTCCATCAGATTAATTGTAACCCTGGGCTAGGAATTTAAGAATACTCCATTTTGCCTTGCAGGTTGTGACTCATCATTTGGCACGAGTTAGGGTATTTTGCCTAGCATCTAAAATCGTTAGTAAAATATTAATAATCCAAGAGAGAAATTTTAACATGATGATACCTGACCGTAGGTACTTTCTCAAAAGTAATATCTTTTTAAGTGGACGACATTCCAATGTGAGGGTAAAACTTTATCGTCCATTGTCTCCAACCGGTATGCTCCTTTTCCCGCAATGCCACGGACTTTGTACGGTCCTTCCCATGTTGGACTTAGCTTTCCTGAGTTAGCAGCCTTTGCAGATTGGAACACCTTTTTAAGCACGAAGTCCCCAATTTTGAAAAATCTGAGGCGTGCTTTCCTATTGTAATATCGTTCTATTACCTGCATTTGTGCTGCCATCCTTATTAATGCAGCTTCTCTTCTCCCTTCAAGTAAATCTAGGCTAACTCACATCTCTTCATTATTAGATTCCTCCGTCGCTTGATCGTACCGTGTGCTTGGCTCACCTATTTCAACTGGAATTAAGGCTTCCGCACCATAAACCATTGAAAATGGTGTTTCTCCAGTGCCTGTTTTGGTCGTTTTACGATAAGCCCATAATACTCCAGGTAACACCTCAGGCCAATTACCTTTTGAATCCTGTAACATCTTCTTCAAGTTGTTGATAATGACTTTGTTAGTAGATTCTGCTTGTCCATTACCTACTGGATGGTATGGCGTAGACGTTATTCTTTTGATCTGCCAACTTCGAAGAAATTCTGTGATTTGAGCTCCAATGAATTGTGGTCCATTGTCACACACGATCTCCTTTGGTGCTCCAAAGCGGCATATTATATTTCGCCATATGAAGTCTTTAACTTCTTTCTCTCGTACCTGTTTAAATTCCCCTGCTTCTACCCATTTAGTGAAATAATCTGTAAGTACAAGTAGAAACTTTACCTGACCTTTTGCTTGTGGAAGTGAACCTACGATATCCATTCCCCATTTCATAAAGGGCCACGGGGCTATAACATGATGTAGTAACTCAGCTGGTCTGTGCATATTATTGACGTACCTTTGACATTTATCACATTTGGACACGAAACTGGTTGCCTCTTCTTCCATCTTAGGCCAATAATATCCTGTGTGAATTAATGTTCTTACCAGTGACCGTCCCCCTGCGTGATTCCCATAATGTCCTTCATGTACTTCTCTCATCACATATTCTGTTTGAGAGGGTCCGAGACACCTTGCTAGTGGTCCACCGAACATCTTTCGATAAAGATTTCCTTGATATAAACAATATCGTGCAGCTTTTTTGCGAAGCGCGTGAGCCTTTCCTTTGTCATTAGGCACGGTACCGTGCTGTAAAAAGGCAACAATTTCATTTCTCCAATCCCATGTTAGATGATTAAAATTTACCTCGTTTTTATCAGATTCGAGAACGGAATGAAATAGATGTATGACTGAAGCATTTGTATTGTTTGTTACGTCTGCTGCGGATGCGAGATTTGCTAAAGCATCTGCCTCTACATTCTCATCTCTTGGGATCTGCACTACTTTCCAAGTTTGGAATTGCTTTATTAACTCCCGTACCTTTGCGAGGTATTCTTGCATTCGTGACTCTCTGGCTGTATAAGTCCCCAGCATTCTGATTAACCACGAGTTGAGAATCACTCTTGATTATAATCTGTGTTATGCCGAGTTCTCGTGCCAATTCTAAACCTGCAATTACAGCCTCATACTCTGCTTCATTGTTAGTTATAGAATGACATTTTATAGCCTGTCTAATAGTCTCACCCGCAGGTGGTACGAGGACTATTCCTAGGCCTGCCCCTTTTACATTAGATGAACCGTCAGTGAAGAAAACCCAAGTCCCCGGGTTCGCACCATTAAAAACTAGTAATTCTTTTTCTGCTTCTAAATGCATCCCCTAGCTAAAATTAGCCACGAAATCAGCTAGTACTTGAGACTTTATAGCAGTCCTGGGTTGATAAACAACTTCATATTCATTTAGTTCTATAGCCCATTTTGCTAATCTTCCTGAAAGTTCGTGTTTATGCAAAATATTTCGAAGCGGAAAAGCAGTAACTACATTAATAGGATGACATTGAAAATAAGGTCTTAATTTTCTAGATGCCATGATCAAAGCTAATGCTAATTTTTCTAGCTGTGGGTATCGTGTCTCAGCTTCCAATAAGGACTTACTTACATAATAAATAGGAGATTGTTTACCTTGGTCCTTGCGGACTAAAACAGCACTCACTGCGACTTCAGATACGACCAGATAGATGAGAAGTTTTTCCCCCACCTTTGGTTTTGCCAACAACGGTGGTTTTGACAAATAAGCTTTCAAATTTCTAAGGGCTTGTTGACAATCTTCATTCCATTCAAAATGATCTTGCTTTTTAAGTGCAGAGAAAAACTTAAAACACCTTTCTGAGGATTTGGAAATAAATCTCCCCAAAGCTGCAATTCTTCCCGTTAATCTTTGTACTTCCTTTTTATTAGTAAGGATATCAGGGATTTCTTCTATTGCTTTGATCTGAGAAGGATTCACTTCAATACCACGATTAGAAACAAGAAAACCCAAAAACTTACCTGATGCAACTCCAAATGCACATTTTTCTGGGTTGAGTTTCATATTAAATTTTCGCAAAATTTCAAAAGTAACAGATAGATGAGAAATATGATCATGAGATTGCTGGGTTTTGACGAGCATATCATCTATATATACCTCCATTGTTTTCCCTAAATGTTCTTGGAACATTTTGGTGACCAACCTTTGATAGGTTGCCCCAGCATTTTTGAGACCAAAGGGCATTACTTTATAACAGTAAGTCCCCCTGTCTGTGATGAAAGAAGTTTTTTCTTCATCACCAGGATCCATTTTAATTTGATTATATCCCGAGTATGCATCTAAAAAACTTAAAAGTTCATGACCTGCGGTTGCATCAATTAGTTGGTCTATATGCGGTAAGGGAAAGGAATCTTTTGGACAGGCTTTATTTAAATCGGTATAATCCACACAAACACGCCACTTACCATTTTTCTTGGGTACGACCACCGTGTTAGCTAACCAAGTAGGATACTTACCTCACGGATTGATCCGATTTTTAATAATTTTTGGACTTCATCCTGAATCACCTGGTTCTTGAAAGCACCTTGCTTTCATTTCTTTTGCTTTATTGGTGTGAAAGAAGGGTCCTCATTGAGTTTGTGAGTCATCACATTCGGTGGTATCCCTGTCATATCAGCGTGGGACCAAGCAAAGCAGTCTAAGTTATCTTTTAAAAATTCGATTATCATACCTCGCATGTTTAAGCTTAAATTGGCTCCGACATAAACCTTCCGTTCAGGCCATTGCTCAAATAATATCACTGCCTCGAGCTCTTCAATTGTCGTTTTGATGCTTTCATTTTCTTCAGGTTCCTGAATTGTGTCAGGCCTTGAGTCCAAATCTGTCTTTTCTTGTTCAGTTGAAGTTTGATCTTTTTTACCTTCAACTGTTTCCTGTAATTGCTATTTTTCTTTATTTACGGCGCTCATACTTGTTACAGCGTTGACACTTCTAGCCATCTGCTGATCCCCACGAATTTGGCAAATTCCCCATGGTGATGGGAATTTAATAACCTGATGCAGAGTTGATGGGACAACATCCATATCGTGTATCCATGGTCTCCCCATGATTATATTGTAGGCCATTTCCATATCAACTACCTGAAATTTAGTTTCCTTCACAACACCCATAGCAAAAGTTGTTAGAATTACCTCACCTTTTGTTACTATACTTGAATTGTCGAAGCCTGACAAGGTGTGCGCCTTGGGTATCATTTTGTCTTCAGCTTGCATTTCCCGTAGTACCCTTAGTAATATAATATTTACAGAACTCCCTGGATCAATTAAAACTCGTTTCACATTAGTATCATGTATAAGTAAAGATATTACCAGTGCGTCATTATGTGGAGTTGTCACTCCTTCGGTATCTGTGTCATCGAACGAAATATTTTCATTTTCAAGGATCTGCCGCACCCGTTTCCCGTGTGTAATTGTTACCTTAGAAACCTTGTTGGAGGCTGTGTAGGTTATGCCATGAATATCTTCTCCCCCACTTATGACATTCACTGTCCTCTTGGGTGAAGGAGGTTGTGGTGGCTCTTGCCTATTTTTCATATAAGATTGTTTTCCTTTCTCACTAAATAACTCAGTGAGGTACCCTTGCTTCAATAGATGATCCACTTCACTCTACAGGAATCTACATTCTGAAGTTTTGTGCCCGTGATCGTTGTGGAATTCGCACCAATGATCTGGATTGCGTCTATTTGGATTTGACCGCATCTCTTTTGGCCACCGTACCTTATCTCCCATGCTTCTTAAAATAGCTACGAGCTCGGAGGTAGAGACATTAAAATTATATCCGCCGAATCGTGCCTTTAAACTTCTGTCATCTTCTCGTGATTCTTGTCTATTCCGCTCATTCCTGAACTTTGAAGAAGAGCCAGAATCCCGGTTCCTCGATTTTTGATCATATTGCTGGCTATCTTGTTTCGACCGTGGGTCTTTTCCTGCAGGTCCCATATATGGATCGTACCTATTTTTACCTGATCTTTTTTCGGTTTCTGATCTTCGGGGACCGCCCCTTTCTTCATGATGAAACTTAGGTACGGTATCTTCTTCAATTCGCAGCTTCGTACTATACCTGTTGTAAATATCATTCCACGTGGTTGCAGGAAATTCTCGAAGGCTTTCTTTGAGTCGTCTCATGGCTTCAGAACTTTTGTCATTTAAATTACTTGCAAAGGCTATTGCAGCCCAATTGTCAGGCACACGAGGTAGAGTCATTCTTTCACGCTGGAATCTATCAACAAAGTTTCTAAGCAGCTCCGAATCCCCTTGTTTGATTTTGAAAATATCTTCCATTCTTTTCTCAAACTTTTGTGCTCCCGAATGTGCTTTAATAAAAGAATCTGCAAGCTCAACAAAAGAATTAATAGAATTTTCAGATAAAAGAGAATACCAGGTTAATGCACCCTTGGTGAGTGTTTCTCCAAATTTCTTGACCAATACTGATTCAATTTCTTGTTTGGTCAAGTCGTTGCCTTTTACGCCTGTTGTAAATGCAGTCACGTGGTCACGTGGGTCTGTAGTACCATCATATTTCGGGATGTCAGGCATTTTGAACTTTTTCGGAATTGGAAGGGGAGAAGCACTAGGCTTCCATGGTTGTTGTGAGTATTTGTCCATGTCTACTCCTTTTATTACAGGCGGAACTCCAGGGATTTGTTCAATACGCTCATTTTGTTCCTTAATCTGTTTCTGCAAGGTTAGTACTAAATTTTGCAAATATGAATTATTTGAATTACCTGGTCCCCCTTCCTGTGGTTCACTGGGGGTTGCTCCGTTTCCAGAATTATCAAGACCAGAACGGGGATTCTCCAATGTATTATTATTAGGAGTTGGTGTGGGTGGTGCAGCAGGCAATCGACTAACAAGTGCCTGAAGAGCTTTGCCGACCTGTGCATCAATTAGCCTTTGTAAAGCTTCAGTTGTAACTCCTTCAAAATGCTCAGATTGCTCTTGTTGATCAGCACGGGATTCAGTAACAGGAGTGCCTTCACGAGATTGACATGGTGAATTTAGAGGAGAGGGAACCACGTCATCTTGATTTTGATGTATTTGATTCTCATGGTTTCCCAATGTGTTATTACTGTTGTTGTCGGTGTTGTTGTTTGACATGGTGACGACAATAGATAAGATATAGCTTAAAAGAAAAGATTATCAGATTCCCGGTAACGGAACCAATTTGTTTAACCAAAAATCTGAGTCTTTGGTCAAAGCTAAAAAGAAATTCGGGTTACTGATAATCAAGAGACAAAAATGAAATATTTTTGAGAATGATGGTAAAACAGCAAATAGTTTTGTATTCCAATGAATTCTCAATAATATTCCGTGTCTTTACAAATGATGATACTTCTTCCTTTTATAGATAATTCTAGGTAAAGGAATGAAGCCTCAGCTTTAATGATATAATTATGAATAATAAATGACATTAAATAAGCCGTTATACAATCATTCCTATTAAATACCAATTTTCTAACGTATCAAGTATTTAATAATGAATTTGGACTCCTTCCTGTCATCAGATCTTTGTCTTTAATGCCTTCTAATCCGTTGACTGTAAATAATTTAAATTGGTATGAGACTCGTATCTATACTTCGTCTCGTGCCTATTTAAATTCTTCTTCCCGTGGCTGTCTCCATCCGTGCCTCTTAGTCAATTGTTGCGCTTTGACCATTTAACTAAACCACGTGTCATGCCACATCATCTTTAATATAAACTCAGTTTTTTCCCAATACAAAAATCTTAGGTCCCAATATCTTTTTGAGTTGACTGTATTTATCCGTGATTCAACTCCAATATTTCTGATACCAAAGAATTTTGAAACTAACTTTACTTAATAATAATTGATGTTTGCCGTAATTTAATAAACATCTTCATTAAGAGGTTCCTTCCACCTTTAATTGCCAAAGTGCAGCCATTTGAGGGTATATATATGAAACTGTGAGTCGCCTCACAGTCTACAATTAAGCACTACTATGGGTTCATTCAAGATGATCAGCCCATAAATTTTGGTTGTAGTGTGGCTTCTATAAGGGCCCTCCAACATGTATGCTCATTCTTGTTTCTTCCTCCACTTCTTGGTCAGCCCCAATAATATTAACCCCTGCCTCGACTCCCATAAAGTCATTTTCCAGTACCTCTTTGTTTTGTCTAGTTCTTGAACCTTCTACTAATTCAACAATTGTTTCCCTTTCATTCTCTTCCAAAGTGTTAAGGGTAAATATATTTCATGACAATTATAACAACCTAATATCCCTTAATTAGTGTTTCCATGGTAGGGTTTCTTTTTGGTCAGTTTCAAATTGCTACCGGTGGCAATGGGTGGAAGTGTTTTGGTATTTTGGATCGCAAGTGCTTTTGGGCTTGGTGGAAAGGTAATTCTATGCATTGTACGTAGTGGAATTTCTGATTGGCTGGAGGTTCTTAATTATAAATGGTTGTCAAGGTTTTTTCATGATGTTTGACTACATCAACTGCATCTATCATTGTTTAAGGGTTAAAAGCTTTCACCATCCACTGCAAATCAACTTTCAAACCTCTCACAAAGCAGCAAACAAAATAGGCTCCATTGAGTGAAGAGTTAACTAGAAGTAACAAGTAGAAACGTAACTCTTCAAACTTATTAAAGTAACTATCCACATCTGCCCATTGTTGAAGTCTGTTAAACTCAACGTCTATAACCATCGGCCTGATGTTACTGTATTGGTCAAAATTTGACTGTCACGGTCGAGCTGACCAACGTCCCGCCCAAGTGACCGGGCAGTAAAAGATAACATAGCCCACTCTACATCCCATTCTCGACACCCATCGAGTCGGAAGGAGCAATGTCTAAAAGAACGACCAAGGCACACTTGGTGCGAGAGAGTGTCGGACCAAGTAAATGGCAAAGATGCCTTGACTATATATAGTAGGGAAAAACCCTCGATAGGGGGCGGTCTCCTTCCCTTTCTCTCTCTCAAGCTCTCTTCTGTAATCTTCATAGGAAAGAAGTAAGCTGCAGAAGAACATGTAAAGTTATCTCCTCATCAATCAAATGTTGAATTTCAATAAGATCGATTATATCTCTTTCATCATATATATTATCTATACTATTAGCTCTTTGATCTGGAATTTATTATGTCTGGCTAAGATTTACCCCTTCATTTTCTTTGATTGATTTATTCAAAAAGGTCTCGATATCTTTTGAGTCAAACAATTTGGCGTCGTCTGTGGGGATTTCTTAGTGAAATTTCCTAGTCTCTCCCAGATTAAAGACAAGAAATGCGATCACCCACCGAAAAGAGCGATAAGGCAAAACCCAACCTACACGGGACAAAGGCGCAGTACGGTAGGGGGAGGACAGCCAAGTAGAATCACCAAATTTAGAAATCCTCGCCCCATCAACCATCGAAATACCAAACAAGACGAATAACATTACAAACCTGTTCTCCTCCATCGGACCATCGGGTGGGGGCAAGGAAAGTATCATTTTAACTCACCTTATGCTCTTTGCTCAAGCAGGAACACAAAGGCCGCACGGGCGAGCGAGTAAAGAAACATATCAATTAAAGAACAAGAAACTACTGTAAAACAACCGAAATACCGCCCGCCGGTGACACCTCCAAGCCGGAAGGCAGGAGTCAGACAAGGAAATGACAATGTGTGCGTAGAACGAACCAAAGCGAAACAGAAACGTTTCGTATTCTCCAACATTGCACTCTCTGATGCAAGTAATGTCAAACGAAGTGGGACTCCCCAGAAAATGTCTGATTCTCCAAAAACTGGGACTGACGACGGGTTACTATTTCGATAAGTTTGAAATAACACCGTTTAAGGCCAAGGGCCTTTGCCAAAGAAGAGAGTTCGACCTCGATCGAACAACGACGGGTTACTATTTTGATAAGTTCGAAATAACACCCTTTAAGGCCAAGGGCCTTTGCCAAAGAGAAGAGTTCGACCTCGATCGAACGACGACGGGTTACTATTTTGATAAGTTCGAAATAACACCCTTTAAGGCCAAGGGCCTTCACCAAAGAAGAGAGTTCGACCTTGATCGAACGACGACAGGTTACTATTTTGATAAGTTCGAAATAACACCCTTTAAGGCCAAAGGCCTTCGCCAAAGAGAAGAGTTCGACCTCGATCGAACAACGACGGGTTACTATTTCGATAAGTTCTGATCTAAGCACTCTCGATGCTCTCCAACCCACAACCTTGTTTTCCAGCCCAGTCAATTTCCACATCCACTCCGCGCTCAGCGCCTCGACCTTGATCAAGTTCTGATCCATCTCCGACTGCATTGACCTCAATTTCTCCTGCAGATGCTCATACTCTGTGGCGACCCCCTTGCCCAACTCGAGCTCCTTATCCTTTATTTGAAGTTGCTCCCCAAGCACACTCTTGCTGCAGATAGCCTGCATCAATTCCTGGTCCCTCTTCTCCAACTCCTCACCAAAAGCCCAATTATCGGGGTTTGCCCTTAGCCGCTCATGCATCTCGCGACACTTGTTGAGGTAGCGACGATATTTCTCCAGCATCTTCAAGAAAATCTTGGCCCGAATGTTGGCCCTGCGAATTCTCTCCAACTCCACCATATACGTCTGAAAAATGAAAAGACGGGTTAGAATCCTATCATCAAGAAAGATGAGAGAAAAGCAAAAGTGTAACATACCCTTAAGCCCATAGCAGCTACCTCGTCCATCATGTCAGCACCGGGAACGGTCCGAAGGGCCGCATTCTCAGCTGCGGAGCATAGCATGTTGAACTGCGGCACTAGATCCTCCATGTCCCCCAGGAGATTGACATCCGAAGGTATCTCAAGAATACGGGCCGAGCCTCCCACACGAACCACCGAGTGAGTAATGCCCTCCTCAAACATCCTAACATCATCAAGGTCGAGGTCCGATTTAGATTCGTAATCGTCCACCACCGCGCCTTTTCCTCTTTCAGTAGTTGAAGAGGAAGCACGACCAACTGCAGAGGACGAGAGTATGTCTGAAACTACAATGGCGGCCCCAGAAATTTGACATTCCACCATGATAGGTCGCTGATCACCGACAATGGTGGGAATCTCTGATTGAGCAGAGGCAACGACTGGCTTCGTCCCTATGGGGGAAGCCGTGACAACCCCCTCTCTAGATCCCGTCAAAGGAGAGTCGTCTAGATGAATCACTGTTGGGGGTGCTGTCTCGAACTCCACTCGTCGTCTTTTTGATGGACCGTCTTCTTCCCCAGTAGGCGGAGATTCACCCGTCGGGCGAACGACATGGGTCGGAACTTCGACTTGAGAAGCGGCCCTCGCAGGAGTAACCACGACTACAGACTCAACTGAAGCTGCCCTCGACGAAGGTCGGGCGGTGGATACTGCGATAGAGCGAGTAGATGAAGCTGGCTACCGGAAAGCTAACGGAGGAGCCCTCATTCTCCGCACCCTCCCTAACACCGATGAGCAGCACGTGAGGAATTAAATACAAAGAGGGAAAGGAGAAAAACGGTGAATAGAAACAACATCTTCCCAGAAAGAGGCCTGCGCCCATACTTGTCATAGAAGGCCGCCCACGTGCGGACTACCGCCGTATGAGGGAGAATAGCGCTCACCCACTCACGGATACTTTCGACAGGTGGAGGAGGCAATTTCTCAACTACAAAGACATAACAGGGTTTGGTACTGTAACAGAAAATGGTCGGATATATCTCCGACTAAAAGCATGAGACTTACATGCAAAGTTCTATTTCTCAGGGAACCCCGTCGGATGCGCCACAATGTGCTCAGTCCGCACATAGAAATAATTCTCATAAAAATGATGATTAGCCCTGTCGTCCATTTTCACCACTAGACTCTTCGACCCCTGAGGACGCATGTGAAGCATCGTGCCGCGGATGAGCTGAGGGGCGAAGATATTGAGCATATGATCCAAGGTGATCTCACGACCGGTGAGTTCCGCAAACTTGAGCAACATTAGGAACAGCTTGTATAGGTACGACGAAAGTTGGGCGGGGCATACCTCATAAAAACGGCTGAAGTCTACTACTAGGAGAGGGAGAGGAAGTGTGTATCCAATAAGGAAGGAGTAGGCGTAAAATATGCAGCACCTAGGACAGTCAAAATGAACTATGTCGTTTCCTACCGCCGATTGCATGTCGACGTAACCGGGGATCCCCCACCTAGTTTTCAACTCTACAATGTTTTCTTCTCTCATAATAGAAGGGACAGGATCCGGCTCCGCCCCGGCGTGACTGCAAAAGTCGATCAATTCTCTCCTAGGGCGAGGAAAAATCTCAACTATCGACAGGACCTCCTCGTCTTCCACCGCATCTACCCCTCCAGTGGCCTGAGCAGCATTTTCCGGTGCCGGAATTGTGATAGGGAGATTGGTGCGAGAGGAATCACCAGCCATTTTGTCCAGATGATATGGCAAAAAGACAACAGAAATAAAGGATGAAAATTTTCAGTTAACTAAGGGCAAATGAAAACTTGGAGTGTCAGAAAGGAAGTATATTTGCAGAATTCTTTCGAGTAAAAGATAAAGAAGTGTGTTAATCGAATGATAAGTTCCTTCTATTTATAAGAGATATAAATCCCCCGAGCACAAAACCCAAGAGTCGCTAATCGAACCTGATAGGGCATGAAACGTTTCAGTTCCCCAGGAACGTGTGTCATAATGGCGGTAACCACGAAATAACGCTTTGATGCCAAACGACGTTTCGGTTCCAAAATATCCGCAACGGTCCATGGGTATCGAAAGAACGCCGCTATCTTACCTAAAACCCAAGTAACGTAACTAAGGAATGAGAAGTCAAATTTCGCTCGAATTCGTAGCAATATGATCCGTCTGCCGAGCCCGACAGGGGACGACCCCGACAGATGGAGGGACTAACTGTATTGGTCAAAATCTGACCGTCTCGGACGAACTGACCAACGCCCTGCCCAAGTGACCGGGCAGTAAAAGATAACATAGCCTACTCTACATCTCATTCTCGACACCCGTCGAGTTGGAAGGGGCAATGTCTAAAAGATCAACCAAGGCACACTTGGTGCGAGAGAGCGTCGGACCAAGTAAATGGCAAGGATGCCTTGACTATATATAGTAGGGAAAAACCCTCGATAGGGGGCGGTCTCCTTTCCTTTCTCTCTTCCAAGCTCTCTTCTTGTAATCTTCATAGGAAAGAAGTAAGCTACAGAAGAACATGTAAAGCTATCTCCCCCATCGATTGATGTGAGCCACAATGTTGAATTTTAATAAGATCGATTATATCTCTTTCATCCTATATACTATCTATACTATTATCTCTTTGATCTGGAATTTATTATGTCTGGCTAAGATTTACCCCTTACATTTTCTTTGACTGATTTATTCAAAAAGGTCCTGATATCTTTTGAGTCAAACAGTTACCATACTGATAGTAGGCTATATACTTGATATTTACACCTTAATATGACCATATTTTGTTGTTGTTTTATATATAAATTTCCAACAAAATGCTCTAAATAGTGTTCTTTTGTTTAGCAGGGAATATTATATGAGAAGAAGCAACATGGAGTGTTTTGGAGGCGATAATGTGAAGAAAACGCCCACTCGAGAAGTACCAGAACATAAAGAAGCATAAATGGGCTGGGCAAGAAGGCCACCGCGACCGCGGTGGCACCGCGGCGAACCACAGCAGATTAATGAAGGGAGGCAGAAAGCTCAGCGTTCACCCCGGTTGGCCGCGACCGCAGTGAATTGTTCACTCCGCTGGAAGTTGTGGACCAAAGTGTAATTTCGGGGAAACTTTTGTAAAACCCTTATAAGCTTTAGAAACTCGCCCAACTGAAGGGGAAGACTAATTTTAGACTACTTTTGAAGGAAGAACAAGTGTGAGAAGATCAACCAAACATTAGAATTTTTCTATCTCCTTTTAATTCTTGAAATTTTATATTATGAATAATTTCATAGTTCTCTCCTATTTTGTTATGAGTAGCTGAACACTTATCTAGGGTTGATGGAACCAATTGTTGGTTGAAGTTTTGACTCAAGTTGTTATAATCGAGCCGGATTTACGATATGATTGTTCAACTACGTTTTGTATGGTGATTAATTGAATGGGCCCTTGATTAATCGTGTTTAATTACCTTATGTTGCTTGAGAAAGAATATTAGGTTAGATAGCTGTTGAACAACACCACTTTCTAGTAATTGAAGAGATTCATTACTTGAACTTAAAAATGGGTTTAGAGATAACAAAACTTTGGTGGGATAATTTAGAGTTGCATACCCATAGTCAGCTAGAGTAGTTCGAGAGAATGCTTTAGTAAATTATTGTAGTTGATCGAGAGATAATTACGATAGCCCATAACTATTAATCCTCATAGAGTATTACGGTGATATTATAGCGGAAGAGTCAAGACCTAAACTAGCAATTGGGGAAATCACTGCCCTAGACCCTTTTACCATTGAATTATCTTTGTTTTAGCTTATTGTTGTTTTTAATAGTAGTTGAAGTAGTTAAACAAAAGAACCTAGTCTTTATTAATCAAAAATCTTGCATCTAGAAATTGATTGAGTTGACAATAACATTGCCGAAAAGTATAATAGATAAGTTAGTTCCCTGAGGATTCGATTCCGGACTTAAAACCGGATTATATTTGCAGTGATCGCTTTATCTTTTAAAAGGCATAGTTGGGCGTTATCAAATTTTGGCGTCGTTGTCGGGGAACTAACGGTGTTATTTATTACAACTTAGAAGTAGTGTTAAAAATTATTAGTTCAAATCAAATTTCAAAGGTGTTAAACAATTTTCATTGAAATTCTAACGTTTGAACTCTTGTGGAATTCAGGTGTATGCCTAGAAATTCTTCGAGGACTGGAGAACTGCTTGAAGGACTTTCAGACCCTGAGAAAACATTCAAGGCATTAAACCGTGCCAACATGAGGTTCCAACAATCACAACAACCACATCAGCTTGACTTTGACATGGGTGATGTAGAGAACGTCAACGGAAACATCAGGGATGAGCAAGCTGATCCAAATGTTAGAGTGGTGGCACCTCTTGTGCCAGAAGCTGCACTTTATGATTGGGCTCAACCCATAGCTGGAAACTTGGCAACTGCCATAGCTATACCCGCAATACAAGCGGAGACATTCCAGATCACCAACAACATGTTGCATCTGCTGCAAAATAAGGGATTGTTCTCCAGGTCACACATTGAAGACCCTCAGCAACATTTGAAAAATTTTCTGTCAATTTGTGTGACTCAAAAGCAGCCAAATATGACCCCAAAAGCTATCAAGCTTTACTGTTCCCGTTCTATGTGACTGGGAAGCTCAGGCTTGGGTAAATTCGCTCCCAATCAATTCCATTGTCACCTGGGAGGAATTAGTAAAGCAGTTTTTGAATAAGTTCTACCCACCCAACAAGACTACAAGGCAGATTGATGAAATATTGTAGTACAAGCAGCAGCCGACTGAGACCTTGCAAGAAACTTGGGAAAGATTTAAAGGGATGCTGGTTAAGTGCCCTCACCATGGCATTCCAGACCAGATGCTTGGACAGAGATTCTACATGGGATTGGCTGATAATCTAAAGGCCAATGTGGATGCTTCAGCTGGAGGTGCATTTTTGAGTAAGACATTCACCGTGTGCAAAGTCCTTCTTGACAAGATGTCCCAGAATTCGGGGTGGATGACTAGAGGTACAACATTGGAACCCATAGTGCATTCAGTGTCTTTTGACCCAAATAATTCGCAAGCAGAGAACATGGCCACACTTCTAACTCAGATGAGTATTTTGATAAAGAAGATAGATGAGATGGGTACCAAACAGGTGCATATTGTTAGTACGACAAATGGAGGATTGTGTACACCCTATGTTAATTAGTCTTATGTGTGTTCATGGAGCGGAGAAGGTGAAAATCAAGGGGCAAGGGAAGATATGAATTATGTTAACAACTTTGGGGGTCAGAGACAAGGAGGGCAATAGTGGAGACCTGCACCAAATCAACAATACAGACCCAACATGCCTCAGCCTGGGGGCATGCAAGCTCAAGGCCAAATGGTGCCATACCACCAGAGACAGCAAGGCTACCCACAGCAGAACCAACAACAGTTGACATATCAGCCACCTCCTCAGCAGCAAGATAACAACATGGTAGAGATCAGGGGGATGCTCCAGCAACTCATTGGGACAAATGGTAAGATGCAAGAAAAGTTGGCAGTACATGATTCAGCTATAAAGAACATTGAAACTCAGTTGGGGCAGTTGTCTATGGCTTTAAACAATCGCCTCCAGGGGACATTGCCAGCGGACACAAATATTAACCCTAAGGAGCAAAACCCGAATCAGCTAATGGCAGTAAGTCTTCTAAATGGGAGAGATCTAGACAAAGAGCAGGAGGTTGCACAGGCCAACAAGGAGACTACGCCAGCCACTCCAATTCCACTAGAGGTAGATGAACCAACAAATCTGATTGAAGTGGTAGTTGAACAGGGTCAATATGAAAAGGGTAAGGCTAAGGTAAATGAACAAGCTACAGAACAGGTGGTTCCTCTTATGCCACAGAACCCCAACAAAGAGAAGCCAGCAAGCAGTGCACAAAAGGTGATACCTGCATCGTTCCCTCAGAGACTGGTAAAACAAAAGAAGGAAGATCAATACAAGAAATTCATGTAGATGTTGCGTCAAATTCAGTTGAATATTCCTTTGATGGATGCCTTGAGGGAGATGCCAGGTTATGCTAAGATGATGAAAGACCTAATGTCACAGAAGTTTGATTTTCAGGATCTATCCACAGTAACTCTGACACAGACCTGCAACACAGTAGTGACCAGACCAATGGCTCAAAAGATGTCTGACCTAGGTAGCTTCACTATTCCGTGCACGATTGGGAGTTACGCCTTTGCAAAGGCATTATGTGATTTGGGAGCCAACATAGATTTGATGCCTCTGGATGTATACACCAAACTGGGCATTGGTAGAGCTAGACCGACTTCGATGTTGCTGTAGCTGGCTGACCGCACGGTAAAAAGACCTACTGGAATTCTTGATGATGTATTGGTGTAAGTGGGGAAGTTCGTGTTCCCTGCAGACTTTGTTATTATGGATTGTCAGGTAGATGAGGAGATACCTATCATTCTAGGTAGGCCATTTTTGGCCACTGGGAGAGCCTGACCGATTGTGAGACTGAGGAATTAAAAATGAGACTGAACGATGAAGAAGTCATATTCAATGTTTAGCAATCTATGAGGAGACCCAGTGAATATGCGAATTGCTCTCTAGTGGAGGCAGTGGATGTGATCCTGCAAGAAGAGGATGTGACTCTGACTGCTAAAGATCCATTGGAGGCATGTCTGATAAATTTAGAAGAAATGGATGGTGAAGGGTTGGCTGAGTGGGTCATGACACTTGAAGGCCAAGGATTTTGGAAAAGGGAACCTCAGTTCGAGTCCCTTGAGTTAGAAAAAAGGGCTACACCTCCAACAAAGCCATCGGTAGAGGAACCACCCAAGTTGGAGCTGAAGCCACTCCCAGCTCACCTCAGGTACGTTTTCTTAGGCCCCGACTCTACGTTGCCTGTTATTATATCATCCGGTTTGTTAGATGTGTAGGTAGAACAACTCTTACAGGTACTGCAGGAAAGTAAGACTGCCATTGGCTGGACCATAGCAGACATAAAGGGTATCAGCCCAGCCTTCTGTATGCACAAGATTCTCTTGGAAGAAGGGCACAAACCTTCCAGAGAATATCAACGAAGGCTGAACCCGAACATGAAAGAGGTAGTAAAGAAGGAAGTGATCAAATGGTTAGATACGAGAATCATCTTCCCCATCTCTGAAGCAATTGGGTCAGCCCTGTCCAATGTGTGCCGAAAATGAAGGGAATGACTGTTGTGCAAAACGAGAACAATGAGTTGATCTCAACTCGTACAGCCACGGGATGGCGGATTTGCATGGATTACCGAAAATTAAACACAGCCACCCGGAAGGACCACTTCCCCTTGCCTTTCATTGACCAAATGTTGGACAGGCTGGCCGGGCGCTCGCACTTCTGTTTCTTGGATGGTTATTCGGGGTACAATCAGATATCAATAGCCCCTGAAGATAGAGAGAAAACATCCTTTACTTGTCCATATGGCATCTTCGCCTTTCGGAGAATGCCTTTTGGGCTTTGCAATGCACCAGCGACATTTCAACGGTGCATGTTAGCCATTTTCACAGACATGGTGGAGGATATTATGGAGGTCTTTATGGATGATTTCTCCGTGGTGGGAGATTCATTTGAGTATCGTCTTCACAACTTAAGTAGAGTGCTTAAAAGATGTGTGGAGACAAATTTAGTGTTGAACTGGGAAAAGTGCCATTTTATGGTACAGGAAGGGATAGTCCTGGGACATCGAGTGTCGAGTAAGGCAATTGAGGTCGATCATGCCAAGGTTGACGTGATTGAAAAACTACCACTGCCCACTTCGGTCAAGGCGGTGAGAAGTTTCCTAGGGCACGCCGGGTTCTACAGGCGATTCATCAAAGATTTCTCCAAAATTGCTAACCCATTATGCAAACTCCTTGAAAAGGATCACCCCTTTGTGTTTTCTAATGAATGCAGGTTGGCATTTGAGGAACTGAAGCAGAGATTGGTGACTGCACCCAACTGGGAGCAACCATTTGAGCTCATGTGTGACGCCAGTGACTACACCATAGGAGCAGTCTTGGGTTAGCGACAAGGTAAATTGATGCACCCGATTTATTATGCAAGCAGAACACTGAGCGATGCACAACTCAATTATATTGTGACGGAAAAAGGAGATGTTGGTTGTTGTTTTTGCATTCGATAGATTCAGGTCATACTTGATTGGCTCGAAAGTTATTGTTTACACTGACCATGCAGCAATTAGATACCTGATAGAAAAGAAGGAGTCAAAGTCACGCTTGATTCGCTTGGTTCTTCTGTTACAAGAATTTGATCTGGAAATACGTGACCGGAAAGGGACAGAGAACCAAGTAGCTGACCACCTCTCAAGGTTGGAAGGAGTTTAAAGAAGGTAGAGGTTTAGGATATAACAGAGACATTTCCGGATGAACAATTACTGGCAATGACAATGGAGGAGGCACCTTGGTATGCTGATATTGCTAATTATTAAGCAAGTGTTATTGTACCTTATGAACTCTCCTCAATTCAAAAGAAAAAGTTCTTTCGTGATTGTCGATATTATTATTGGGATGAACCTTTATTATTTAAAATATGTGTAGATAACTTGATCCGGCGGTGTATCCCCGAGAAAGATCAACATTCTGTTTTGCAGGCTTGCCATGCTTCACCATATGGTGGACACTTTGGAGGGATTCAGACAACAGCTAAGGTGTTGGAGTCAGGCTTGTACTGGCCTACTCTGTTCAAGGATGCCCATGCTTGGGTTAAAAGCTGCTATGAATGCCAAAGAACCGGCAACATATCTCGTAGACACGAGATGCCAATGACCACAAATCAAGAGGTGGAGATTTTTGACATGTGAGGGATTGACTTAATGGGGCCATTCATCAGCTCGTATGGTAACAAGTACATATTGGTAGCAGTTGACTATGTATCCAAGTGGTTCGAAGCAGTGGCTCTCCCGACCAATGATGCTAAGAGGGTACTAGGATTTCTAAAGAAGAACATTTTCACGCATTGTGGTACCCCAAGAGCTATACTCAGTGATGGCGGAACCCATTTCTGCAATAGAGCATTCGCACGGCTGTTGGAAAAATATGGAGTTTGTCATAAAGTGACTACCCCGTACCACCCACAATCGAGCGGCCAAGTTGAAGTGTCCAACAGGAAGATTAAAAGTGTCCTCACAAAAATGGTGAATGCAACAAGGACTGACTGGGCAAGGAAATTGGAAAATGCATTGTGGGCATACCGCACAGCCTTCAAAACCCCAATTGGGATGTCATTATACAGGTTGGTGTTTGGTAAGGCATGCCACCTCCCAATTGAGCTAGAGCATAAAGCGCTTTGCCAATTGCGGCAGTTGAACTTAGACATGGAGACAGAAGGCACTAACTGAGTCACAGGATTACATGAGCTCGAGGAATTCAGGTTCCAGGCCTTTGAGAGTGCTAGATTATACAAAGAAAGGATGAAATTAATGCATGATAAGCACATCTTGGATAAAAACTTCAAACCCGGAGATCGAGTGTTGTTATACAACTCGAGATTGAGATTGTTCCAAGGTAAGTTAAAGTCCCGATGGTCAGGACCCTTCAGAGTGGTGCAAATTTTCTTAAGTGGAGCTATAGAGATTGACTCAGAAGATGGGACAAACAAGTTCATAGTAAATGGGCAAAGGTTGAAACATTACCTTGGCATGTCTGATGAAAAAGGGGATAGAGTGGTAATCACTTTGGGAGAGCCCCAGTACGTGGATGAGGAGTGATGGTCAAATGTTGGCATCGTGCCACAACTTTAAATCAGGCATTGCGTGGGAGACAACCCACGAGTGTGTTGATTAGCTGTTCATGTAACTTAAAAAAAAAAACAGCACAGCGACCGCGGTAAACCGCGACAAAATACGGTGGAAGGCAAACATTCTGCCTCAATTTTTCCATCCCACCGCGACTGCGGTGGACCACAGTAAACCATGGTGAGGTGTAATCTTTCTGCCTCAGATTTTAAAACCTACCGCGGCCGCAGTGGACCGCGGTCAGTCCAGGTAATTTTTTTTCCATTTTTCTTAATTCTTTTCTTCCTCTTTTAATTTTACAACCCAAAACCCCCTCTTAAACCCAAAACACGACCCTTTCCCCCATATTCCCAATTTCTCTCTCTCTCTAAACCCTAACTTCCCCAATTCCTCTCGTTTTCTTCTTCTTCTACTTCAATCACACCACCCACATCCCTAATTCCTCACCTCCTTCCTCCCTTAAGGTAAGGTTCTAACTCTTCTCTATTTTCTTTGGCATTGTGTTATTTGTGTTGTAGTTTATGTAATTTTATGTTGTGTTGAGATGTACTTGTTGGTATACTCCTTTTCTTCTTATTTTTGCTTTTCCATTTCGTTTTTAAGTTTTCTTGGTGAAGGGGGTGTGAATTGCATGTTTGAACGGTGTTATTGGTGGGTGATTGAATGCAGTAAGTGTGGGGTGTGTTGGTGTGGTAGTATACTTGATTGGGGAAGAGCTTGGATGTACCCATGCGGGCTAGATGTGTCTGGGTAGTGCCTTGCTCACAAGGTGTTTGGGAAATTGCCTTAATGGAGATATAAGGAGCTATTGTGACATGGGTATGGTGAAGTCTGAGTAACCATCCATAGTCACATATTTTGCGCACTCACTAATAGGCGTTTCATTGTATGACATGTACAATGAGCTCCTCTAGGAAGAGACGAAACACCGGACCCTCCATCAGTGGACCGGGAAGCTCCTCACGATCTAGGAGCCAAGCTAGTGCACCTCAGTTCAATAGCACTCGGTTTGTCTCCAGCGTAACAGAGAATAGGTACAACCAGAAAGCAGTTAAGAAGTTACAACCAGAGGTACACATTGATCGAATGGCTTTGGAGGTGGAATGACCCAATATGTTGAATGAGCTGCAGCGGTGTCAGCTGGACATCTTCTTCGAGGTACCGGAGGAGGATAATGTTCAATTAGTAAGGGAGTTCTATCCAAACCTGCCAGAACATGAGAATGGGGTTATGATGGTGCGCAATACCCCGGTAAATGCATCCCTTGACGCCATACGCAGGGTATACAGACTGCCTGTGTTTCGGGGTGACTTTGATCCTTATCATACTTTTAGCAGAACACAGGCCTTGTGGGGTACTCTTCTTGATACTATCTGTGTGTCGGACGGAGAACACCTATGGATCAAGCACATGACTACTCTCAACTCCCACTGTCTGAATTGGGAGGCCAAGTGTTGGCTCACCATTGTCAACAGTCGATTGTTGCCATCCAGCAACACGACAGATGTTAATCTACCACGGGCGTCCGCAATCTATTGTTTTATGTCACATAGTGATTTTGATGTGGCCCAGCTCATTCATGAAGAGATGTTCATTCGATCACCTGAGCTAACCAAGGGCCACTACTTCCCTTTGCTGATCACCCGGCTGTGCCGTATTACTTGAGTCCCTGAAAACCCTCGGGTTAATGGGAGATTTCCACTAAAAGCACCATTCCGGGCGAGACAAATTGGAATTGGACGAGAGTCGGTGGTGAATATTGATGACTCTGATGATGATTCAGATGACGATGATGATGATGATGCTGAGGTAGCTGAGGTTCCCCCTCCTCCAAGAGTTGATGTGGCAGGCCCATCACAGCCATGCCGGAGCACCCGTGTGACAGCTTTGGAGCAGGATATGGCTGGGTTGCATACCTCAGTCACTGAATTGGGTGTCCGTGTTGATGCGGTGGCCGATAGGCAAGTAAAATCGGAGAAGAAATTCTTGGGCTGGTTGAGAGCGTTGGGACGTGCATGCAACGTGAACCCAGACACTGTCTCCGATCAGGAGTGAGCCTTCAGGGAAGTTCCTTCACCTCACTGTTCTTTAGATTTTGAGTCATGGGGACATGTCTTCATTTTAAGTGTGGGGTAGGTATACTTCATTGTATGTTTGTAATTGTAATAATTGACTGTTTGATTTTACTTGTTTTGTCTTGCTTTGATTGTTTTGATGTAGCGTAATAGTTCATTAGGAAAGCTAAAATAGTAAGTGACTTGTCCCGACGACGGATCTCTTTCGGCGGGGTTCTTGAGGGACTAAGTCGAGAAAAAAAAGGGGAATATGGAGGTTCTTCCTGATGACAGATCCGTTAAACAATTTTCTTGAGGGAAGTAGTCTAGAGAAAAGACCAAAAAAAATAGATTTTATTTTTATTTTTATTTTTTGGTAGTGTAGTAACTCCCCCTTGGTTTTTCTTTGGGCCACGGTTCTTTTCCAAGGGTTTAGCTTGAACCGGGTATAAGTAGTTTTTGTTTTTGATCTTTTTAGTTTTAGGTTAGGATTAATGGGCCATGAGCGAAAAACGATTTTTTACACCTGAACACGATAGACACTAGAGTTCAACACCTAGATTCATTGGTTAAATCCTGTTAGAGTGCCTTAAAATTGTACGTTTGCATCTAACTTGAACACTTAAAAGAGAATGTCTTGATAACCTAATCCGGAGTGAGTCATGTGTCATGTGTGTGTGAGTTTTACTGTGTTCCATGTTTCATATTTGATGCCTAGAACTTGTCATGTGTGTTTGCAAAGCGAAATAGTAGTTTCTTTCAGTTTTAGAAGTGATATATGCATTCTTTGTTGAGCTAGATATATAAAGTGACCCACCTGAATGCAATACATCGTAGTTAACCCCGTTGAGCCTATAAGCCTACTTCTTTGGAAACCACATTGCAAACCTTACCCAATTGTTTGAATAGTTGGCTGTTTGAACCCTTTTACCTCCCAATAAGCACTTGAAAGGTAATGGAAATATGCAAAAGTAAAAGTGTGGGGTGGTGGTTTGGTTTTTGAATGGAACCATTGAGATAGAGAAAAGAGGTAGAATTTGAAGCATAAAAAAAAGCACCACGAAAAAAAAATATTCACAATGGTTGAGAAGTGGTGGCTTGTACAAATTGTACCTAATGGAAGGGGATGTTTTAAACAAATGAGGTGGAGTGCTGGTTGGCACAACTATGATCTTTAAGTTAATGTAATTGTATTAAAAAGTGCTTAGGGAGGTTAGTCACTATATCTAAATATATCTTACCTGTCCCTTAACCTACATTACAACCAAGTAAAGTCCTATTGATCTTAGACTGAATGAGCTCAATTAGTAAAGTATTACACTACGGGCAAGCCTATGGTGCATCTTTGTGGCATGTGAACGTTCTTTCTGAGAGTGAGCGAATTCTATCTATCTCAGTTCCTACTTGTTTTACTTATCGTTATATGTGGAACTAATCTCTTGTGTGATGTGAGGGCATGTGATTCACAAAGGAAAGGTAAGTCTTGACTCTTGTATAGAGTGGCTTGAGTAAGTGTAGATGTGCATGGTACAAAAGGCTTGACTCTTGAGGTAAAGGTTGTTCACTACTAGGTGCAAATTTTTGTAAAATGTTCATGGTGTTAGTTGTTAAAGGAGAAGCTTAGGGAAGAAATCTTGATGGAGTGTGGTGGATTGCTCGAGGACTAGCAATGATTTAAGTGTGAGGTGTTGATAGTAGGCTATATAGTTGATATTTACACCTTAATATGACCAGACTTTGTTGTTGTTGTTTTATAGATAAATTGCCAACAAAATGCTCTAAATAGTGTTCTTTTGTTTAGCAGGGAATATTATATGAGAAGAAGCAACATGGAGTGTTTTGGAGGCGATAATGTGAAGAAAACGCCCACTCGAGAAGTACCTGAACACAAATAAGCATAAATGGACTGGGCAAGAAGGCCACCGCGGCGAACCGCGGCAGATTAATGAAGGGAGGCAGAAATCCCAGCGTTCACTTCGCTGGAAGTTGTGGACCAAAGTGTAATTTCAGGAAAACCTTTTTTAAAACCCTTATAAGCTTAAAAAACTCGCCTACCTGAAGGGGACGACTAATTTTAGACTACTTTTGAAGGAAGAACAAGTGTGAGAAGATCAACCAAACATTAGAGTTTTTCTATCTCCTTTTAATTCTTGCAATTTTATATTATGAATAATTTCGTAGTTCTCTCCTATTTTGTTATGAGTAGCTAAACACTTATCTAGGGTTTATGGAACTAATTATTGGTTGGAGTTTTGACTCAAGTTGTTATAATCGAGCTGGATTTATGATATGATTGTTCAACTACGTTTTGTATGGTGATTAATTGAATGGGCCCTTGATTAATCGTGTCTAATTACCTTATGTTGCTTGAGAAAGAATATTAGATTAGATAGCTGTTGAACAACACCACTTTCTGGTAATTGAAGAGATTCATTACTTGAACTTAAAAGTGGGTTTAGAGATAACAAAACTTTGGTGGGATAATTTAGAGTTGCATACCCATAGTCAGCTAGAGTAGTTAGAGAGAATGCTCTAGTAAATTATTGTAGTTGATCGAGAGATAATTATGATAGCCCATAACTCTTAATCCTCATAGAGTATTAGGGCGAGATTATAGTGGAAGAGTCAAGACCTAAACTAGCAATTGGAGAAATCACTGCCCTAAACCCTTTTACCATTGAATTATCTTTGTTTTAGCTTATTGTTGTTTTTAATAGTAGTTGAAGTAGTTAAACAAAAGAACCCAGTCTTTATTGATAAAAAATCTTGCATCTAGAAATCGATTGAGTTGACAATAACATTGCCGAAAAGTGTAATAGATAAGTTAGTTCCCTGAGGATTCGATTCTGGACTTAAAACCGGATTATATTTGCAGCGACCGCTTTGTCTTTTAAAAGGCATAGTTGGGCGTTATCACATACCTTCGCGCATATCAAGATAGAAATTCCCCAAAAAATAACCCCTTCATGCTCCATCATGTATGTATATATCAAACCAAGTATTCATTTTTTCTTCAAGATGAACAACAACATAACTCAGTTTTCATATGATAAAACTTGGTTTAACTTAAAAAAAGCTTCACAACGCCTAATCCAACCACGAGGGTTGTTACCATCAAACTTTGAAAGACTACTTAACCTTTGAACTCCCAAAAGAGTTGTTCATATTTAATAGGGTGAGGGAGTTTGTTTAGATGTAGGGTTGATTGTTGGATTGTGGAAATGATTGGATTTTGTGTTGTGAAAATGAGTTGCTCATAATGACCTCGATCGAACGATGACGGGTTGCTATTTCGATAAGTTCGAAATAACACCCTTTAAGGCCAAAGGCCTTCACCAAAGAGAAGAGTTCGACCTCGATCGAATGATGACGGGTTACTATTTCGATAAGTTCGAAATAACACCCTTTAAGGCCAAGGGTCTTCGCCAAAGAATAGAGTTTGACCTCGATCGAACGACGACGGGTTACTATTTTGATAAGTTCGAAATAACACCCTTTAAGGCCAAGGGCCTTCACCAAAGAGAAGAGTTCAACCTCGATCGAACGACAACGGGTTACTATTTTGATATAATCGAAATAACACCCTTTAAGGCCAAGGGCCTTCGCCAAAGAAGAGAGTTCGACCTCGATCGAACGACAACGGGTTACTATTTTGATAAGTTTGAAATAACACCCTTTAAGGCAAGGGCCCTCGCTAGAGAGAAGAGTTCGACTTCGATCAAATGACGATGGGTTACTATTTCGATAAGTTCGAAATAACACCCTTTAAGGCCAAGGGCCTTCACCAAAGAGAAGAGTTCGAGTTCGATCGGACAACGACGAGTTACTATTTCGATAAGTTCGAAATAACACCCTTTAAGGCCAAGGGCCTTCGCCAAAGAAGAGAGTTCGACCTCGATCGAATCACGACGAGCTACTATTTTGATAAGTTCAAAATAACACCTTTTAAGGCCAAGGGCCTTTGCCAAAGAGAAGAGTTCGACCTCGATCGAACGATGATGGGTTACTATTTCGATAAGTTCGAAATAATACCCTTTAAGGCTAAGGGCCTTAACCAAAGAGAAGAGTCCAACCTCGATCGAATGACGACGAGTTAATCTTTCGATAAGTTTGAAATAACACCTTTTAAGGCTAAGGGCCTTCACCAAAGAAGAGAGTTCGACCTCGATCGAACGACGACGGGTTACTATTTCGATAAGTTCAAAATAACACCCTTTAAGGCTAAGGGCCTTTGCCAGAGAGAAGAATTCGACCTCGATCGAACAACGACGGGTTACTATTTCGATAAGTTCAAAATAACACCCTTTAAGTCCAAGGGCCTTCGCCAAAGAGAAGGGTCCGACCTCGATCAAATGACGACGAGTTAATCTTTCGATAAGTTCGAAATAACACCTTTTAAGGCCAAGGGCCTTCGCCAAAGAAGAGAGTTCGACCTCGATCGAACGACGACGGGTTACTATTTCGATAAGTTCGAAATAACACCCTTTAAGGCCAAAGGCCTTCGCCAAAGAAAAGGGTTCAACCTCGATCGAACGACGACGGGTTACTATTTTGATAAATTCGAAATAACACCCTTTAAGGCCAAAGGCCTTTGCCAAAGAAGAGAGTTTGACCTCAATCAAATGACGGCGGGTTACTATTTCGATAAGTTCGAAATAACACCGTTTAAGGCCAAGGGCCTTCGCCAGAGAGAAGAGTTCGACCTCGATCAAATGACAACGGGTTACTATTTCGATAAGTTCGAAATAACACCGTTTAAGGCCAAGGGCCTTCGCCAAAGAGAAGAGTTCGACCTTGATAGAATGATGACGGGTTACTATTTTGATAAGTTCAAAATAACACCTTTAAGGTCAAGGGTCTTCGCCAAAGAAGAGAGTTCGACCTCGATCGAACAACGACGGGTTACTATTTCGATAAGTTTGAAATAACACCCTTTAAGGCCAAGGGCCTTCGCCAAAGAAAAGGGTTCAACCTCGATCGAACGACGACGGGTTACTATTTTGATAAATTCGAAATAACACCCTTTAAGGCCAAGGGCCTTCGCCAAAGAAGAGAGTTCGACCTCGATCGAATGACAGTGGGTTACTATTTCGATAAGTTCGAAATAACACCCTTTAAGGCCAAGGGCCTTCGCCAGAGAGAAGAGTTAGATCTCGATCGAACGACAACGGGTTACTATTTCGATAAGTTTGAAATAACACCGTTTAAGGCCAAGGGTCTTCGCCAAAGAGAAGAGTTCGACCTTGATCGAAAGATGACGGGTTACTATTTTGATAAGTTCAAAATAACACCTTTAAGGCCAAGGGACTTCGCCAAATAAGAGAGTTAGACCTCGATCGAACAATGACGGGTTACTATTTCGATAAGTTCGAAATAACACTCTTTAAGGCCAAGGGCCTTCGGCAAAGAAAATAGCTCGACCGCTATCGAACGACGATGGGTTACTATTTCAATAAGTTTGAAATAACACCCTATAAGGCTGAGGGACTTCGTTAAAAAGAAGAGTTCGATCTCGATTGAACGACGATGGGTTAATATTTCAGTAAACATCCTTTAAGGCCATAAGCCATCGCCAAAGAGAAAATACGAAATATTCCTAAGGCCAAGGACTATCAGAAAGTGCAAAAAGATCGGGCACGCCGTGCGGGAATCTATCTCGCACCAAAATCACACGAAATGAAAAACAGGTTAGAATATGAGACAAATAACAGTGAAAAATTCTTCTTTATACAAAGTCTCCGCGCAAATGGTCGCGAATTACATAAGGCCCAAGTTAACAATAGAAAAACAAAAAAGAACAAACAACAAGGGGAAAAGGAAGAAAGGAACAACGACAATCGACCAAAAAAAAGGAGAAGAAAATAACAAACGGAAAACAGGTCAAGATCATTATCCCTCTACTCGGCATCATCATCGCCACCCTCTCCACTGTCATCTCCAGGAATTCTCCTTCGGCGTCCGTGCCCCCATTGGCTTCTAGCGTCGCTACGTCATATCTGTAATTGACGCGAGCCTCCCATGCTTTCACTCGCACCTCTTCTTATGCAGCCTCAGTCACATTACCCGCCTCCCACAAACTCTTGTATATATCCCGCTGGGTTTTGGCGTAAACCCAAAGCTCGTGCATGTGGCGAGGAATGGCGGTGGAGGAAGATTTAATTTGAGCCAACAGTTGCTCATTTTTTGCCTCCAGTGTTGCGACCTGATCTCCCAGAACTAATGCCTCTTGGTTAATCTCATTAATGCGCTCCTTAAGCCTTGCCTCCATAAGGGTGGCCATCGCTCTGTCCGACTTCTGCTCGAACTGGAGGACGTGGATGGTGTTCTCCAGGGCTGCCGCCCTCGCCGAAGCCATGGACCAAGCACTCTCGATGCTCTCCAACCCAACAACCTTGTTTTCCATCCCAGTCAATTTCCCCATCCACTATGCGCTCAGCGCCTCGACCTTGATCAAGTTCTGATCCATCTTCGACTGCATTGACCTCAATTTCTCCTGCAGATGCTCACACTCTGCGGCGACCCCCTTGCCCAACTCGAGCTCCTCGTCCTTTATTCGAAGTTGCTCCCCAAGCACACTCTTGTTGCGGTTATCCTGCATCAATTCCTGGTCCCTCTTCTCCAACTTCTCCCCAAGAACCCGATTACTGGGGTTTGCCCTCAGCCGCTCATACATCTCGCGACACTTGTTGCCATAGCGACGATATTTCTCCAGCATCTTCAAGAAAATCTTGGCCCGAATGTTGGCCCTGCGAATGTTCTCCACCTCCACCATATACGTCTGAAAAATGAAAAGACGGGTTAGAATCCTATCATCAAGAAGACGAGGGAAAAGTGAAAGAAAGTGTAACACACCCTAAAGCCCATAGCGGCCACCTCGTCCATCAAGTCAGCACCGGGAAAGATTCGAAGGGCTGCACTCTAGGATGCGGAGCATAGCATATTGAACTGCGGCACTAGATCCTCCATGTCCCCCAGGAGATTGACATCCGAAGGGATCTCAAGAATATAGGCCGAGCCTCCTCCCACCCACGAGCTATCCATTCTAACCTGTCTTTGCCTAGCAAGATACGCCTAGTTCTCCCTCCGCTTGCCTATCTCAGTAGGAAATTGGAACAGTCTCCGATTTCAAAGAAAAAGCTAAGGCAAGAGCTACCACACGAACCACCGAGTGAGTAATGCCCTCCTCAAATATCCTGACATCATCAGGGTCAAGGTCCGATTTGGATTCGTAATCGTCGACCAACATGCCTTTTCCTCTTTCAGCAGTTGAAGAGGAAGCACGACCAATTGCGGAGGATGGGGGTACGTCCGAAACTACAACGACGGCCCCAAAAATCTGACCTTCCGCCACGATAGGTTGTTGATCACCGACAATGGTAGGAATATCTGATTGAGCCAAAGCAACGGCTGGCTCCGTCCCTACGGGGGAAGCCATGATAACCCCCTCTCCATATCCCATCAAAGGAGAGTCTTCTAGATGAATCACTGTTGGGAGCGCTGTCTCGAACTCCCCTCACCGTCTTTTTGATGGACCCTTTTCTTCCCTAGTAGGCGGAGATACACCTGTCGGGCGAACGACACGGGATGGACCCTCATTCTCCGCACCCTCCCTGACACCGACGAGCAGCATGTGAGGAAATAAATACAAAGAGGGAAAGGAGAAAGTCGGCAAACATAAACGACATCTTACCAGAAAGAGGCCTGCGCCCATACTTGTCATAGAAGGCCGCCCACGTGCGGACCCCCGCCGTATGAGGGAGAATAACGCTCACCCACTCACAGATACTTTCGACAAGTGGATGAGGTAATTTCTCAACTGCAAAGACATAACAGGGTTTAGTACTGTAACAGAAAATAGTCGGATATATCTCTGACTAAAAGCATGAGACTTACGTGCAAAGTTCTATTTCTCAGGGAACCCCATCGGATCCACCACAATGTGCTCAGTCCGCATATAGAAATAATTCTCATAAAAACGATGATTAGCCCTGTTGTCCATTTTCACCACCAGACTCTTCGACCCCCGAGGATGCACGTGAAGTACCGTGCCACGGATGAGCTTAGGGGCGAAGATATTGAGCATATGATCCAAGGTGATCTCACGACCGGCGAGTTCCGCAAACTTGAGCAACATTAGGAACAACTTGTACATATACAGTGAAAGTTGAGAGGGGCATACCTCATAAAAATGGCAGAAGTCTACCACCAGGAGAGGGAGATGAAGTGTGTAAATAATAAGGAAGGGGTAGGCGTAAAATACGCAGTACCCAGGACGGTCAAAATGAACTATGTTGTTTCCTACCGCCGGTCGCATGTCGACGTAACCGGGGATCCCCCACCTGGTTTTCAACTCTGCAATGTCTTCTTCTCTCATAATAGTAGGGGCAAGCTTTGGCATTGCCTCGGCGCGACTGCTAAAGTCGGTAAATCCTCTCCCAGGGCGAGGCAAAATCTCAACTATCGATGGGACCTCCTTGTCTTCCACCGCATCTACCCCTCCAGTGGCTTGAGCAGCATTTTTCGGTGCCGGAATTGTGACATGGAGATCGGTGCGAGAGGAATCACCAGCCATTTTGTCCAGATGATGCGGCAAAAAGACAATGGAAAGAAAGGATGAAATTTTTTAGTTAACTAAGGGCAAACGAAAACTTGGAGTGTAAGAAAGGAAGTATATCTGCAGAATTCTTTCGAGTAAAAGACAAAGAAGTGTGTCAATCGCATGATAAGTTCCTTCTATTTATAAGAGACATAAATCCCCCGAGCATGAAACCCAAGAGTCGCTAATCGAACCTGATAGGGAACGAAACGTTTCAGTTCCCCAGGAACGTGTGTCATAATGGCGGTAACCACAAAATAATGCTTTGAAGCCAAACGACATTTCAGTTTCGAAACAACTGCAACGGTCCACGGGTATCAAAAGAACGTCGCTATCTCACCTAAAACCCATGTAATGTAACTAAGGAACGAGAAGTCAGATTTCGCTTGAATTCATATCAATATGATCCGTCTGCCGAGCCCGACAGGGGACGACCTCGACAGACGGAGGGACTAACTGTATTGGTCAAAATCTGACCGTCATGGCCGAGCTGACCAATGTCCTGCCCAAGTGACCGGGCAGTAAAAAATAACATAGCCTACTCTACATTCCATTCTCGTCACCCGTCGAGTCGGAAGGAGCAATGTCTAAAAGAACGACTAAGGCAGACTTGGTGCGAGAGAGCGTCAGACCAAGTAAATGGCAAGGATGCCTTGACTATATATAGTAGGGAAAACCCTCAATAGGGGGCGGTCTCCTTCCCTTTCTCTCTCCCAAGCTCTGTTATTGTAATCTTCATAGGAAAGAAGTAAGCTGCAAAAGAACATGTAAAGCTATCTTCCCCATTGATTGATGGGAGCCACAATGTTAAATTTCAATAAGATCAATTATATCTCTTTCATCCTATATACTATCTATACTATTAGCTCTTTGATCTGGAATTTATTATGCCTGACTAAGATTTACCCCTTACATTTTTTTTGACTAATTTATTCAAAAAGGTCCCGATATCTTTTGAGTCAAACAATTACCATACCTTCGACGTACATCAAGATAGAAATTCCCCCAAAATATTACCCCTTCATGCTCCATCATATATGTATATATCAAACCAAGTATTCATTTTTTCTTTAAGATGAACAACAACATAACTCATTTTTCATATGATAAAACTTGGTTTAACTTAAAAAAATCTTAACAATGCCTAATCCAACCACGAGGGTTGTTACTATCAAACTCTGAAAGACTAACTTAACCTTTGAACTCCCAAAAGAGTTGTTCATATTTAATAGGGTGAGGGAGTTTGTTTAGATGTAGGGTTGATTGTTGGATTGTGGAAATGATTGGACTTTGGGTTGTGAAAATGAGTTGTTCATAATGGCCTGATAAGCAAGTGGTTGAAGATAGGTTGTGTATTGGTCAAAATCTAACCATCACGACCAAGCTAACCGACACCCCGTCTCAGTAACTGGGCAGTGAAGGTCAACAGATCCCACTCCATTTCTCTTCTATGACATCCGACAAATCGGTAAGAGTGACGCCTAAAATCATGACCAAGACACATCAGTGGCAAGAAGATGTCGAGTCAAGCAAAGGGCAAGGATACACTAACTATATATAGCCAAGGAAAGCTCTCAACTTGGGGGCTTCTCCGATTTCTCAAAAGGAAGACAAAAAGCTCCCTTCTTGTATTCTAGAAAAAGAGGAAATGACCTCGAAGAAAATGTGTAAATCTGCTTCCTCATCGATTGATGAGAAAGATAATGTCGAATCTTAATAAGATCAATCATATCTCTTTCATACCATATGCAATTATTGTTGTTAACTTTGCGATTTGGAATTAATTATGTTTGACTAAGATTTACCCCTTCATCTTTGATTGATCTGTTCAAAAAGGTTTTAATATCTTTTGAGACAAACAATTTGGCGCCGTCTGTGGGGATTTCTTAGTGAAAATTCCTAGTTTCTCCCAGATCAAAGCCAATAAACACAATCACCCACCAAAATAAGCACGAAGAGAGAATCCAACCCACGCGAGACATGGGAGCAGCGCGGTAAAGGAAGGAGAGCCAAGTAGGTTACCAAGCCTATAAATCCTCGCCCCATCAACCGCAGATATACTAAACAAAGCAAGCGGTGTTACCAACCTGTTCTACCCCACCAGACCACCTGGAAAGAGCGAAGGAAATCTCATCCTCACCTCCCACTCTATGTCCAGGCAAGCACATAAGACCTGCGTGGACGAACGTACACAAGAACATCTCGATTGAAGGGCAAAAATTGCTTCAACACAGCTGAAATACCTCTTGCCGGCAACATCTCCGAGCTGGACGGCAGGAGTCAGACAAGAAAACTATAATGCGTACACAGCACGAACCTAAGCGAAACATCAACACCTTATATTCACCAGCGTTGCACCGTCTGGTGCAAGCAATACCAAATAAACTAGAACTCCCACGGAAGATGTCCAACTCTCTAGAAACTGGAACTGACGACGGGCTGTTATTTCGATAAGTTCGAAATAACACCCTTTAAGGCCAAGGGCCTTCGCCAAAAAAAAAAAGAAGGGTTCGACCTCGATCAAACGACGCCAAAAAAGAGAAGGGTTCGACCTCGATCGAACGATGACGGTCTGTTATTTCGATAAGCTCGAAATAACACCCTTTAAGGCGAAGGACCTTCGCCAAAAAAGAGAAAGATTCGACCTCGATCGAACGACAACATGCTGTTATTTCGATAAGTTCGTAAAAACACCCTTTAAGGCCAAGGGCCTTCGCCAAAAAAGAGGAGGGTTCTATCTCGATCGAACGACGATGGGCTGTTATTTCGATAAGCTCGAAATAACACCCTTTAAGGCCACGAGCCTTCGCCAAAAAGAGAGAGAAGGGTTCGACCCCGATCGAATGACGATGGGTTGTTATTTCGATAAGTTCGAAATAACACCCTTTAAGGCCAAGGGCCTTCGCCAAAAAAGAGGAGGGTTCGACCCCGATCGAACGACGACGGGCTATTATTTCGATAAGCTCGAAATAATACCCTTTAAGGCCAAGGGCCTTCGCCAAAAAAGAGAAAGATTCGACCTCAATCGAACGACGACGGGCTATTATTTCGATAAGCTCGAAATAACACCCTTTAAAGCCAAGGGCCTTCGCCAAAAAAGAGATGGGTTCGACCTCGATCGAACGACGACAGGCTGTTATTTCGATAAGCTCGAAATAACACCCTTTAAGTCCAAGGGCGTTCACCAAAAAAGAGGAGGGTTCGACCTCGATCGAACAATGACGGGCTGTTATTTCGATAAGCTCAAAATAACACCCTTTAAGGCCAAGAGCCTTTGCCAAAAAAAAAAGAAGGGTTCGACCTTGATCGAACGACGATGGGCTATTATTTCGATAAGTTCGAAATAACACCCTTTAAGGCCAAGGGCCTTCGCCAAAAAAGAGGAGGATTCGACCTCGATCGAACGACGACGGGCTGTTATTTCAATAAGCTCGAAATAACACCCTTTAAGGCCAAGGGCCTTCGCCAAAAAAGAGAAGGATTTGACCTCGATCGAACGTCGACGGGCTGTTATTTCGATAAGTTCGAAATAACACCCTTTAAGGCCAAGGGCCTTCGCCAAAAAAGAGAAGGGTTCGACCTTGATCGAACGACGATGGGCTGTTATTTCGATAAGCTCGAAATAACACCCTTTAAGGCTAATAGCCTTTTCCAAAAAAAAGAGAAAGGTTTGACCTCGATCGAACTACGACGGGCTGTTATTTCGATAAGTTTGAAATAACACCCTTTAAGGCCAAGGGCCTTCGCCAAAAAAGAGGAGGGTTCGACCTCGATCGAACGATGACGGGCTGGTATTTCGATAATCTCGAAATAACACCCTTTAAGGCCAAGGGCCTTCGCCAAAAAAAGGAGGGTTCGACCACGATCGAATTACGACGGGCTGGTATTTCGATAAACTCGAAATAACACCCTTTAAGGCCAAGGGCCTTCGCCAAAAAAAAGGAGGGTTCAACCTCGATCGAGCGACGATGGGCTGTTATTTTGATAAGCTCGAAATAACACCCTTTAAGGTCAAGAGCCTTCGCCAAAAAAGAGAAGGCTTCGATATCGATCGAACGACGATGGGTTGTTATTTTGATAAGTTCGAAATAACACCCTTTAAAGCCAAGGGCCTTCGCCAAAAAAAAAAGGGTTCGACCTCGATCGAACGACGACGGGCTGTTATTTCGATAAGTTCGAAATAACACTCTTTAAGGCCAAGGGCCTTCACTAAAAAAGAGGAGGGTTCAACCTCGATCGAACGACGACGGGCTATTATTTCGATAAGCTCGAAATAACACCCTTTAAGGCCAATGGCCTTTGCCAAAAAAGAGAAGGCTTCAACCTCGATCAAACGACGACGGCCTGTTATTTCGATAAGCTCGAAATAACACCCTTTAAGCCCAGGTGCCTTCGCTAAAAAAAAGAGAAGGGTTCGACCTCGATCGAACGACGATGGGCTGTTATTTTGATAAGTTCGAAATAACACCCTTTAAGGCCAAGGGCCTTCGCCAAAAAAGAGGAGGATTCGACCTCGATCGAACGACGACGGTCTGTTATTTCGATAAGCTCGAAATAACACCCTTTAAGGCCAAGGGCCTTCGCCAAAAAAGAAGAGGGTTCGACCTCGATCGAACGACGACGGTCTGTTATTTTGATAAGCTCGAAATAACACCCTTTAAGGCCAAGGGCCTTTGCCAAAAAAGAGGAGGGTTCGACCTCGATCGAACGACGACGGTCTGTTATTTCGATAAGCTCGAAATAACACCCTTTAAGGCCAAGGGCCTTCACCAAAAAAGAGAAGGATTTGACCTTGATCGAACAACGACAGGCTGTTATTTCGATAAGTTCAAAATAACACCCTTTAAGGCCAAGGACCTTCGCCAAAAAAGAGAAGGGTTCGACCTCAATCGAACGACGACGGGCTGCCATTTCAATAAGTTTTAAACAATACTCGTTAAGGTCGGATACCGCCGGAAGGAAAGAAAAATCGGGACTCGCCATACGGTATCTATCTTGTACCAAAGCCATAAACAGTTGAAATAAAAGTGAAGTACAAGACAAATAACGAAGAAAAGAACTCTCATTTATACAAAGTCGCAGTGCAGGCTATCGCCGCTTACATATGGCCCAAGCCAACCAAAACAAACAACAACACGAACGAATGACAATCGACAAACAATTGAAAATAAAAACAAAGGACAACATTCTTCATTCGGCGTCATCACCGCCGTCACCATCACCATCACCACCATCATCACTGTATCATCCCCCCGCATTAACCACCGAATGAGTAAGACCATCCTCAAACATCTTAACATCACCGGGGTCCAGGTCTGACTCAGATTCATAGTCGTCAACCACCATGCCTTTTCCCCTTTCTTCTACTGAAAAGGAAGCACGACCCACTACAGAAGATGAGGGCACGTCTGAAATCACGACGGCAGCCCCAGAAGTCTGATTCTCCACCGCGACAGGTTGTTGGTCACCAACAACGGCAGGGATTTCTGATTGAGCCAAGACGGCGGCATGAGTTTCTGATTGCTGATCGCGGACACCGACCATTCCAACGGTTTGCTCCGTCCCTATGGGTGGATCCACAATAGCACCCTCTCCAGAGCCCATCGGGGGAGAGTCGTCCAGATGAATTACTATTGGGGCGTCATCTCAAACTCTACTCTCCGTCTCTTCGACAACTCCTCTTCCTCTCTAGTAGATGGTGACTCACCCGTTGGGCGAACGACATCGATCGGAACCTCGTCATGAGAAGTGGCCCTCGCCGGAGCAACCAAGGCCGCAGACTCAACTGAAGCAACCCTCGATGAAGGTCGGATAGTAGGTACTACGATAGGACGAGTGGATGCGGCCAGCTGGCGGAAAGCTAACGGAGGAGCCCTTGCTCTCCGCACCCTCCCTGACAACGACGAACGACGCATAAGAAGTTAAACAAAAAGAGAAAGAACAGTAGATAGAGACGTCGTCTCACCTGTAAGGGGCATGCTTCCGAACCTCTCATGAAAGGTCGACCATGTGCGAATCCCCACTATATAGGGAAGTATGGCCTCCACCCATTCACGGATACCTTCGACAGGCGGAGGGGGAAATCTCTCAACTGCAAAGACGAGATAAAGTTTAGTACTCGCAAAAAACGATCGAGCATTTCACTAACTAAAATACAAACTTACGTGTGAAGTTCCATCTCTCAGGGAATCCCATTGGGTCTGCCACAATATGTTCAGTTCGCACATAAAAGTAATTCTCGTGGAAATGATGGTTGGTCCTATCGTCCATCTTCACCACCAGACCCCTCGACCCCCGAGGGACATGTGAATCATCGAACCACGAATAAGTTGAGGAGCAAAGATGCTGAGCATATGGTCCAAAGTAACCTCACGACTGGCAAGTTCCGCATACTTGAGCATAAGAAATATCTTGTACAAATATGGTGAAATTTGGGCGGGACACACTTCGTAGAAGCGGCAAAAATCCACTACCAACAGGGGAAGAGGAAGTGTGTACCCTACGATGAGGGGGTAGGCGCAGAACAAACAGTACCCAGGGCGGTCGAAATGAACTATGTCGTTTCCCACTGTCGGCCACATATCCACGTAACCGGGAATCCCCCACCTTTCCTTCAACTCTGCAATGGCCCTCTCCCTCATGACGGAGTGATCAGGTTCTTGTTCAACCCCGACGGGAGTATTGAAGTCAGTCGGCTCTCTCCCAAGGTGGGGCAAGATCTCAATCACTGAGGGGACCTCCTCATCCTCCACCACGTCTACCCCCCGGTGATTTGGGCAACATTTTTCGGTGCCGGATTAGCAGCAGGGAGATTGTCAAAAGAAGAATCACCAGTCATTCTTGTTAGAAAGTATGCCAAAGAAATAACAGAAAGAAGAGATGAAAGTTTTCAGCAAACAAGGGGGGCACGAAGAAATTCGAGGTATCGGAAGTATATCAGCGGAATTCTCCTAAGTGAAAGATGAAGTGTGTCAATCGAATGACAAGTTTCCTCTATTTATAAGAGACATAAATCCCCCGAGCATGAAACCCAAAAGTCGCCATTTGAATCTGATAGGGCACGAAACGTTTCAGTCTCCCAGAAACGTGTGTCATAATGGTGATAACCACGAACCAACGCGTCAATACCAAACGATGTTTCGGTTCCTTAGTCACATTTTGTAGGTTTTTAACGGAGTGGCGGCGTCAATACCAAACGATGTTTCAATACCCATTCACGGATACCTTCGACAGGCGAAGGGGGAAATCTCTCAACTGCAAAGACGAGATAAAGTTTAGTACTCGCAAAAAACGATCGAGCATTTCACTAACTAAAATACAAACTTACGTGTGAAGTTCCATCTCTCAGGGAATCCCATTGGGTCTGCCACAATATGTTCAGTTCACACATAAAAGTAATTCTCGTGGAAATGACGGTTGGTCCTGTCGTCCATCTTCACCACCAGACCCCTCGACCCCCGAGGGACATGTGAATCATCGAACCACGAATAAGTTGAGGAGCAAAGATGCTGAGCATATGGTCCAAAGTAACCTCACGACCGGCAAGTTCCGCATACTTGAGCATAAGAAATATCTTGTACAAATATGGTGAAATTTGGGCGGGACACACTTCGTAGAAGCGGCAAAAATCCACTACCAACAGGGGAAGAGGAAGTGTGTACCCTACGATGAGGGGGTAGGCGCAGAACATACAGTACCCAGGGCGGTCGAAATGAACTATGTCGTTTCCCACTGTCGGCCGCATATCCACGTAACCGGGAATCCCCCACCTTTCTTTCAACTCTGCAATGGCCCTCTCCCTCATGACGGAGTGATCAGGTTCTTGTTCAACCCCGACGGGAGTATTGAAGTCAGTCGGCTCTCTCCCAAGGCGGGGCAAGATCTCAATCACTGAGGGGACCTCCTCATCCTCCACCACGTCTACCCCCCGGTGATTTGGGCAACATTTTTCGGTGCCGGATTAGCAGCAGGGAGATTGTCACAAGAAGAATCACCAGTCATTCTTGTCAGAAAGTATGCCAAAGAAATAACAGAAAGAAGAGATGAAAGTTTTCAGCAAACAAGGGGGACACGAAGAAATTCGAGGTATCGGAAGTATATCAGCGGAATTCTCCCAAGTGAAAGATGAAGTGTGTCAATCGAATGACAAGTTTCCTCTATTTATAAGAGACATAAATCCCCCGAGCATGAAACCCAAGAGTCGCCATTCGAATCTGATAGGGCACGAAACGTTTCAGTCTCCCAGAAACGTGTGTCATAATGGTGATAACCACGAACCAATGCGTCAATACCAAACGATGTTTCGGTTCTGAAACTGCCGCAACGGTCCAAGAGGATCAAAAGAACGCCGCCACTCCGTTAAAAACCTACAAAATGTGACTAAGGAACGGAAAGTCGTAGGTCAGATTCCTCTTGAAGTCGTAACGAACATGATCCGTCTGCTGAGTCCGACATAGGACGACCCCGACAGACGTAGGGACTAACTATATTGGTCAAAATCTGACCATCACGACCAAGCTGACTGATACCCCGTCTCAGTAACTAGGTAGTGAAGGTCAACAGAGCCCACTCCATTTCTCTTCTATGACATCCGACGAATCGGTAAGAGTGACGCCTAAAATCATGACCAAGACACATTAGTAGCAAAAAGATGTCGAGTCAAGCAAAGGGTAAGGATACCCTGACTATATATAGCCAGGGAAAGCTCTCAACTGGGGGGCTTCTCCGATTTCTCAAAAGGAAGACAAAAAGCTCCATTCTTGTATTCTAGAAAAAGAGGAAATGACCTCGAAGAAAATGTGTAAATTTGCTTCCTCATCGATTGATGAGAAAGACAATGTCGAATCTTAATAAGATTAATCATATCTCTTTCATCCCATATGCAATTATTGTTGTTAACTTTTCGATCTGAAATTAATTATGTTTGACTAAGATTTACCCCTTCATCTTTGATTGATTTGTTCAAAAAGGTTTTAATATCTTTTGAGACAAACAGGTTGTAGGGATAAAAGGTTCACGAGAGTTGGGTGCTAGGGTACGAGGTTGTTTAGACTGGTCAGTAACATGGGATCAGACAGAGACGATGGTGTTGAAGAAAAATGGGTGATTGTAACTGTGTTTGAAAGAGAAATGTGGGCTTGTGGATACGACGATGATGTTAAAAATTGAGTCCTAGGACTGTAAGTGCAGTGGTTGTTAGATTAAAAGGAGGTGCATTTAAAGACATACTCCTATAGCTTTCCGCTGGCTGAAGATTCTCCGGCAAAGCTGGGAGGACCACCGATAGCTAGAACCGCCACTGATTTACTGGAAGTAATAGACTCCAATCTTTTTCCTGACTCAATATGGCTCAATAACACATCCAGGCGACGATTATTTTCCTCTTGACACTGGGAGCGCCTTCAACATTAGTTCAAACTTGATTATCTTCTAGCAATTCCAATCTCTTTTGAGATTCACTCATATAAGCTTGCAGCTGTGTCTCAACTTTTCTCAAAGAAATTTCGACTATCATCGGGTACCTTCTCTTTTTCCACCATTTTCAAAGAAATCCTTTCGACACCCTGGCTCTGGATACCTAATGTAGCACAACGCGTAGCTCATACATGAAAGAGTTTTACCTTGCTAAATTCATTCGGCGTCGTCAAGTATCTCAAACTCTTATGATATATAAAGATCTAGCGATATCCCCATATATACAAGCAATGTGTGATATTACCAGCACTTAAGTTGTGAATTGTAATTGATATGAAGACTGTAAAAATAAGGTTATGAGTGAAATCATCGCAGATTCAAACGGACTAGCAACATTTTAATTCTCTTTCTTTTCTTAATCAAGCAGAGTATTATAATACATATGATGAATTTAGAAACTTAAACTTTCAGCTTGGATATCGAATTACAATCCCCTATAAACAACAATGTGATCCGAGGCAACATTACTACCAAAATGCAAAATTCACCTACAGGCAAAGGTTGCAGGATTCAGTTCCTAATGTGCATATCTGGAATCATAATATATTAGCTTAAGCTCCATTAGCTGGTGGTTCCTTTCGCCCAATTCCTAACATCTGTAATCCTACAGTAGAACCCTCAGTTGAACTTCCTTGATTGGAGCCCTCCGTAGCCGCCTTCAATCCCTTTTTCCTCTTCACTTTCTCTGCCCAGCCAAGAAGACCAACTTGAATATGCTCATCAAATATTGATTTCTTGAAATGGGTACCCATCTGTAGTTCAATATGCCAAAGACAGATAAATTTAACTTTAAGTTATATCAAGACTCCTAACCAAGCTACTTCAGGAACCTTGTTTAAAACTAACCTGTGTAACAAGAGCGTAAAGAGGCAACGTGCTATAGCTGCATAATACCTGAATGATTACCCTGGATAAAACAATGAAATCATAGATATAAAGGCCGTGATGAAAGCAAAATAGGATAGTAAAAGTAACGATGCTATTCAACAAGAGCTTAACATTTTCCGGTGCAACTAAGGCAATGTGTATACATTTGCTATATTTTCCACTTGCCGAAACAGAGGACCGAAACAGAGGAGAAAGGGTAGAGGCATAGAGCTAATACAGAAGTGGGCAGTGAACTTTACCCTATAACTAGCCGAGGAACAATGAAACCAACTTGTCCCATTATGCAGGAATCAAAGCCATATTGCACCTATAAAGTGATAAGGGGAAAAAGAAAACTAAAATTAGAAATAGAGAACTAAGCAAGATGCAACCATGGTATAACAAACTATACCTTACCAATATCCAGAAAAAGAATGCTATCTCGAAAGCATTTTGGAAGAGGATAAAGTGTATCAAGAAGAGGACAATTTGAGGGCGGTTGAACCAGAAGTGTTCATCAGAAGGTGTTACCACCAATTCACCTTCTATGGCAACATGCTTCTCTGCTACCTCATGAGCTAACTGTATAATTACATGCTCCAACTTCGTGCCAACAGCAAGCAGAAGCTGATAAACCCAAAATTGAAATTAAGTGACAGAAGAAATCAAGTCAGGTTGCTAAATGGAACTTGTTGAAAAAATTAAGAACATATATATAATACTCAAAGCCATTAACATGAAAAAGAGAAGTAATTGAATGCATGAGAAGAAAACATCCATGTTTAACATTCATCATAACTCCTTAGAAGGCTTGATGCAGCTAGCACAAGATCATTCTTTCAGATATAATTTTATCAAAGAGCTTTCGCCGCTATAAGAACGAAGAAAAAATATACATAAAATCATAGTGCAAAAAGGTGCCCCAGAGCACATCTAATCTTCTTGGAAAAAATATGCTTTTTGCAGCAAAAGATGCTACTCTGAAGATGGACCCATAAAATTCAGCACGTCAATCTGACTGCCAGATATTCACAGTCATTAATTTTTTGCTGATATATTAAATTATTATATTCAGTTTTAAAGTGGAGGAGAAAAAACATAGCTTGATATGTAAAATTACTATATGCATCAGGTAGTTTCAGTAAACACCAAATGATAGCAGTTCTGCTCAAAGAAGTAACTGCTTTATATGAATGGCTTTCTAATAAATTAAATTCAAACTAGCTACAGGCAAGCATTTGAAACCACAAGAAAGGATTATGATAAGGCAACTCACAATAAAAGGAACGAACGCAATCCAGAAATACGTGTGCCAACCTGGAGAACATATAAAATGAATTTATTAGCTTTCAGATCCAAACAACAACCAAATGATCAGAATGAAACACAAAAAAAGAACTTGTAAAATCATCTTAAAGCCAAAATGGAAGTTATTCAAGCAACACGTTCTATTTTAAATGCAATATCTTGAATGAATCATCTCAAGAATGCTGAAAACTGCAAATGTTATACAAAAAAAAAAGGGAAACTACAAATAGTTAAATGAAACCAAATAAAATCTAACACGATGCTTTAATTTCATTAAAAGTCGCGGAAGCATAATGAAATGTTATCAAATTATAACTGTACATGTACAAACTGAATGGAAACATAGATAAATCCATTAACATTTGCCTCAGAGAAAACTAGCAAAAGGTCATGTTCATAGGGTACAAGGCAACAATATTCATAATTTCTTCTTTTTTTTGACAAGTCAAAGATAGATTCACAGTTTTCTCATCCTCAAGGAGGGAGTAAACTGCGAGCATTTTGGCTTATTGTTGAGTAGGAGTGCCCAGTAACACATGGTAACAAATGCTCGGATATTCAAACGTCTTACGTAATCATAACACGCATAATATAACGCCAGCTATGTAACCAGTATGGGGTTTATAACTCGAAGCGTGAAAATGTCATATGACATTGAGACATTTTAAAGCAAAGCAGCTGCAAGGTAAAAATGTCTACTCCAAGTTTGAGTTGGCATACCATTAACATTCACCAACAAGAAGATGACAACAAATACCCAGAGATACCAACTGCAGCAAATACAGGAAAATTGTAACAAGTGAGTAAGAACATCCGTAAATTCTTGCCAGTGGTGCTGCAAGGGCAGGAAGGAAAGCTTCCACTAAATAGCAAAACAAACCGAACAACAAGATTTACTTCCATTAAATCCAATTACAAGAAGAAAACAGATTTATTCATCTTAAATCTCCACAGTATCACTTGCCTGATGCCGACGACAGTCTTAAAATCGTCTTCCAGAGCCCGAATCATGTACTTGTGAAAATTAAATTTTTTATTTTGCTTGCAGTGTGTCTGCCAAAGAGAAGCGAGATTCACTATTATACGGGCTGATTAAGCACAAAAAGAAGGCAAAACACCAAATGATTATATCATATTAGGAACACAATGACGTTACCATAATGAACCCCAAACGCAGGGCAGCATAATCCGACTTGCTGACAGAACCATAAAATTGCTTAAAAAAAGAGTGCTGCAAGTTTTCATGAAAAAGCAAACAAAAGTATTAGATGCTTACGTCAAAAGCAAAAGACACCCGACAACCATGTGGTAAGGCTCTATTACAGATTTCCCTATTTCTTCACCTTTTTTCTTACTAATAAATCAAACTGACGATTATCAGCGTGGTTTTGAAAATATTTTGAGTGCTCAGCTTATATAAGAACCACTACTTGCTTATTAAGAATTCTCAGGTAACAGGGCCCTAACAACACACAACATAAAACTTGCTTATTATATAACTTCTTTCAGCGCCCTGAACAAACGAACCCATATCTTAGCTAATCAAGATATAATATCTGACTTATTGGAGGCATGATCCAGAACTCGATAAGAAAAAGAAATATAAAAGAAGGTGGTCATCACATATTCATTTGTCTTTTGAGAGCATATGCACCTTCCCCATCTTCAATAGCTCAAATTTAATATTACTTCTTTTTTCTTTGCATAAAGATGTTTGAAGAGCTGTTTCCAAGGTAAGATTTGCTATATAGAGGAGAAACATGTGATAGGGCAAGAATAACTGCTTAGTGAGGAAGAAACGTTCTTACCAACCAACCAGAAATGGCTGAACGTTTGCCCATGCCGACAAATCGGTCCCTGATGAAATCGTGTTGCTGGACATGTGTGACCGGTGGTTTTAGAACTGCAAAAGAACGCATCAAATTGGTTTAATTTGGAGATCAACTTGATCTGGATATGATGCATTAGAGGAATAACTCTGTATTTTAGTTATCTTTCCTTTCATGGCTTCAAATATGTCAACAGTCGTCACATAAAGTCTTGGTTGGTTCAGAAAGTAACCAGAAGTACATAGCAAAATTAGCTACAGGGACCGCATGAGCTTTTCTGATCGGTCAATTACTTTCTTTCTTCTTTGCTTATCATCATTTAAAACAGTGCGATCAACTCCAGATTGTTCTAGTATTGAATTAAATTCACATAAAGGAGACCAATGAGGTATTTTTTACTATATGCACCAAACAGCTGGACAAAGACTTCACAGGTGACTATCCATACCACGTCCAGTCTCATAATTATCTTTTGCAATGCTGTCCTCCCAGTGCTTCCACTGACGTATCTACAACATCATTTGACAAATTACAAACATTCAACTCCAAAAACAAACAAAGTTGAAAGAGAGACCAGCAACAAGCAGATGATGCAGAAGCTTTTAGTACAGACCTTTGCTCCTCCAAATACAACTGTCAGAAGAGAGAAAGTCACATGAACAATCGCAAGAACAAAGATAAAAATGTGAAGGTGATGCAACGCTTCAAGAGAGAGTAGTGGGACCTTGTGCTGAAAAAAAACAAGAATTATGTACTTTAATGGAGTAATCGAGCTGTACTCTAACAGAAACAGATCATTATATATACTCCAGAATCAGATATTAGAACTGGGATGCAACTTTAGTGTCAGGATATTTAAGAAAATAATTCAAGTAAATGTATGTCTGCACAATATTTTTCACATTGCCTCTTACTAAAGATCAAGGACAAGTAATCCCTAAATTTTGGCTTTTCCCTTTTTCTTTGTATGTAAATAAAAAGAACTAAAACAATGGGTCATTGTAGCAAAGATAATAAATTTCAAAACCATAAAATGACAATGCAATAATCGTCATCTTTTTCTTTTTCCAAATACAAGCACCACCCAACCATCCTTTTATGAAGGCACACATCATATGAATGAAACTAGAACTACTGAGCTCCTCAGCAAAGAGAACTTCTGTCTATATTAGTATATATTTTATATTGCCAATTTAAGTTGATAGGAACATTCAATGCACAATCACAACCTCATGTATAGTTGCCACAAAAGAAGCCTTTTTCTTAGGCTCATAGACGGAAGCCTTTCACAAAAAAAAAATATGGTGCAAAAAACTAGGACTAACATGAGTTCTTTTATTAGAATATTTATGGAATATGGACCTAAGAAGGAAGATCTCCAAAAGGAAATGCAACTACACCAGGAAAAAGTGATTTAAAAAAAAAAGTAAACTGATTACTTTTGCACTGCAATAGCCAGCAGCAGCTGCTTCTTCAGCTAACAAACGGCGATGATGTTCAGATCCAGGACTAGCATGAGCAGTTTCATTGGCAGAAGACGAAGGAGCCTCCGATAATGAACATGGAAGTAAGTGCATGACAACATCTTCAGGGACACAAATCTTGACTATGCTACCTTGAAGCACCGTTAATAACAGGGATATAAACCCCAAAAGCATCAACTCTGCACATTCATCAATCAATTCAAAAAATGCAAACTCAATTTGATCAAAGTTATACAACCACACAAAACGCCTAAAAGAGTAACCTTAATTGAATAGTACAAATCTAAACAGATAAAAAGCTACTTGAGGAATTGGAAGAATGGCGTGTAATATTTCCTAGCCCCAAGTTAAAGAGTGCAAAATAACAGCTAGGCAGATGTTGGAACCTTCTTTAACTTTCTGTAGGGCTTCATATAAAGGCTTCTGATTCTTCTTCTTCAGATACTGCATAGCAAAACAAAGGAAATTCAGTCGCAGGATCACACTTTCAGATGTAAGAGCAGAAAAAGAAAAAAGAAAGAGTGACCTTTCCAAGGAAATGGAGGAAGCGTTCAGCGGCAAGAGAGATGGCAACGATGACGGTGCAGACGGCGGCCACCACCCAAGTAGGTGTGAATTCCAATGTAGAACCTTCCCCTTCTCCACCACCACTCATTTCTCTTTACTTCACAAAGATGAATCGCCGATGGCAAAAATGGAAGCCACAACAACTAGTCTAGTGTGGCGACTACTCGACTGTGACTACACGAGTTTTTCTTCAAGGAAGAGGAGTACCATCTTTAATTATTATAGCAGATAGGGAAAACTTATTTGCACGGAATAATTCAAATTTAAAACTTAAAAGTTAGACTTCATTTGTTTCATACTTTTCTTATTAGTAAATCAAGAAAACTGCATATTTAATATTTTAAAAAAAAAATTTAAATTTTATATATTTTACCTTTAATAAAAAGTTTTTTATAAATTTTACGGCCTCATAAAGTTTTTGCTTTTTCGTAATAGTAAATATTTTTGCATGTGAGTTTTGGCATTTTTGTGGTTGCACTTCAAAGGGGCTATCGATATCGGACAACGATAGTCACGGCCTGACAAACTGTTGATGATCTGTCTTCTGTTGTTTTGTTTGTTTGCTTGCGTTTAGCGTGTGAAAATTATTGAACCAACACATTTACCCGAGTTTTCTATATATATTTAATATTTAATTTAATGGTCTTAGCGCTGTAGCAATGAATATACGCCGCTGTCTGGAGAGAAAGATGAGCGCCTCTCCATTGCCCAGGCAAGCCGTTAATCACCTCTTCGTTAATTAATCATAACGCACATTGGTGGGCCCGCAATGGGGGGACGGCTAGTCTTCATAATACCAGCACAGCAAATCATTTTAGTACACTGTTAAATGTCACTTATCTATTGGGGTAGGTTTATTTTGGCAAAGCACTTTTGATCTAACTAAATAGAATAAAGTTAAAAACTAAGGGGTACGTTTGGTAAAGTGTATAAGAATAATATTTGACATAGTGTATTAATAATGTTGATATTAATTATGCTTGCATTAGTTTGATGTATTAAAGTCTTGCACAATTTCTAAAAGAATTGTTTGTTTTAAAAAATACCCTCATAATCAGTCCATCACCTTATATTTTTAAAAGAAAAATATGTTCAAGAATGTTTTTATATGAAAAAAGTTTTTTCTAAAATTATTTTTTCTACCTATATTGTAGTATAGAACTGAATATTTATTTATAAAAAAGAAAATGTGCTAATTATTTATTTACTAGGGTTATAATTTTATTTCTCACTTTCTTAAATTATTTCAAACTTGCATTAATATAATAGTATATATATTTTTATCAAGCATAAATTTTGAAGGATAATTTTATATTTAACTAAGCTAATGCAACATTAAAACCCATTGTATTGTTAATATCATATTTTCTTATGCATTAGTTATGCGTAGAATAATACCAAATAGGGTGTATAACTAATGCGTAGGTTCAAAAAGTATACGGTACAAGTACCTCTCTATAACGACATCATCATATAACAATCATTCATTATAAAAGCCAAGTTTTCCTTAAAACCGATTTTTTAAGTTATAATTTACCTCTCTATAATAATTTTTTACCTATAAAAGCAACAAGTCATATTTATAGTAGAACGCTCTTTGTAATATTATCCCTCTATAACAGATATATAGAATCCTTAAGATTACTAATAACAATTCTAAAAATACGCACACAATCTTTTTCATTGAACACAGTTTCTATTTGGCATAAGACACAAGATTTGAAATTCTGCAGATGATATATTTTTCATTGGTTACTTTTTTGCTAAAAATTTGGACATGAATCTTCGTCAATTCAAGCGTTATATCGGTAGCAAGAATAAAATCTACGAAACAGCTACAATTATAATGTTCTTCCATCAATCTTGAAAGAATTTATTTTCCTAGTTGCTTTAAAATGTGTGCATTAGAGTTTAAATCTTTGTATGTTTAGTTAATAAATTTATTAATAATGTATTAGCTTTCTTCAATATATACCTAGTGAAATATGCATATCTTATGAGATTTTAAATTTGAAGAATTTTCTTATCTTTTACATGTAACTTAAAAAAGAAAAACAATTAATTTTTGGATAAGTTTTATCTATAACAACCAAAAAATATTTAAACGTCAAATGCTATTATAGGTGTATAATAACCATTCGGTATAAAAGCCAAAAAATCTTGAAACAAACGACGCTGTTATAGAGAGGTTTGACTGTATTATTAATGCACAAAGATAATTCATGTTGTATGGGTCCAAATTTGACCGACCACGACGACCTACAACGAGTACGACAAACGACCGGGTATCTTCGAGTCGACATCCCGAGGGAGACAACCTTAGGGCAAAAGAAGAAACTGTATGACCCCTGCAGTAGAGTAAGCCCATTAGGGGACGTTAAGAATATTCCGTCGAATATTCCTTGTATTTTGTTTCTGACAAAAGAGAAGAGTTTCTCTCTAGTATATAAGGGAGACAAAAAACCTTGTAATGGGGCATCGATACTCTGGGAAACTTACCATTTTTGAAGGAAAAGAAACTTAACAACCATCTTCTCTTTATCTATTATTATTCCTTCTAGAGATTATTATCTTCAGCTAGGATTTACCCCTTCATCTTCGATTAATTTGTTCAAAAAGGTTTCGACATTTTTTGAGTCAAACAATTTGATGCCGTCTGTGGGGATTTCTATAGCTGAAATCGTAGTTTTCATCTAGACCCTTGAAAGAAACGATCATCTCTCTTCAGCTCCATAAAAACCGACGATGGCGGGAAAGGGAGAAGCAAGGTTAAAGGCAATAGAGGGTGTCACAAATAACCTCCTAAATTCCCTCAATGAGGCCAGTGGAGAACACACTGAAAATGCAACACCAAGTGTATACCTGAGGGTGAGATCTCACCTCCTCCGCACGGAGATCTAACGATCTTGCCTAAGAGAGGAACCACAACATCCTTAGCAGGAGAAGCACCACCAGCTGTCAAAAGGCTACTAGAAGAATGGTTAACGAGTGCCTCGAGCAACATGCTCGAGAAACCCATTCAGGGAGGCGTCGAAGACGTGCTACCCACAGAAATCGCAGTCGCTGCCGATGAGCTAAGCGCTACACGAACAGGTAACACCCGCACTGTTACTGATGCAAGTGACGATGACCTTATGGCCATCTTAAAGAAAATGGAAGAGATGGAGAATGAGAACAAAACACTCCGCGGCCAGATAAAGGAGCATCAGGAAAGGCTCGACAAAATACCAGGCGCTCCGAAGTTGTTACCAAAACGCGACGTAGGCTGGTTCGTTGAACATCCATATAGCGAAGGGGAAGCTCCCCATTCTATTCCAAAGGCCTTCAAAATGCTATCATATTTAAAAATATATGATGGTACCACGGACCCAGAAGATCACCTAATCCACTACGTCACCGCAGTAAAAGGTAACGATTTATCAAAGGAACAGGTGCCATCTGTGCTGCTGAAAAAGTTCGGCGAAACTCTGACAGGAGGAGCACTGACTTGGTACTCTCAGCTACCAGCACGATCGATATCCACATTCGAAGAAATGGCAGATAAGTTCGCCACCGCGCACGCGGGAGCGAAAAAGGTAGAAGCTAGGGTCAATGATATCTTCGCCGTCAGGCAAATGACGGGCGAGGGACTTCGATATTTCCTAGCTTGATTCAACAGAGTGAGGATGAGCCTACCAAACGTATCTGAAGGGATGGCAGTAGCAGCCTTTCAAATGGGCTAAATAGAAACGGGTCAAAAGTAACCAAAAAGCTACTCAGCAGACTCATGAAGTACCCCTACCACGTGGGAAGAAATTCATAATGCTTATGATGCCGAAGTAAGGGCAGACGAGGACGACTTGAATGGCCCGCTTCAACGATTGACGTCAGTCCAGATCGAAACCAGGAGAGATCTTCGTCATGATGGGCGAAGGGAGCAACTACCACGCTTCATTCGAGAAAGACACCAGCCCTATATCCGAGCATCCAACCTTCCACCTCTACGACATGCGGATGCTGCATCTCGACACACCGCACCCTTCCGAAACAAAAGAGGTACGCCTCCACTACTATCTGCTCATAACTTTTATGTTTCCCCTTCAAAAATAGTGTATGCACTGGAGAAGCTCAGCACTAAGGTGTAGTAGCCGCAAAAGATGAAGTCGGACTCGAACGCGAGGAGGTCAAACGTCCTATGTGAATTCCACCAAGAAAAAGGACACAAGACCAAAGATTGCATAGGTTTGCGGCAAGTAGTAGTTAGGATGTTAAACCAGGGTACCTGAAAAAACTGCTAAGCGATAAAGGACGGGCCAACTTCGCTCGAGGGCACGACCCACCTCAAGGACCTCCAAAGCCACCATCACCAGCCCGTACCATACAAATGATCATTAACGGCAGCGACAACACGGTAATCAACCATGTGAAGTTCACCACCACGCATAAACTCAAACAGACAGTCGCCTACGAACGGTATAACGACTTCAAAGATAGTATCGTCTTCGATAAGTCAGATACCGACGGTTTGTCTTTCCCTCACTATGATGCTTTGGTTATAACTTTACGCATCATTGATACCGATGTAAAAAGAATCATGGTGGATGACGGAAGTGGCATGTATTGTTCACCCTCGAGTTCTCATGTAAATGAGGCTCGAGGATAAAATAATACCACGTTGCATAACACTAACGGGGTTCAATAATGCTGTAGAGTGAACATCTGGAGAAATAGTGTTACCCGTCCTGGCAGGAGGGGTTACTCTGGAAATGACATTCCACGTCATGAACCAGGAAACGACCTACAGCGCCATCATAGGGCGACCATGGATACACGCCATACAAGCCGTCTCGTCCAGTTTCTATCAAGTAATCAAATTTCCCACCCCATGGGGGATATTTAGCATCCGAGGCGAGCCACGCACCACCCAAGAATGCTACCGGATCACCCAAGATTGCACACACACCAAACAACTAAAAAGGGCAAGCGCGGAGGCATAGCAATCAGCCATATCGGGAACCAAACCCGACATACAAGTAGAGGCCATCAAATACCTGGATATCATAGAAGCTTGCAAGGCAACCATAGAGGATCTCGATCCCGTCCAATTGGACGACATCGATAGCACAAAAAAGGCTTATGTTGGACACAACCTCTCGGAGCCAGGTAAGTATCGTAAATTTTTAACTAACAACGCCGATTTGTTCGCTTTCTCCCACTCAAATATGCTAGGAATCCCAAGGGATATCGTCACTCATAGACTGAATGTCGACCCACTTTATCCGCCGGTACGGCAAATGAGGAGAAAGTTCAATGCCGCAATCAATGAGGCGGTCTGCGAGGAGGTGGATAAATTACTCGCCAACGGTTCCATTAGAGAATCGAAATACCCACAATGGGTCGCCAATGTGGTCATGGTCAAAAAGAAGAATGGGAAATGGTGAATGTGTGTTGACTTCACCGATCTGAACAAAGCACGTCCGAAGGACTCCTTTCTATTACCTCACATCGACCAACTTATCGATGCGACAGCGGGGCACGAACTGTTGAGCTTCTTGGATGCCTACTCCAGTTACAACCAAATTCTTATGGCTGAAGAAGATCAAGAAAAGATAACTTTCATTACTCACCAAGGAACGTACTGCTATAAAGTGATGACGTTCGGGCTCAAGAATGCAGGGGACACGCACCATATGTTAGTCACCAAAATGTTCAAAGAACAGCTCGGCAAGACCATGGAGGTTTACATCGACGACATGCTGGTAAAGTCGACAAAGAAAGAGGATCACATTGGCCATCTGAAAGAAGCCTTCGAGATATTAAGGCAGTACGGGATGAAGTTGAATCCCGAAAAGTGCGCCTTCCGCGTAACTTCAGGAAAATTCCTTGGTTTCCTTGTGTCACAAAGGGGAATTGAAGTCAACCCGGATCAAATCAGGGTCATCGACGCAATATCAGAGATACTGACCAGCAAAAAGCAGGTGTAGAAGCTAACAAGGTGAATAGCTGCCCTATCAAGGTTCATCTCACGATCCTCGGACAGATGCCACAAATTCTTCAATATGCTGAGAAAAGACCACGGTATGCAATGGAACGAAGAATGTATCGATGCCATGAGAAAACTGAAAGCGTATCTATCATCGCTACCATTACTCGTCAAAGCGGACCCAGGTGAATGTCTAATTGTGTATCTAGCAATCTCCAAAGTTGCGGTAAGCACAGTCTTGGTCCGTGAAAATAAAGGTACGCAATCTCCGGTTTACTATATCAGCAAAACTTTAATTGATGTCGAGACGAGGTACCCTCACCTTGAAAAGCTAGCTCTGGCATTGGTCGTGACTTCATGGAAGCTTAGGCCGTACTTTCAATGTCACCACATAAAAGTGGTGACAACCTTCCCCTTAAGGGGTATCCTACACAAATATGAACTATCAGGTAGACTTGCCAAATGGGCCATAGAACTAAGTGAGCACGACATAATGTACCAACCGCGAACTGCCATTAAGTCACAGGTGCTCGCCGACTTCGTCACTGATTTCAGCACGGAAATACTGCCCCAGGTAGAACAGGAAACACTCCGCACTTTTGCGCATACCGACCTCTGGGTCCTCTATATCGATGGTGACTCTAATGCCTCGGGATCGGGACTGGGACTCGTCCCCGAGGTCACTATGGGCAAAGTAATTTGCCAGTCCATACGATGCCCCAAGATGACTAACAACGAGGCCGAGTATGAAACTGTGATTGCAGGTTTGAAGTTAGCCCTCAAATATGGCGCTCGACGACTCGTCCTCCACTATGACTCTCAACTCATGGTGAATCAAGTCACCGGGACTTTCCAAATCAAAGAGCAGAGACTACAAAGGTACCAGTCGGTAATCCACAAACTGCTACCGAAATTTGACGAATGTCACCTCGACCAAATACCTAGGGCGCAGAATATTGAAACAGATGGCCTCGCTAAATTAGTTGCGGCCACCAAGAGTATCAACAAGGAAAACATGGTCACCTTCCTTCATTCCGCAATAGACCACGTCGAGGTATATTCCATAAACTTAACTTGGAACTGGCGTAACCGCATCGCAGCCTATTTGTAGGATGGTACACTCCCGCAAGATAAAAAAAGCCAAAAAACTCCGGGTATAGGCAGCTCGGTATAGCCTAGTAAACGGTAATCTCTACAAAATAACGTTCGGCGGCCCCCTAGCCAAATATCTTGGACCACATCAAACAAAATGAGTACTGGAAGAAGTACACGAAGGGCACTGCGGCGCCCACACGGGGAATCGCGCCCTTGTCCGATGCCTCATCCGCGTCGGCTACTACTGGCCTACCATGAAAAAAGAAGCTGCAGACTATGTCCGGAGATGCGAGCAACGTCAAAAGTACGCCCCTGTGATATATCAAGCAGGGGAACTCCTTCATTTTGTCACTTCGCCATGGCCATTCATAAAATGGGGAATGGACATAGTCGGCCCCCTCCCAGCAGGACGAGGTAAGGTAGCTTCCTTTTGGTTTTAACTGACTATTTTTCTAAATGGGTGGAAGCAGGTGCATACACTCAGATACGTGAGCAGGAGGTCATCGCTTTCATATGGAAAAACATTATATGCCGTTTTGGCATCCCCAAAGAAATTAGCTGCGACAACGGACCTCAGTTCATCGAAAAAAGAACGACTGAGTTTTTCGAAAAATGGCACATCAAACGAATACTCTCCACGCCATATACCCTGCCGCCAATGGTCAAGCCGAATCCTCCAACAAAGTAATACTCAACATATTGAAAAAGAAGCTCGGGGATGCTAAAGGGCTATGGCCTGAACTACTACCGGAAGTGTTATGGGCATACCGTACTATAAGGCTATATTGTGGGCCAGGCCCAGCTCGGGACCGCTAGCAAACGGGCCAAACGGGCCGGTTCAAACGGGCCGGTCCCTAACGGTCCTAAAAGCCTACTGTGGGCCAGTCCTCCTAAAATAGACCGCGAGCCCCGGGCCATTTAGCTCAGGATCGGCAGGCGGGCCTGGGCCAGTTCAACCGGGCCTGGGCCGATTCAACCGGGCCCAACAGCTATTTTTCAAAAAAAAAAAATTAAAAAAAGGCCAACGTTTAGAAGTTTAAAAACTAGCCGTTGGCCTGCCATTTTAGCCATTTGGCCCCCAAATTTTGTTTTAAACCCAAACTTTTTATAATTACACTTTTTCCCTATTCTCAACTATAAATACCCCCTCATTCTTTCATTTTTACTCACAAATTCATCAATCTCTCTCTAATTTTCTTCTATAATTGCTTACTTTATTATTGCAATTTTGTGAAAAATTGTAAAGTTGGTGAATCGAAGTATTCAAGTCTTCAACGATATTCAATTTTTAAGAAGTCGTTCGTCAATTCGATAAACTCGTTCCAACTCTTAAGTTTTAATTTTATAGTTTTGTTTGTTTTAGTTTGTATAATTATAATTAATATGGACTTTTCTTTGAAAAAAAATATTTGGTGGTAAGGGTAAGGGAAAATCTAAAATTGGTGAATCTGGTCGCCAAGCTACTACTCCTCCCCGGCTCCCCGACCCAGACCTGTTATCCATCCTCCTCCACCTGTTATTCTTAATAGTGATAACCCTTGTTTTCAATTTTCCGATAGTCAATTTTGTCATGATGTTGCACTAGGTCAATAACTAAATGACGAAGTTATGAATGCTCTTTATCCTAATCAAACTATCTTTGAAAATGATGGGGAAAATGATGATTTAGATGAAACGCAACCGGATTTAGATGATACACCTACAAGTTCTGTTAATAACCCAACTGATAATAATCCAAATGATGCCCCGCCTGACCCTACTGTAGTAACCCCTACTTTTAATAGACAACCTTCTAAACGGACCGAAACATCTCTTGTTTGGCACTTTTTTACTCATCTAAGAGAACAAAATAAGGCTAAGTGTAAAACTTGTGGGTCTTTGATAGCTCATAAATATACTGGAGACCGTAGCGGTACAGGTACTTTGACTAGACACATAAAGAAACACCCTAGAGATAAAGCTAGATATTTACAAATTAAAGTTGCGCAAGAGGGTAGAAGTTTAGATACTGAGGTTAACCCTAGTACAAGATCAAATCTAGTTCAACCGGGAATTAACACTGTTACCAGTGGTATTTTATATTATGATCCAAATAAAGATCGTGAAGAATTGGCAAAAATAGTTACTGTTATATGCTTACCCTATAGTTTTCCTTCTAACCCTCACTTTGTGCATTATATTAGAAGAGTTTTTAATCCTACTTATAAAGGATGGCCTCGCGCAACCGTAAAGAGCGATATTTATAAATATAAACATGAATGTGAACAATATTTGTGCTATTTATTTACTCATATAGATTGTCGCATTGCTATTACTACTGATATTGGTAGAAGTGGTAATGACTGTGATTATCTAACTGTTACAAATCATTGGATTGATGAGGACTGGATAATGCAAAAGCGCATTATTGCTAATAGAATAATTAATTCACGCCACACATGTAAGTTTATTGCTAACACAGTTGCAGATATTTGTAGATATTTTTACATTATAGATAAAATAATGTCAGTTTCAATGGATAATGCTTCTAGTAACACTAATGCTATAGGCTTGCTTACAACTACACTAAATCCTGCATTTAGTAATATTTTTCATGTTAGATGTATTTGTCATATTTACCATTTAATCGTCGGTGCTGGTATGAAAGTTTTAAATGTAGAAATTGAAAAGGTTAAAATGGCTCTTAATTGGCTTTTTTATTCAAACTGTAGAAGTAGACTTAGAGAATATTTTAAAAAATGTGATGAATTTGGCCTTACAGAAAGAAAGGTTCCTAAACCTTGTCCGACTAGATGGAATTACATGTATGAAAGTTTAGTTGTTGCATATGAATATAGAAACCCAATAAACGCAACGTATAATGCTCGTGTTGGTGGTGATGATGATGATGATGATGAGCACCTTACAAATCAAGATTGGACTAATGTTAAAATGCTTGTAGACTTTTTAGAACAATTTCATGTTGCTACAAATGAATTATCTGGGCAATATTATCCTACTATTTCTAACTGTTTAGTTTATATTGCAGCACTTGCAGATTTGTTTACTCAATTTTCAGAGGGTGGGGTAATTTATCAACATGCTTTTAATTCTATGAAAGATAAGTTTAAAAAATATTTTTTCCTATCCCCCCTATTTTTGGTGTTGCTACTATGTTAAATCCTAACATGAAATTAGGAGGTCCTCATTTTTGGTACACAAAAATTTATAAGGCTTTAGCACTTTCAGATGAGGAATTTGCTACACTTGGAGATGCAAAATCCTTAATTAAAATAAATGCTCAAACAATTTATAATGCTTATCAACTTGCTTTAGATCATGCTAGACCAAACGTTCCAACTCCTACTTCGTCTAGTTCGCAATTATCTAAAAGAACTGCGGGCCTAAAAGCACTTAGTTCTTGGATGGAGTTCAGGGGTTCTCAAGGTGATAATATTGGTGGTAGTTTACAACTAAATGAGCTTCAAGTTTATTTGTCGCAGGGACTTGAATCAGAGAATCCCGACGGCTTCTTTGATGTTTTAGAATAGTGGAAGGACAAACAAAAACACTATATGGTTCTTTCAAGGATGGCTTGAGATATTTTAAGTGTTCAAGCTTCAACAGTGGCATCAGAGAGCGTTTTCAGTCAAGCGAGACTTCAAATCGGTGTTCATAGAGTGTCTATGAGGGAGAGCTTGGAAAAATCAGTACTCTTCAGAGATTGGATTCGCTCGGAAAGAAGAAATTTTGGACTTGCAGAATCACAACCGGAGATAGACGAAGTTTATGAAGAAATGCTAGCGGAACTTGCGCAGGATGATGCTTCGCCCGGAAGCGGTGATGAACAAGCTTCTTTTTCGCCACCACCAACGGAAATTCTTCCGAACCTTGAAAAATTTATGAAATTTGTTAGAGATAATACATAGACTAATATGTAACTTGTATTTTGGCACATCTTTCTTAGTTTTTGTTTTCTTTTAATGGTTGTATTAGTACCTTGTTGTGCTCATTCCATTGGGGGGAAGAAGACTAAGAAAGATATTGCCATTTTTTGTTAGTGTCGTAATAATAAAATTTATAAGACATTCCCTTGAATATTTCTTTGCAATTTATTTTGTTTTTAAATTTGATATAGTATATATATTATAGATATAGATATAGATAAAGTGTATATATATATATATATATATATGTGTGTGTGTGTGTGTGTGTGTGTGTGTGTGTGTATCTAATACATATAATACATATAATACATATATAAGCTATATATATAAGGCAATATATATATATATATATATCATATATATATATATATAGATATAGATATTATATATATATATATGTATATATATTTGTAGATATATATATTATAGATATAGATATTATATATATATATATGTATATATATTTGTAGATATATATATTATAGATATAGATATAGTATATATAATATATATAAGCTATATATTATATAAGGCAATATATAATTATATATACATACTATATATACTATATATATATATATAGCTATATATAAGCAATATAAGCAATTTATATTAGTATATATATAGTTTACAAGAAATTTCCTTAGATAAAAAAAAATTCAAAAAAAATAGCCCGTAGCACTTAGGCTCGTTTAGGCCCATGGGCCCGACCCATTTAGCCCGGGACCATGTGGGCTTAGGCCCATAGTGGTCCGGTTCCACCCATCAGGACTGTTTGGCCCGGGACCGCCAAAGACCGGCCCGCCAAAGCTTGGGACCGTTAGGCCTGGCCCATTTAGCCTATTTAGGCCTGGGGCCGGCCCAGAATATAGCCTTACCATACTACGCCAAAAACCAGCACAGGAGAAATGCCATATTCACTGGTCTACGGGACTGACGCAGTTATACCCGTCGAAGTCGGAGAACCCAGTTTGAGATACTCCAACGAGAGCGGACCAAGCAACGACGAAAGTAGGCTACAAGATCTGGATGAAGTCGAAGAACGGAGAGACATGTCCCACATAAGAATGGTAGCCAGAAACAACAGGTAGAAAGATACTACAACAAGAGAGCCAAGGTGCGGCAACTCAAAGTCGGAGACTACGTCCTCAAGGCCAAAACACAAGCATCAAAAGAACCTAATGAGGGAAAATTGGGAACGAACTGGGACAGACCATACAAAATCGTAGCTGCAGCAAACAAAGGAGCATTCCAGTTAAAAACAATGGAGGGAAAATTACTCCAAAACAACTGAAATGTCGTCCACCTCAAGTACTTCCACTTCTAAAAGAAGGCGTTACCTAAGTCTTACTCTTTTTCCCTCACCCGGGTTTTATCCCAATCGGGTTTTCCCGGGGAGGTTTTTAACAAGGCGGCAAGGGAGACGCCTCAAGGATCGAAGTGCTGCTCATTACCTCGACCCGTCGACATGGTCTCCGGAATGAAGTAATGAAGGGACTAGATATAGAGAGTCGAATCTCCATTGAATGTGCAGAGTCGACATGTGATTCTCACAAATGTAATCAAATCTCCACTGTACGTGCAAAATCGACATGTGATTCTCACAAGAATTTAGTCAAATCTCCATTGTATGTGCAAAGTCAACATGTGATTCTCACAAGAATTTAGTCAAATCTCCATCGTATGTGAAAGTATATAATTAAACCTCCATTGCATAAATAAAGTCGTGTCTTCCTACGGGAATGCAATCAAAATCTCCTAGAAGAAATGGACAAGGCCATCGACGACAATATAGGTTTGACCTCGTTCGAGCTACGACGGGATTCTACTTCAATGACAGTTCGAAGCAACATCCCAATGGCCAAGGCCATCGACAACAATATAGGTTCGACCTCGTTCGAACTACGATGGGATTCTACTTCGACGACAGTTCAAAGCAACATCCCAGTGGCCAAGGCCATCGACGACAATATAGGTTCGACCTCGTTCGAACTACGATGGGATTCTACTTCGACAACAGTTCGAAGCAACATCCCAATGGCCAAGGCCATCGACGACAATATAGGTTCGACCTCGTTTGAACTACGACGAAATTCTACTTCGATGACAGTTCGAAGCAACATCCCAATGGCCAAGGCCATCGACGACAATATAGGTTTGACCTTGTTTGAACTACGACGGGATTCTAATTCGACAATAGTTCGAAGCAACATCCCAATGGCCAAGGCCATTGACGACAATATAGGTTTGACCTCGTTCGAACTACGACGGGATTCTACTTCCACGACAGTTAGAAGCAACATCCCAATGGCCAAGGCCATCAACAAAAATATATGTTCAACCTCGTTCGAACTACGATGGGACCCCGCTTCGACGTCAGTTCGAAGCAACATCCCGATAGCCAAGGGCGTCAACAATATCATGTGTTCGATAAATGCAAGAAAGAACAAGTCGACAAAGTAAATTTTACATTACAGCAAAATATTATTTACACTCGCCCCCACAAATAGGCTCAAGTATGCCCCGTGCAAAAACCCCTAAACAAAAGCAAATACAAACAAAAACTATGCATCATCCCCAGTGGGGTAAGAATCTTCATACCACGAATCTGAAGCATGGCGGTTTACATCATCAGAGTTGATATCATCCCCGTCAGGTGTGAGGGGGTCGTACCCGCATGTTTCACGAGCTGCACAAACCTCGGCGTGCACAGTCTGAACCTCTGCCTCAGTAGCCCTTCCCTCGGTGTGAAAAGCCTTATACACATCAAGTCGAGCCTCTGCGTGGACCCACAACTCGTATAAATGACGAGGCACGACCGGATCGGCTGAGGCACAAGACATAGAAGGCTGAGAAAGTCGACTCGCATCCTCCGCACTCAGCGACGCCATTTGTCCATTTAGTGCAGCCAGCTCCGCCTCCTACTCTTTGACACGCCCTTCGAGCCCTGTAATCCGACGACCAGAGGCTTCCTTCTCTTCAGTCAACTCTGACCTAGAAATACGGAGGGCATCTTTCAGAGATACTGATTCAGAAATAGTTGTCGCCAGTTAATCAGCACCGACGCTCAGCTCGCACTTAAGCCCCTTTAACTCTGTTGCTTTCGCATTCAGCTCAACGGTCAAACTGGCCACCTTTGCCTGCAAGTCGGCATTTTTGGCCATCACCCCCTACTCAACTCAAGCTCTTCGTCCTTCACTTTGAGGGAAGCCTTAAGCTCGCTATTACGAGCGACAGTTTTCAAGAGCTCCTCATCTCACTCCCTCAACTCTTCAATCTTACGCTCTAATTGGTCCTCCCGCTGTTTGAGCCCCTCGCGAAACAACTGGAACTCGGGGTCCTGATGATAAATGTCGGCCATCGCCCGATGCTTAGCATGATACTACTGATATTTGGACGACATTTTCTCATAAATGCCTTCCCTTTTCCTCTCTTGACACTCTCTCTCAACCTCCATGATGAGGGTCTCACAAGAGAGAAGGGTAGAAGTTAGAAACAAAGTACAGAATGATGATTACCGCACAAACCCAACAACGAAAAGGGAAGGAAAGGCGCCTACCTGCAGGGCTATACCAGCGACCTTCTAAGACAGCTCCACGTCACTCATCGCCCTAAGCATCTCGCTTTTAAGAGCGGCACATAGAGGAGCTAGGGCAGACACCACCTGCTCGATGTTCAGCAGTAAGTTGTAGTCCCCTAGAATGACCACATGACGGTCAGATCCATCCACCCTAACCTCCACATGGGTATGGCAACCCACAAACTCATTAACATCCTCTGGGTCAATATCCGAACCTAAGCCGCCACCCTCAACACGATGCCCTCCAACGTTGGATGACGTACCACCCTCATCAGAGCGCACTAAACCAGCTCATAGGCAAACTCCTTCCACTTGGGGAGATCTCCCCGACAAAATGGCGTCGGCCATGAATACGGGCATAGGGGCTATCCGGGATGCCCTGCTCCTATCAGCGTCCGTAGCCACGCCCTTCCCAAGCTCCAGCCTCCTTCTTTTCCTCGACAACGGCTCATCCCCATTAGAGGATTCATCCAAAGGATGTGAGGCCGCTACCGAAGAAACCTCTCCCCTCGCGGCCATGACTCGAGACGAATCTCCCAATTGAACAGGTTGAGGACAACCCTCTCGAACAGACTCACTCAAGACAAATTACGTATCTGTAGTAGCAACAGCTTGTCGAAAGGCGGGGACTGGCGCCCTTCGCCTGGAAGCTCCTCGACCTGTCATCACAAAGGGTCGTACCATTAAATAAGGTCGCACGACCAATAAAGCAGTAAGTAAGACATTTACCAGAGGGAACTTTAGGGTCGTAATGCTTCACGAAGGTGGGCCAAGTTCGAGTTTCTGCTGCATAAGGCAATAGACGGGCTACCCAATCCCTGATATCCGCAATAGGGCGAGGCGGACGACCCATAGCTGCAAAACGACAAGCAAATAAACTTTAGAGTGAATACCGAAGAAAGGGGAACAAAACGAGTGACGACACTTACAAGCCTCGTTCCACCGCTCTAGGAATCTGGCGAGGTCAGAAACAACGTGCTCGGTTTTGACAAAGAAGTATTTGTGCCAAAACTTGTGGCTTGCCCGGTCATCCATCCCGACCACCAGCCCTTTCGTGCCACAAAGCCTCAAATGCACCATGGTACCCCTGAGGAAGCCAGGCGTGAACAGGTGCAAAAGGTGGTGGACAGAAATGCTACATTCCGCCAACTCTGCATACTTGGTCAATAGCAGAAGCACCTTGAGCATATATGGCAAAAGTTGTGCTGGGCAAACTTGGTAGAATATACAGAATTATTCCGCTAAGGAGAAGAGAGGAAGAGTATAGCCGATCATAAAAGGGTACTCATAAAAAGCGCAGTACCCGGGTCTGTGGACGTCCACGTAATCTCTCCCCGCCAGAACTACTTCTATATGAGCAGGAATGCCATACTTTACCCTAAGGGCATCAATATGAACCTGCTCCGTCTCAGAAAATACGAGGTTCGGGGTAGGAGGGGGATCTTTGAGGAAGTCACTCCGGGATAAGGGGTGTCTCGGTAGTAACTCCTCCACCGTAGGAGGGTTGTCACCCTCTTCTACCACCATATCTCCGCCGTCAGAAGGAGGCACCGTGGACGATGGGGTGGCTTCAGGAACCTCTTCACGAGAACGACGAGACCTCGACATGATATTGTTCAAAGGAATATCAATACAAAAGGATGAAGGAACAAGAAGTTTCAGGTGAGGAACAAAAAGAGAAACAGAAGGATATGAGAGCAAATGAGGAAGATTGAAAGAGGTTATCAAGAGAGAAATGGCTAAAGTTTTTCGAAAAATGAAATCTTTCACCTATTTATAGGGTTGGGTGGTGCCGGAATCGAGGGGGCAGGTCCCAAAGCAGCGCAAGAATTGAAGCACCAAGTCGTCAGTCCCTACCTCGAAAACCTATGTAATGATGACGCACGTAAAGTTGACATCACTTCCCGGTAAAGTGTACCACTCGATGTTTTGCTGAACATGATGACCATCTCCTATTGGCACGTCGTAACGTTTCAACCGGTCAAATTTCTCCAAAAGAATGCATGAAGTCCGCTCATCGAGCACACATCCGGTCGCAACCCCAACGAGCGGAGGGACTAATTGTATGGGTCCAAATTTGACCGAGAACGATGACCTACAACGAGTACGACAAACGACCGAGTATCTTCTAGTCGACGTCCCAAGAGAGACGACCTTAGGGCAAAAGAAGAAACTGTACGGCCCCTGCAGTAGAGTAAACCCATTAAGGGACGTTAAAAATATTCCGTCGAATATTCCTTGTAATTTGTTTCTGACAAAAGAGAAGAGTTTCTCTCTAGTATATAAGGGAGACAAAAAACCTTGTAATGGGGCATCGATACTCTGGGAAACTTACCATTTTTGAAGGAAAAGAAACTTAACAACCATCTTCTCTTTATCTATTATTATTCATTCTAGAGATTATCATCTTCAGCTAGGATTTACCCCTTCATCTTCGATTGATTTGTTCAAAAGGGTTTCAACATTTTTTGAGCCAAACACATGTATTATTTTTTCTAATGCATCATACCAAACGACCTCTAAGGGTGACTACCATGTCCATTCAGATATCGGTGTTAAAAAACTTAAAACCAGTAACAAAAATCTAAACCCATTATCAAACTTAAGGACCAAAAGTATGGCAACTTTAGCAAACTTATGAGATTAAAGAGGTTCAAAAGAAAATTTAAAGGACTAAAATCGACTTACCTCAATAGATAAGGGACAATTTTGGCTAAAAAATTTCAAATGGACATATATAGTTACGTGCCATGAACTAAAAAAGTTACGCGCCAAAGTTATATTAACATCAATTTATATTAGTTAAGCAAAATTAAATTAAAATATGTTAATTAATGAAAATTAAAAATGATAAAATTATATACCTATTGGTTGGTCACTTGGTGTAAATAATGGGTATGAAACTTTTTTCCCTTCAAAATAAGATGGATTTGATCAAATTTGATACCAATCTATAGGGAACATTGATGTTTTCATTTTCGAGTAAAATTCAGTTAATCCTCTAAAGCTTATAAATTATTACCTCAAATTTGTATTATCTATTTTTTAAGATTTTTATAGACTCATAAAAAATATATTTAATATCCTTAATCACTAGAGTGTTTGCCTAATGTCACGATCCGGAATTCCTACTCTCGAGATCGCGATGGCACCTAACATTTCACTTGCTAGGCAAGCCAACGTTAGAAATAGTTTTTAACAATTTTTAACAATTCAAAACTAAATAATAACCCAAAAACTGAATAAACCAAAATAGAGTGAGAAAAATCATAATGACAGTGATATCTTGATACAATCCCAGAACTGGTGTCACAAGTACACGAGCGACTAGAGTACTACAAATAATAGTCTGAATGAAAGTATAACTGTCTGAAAAATAGTAAACAACTAGAGAGATATGAAAGAGAACTTAGGGTTGTGGACATTGTGCAGTTGCACCTCAAGTCTCCGCCAAGCAATCAATCTGAGCAATCTACTGACAACCACTAGGACCGACCCCAAAATCTGCACAGAAGTACAGAATATAGTATGAGTACAACCGACCCCATGTACTCTGTAGGTGCCGAGCCTAACCTCGATTAAGTAGTGACGAGGTTAAGGCTGGTCACTTACAATAACCTGTACGTAGTATAATAATAATACAATAGGAAAGGAACACAGGAAATAATGATAAAGCAATTAACTGACGAAAGCAAACTCAATCCTCGAAATCAGTGAAACCTGAAATATCAGTCCTCGGAATCTGATATGAAAATACTGAAAGTTAACACAATACAACAATGAGTACAACATACACAATATGTTGCGGCACGCAACCCGATTCCACCGTACAAACACAATCTTCCCTTATTTCACTATATCAATATAAAAATAATATGTAAAAATCATTGCGGCGCGCAACCCGATCCCACCGTATAATCAGAATCAACATCATAATTCTCCCTTATTTCACCATATCAAAATCACATATAAAATCTGTTGCGGTGTGCAACTCGATCCCACCATATCAATATCAATCCTCCATTATTCCACCCGTTGCAGCGTGCCCGATCCATAAATAAAAATCAATAAATGTAATCAATTCAACAGAATCTCTACGATTAAAGAGTATGAAAGCAAAGCCATAAAGGAACCCCATGCCAAATTAAGGAATGCTACAATTAATACAAAGCAGCAAGTCAAGCCAAATATATGATAGTTAAGGTGCACAATTAAGACAAGTAAGGAAAATAGCAATTAATCATGGAATCACGGAAGAAACAAATATTTCAATACAAGAGTAAATAGATGACAAGTAACAAGTTACGGCATATAAAACAATTAAGTCATGTAACAGTTAAGACATGGAATAAGATAATTAATGAAATACGGGAAAGCATGAAAACAATTATTTTGACGGACCATATACACTCGTCACCTCACATATACGCCGTTACACATGTAATTCACATAACATATAGTTCAAGTGTCCCTAATTCCCTCAAATTAAGGTTAGACCCAATACTTACCTCGCTCCGCAAGCAAATCAAAGCTCAACCGGGACCTTTTCTCTAAAATTCGCCTCCAAACCAATCGATTCTAAACAAATTTATTTAATATCAACAAACAATGCGAGGAAAATAAATCACAATACATAAACCTAATATTTTTACACATTTTCCAAAAAGTCAACCCCAGGCCCGCTTGGTCAAAACCCGAGATTCGGACCAAAATTCAATTACTCATTCATCCCCGAGCCCGATTATATGATTAGTTTCGAAATCCGATCTTAATTTGAGGTGTAAATCTCAATTTTACAAAACTCCCAATTCATCCCAAATTCCTAATTTTCTACCATGAAAGAGCATAAATTAAGGTTAGAAATCAATGGGTGTTGATAGAAATGGAAGAAAACGAGTTAAAGTATTCTAACCTATGAAATGGTGATAGAATTTCTCTTCAAAATCGCCTCTAGGGTGAGCTCTAATGAGAAGATGGTGAAAAATGAGTGAAATCCCGATTTTTAGAAGTTTTAAAGTATAGGCATAAGGTGTTCTTTGCGTTCGCGAAGCACCTGACACGTTCGCGAAGAGTACTGGCCAAAAGGCCATCGCAATCGCGGTCACCTCTTCGCGTTCCCGAAGGCTTAGCCCCCATTGCCTTCGCGTTCGCGAGCCTGGGCTCGCGTTCGCATAGAGTGACCTGCCTAGCTCCAATAGAACCCCACAAATCTTTGTGTTCGCGTGCGGGTGGTCGCGTTCGCAAAGGGTAAGCCCCCCAAAGCTTCGCATTCGTGACATGTTCCCCGCGTTCACATAGAGTAAACCACCCAGCCCCAAGTTTTCCCTCCGCGGTCGCGAAACACAAAGCACCAGGTATCAACAATAATGAAAAACCAGCAATGGCCTAAGTCCAAAAATCACCTGTAGCCTATCTGAAACTCAACCCCTCGGTTTTCAAACCAAACACGCACACAAGTGTAATAACATTATCGCAATCAAAACACCAAAATAACAGCTAGAATTACGAATCAAACACCAAAACGAATCGAATTTTCAAAGAAACTTAAGAACTTTCATTTAACATCGGACGTCCGAATCACGTCAAATCAACTCCATTTTGCACCAAAATTTGCAGACAAGTCATAAATACTGAAATGAACCTATAACAAGTTCCGAAACCAAAATCTGAGCCCGGTAGCAACAAAGTCAACCTACGATCCAACTTAGGAATTCTTTAAACCTTTAAATTGCTAGTTTTCAACAAATTATGTTAAATCAAGTTAGGAGCTTCCGAATTCGATTTCGGGCATATGCCCAAGTCCCAAATCACGATACGGACTCATTGGGACTGTCAAAAGACTGACCTGGATCTGTTTATACAAAAAATATTGTTTGTAGTCAACTCAAATGAGTTTTAAGGCAAAATTTCACATTTTCTTTAGTTTTTCACATAAAAATTCTCCCAAAAAAAAACACGGACTATGCACGCAAATCGAAAAATGCTAAATGGAGATATTCGAGGTCTCAGAACACATAAATGAAGGCTAAAACTGAAATTGACCTATCGGATCATCACAACTAAATTATCTTTGGTCTATCTTTATTAAATATTTTGAATAAAATTAGCTAACTAATATTTGGGACTGCGAGAGTAATATTTACTAATGCACTACTTTTTTATAGTAAAGAATACTCTCTTCACCTTTAAATGAAATAGACTCCTTTGGATAAAGATTTTCTGTTACTTTTAAGGCACGTTAAAAGTATGTTCTATATATTTTAGCATTTATTATAATTATTTCTTAATTCTTACTTTCAACAAATTATACATGCGAAATCTCTATGAAGAACTATTTGAGACGATTAAAAATTCATGAAAAAACTTAACTACAAAAGACTACATAGTTACCTGATACAATTCTATTATTGAAACTATACATGTAACATCTTCAAATGAAAGGGCAAGTTGTAGCAAATTCTTAAGGTTCGAATTTCTAGCCGAAAAATCACATTAATAAAAGAACTGGTATGGAAATTTGAAAGGAAGCTAACGGAGAGACTGAGGTACAGAGTTTTAATTTTTATTCGTTATTGGGAAAACTTGAAGTGCTTTTTCCTCTAGTTAAAAAGCTAAATTTTGCCTCCATATAAAGTATAGTAAAAGATATTTTGACCTTTTCCTTTTTATAGATATTTTTGATCTTTTGAAAACTTCATTAACAACTCTCTCATTTTTTTTTCTGTTGACTTTTACCGAAAAGGTTTTACCTCACATTCATTAGGTAACTAAAAAGAGTATTTATTTTCTACAAAAAAGTTATGAGTTGACTGAAATTTCTATTTATTTGCTTACCAAATATTTTAAATTGTTCAGAGCAATCCATGAATTACGTGAATCCTCCTTGGTTCCTTTACCATAACACTTTTGGCCATCCAAGGGGACCATCATTTTTTTGTGGTTATATTTTAAAGAGCAAACAAAAATCTATACTTGGGTAATTAATACGGAGAAAAGGCCTAAACTACCCCTATAGTCTTCGTCCAGGTGCACAAATACCTTCCGTTAAATATTGAACCCATCTGTGTCCCTGCCATTATTCAAACCGTGGTATTATTGCCCCTCTAGGCTAACTGACGTATCTTTAGTCTTCTGCTACCATTAATAAGTCTCAATTAATGTTAATCAATTCTTACCAACCCCACCCTTTTTACCGACCCCACCTCCTTTTATTTACTCATCATCGCTTCTTTCCTTTCTTCTTCTTCTTCTATGATTTCATTAATCTCAACTCAATTTTTCTTGCCATCTCATAAACTTTGAAATAAGTTTAGGTTTAGGGTAATTTTTCTGTCATCTTCAACATCCCCACCCATAAAGAAAATATCTGAGTGTTCTAGTGTCTCAACTGGGTTGAGGAGAAATTGTTATTGTGGAAAGGCTGCTAGCTATTTTGTTGTTTGGACTCTGTTAAATGCTGGGAGACGATTTTTCAAGTGTTCAATGTCTGAGGTAAGTCTCAATTAATTATGTGTAGAATAAGATTAGTTTACGGGTAAATGGTGATTTCTGGATAATTCTTTGTGATATTTGGACAGGGAAAAAAATGTTCTTATTGGGAATGGGAGGATGACGAGCTTCCTCCTAGAATCATAGAACTGATCTGCAAGTTAAAAAAGGAAAAAGATAGTCTTCGACACGAAAAGAATATTTTGCAGCGAAGGATGGTCGATCTTGAAAATTATGTGGCCGAAAAAATTGAGAAGATGAAAGAAAATGATGATTTAAAGAAGACAGTTGCAGATCTTGAGAATTTACTGGCAGTTGACGTTGGGTTGATTCAAAAGTTGAAGGATAAAGTATTCAAGCAATGGATTATCATTGGAATATCACGGTGTTGCTTTGTTGGTTTAATCTCAAGTTGGATAATGTAATGTGACTGTCATGGCGCTTCTTTTTTGAAGCAGGAGTAATTTTTCAGAACTTTGAACCCTTCATAGGCTTCATCTTATGTTGATATGTTACCAAGTAAGCATTCTTGCTATACCGCCAATTCATTTCTGTTAGAAGATCATTCTTCTTGTATATCAAAGCCCTTATTGTATGAGGGCAAGGAATACCAGACAAGTCTCAAAGCCTACAAGTACATCTCTTTTGCTGGAGATTGACTGTGTGTCTATCCTCGCCTTCTAATACCTCATATCCACTATTACCACCAAAAATCACCTTACAACCTTGAGCAATTTGCCTATAATCACTAAAGAGTTTCATGCTTTGTGGACTGTAATCAACAGTCCAACTGCTAACCTTAGCTTCATTAGCAACCAACAATTTCATTACTTTTACCCTAATTTCTTCTAACATTTTGGTGATATGCTTGCTCCTAGCCTCCAGTATCCCAACATTGAATGGCTCGTGAAATTGTTGTCTACCATCGTGTTCTTACACTGAGTATCAAGGTAATCTATACACCAAGAAATTGGTGGATAGTGCAATAGATCTTCTGCAGCATCCTTAGACAATTCTCCCAATTTTGACAATTGATCTACAAATTCTTCCTCATAACTACTCCAGACACACCACCACATTAGTTTTTTTTATTTCACCATTTCTCCATTTTTTACACCAATTTACTTCAATATGTCTCATACAATATCTGTGATGTGCTTCAGGCAGCATAGTCTTTACTGCATCTAGCAAACCCTATGATATCAAAGAATAGAATAACAAAAATTAGAGAAATTCATAAAATAAGGAGAACAATTAAAATTCAGAATGCTATAAAAAATATTACTTTCTGCATATCAAAAATAAATGTCACTCCAGTACCATCTTTTAGGTCCAAAGACCTCTGCAGTATCTCCATAAACCAGGTCCATGTCCTGCTATTTTCTTTATCAACTACAGCGCATGCCAATGAATAAAATTGGTTCATAGCATCTTGACCAATGACAACCAACAATTGACCTCTAGCCCTTCCTTTGAAAAAGACCCCTCTAACCCAATAAATGGCCTCAAACTATTTTTCCAACCTTGCTTCAAGGTATAAAAAAAGATGTACATTCTAAGGAATCTTCTTTTTCCTGCCAACAATGCCTCTTTTGATATATTTATGATAACATCACTTCCAGGATTGCTATCCCTAATTTCTTTGGAATATGCCTCAAGCTTCTTGTAATCATCAACAAAGTTGCCCTCTAATTTTTGCAAAGCCAATCTTTTAGCCCTCTTCAACTGCCATTTGTATACATTTAACATGTAATCATCCTCTAGCTCCCCTTTCATATCCTTCACCTTAAATTTTTGATTGTTTTGGATTTTGTTTTTAAAGTAATGAGCCAATGTCGACGCATCATCTCTCTTGTTCACAAAAGCATCATCACAGGTGTGGTTTAGATTTAAAAACTATGACAACCCCCATCTTTGGAGATAAGACAAACAAATGGGCATTCATTTTGCCATGTATACATGGATCTAGTTGTGTCGCTTTTCTTAGTTACCAAAGCTTTCTTATAAGCAGCAGAATAAAAATTGATGACATGTCTTGCTTCATGTATATCCTTAAAGGTCATACCTAAGTATAGATCCATATAATTTTCCAATTTTGTATCTAGATTTTTCCTCCTCTCTTGGTTAAGTATTTCAAGTTCCTCAAGATTATATTCATCATAGTCAGATGCACCACTGAAATAAATCATCACTTTCTTCACCTTCAGTAGCAACTTATACTTGTACATCACGATTTTCAGTATGTCTAATGATATTTAAAGCAACCACAGTAAGCTCGAGGTCATCCCTATCAACAACAAAGAACTCTATAACCTTGAATTGAGAAGAAATGAGAAGCTGAAACGCCCTAATTTCATTATCATTATCAACTACATAATACTTGTCGGATGGACATTTCACTAAAAATTATTTAACTTCATTAAACTCTAAATTGATGAACTCTTCACTAATATCTCTAACAAACAACAAATCTGGATTAAATCAATCCATTTGTCGACCAGAGAACCACTATAAAGTAACTGAGGTGAATGGACCCAATGACCCCCATAGTTGAAAATAATATCCATTTTATCAATCATCCTTGAAAGAAGCACATGCAAAAAAAGAAACAAACAAACACAGATGGACCACATCAGTTATCGATAAATGACAAAAGAAAACGACTAAAAACATTATAAAAGTAAGATACTAAATCGGGACTAACAAAGACCCAACATAACCATAAAAAGTCACAGGTTTACACAATAAACTATCATTTTCACATGGTTATTGTACCAGAAATAAAATAAAACAAAAAGAACAAGGCTTTTCAGAATCCTAGACCCCGACGGAGAATAAAAAGGGTTTAAAAATTAAAAACAAAATTATAAAAGCTACTGACCTTGATGTTGCGATTGAATCTCAGACATTAATTTTCAACCAATCTCTCCTCGCAATTATGTCCAGCAGTGAAAACCCTAGTTGAAGTGCGGTGAAATTGAAAAGGGACCGATCGATTTTTTCTAAGTATAATAAAGGGGAAAGTGAAAAAGTGGGTACATAAGAATGGGGTCGGGTAAAAAGGTGGGGGGAGGGTTAGTAAAAAGGGGGAATTAATTAGTTCATTTAATTAAGACACGTGGTACACTTAAATTTGTATTAGGCTAAAGTAAGGCCCCATTAGCCTAGAGGAGCAATACTACTACGGTTTGGGTAACGGCAGGGACATAGATGGGCTCAATATTTAACGGAGGGTATTCGTGCACCTAGGCGCAGACTACCGGGGCATTTTAGTTCCTTTTCCGTAATTAATATGTTCTCTCAATCGTATAATATTTATATCTATTCATCTTGATTCAGGTTAGTGGATATATTGATGTGCTTAAAGAAGAAAAATGACCAAATTGTGAATGGTTCGTGGCACTGCTTGAATTGGTCATGGAAAGTATGTATTTAAAAGTTAAGTGTAATGCATTAAGGGGTCGTTTGGTAGGATGCATTAGATAAAATAATGCATGCATTAGTTTTGTGTATTAATAATACCATATTTGGTAGACATTTTGAACCTATGCATTAGTTATGCAAGCCTTACTTATACATCTTATTTGGTATTATCCTATGCATAACTAATGCATATAAAACCATGGTATTAGCAATGCAATGAGTTTTAATGCATGCATTAGCTTAGTTAAAAACAAAATTATCCTTCAAAATTTATGCTTGATTAAAATATGCTAGTTATTATATTAAATACAAGTTTAAAATAATCCAAGTAGTGAGAAATAAAATTATAGCTCTAGTAAATAAATAAAAACTTAATATATTCCTTTTTTTATAAATAAATATTTAGTTCTATATTACAATATATGTAGACAAATCAAATATTTTTTTTAAACTTTTTCATATAAAAATATTTCTCAAAATATGTCTCTTTAGAAATTGTGCAATGCTTTAATACATTAAACCAAACAATGGATAAGAAATATGTCAGCATAACTAATGCAAGCATAACTAATACCAGCATAACTAATACCAGCATTACTAATACACCCTATTCAGCATTATTCCTATGCACCCTACCAAACGACCCCTAAATTGTTTAGGAGAGTTAGTCACTATACCCAAAGTTGAATTGCTAAATGTTCCTCTGTTGTATGATATCTTATGTGGCATTGTTGGGTTAGCATAGTGTTAGGTTGCTCGAGGATGGGCAAGAGCTTAAGTGTGGGGTGATGATGTTTGGATAAAAATTCATATTTTGGCATGTAATGTATCTTGCATTATGCCTCGATCTTATTAAATTTAGTACGAATATTTGTGACCCGAACTTAATAATGATCTTTATATGTGTAGGAGTCAGTCGAAGATGATATGGAAGGATTATATGCAAATTGAAGCCAAAATAGAAGAATTTAAAGGAGTATGGTTTTTTTAGGCACCTTCAAAACTCAAAAGGCAACACAAGATAGAGTGGGCACCGAGCTAGGCACCAGGCGCCCTCCGTGGCGCCCAAGTAGGAACCTTTTTCTATTTCGGGTAGGACTTGGTATTTTCGACCCTACACTCGCCCAATATGTATAACAGGTATTCTAAACCTATTTTTTGGTGAGAGACATTATTGGAGAGGCAAGAAGACTATGGGAACACTTGAAAGCAAGGAATCACGAGTGTTTTCTGTCCATTCTTCCTTAATTTATATTTTAATGCGTTCGATTACTATCATAATTATTTGTATGGTTATGAGTAACTAAACTCATTTATCTAGAGTTTGATGGAACCTCTTGGAGGTTGACTTTTTGTTACGTTTAATGTAATTTAGCCTTTGAATTTCTCTATTTGTTTAACTGTATACTTATTTTAGTTGATTGAATGGCCATCAATTGACTGTACCTATTTATTATCTATTGTTTGGGAAAGAGTACTTATTTAGGTAGTTGTTAAACAACGTCACTCCTAACATATGTGAGGAATCAATACGGCGGGTTTAAAGATGAGATTAGGAGTAATAAAGTCTTGATGTAGCCATAGTGAGTGGTAAGATAGTGTTGGCTAGTGTAGTTTGGGAGAATATGTCTAGTAAATTATTGTAGTTACTCGAAAGAGAATTACGACACATGAAGTGCTCGCAGTTAGTAGAAAATACTTATGCGAAATTATAGGAGACGTAGCGGGAAGAATTCTGAAAATTGAAAAAATTATAACTCTAGACCTACTTAATCGTATTACCAACTTTATCCTCGTTAGTTGATAATTTTATTGCTTTCTAGTATTTGTTAGTTGATTAGTCAGAATAAAAATCTCAATCTTTATAATTTAGAAAATTGTTCAAACTTGTTTTCTTAGCGATATTGAACAGTTGTAGCTAAGTCGTAGTTCTCTCTGGGATTTGACTCCGGATTCTTACACTAAATTTTATTTACAGCGATCGCTTAGTCCTTTTTACAAGGCATAGTTAAGCGTGATCAATTTACTCGATGAAAAAATTTGTAAATGAAATGCTCGAAGTCTATTCTATTTTTCACTAGTAGTCATCCTGACTTTTTACTTGTACTGTTCATTATATAATAACTTTACAATATAACAATCATAAAGACCAAATTTTTTATAGAATTACTTTTTATGCTATATTATAGTATATGTTTTTTATAACATCATTTGATTACAACAATCAACAAAATTCGAACATAAAGAGGTTTAACTGTAATTATATCATGTGAGCAACGGGTATTAACGCCAATGAAGATTCAGATGCCAAACAAATAAATATCTTTTTTTAATTCTAAATGGGTAAATAAGATAGTTTATACAGTATAATTTGAGGTTCAAGTTTTACCATCACTCACCAGCAAAAATATTTACGTGTTAAGCCATATACAGTTGGCAGCGATATTGAGTTGTGACCTCAAACAACAGTCTTTTTAGCGATGATTGTGCGAGATTTTCGGCATTGATCTTGTGTTGTAAGAAAATAAAGAAAGTATTTGTCATATGGAATATAATGACCCACGGTTGAAGGGATCAATAAGAAAAATATAATGTTGGCACAATATTTAAGTCAAACATTAGCGAGTCAATTACACATGGCTTGCATGTTTGAATTTCACCAAAAACCTTTCTATTTCATCCAAATACAAAATATATTTTGCTACTAAAAACCTTGACCTAGTGTTCAAGAGATCTAATTAACGTGGAAGTATTTAAACTGTAAGTTCTTCAATTTAATTTATGCAATACACATAATAGTTGCTTTAAATCCGAGAAGTAAATATAAGAAATTGTTCTAATTTTTGTTCTTCATTAGATCAAATGTGAGGAAGTTAATAGAATACGTAACAATCAAGTAGAATATCAATTTACCTACGTCTTATTGGTCAAATATCTCAATAAAATTACAAATGCAATTATATTTAAGAGGGCGATTGTAAAATAAACAACAGTACGTCAAAAACCCAAATGCTGGCTAAAGAAAACACGCATAATTATGTTAGCAAATTTTGTAAAGCTAATGAACTAATTTAAATTTGTGATCAGACGATTAATGAAGTAAAGAAAATTTTGTGCATCCTACTATGAATTCTTAGGCTTCTTGAAAGCATCTTAGTCACCATAGTCACATAGTGAAACTTTGATTTGTGTGTAGAAACGAATCTAATTTGATCTTTAAAGATATTTTATGGAAGTTGTAACAAAGCTTGTAGATGAAGTTGTTGAAAAAATTTTAAAAAATTGAAAGAGAAAAAAGTTGTTGTATAAGTTTTGAATTTCAGGACATGATCATGAAATTTCATTTGCATCAATTTGAACACTAGGAGAATTTCTGAGAGATTGTTCGATTGTATGGTGTACCCATTTTTATCATTTCAGATCATGACACTCAATCCAATTTTTATTTTTGGAGAGCTATTCAGCGAGAGTTGGGTACACAAGTGGAGCTCAGCATTGTATTTCACCCGCAAATGGATGGCCAGTCCGAGCGAACTATCCAGATCCTTGAGGATATGTTTAGGGCCTCTGTTATTGATTTCGGAGACCAGTGGGATCAGTTTCTACTATTGACAGAGTTTTCCTACAACAATTACTATTAGCCCAGCATTCAAATGGCGTTGTATGAGGCTTTATATGATAGGCAATATCGTTCTCCTGTTGGTTGGTTTGAGACCAGTGAGGCTAAGATGTTGGATACGTATTTAGTTCATAATACTTTAGAGAAGGTGAAGTCAATTCAAGTTCGCCTTCGAACAGCACAGAGCCGACGGAAGAGTTATGTGGGAAGGTCCGTGATGTAACTTATATGGAGGGCAGGAAGGTACTTTTGAAAATTTCGCCTATGAAGGGTGTGAAAAGATTTGGAAAGAAGCGCAAGTTGAGCCCAAGATTTATTGGTCCATTTGAGATCTTAGAGAGAGTTGGGGAGGTTGTTTATAGGCTTGCATTGCCTCCCAGCCTAAGTATGGGTTCATCCAGTATTTTATGTTTCTATACGTTGAAAGTATCATGAAGATAAGTCGCATGTTTTAGACTACAACACGGTACAACTTGATAAGGATTTGACTTATGAAGAAGAGCCGGTAGCTATTCTAGATCGGCAGGTTCAAAGGTTGAGATCTAAGGATTTTCTTCTGTGGAAGTGCTTTGGAGAGGTCAGTCGATTGAGGAGGCTACTTGGGAGTCCGAGTCCTATATGAGTAGTAGATGTCTCTATCTCGTTACCAATTCAGGTACATTTTTATGTTCATTCGAGGACGAATGTTTCTTTTAGAGGTGGAGAATGTAAAAACTCGTAGGTCATTTTGAGTTTTAGCTTCCTATTTCGTGATTTGAGACTTTATATAGCTTTATTTGATAATATATGACTTGTGTGCCTTTTTGGTTTTCGGAAAGTTTAAATGTGATTTTTCAAAGTAAGCTCGATTTTTGAACTTGAAAATGATTGGAGTTGACCACGGTCAATAGTTTTGGTGAACAACCTTGGATCAGTATTTTGACGATTCTAGTAGGTTCGTATAATAATTTTAGAATTATAGGCATGTTTGGTTAGGGTCTCGGGTGACCCGAGGCTGTTTCGACGCTTATTTTGAAAATTTGAGATGAACTTAACAACTTTAAAATCCTTGAGTTTAACATTCGATTCTTATTTTAGATGTTATTTTGATGTTTTGAGCTTGCGAGCGAGTTCGTATAATGCTGCCATACTTGTGTGGATGTTTAGAGTGGTCCCGGGGGGCTCGGTAAGGGGAGATGCCTTATATGAACACGAGCTTGGCTTAGCAAACGTGGTGGTCACTGACCACTGATCTTCGCGAACATGGGGATCCGTACGCGAACGTGAAGAAGAAAGTTCGCCATGTATAAATAGTGTTGAAAAACGAGATTCAGGTTCTTTTTACCATGTTTGGGTACTAGATCACAGATTGAGGAGATTTTCATCTCAACTTTATTGGTTAGTTATTTTTACCTAGTTTTGATTTATTTTCATGAATACTCATAGATTTTTTACCCTAAATTAAGTATCATCAAGAGTAAAAATTGGAGTTTTGGGAAAAAACATATGAGAACTAATTTTAGGGATTTGGACCTCGATTTGAGGTCCAATCATGTTATAAATTACATATTTGGACTTGGGGAGATTGAAGTAAATTAGAAATGGTCTTAATTTTGGATTTCGGCCATATGGGTACGAGTTAACTTTTTGTTGACTTTTTTAAATATGATAATGATGAAGTTTTTGTATATTAGAATAGTTTCTAAAGTTTGTTTTGATTTATTTGAGCAATATTTGACTAGATTCGGGTAATTTGGAGTCTTTCTCTAAAGGAAAAGCTGTGTTGGATTGTTGTTTTTATCCCGAAAAGAGATAAGTATCGTGGTTAACCTTGATTTGAGGGAATTAGGACGTGATTGGTCTATTTGTGCGTGATCTAGGTGTGAGGATGGTGTATATACAATATAACGAGTGTATATGCATTTTCATGGGTTTAAGCATGTAGGGTGTACTAGTTTATTTTATGCCTTTAATTATACCATGTCTTTACTTATTGTATGCTTTTACTGTGTGCTCTTAATTTATACATGCTATTACTTCATATATATGTCTTTACTTGTTACATGCCTTTATTTGTCACATGCTTCTACTTGTTTTATGCTTTTATTTATCGAATGTCTTTATATGTTACTTGCTCTTACATGTTATTAGATAGATACCTTTACCTGCTTCATGCCCTTACTTGCTTTATTGCCTTTACTTGTTTCTTGTCTTACTCTACTGTGCTCTATCGGATTGTGTGACCTTGATATTGTTCTCGTGTTTATGAGTTTTTGAAGTCTTTATTGACATATATATTGTGAGTCTAGTTCTTGAATATTGAATTGCCTAATACTCTTTGTTCATGCTCGTATTTTCTTAGTGAATTATGCTTTTTAGTCTCTTTTATGTTATGTTGTGAGCTTCGCCATACCTGGTTGTTTATTAGCATTTTTATATGAATTGGTATATTGGGATTGAGTTGTACGCTACAACAGTACTTATTATTAATATTGGGATCCGGTTGCACACTGCAATAATATTTAATATTAATTTTAGGATCAGATTACACGCTACAACAGTACTTGTTATTGATAGTGGGATTGGGTTGCATGCTGCAACGATGGTGATTATTGTTGGTGTTGATATTGGGATCAGGTTACACGCTGTAACGGATAGAAAATCTTGTAGTTATTCTTGGTTGTTGTTCTCCATTATGGTGTTGCATTATAAGGTTGTGTCGTGATGTTATTTCTGATTTTTTTATCTATTCGCTTATTTAATTTTATGACTTTACTCGTTTCTCTATATTTCCATTGCTTTTCTGCTTATTACTTGTACAAGTTTATAGTAAGTGTCTTGCCATAGTCTCGTCACTATCTCGTCGAGATTAGGCTCGATTCTTACTGAATATATAGGGTTGGTTGTTTTCATACTGCACTTCTGCATTTCTTGTGTGTCTCTCACTACTAGAAATCCGGAAAAAAACGACCAAAATTTGGTGACCAAAATTAGTCTGTCAAGAAAAGCGACCAAAGTTGGTTGCTAAATTGGATAAAATAATTAAATAATTATTCTAAATACATTAGCGACCAAGGTTGGTCGCTTTTTGGTCGATAATTTCGTCAAAATGTGGACCGAACTTGTCAGACTTGCTTGGTCAAAGAAATAATGAGATTAGCGAATAACGTTGGTCGCTAAAGTGGGACCCACATGTAAAATTTTAATAATTATAATATTATTTAAAAAATTATAAAATATAATTTAAAATTAGCGACCAAAGTTGGTCGCTCATTAAAGGATAAACAGATAGAGAATAACTTTGGTCGCTAATATGGGTCCCAGTTATAAAATTTTAATAATTATATTATTATTTAAAAAAACTATAAAATAAAAATAAATATAATTCAAACATTTAACAATTATATTATTATTTTAAATATTATATAAAATATAAATAAATCTGATTTAAATTTAGCGACCAACTTTGGTCGCTAAATTTAATTTATGGATAATTGGCGACCAACTTTGGTCGCTAAATATAATTTCTGGAAAAGTAGTGACCAAAGTTGGTCTCTTTTTAGGTCAACATTGGTCAAAATTAAAAATTACTTTTGTATTTACTATATAAATAATATAAATGTAAACCGTTAACACTTTTATAATACAAGGGATGAATACACTAAAATATACTCTAACATGTTATATATGCAGTTAAGTAGTACAACGAAGCGTGTGTGTGTGTATATATATAAGAACATGCAGCGCTCGGAACACAGGGCCGGATTCTTAACATGCTATATATGCAGTTAAGTAGTACAACGATGCATGTATATATATTAAAAACAAAACGTCTCGACTTATATCAATTAATATGTTATAATTGATTCATCGACTTATAACCTAGTGATGAATGAATGTAATTCATTAACTCTGTTACAATAAGTCGATGAATCAATTATAACATATTAATTGATAAAGTCGAGACGTTTTGTTTTTAATCAATACTACATAAATATATATATATATATATATATATACATATATATTCGTATATATAATACACTTAGTATATATATATATACTATACTATACTATGCACTAAGTATTAGTGCATTAGCTAATATTATATCGAATATAGCTTATATATATATATATATATATATATATATATATATATATATATATATATATATATCAAACCATGCGTTTTCACATTTAACGTCAAAGAATCTGTAACGAGGTTGCACGATTGAGAGCTGGACCTGCCAAGTCTCTAATGGGTTCGATTGAATCTACTGTGGCCTATGGTCCAGTATATTTTAATACTCAACCCAATTTACAACTATCTCTTTCTGATGCCTTTCCTTAATGAGGGGAGGATCCTACTTATAGAAGAAAGAAAAAACATAACGAATCTTTGTACAGTAAAATGGGTCCCTTATATGGGTCCCTTATACAGGGTATCTACTGTGTATACAGTGTATCTACTATGTATATAGTATATCTACTGTGTATACAGTGTATGTACTGTTGATGTGGGATTTTTAGTAATCCTATCCGATAATCATAGTCCTCTTTTTTCCAATTCTTTTATTTGTTGGAGGAAATCTTTTGCCTTATCTATGTCTTTGTCAGATAATATTACTTCTGTTTGCACAGGCTAGGAATCAGCTTTTGAGATATCATTGCCGCTTGTTTCACTTCGCATTGAAGTGTCAGATCTCTCATATTGATTTATCGACTGAAGCAAATTTCTTTTTACTTCTTCCAAATACTGATTTATCATTTCAGTTTTATCTCCTTCTTGCACTGATATCCTCCTGGCAATGTGTTTGACCGAGTTATCATCGATCATCTTCTTTTGAGGACTGGTTGAATATTCTTGGATTTTTTCTTTAATGGAATCCAAGAGTTCTTGCCCATATAGCATTTTGGTCTTGGGATCTATCTTCATTAATTTATCCCAAAAATTATTATAAAATGTCTTGTATAAGCAGGGGATTTGTTCTTCTGTAAATCCTAATTCTGGAATCCATTTATGGATCCATGGGATAGAGAACTCAATAAAGAAATATATCTGGTCAATCTTTTCCAAGTGGCATATATGATCTGCGTTATAAAGATTGTTTAAATCTGGGGAAATCTTGGCTCATTCTTTGTATAACTTAAGGAAAGGGTCCGGTAAGATCTTCACTTTCGGACCGTGGTATAACCACTAGTTTAAAAACTAATTAGGAATAGGTTCTGCAAATATCTTTGCACATACCTTTATGAACCAAGTATGTTTATGCCTTTCGTTATTGTAGTAAAGCACTTTATCAAAGGCTTGGATATAATCCCAGTATGTAAAGCTCATCAAGGATTTGTTAAGGCTTATCTACCGGCAAGCTCAACTAGCGCCTTTTGATTTTGAAATTCAGTACAAAAAAGAAATTGATAATTCCCTTCCGGATTTCTTATCCCGAGAATACTTAGATTGATTATGAATTTTTACACAACTTTTCTCGATGAAGAATTGTTAATCACTATTCTTAAAGTGGTTAAGTTAAATAGAGACTTACATGGTCTCATTATTGAAAAAATCATTGATAGTATGGCTAGTATGGTTGAAGATGAATTTTCTATTCATGATTATTCTGATGATATCAGGGATGATATGCAAGATTATTACTTCTCTGAATAAACTGTCTTGTTATATGTGCAGAATGGACCCCTCGTGGGCCACCAGAGGCAGAGGTAGATGAAAAGGAGGAAGATCTGCATTAGCTAATATTATATCGAATATATATATATATATATATATATATATATATATATATATATATATATATATATAGCTTATATATATATATATATATATATAGCTTAAATTGAATTAAAATCCTAAATTTATACTACATATGTACATAATTTTAAATTGAATTAAAAGTAATTTAATTTTTTTTAGAAATAGCGACCAACTTTGGTCGCTATTTTGGTCAAAAAGTCAAAACTTATTTTGCTACCAAAATAGCGACCAAAGTTGGTCGATATTTCTAATTCCAGTGTCAAAATCGGGTTTCCCCTCCCATTCTCTTATTTTCTTCAAACAATTTCCCCAAACTCTATCTTATCTCTCTCACACTCAAACCCCCTCCCCCCTCCGACTCCCAGCAGCAGCGGCGCCACCGACGGCAGCAGCTCCACCGCCGGCGACCTCCACTTCCCAGGTAGGTTTCCTCTCCTTCCTTTGTTTTTTTCGAAATACACTGATTTTGTTTAACTCCTCCTAGTTGATTTGTAAAAATTAATTGTTCTTAGCTAAATTAAATCTATGATAATTGTTAGTAGCTAAAATATTTAGTTTTACCTATTAATTTGGGGATAACATTAGCAATACCTAAATATTAGGGTTTTTGATTGGAAGCCTTCACTGTGTAATCCCGTATGTAATCCCGTATGTGTCACACCTCTTTTTTACACACCCGAAGGTAGCACAAGGGAGTTTTTTCAATTTAAGTGACATTATTCGAAATGAGATTATTATTTTTTAGAGTCGCCACTTGGAATAATTTATGGTGTCCCAAGTCACCGGTTTATTTTTAAATCCCAAATCGAAGAAATTTTTGACTTTATTTAAAAGTCTGCGAACCAGAAATTCTAGATAAGGAATTCTGTTAACCCGGGAGAAGGTATTAGGCATTCCCGGGTTCCGTGGTTCTAGCACGGTCGCTTAGCAATTTTTACTTGGCTTAAATTATTTAACTACTCATTTTTAGGACCTATGTGCATTTATCTCTTTACCACTTTTAAATCACTTGAATTATTCATAATTGAAGAATTGAGTTACGCGTACGTATACTCTTTCCTTTGGCGCGTCAAAATCATGTCACGCGAACGTGTCCACAATTAATAATGCTTTGTTTATTTTATTAAGGAAAGTTTGGTTGAAGTTGCGCGAACGCATCCCTCGAGTCTTTTAAGAGTTAAATTTGCAATTATATTACGCGAACGTATATATAATTGCAATACTAATCTAAATCGGGCGTAAAGCAATCTACGAAAAGGTCAAGGCATTTCTAAACTAATAAATTTATATGAGGGCCATAAATTAAAAGATTATATTTGTATATGGTACACCCCAATCTATTTTACTAAAAAGGTTTCATTTTATTTAGTTAACACCACTAATTTTGAGGCTTAAAACAAGAGATCGTTTAATTAGAAATGGGAAATCTGGGCCTAGTTAAATTAAGAAGAAAGGTTCACCTTTTAGATGGAGCTACATTTGGGGCCTAAGACATGGCCTATTAGAGAAAGAACTTGAGAGCTTTTGCCTTTTATTGAGAATTTAGACAAGTTTGTGACCACATTGGGCTAACTCAGGCAGGCCCAATTACTAAATTTCCTGATTGAGCCTGTCTACCCCTTTTGCATTTTTAGCCATGGTACACACTTAAATCAGTAACTACAAGAGAAACATTCTCTTTGAGCTAAAGAAATCCAGGCTCACAAACACCAAAATTGAATGTTAATCACAACACATACGATTTGCAAACAAATGTCACATTTATACCATGACCTATGAGGTAATTCATGGGTTTGTGTTTATAACACATGCCCAAACATCTAGGTCAGATTTGCTCGATGAGCCCAAGTGTTGGGCTTGTTTGCAAATACAACTCAGTTTACAATTACACACAACCCCAAGTATATTCATTGCAGAGGAAATTCGAAGAATTAAATTCTGTTGGGTCAACTCGTGAAGTCCAAATGCCTAAGCCCAAATGGCTCGGGCCAGACTTTATCGAGTAGGCCCAAGGTTTGGGCCTAATTTTGACCCAATACCAAACTTTGCACATATCTCAGAATGCATTTATTGTTCGAACAAAATAGCCCACTTTTGTAGGTTTACTGACAACTAATCTGGATTTTAAAAAAATTAACAGTCCATATTACAAATTTGTAAGTCCAAAATTATACAATGAAGTCTACACTGCTAAAGAATCCAGCACATTAAAAGTTGATAATCCGAAAAATTCTAAAGGAACAAGAATACAATAAAAATGAAGGCTTCTACTGATTCCAGGTTTCCCTTTGATTACTTCTTCGAATCCAATGTGCCAAATATGCAAGAACTCAACTACAGAGCTACTTTTTACAAAGCTACTTGCCCAGGCTCCCAACATGAGACTTCTTATGGCTAAATCAGCCTTGTTTCCTGAGTATCTCATGGATTTGACTATGGAAAAGGTCAGATTCACAAGATTACTTCAGTCATGCTACTTTGACAGACCTAAGTTAAAGCTGGAGAATGCAATAATAATAAAAGAAGATGATTTTTCATGAGTTTAACCATATTGAAGGTTAAACACATAAACCATTAAAGGACTTCAGCTCAAAATCCTAGCAGCCTCATCTTCTTTCCCAAAATATGTAAATCCTACCTCAAAAAACATTCAAAACCAATTGGTCCAACCAACTGGTGGCTAAACCAATAGGCTACAGCTTATGATCAGACAGCCAAAAGACAAATGAAAGCAGCATTTTGGAAAGAAAATGAATCAGATGAAGGAGAGAAAGAAAGCATTATGAACTGAACCTAAATACTGTCATAAGATACATCTATTGATGCTATTTTGACGCCACTTTTCTACATGCTGAAATGCACATGAAAAAGCTGATGAAGAGTAATAAACAACACATTAATTTCTACTGTTGACATATGCATCCATACACACATAGTCATGAATAACTTCAGATTGCACAAGTGGAGTCATTCTCATATCCAAAATATGGTTACATACCTAGAGATGATTAAAACAAGACCAAATAAAGGTCACTAGAACAGCTGATTCTTCCATAATAGTGAGCAACAACAGACAGCCAAACAAATAACCAAATCAGAAACCAACTTCAGCTTTCAAAAACCCAGAGATTTCAACTCAAGAAGACCAAGAGAAGTTTTTCTACTTCAAGTCACTTTCACCTTTTCAGAAAACCAAAGAAGAAAGTTTTTCTCAAAGTTTGAAACTTAGTCTTTTCAGCAGAAGAATGATTTTTTTGTGTCGTAAATCAGTGCTAAAAAAAATCTCTGTGTGTGAGTGAGTGATGTTCCCTTTTTATAGAGTGTACCAAAAGCATCACAAAAGGAATATTCTGACCTAATTTTTGAAATTTCAGAATAGTACAACATCTTTTGACAGTTGTATGTCCTTTTTCTTATCCAATATCAGCATTTTTGCTAAGGATAGGGACAACTGTCCTAAATACTAGAACTTTCTGATTTCAGCCTAAGTAAAAATCTAATTTTACCCTTTAAGTTACTGCTTATTTCAGTTTTACCTAGGTTCTTTTAATTCAAAACAAGTCCCTAAAGTTTATGTTGGTTTCCAAATCAAACCAAACAATTTGAAATAAAGCAAAGATGCATCATATGTCAATGGAACAGTAAAAATCACAAAGAACTGCTGTAACTTTAAAATTGAGTTTTTTTTCTAATTTAAGACTGTTTTTTTCTAATTAATTAGTAAATCATGAGGGGAACCTAGAATTTAAACTAATCAAACATAAAGATAAGCAGGTTAACCAATCAAAACACAAAAATCTAATCCGGAAATTATCAGCAGGAATCAGAACCAAGGAGACTAGTTTATTGGAACCCTATTTAGACTTAAACCATGAAATTCAGGCATAGAAACTTAACTGATTACTAATTAATCAAGAACTAGTAATTAGAAGATCATGCAACTAAGGACAGGGCAGCAAAATAAAGCAACAATCCAACAGGAAATCTAAAAGAGCCTAAACTTCACACAAATTCAACATGCTTTAATTAAGGGATGGCCGAAAATAAATTAAAAATTACAAGAGGTAAAGGAGAAGAAGCTTAATCATGCTGCTAAAGGAAAATCAAACATGCATAGAAGGGACAAAACAAAACAAAATTAAACAATCAAAAAAAGAGAAAGAAAAGGGGTTTACCCGATTGAAATTAACATTGGATAAAAAACGAAGCACTGCCCAAAACTCATGATATGTGATATGGACTTTCGACCAACATTAATCGACTGTTCTTAACAAGAACAGTCGATTAATGAAGGTTTTAAGTCCATTAGACCAGATACAATCCCCAAAAAGACGAAGAGGAAAATTAGGGTTCTTCCGGGGTCACGATATTTGAAATTCGTGGAACTCGGGGCTGATTCGAAAGGGGCTAATGGTGGATTGGGATTCAGATAGGGGTAAGCATCACAGTGTGTGAATTTGGGACGATTTGGAACGGTTCAAGTTTTGGGCCGTGATTTTGATCTAAGATTCGAACAAATCTAAAGGGATTAGAGGGTAACCAATTGGAGGTTGGGAATGAGGAGGTGAAGGGGAGTTCAGGGTGTAAATTTGGGATTGATTGAACCATCGGAACCGCTATGAGACGATTTCCAGTGGGTGGTTTGCGGCGGAGACGGTGAGGGTTTCATGGCGGCTAGGGTTTGGATGTTGAGAGAAGGGAGACAAAGTGAGAGAGGGGGGTCTGATGGGGGTAGGTCTCTTCGGACAGTTATATAGAGAAGTACAAAGTAGTTCCGAGCCGTTGGACGATGAAAATCCACCAGCTGTGATGAAATGAGGCAAAAACGGGGTCGTTTAGGGGTTTTATGGGGTGGACCGGTTTAAATCAATATTGGTCCTGGGTCTGGAGACGGGTTTGGGCTGATTCGAGCCAAATTCTGGGCTCTTTTTTTTGGGGGTCCAATTTCGAAAAAAAAATAAATCCCTTTTCTTTTATTTTCAAAATCTTTTCTTTCTTTCGTTTTTCTTTTTTTTTTAATTAAAAATCCTAAATTACCTAGAATATGAAAAAAAAATTAAACTAATTAATTAATTATAAAATTATAAAAGCTACTTAATCCTAAAGAGAAAAATCAATAAAAAAGATAAAAATGTAGAAATTGGTCCATTTTTGTGATTTTCATTTTTAATAAAGCAAATAATTAATTAATTAATCCTAAAAAATATAAAAATAAATCCTGAATGCAATGCATGATATTTTTATATTTTTCATAATTTAAATAAAACTTAAACATGTACAAAAATGCAAATAATTAAATAAAAATCCTACAAAAATCCCTAAAATAACAAATAATTAAAAGAAGAGACCTAATTATTGGAATTTTTGTAGGAGTAACCCATGTGGGGCAAAAATCACTTGATCACAGCTGCCCCTCTTTGCTCGGAGATACGAATGATTTTTGGGCAAAGATAAAATGAGCAATTATGAGGTATTTTTGCCCGTTTGAAACTCCATGAGAAGCACTTTTTGAAAAGCGTCTGACCGAACCTTGCTTCAAAGGTTGCCTACATATTCTTGGCTATAAAGGAATCAGGTCAGTGTAGTTCTGGAAGTTTTGGTAGCTGGGATTACCGAGAAAGCTGGGATTCCACTACTGTTGCTGCTGTTTCTGCTTGCTGAGCTCCTTATTACACCAAAATTGAAAGTAAAAAGCTAAGCTACCTAAGCCTATCAACTACGAGTTACAAGATTCCTATCTATAAATCTCTTGAGGCCTGATCTTGAGTCTTAATTGGTTCTTGTTGTGGACTCCGATCTGAATCTTGATGCTCGTCAGCTGTTGGTGTTGGTTCTTTCTTCAGGTTTGGGTCAAGGCGGGACATGCGAAGCTTGTGACTTCAATCATATCTTGGGCAGTCCGCATCTTTCTCCGCTTTAACCTTTTGAATCCACTTCTTTTGTTCTTTTCCTTCTTTTCTTTATTCTGGATTGAGACTCATTCTTTTGGTTATCTTGAATCCTGTGCCTCGAGGTCAAACCTGCTCAGACACCAAAACAAACAAACGAACGAAATTTTTTGCCCCAGTTTTCACTAGGAAAATTTCGTGAGTTATTTGTAACAAAAATCTAACCCCCCCTTATTTTTAAAGCGATAAAATAAGGATCGTGTGTCTTTAGGAGGAAGATTAGGTAATGGAGCCCTATGTCTAAAATTCTCAATTAGGGAATGAAGGCCCTATGTTGGCAAAAAAGGCGACTAGGGAATGGAGGCCCTATGTCTAAAATCTCAACTCAGGGATTGGAACCCTAATGTTGGCAAAGAAAAGGCGACTAGGGAATGGAGGCCCTATGTCTAAAAATCTCAACTTAGGGATTGGAGCCCTAATGTTGGTAAAAAGGCGACTAGGGAATGGAGGCCCTATATCTAAAAATCTCAACTTAGGGATTGGAGCCCTAATGTTGGTAAAAAAGGCAACTAGGGAATGGAGGCCCTATGTCTAAATCTCAACTCAGGGATTGGAGCCCTAATGTTGGCAAAAAGGAGACTAGGGAATGGAGGCTCTATGTCTAAAATCTCAACTTAGGGATTGGAGCCCTAATGTTGGCAAGAAAGACGACTAGGGAATGGAGGCCCTATGTCTAAAATCTCAACTCAGGGATTGGAGCTCTAATGTTGGTAAAAAAGGCGATTAGGAAATGGAGGCCCTATGTCTAAAAATCTCAACTTAGGGATTGGAGCCCTAATGTTGGTAAAAAAGGTGACTAGGGATGGAGGCCCTATGTCTAAATCTCAACTCAGGGATTGGAGCCCTAATGTTGGCAAAAAGGCGACTAGGGAATGGAGGCCCTATGTCTAAAATCTCAACTCAGGGATTGGAGCCCTAATGTTGGCAAAAAAGACGACTAGGGAATGGCGGCTCTATGTCTAAAATCTCAACTCAGGGATTGGAGCCCTAATGTTGGCAAAAGGCGACTAGGGAATGGAGGCTCTATGTCTAAAATCTCAACTCAGGGATTGGAGCCCTAATGTTGGTAAAAATGGTGACTAGGGAATGAAGGCCTTATGTCTAAAAATCTCAACTTAGGGATTGGAGCCCTAATGTTGGTAAAAAAAGGCGACTAGGGAATGGAGGCCCTATGTCTAAATCTCAACTTAGGGATTGGAGCCCTAATGTTGGCAAAAAGGCGACTAGGGAATGAAGGCCCTATGTCTAAAATCTCAACTCAGGGATTGGAGCCCTAATGTTGGCAAAATGGCGACTAGGGAATGGAGTCCCTATGTCTAAAATCTCAATTCAGGGATTGGAGCTCTAATGTTGGTAAAAGGCGACTAGGGAATGGAGGCCCTATGTCTAAAAAAATCTCAGGGATTGGAGCCCTAATGTTGGTAAGAGCGTAAAAGATTGAGGTTGGGAGTCCCAAGCTAACACACATTTTTTTCAATTTAAATTTTTCAATAAAACGCGAGAAAGAAACTTGGAGTGAACTTCCCTTATTTGGAGTGGTTGTTGCAGCAAACTATTTCTAGCTCTTGCACATCTTTTCCCTTTCGGTTGCACCTGCTTCTTGCACAGTTGCTTTGGGTTGCACCTGTTTCAACTTTTCAAATAAAGAACAATTGTTAGTTTGAAACGGTGATTGGTTTTGTGGCCTTCATCATTTTTGATCACTTGATCTTGGCTCAACTCTTTTGGTTGGAACCTCTGCTGCTTGCTGTCTTTTCAGAAAGTTGATCTCTATCCTAAAACCGATGAGCTCAACTTTTCAAATTTTCTTATGACTGCTTAATTGCATAGGCTTTGGCCCTTTCACTTTATTCTGCCTCTAGGGGCTTGGATTTCTTTTCATTTTCGATAAACTCAGATTTCGGAGCATCAGTCATCATGGCCAGCCGGGATCGACTTGATGCACCCGCTGAGGCTGGGTACTTTTATTTGGACTTGGTTTTTATTAAGCAGGACCCTGTAAAACCAATCTTGCCACCTTTTCCTTTGCATTAGCTTCGGGACAAAGTTAGACCGAAAGGGATTCAAGGAAAAGTAAACAAAGGACAAGAAAATGAATTTAAAGGAGAAATGTCCCTTTCGGGGAGGAAGGACGGACTTATCTAGGGTGCATGCAAACTTCAAATAGACATGACATGCTTCTTGGACTTAGACAACCGATCTGCACAACTATCCCAACTTCTCACAAACCCATTGCGACCCGTGTTTCAAAACCGAGAAAACTTGCCAGGACTCTTTCAATACCAATGGTGGTGAGGGGTTTCTTCTCTTCGATCAACAACTCCCTTTGTGGGTTTTCGCCAATTGACCTATCTCATTTCTCTTCTCACCATCGCTCTATAGTGCTCTTTACGAGTTTTCACTAATAAGACTCTCTCGTTTTCAATTTCTCTGCTCACCTTCGACTTATGATGCCCGTGGGTTTTCACCAATAAGACTCTCTCATTTTATTTCTCTTATCTTGATTACACTGGATCCAAATGGCCGCGTTCTCCAATTTTGAAAAACCTTTTGTCGATTGATCGGAAGGACTTAAACCAAGTTTGGGTAAAAAGAACTTGGATTGAATTACAACTTTGGAACTGTTCGGGCGGGATCATCGCCAAATCATTATAACATCTGCCCCAGTTTCACTTTTGGGGGAAATTGGATTTTTGTTTTGGTGTGACTGAACCCCAGAGGGAGGCTGCCTACGTATCCTTTCGGAATCAAGTCGAACGTAGTTCAGGAAAATACTTTGCTTTTGTTGTTGTTTTTTTTTTTTCGAGTTCCAAAGAGGGTAATGAAAGAAAAGTAACCGGCTCAAAGGGTTAGCAAAAGGATTTGGAGTGTTTGGGGTAGCGAGAATGAAAGCCTTCATCATCCCAATCGGATAGTGCTATTGCTGCAGAAGGACTAGACATAGTACCTTTTGACCGCGTCTGTGTTCACAGCTGCCTCGGGATCATTTCCTTCGATATCTCCCAAGTACAATGCTCCTCTGGGAAATATCTTTCTGATGATGTATGGCCTTTCCAATTGGGAGAAAATTTCCTTTTTGCTTCCTGATGATGGGGAAGAATACGCCTTAGAACGAGTTGCCCCACTTCAAAATTTCTAGGCCGCACTTTCTTGTTGTAAGTACGGGCCATTTTTTGTTGGTACAACTGCACGTGGCAGACTACGGCTATTCGTTTCTCATCAATCAGGGTTAACTGCTCCAGGCGGGCTTTGACCTACTCATTGTCTTCAATTTTAGCTTCCACAATGATTCGGAGAGAAGGGATTTCAACTTCTGCGGGTATTACGGCTTCGGTGCCATAAACCAAAAGGTACGAGGTTGCTCCGACCGACGTGCGCACAGTAGTGCGATACCCCAACAATGCAAAAGGCAACTTTTCATGCCACTACCTGGAACTTTGAATCATCTTTCTCAAAATCTTTTTGATGTTCTTATTTACTGCTTCAACGGCACCGTTGGCTTTGGGATGGTAAGGAGTAAAGTTCCGATGTGTTATCTTGAATTGCTCACATATCTCCCCCATCAAACGACTATTCAAGTTTGCAGCATTATCTGTGATAATAGTTGCAGGGATACCGAAACGGCAAATAATATTGGAGTGCACGAAATCTACCATAGTTTTCTTGGTGACAGACTTGAGAGTGATTGCTTCAACCCATTTCGTGAAATAGTCGATGGCGACCAATATGAATCTGTGCCTATTTGAGGCTTTTGGCTCGATCGGCCCAATGACATCCATGCCCCAAGCCACAAATGGCCAAGGTGCTGACATGGGATGCAGTTCTGTGGGTGGTTCATGAATCAAATCCCCGTGCACCTAACACTGATGACATTTCCGAACAAAACTGAAGCAGTCTTTTTCCATGGTCATCCAATAATAACCCGCTCGAAGGATTTTCTTTGCCAAAACATACCCATTCATGTGGGGTCCGCACACTCCCGCGTGCACTTCGTACATGATTCTTCCGGCCTCTTCTGCATCAACACATCTTAACAAATTGAGGTCTGGAGTTCTTTTGTATAGGACATCACCACTCAAAAAGAAACCACTTGTGTGTCGTCTGATGGTTCTCTTTTGATTCCCACTGGCTTGCTCGGGGTATTCTTGTGTTTTCAAAAATCTTTTGATGTCATGGTACTATGGCTGAATATTTGGTTCTGACTCAACCGTATTGCAGTAACCGTGCCTTTCCCGGATTTGGATTTCCAAAGGATCAATGTGAGTATTGCCTGGGTATGGCAGCATCGAGGCCAAAGTAGCAAGTGCATCAGCTAATTCATTATGACAGCGAGGGATGTACCTGAATTCTATTAACTTGAATCGCTTGCCAAGATCTTCTATATGTTGCCTATAAGGAATAAGCTTGACATCTCGGGTCTTGAACTTGTCGGATAATTAAATCTGAGTCTCCCATGATTAACAATTCTTCGACATCTCGGTCGATTGCCATGTTCATACCCATCATGCAAGCTTCACACTCGGCGGTATTGTTTGTGCAGAAAAATCGAAGTCGGGCTGTGGCTGGATAATGCTGGCCAGTGGGTGAGATCAAGATTGCCCCAATTCCAACACCTTTTGCGTTCACCGCCCCATCAAAGAACATTTTCCAAGCATGGGTGTCTTCAGATATTGCCTCAACTGAATTTATCTCTTCATCTGGAAAGTAAGTACTCAAAGGTTGGTATTCATCATCAACCGGGTTCTCAGCCAAATGATCTGCTAATACCTGGGCTTTTATTGTCGTGCGAGTGACATAGACTATGTCAAACTCTGTGAGCAGGATCTGCCACTTTGCTAATCTCCCAGTGGCCATTGGTTTCTAGAATATGTATTTTAAATGATCCAACCTAGTTATGAGGTAAGTGGTGTATGCTTGCAAATAATGCCTCAGTTTCTGAGCGACCCATGTCAAAGCGCAACAAGTTTTTTCCAATAAAGTGTACTTGGCTTCATAACCGGTAAACTTCTTGCTCAGATAGTAAATGGCCTGCTCTTTCTTTCCGGTCGCATCATGTTGCCCGAGGACACAACCGAAAGAATTTTCCAAGACTGTCAAATACAAGAAAAGAGGCCTCCCTCGCTCAGGTGGGACCAATACTGGCAGATTCGACAGATATTCTTTGATTTTATCAAAAGCCTCTTGGCACTCGTTTGTCCATTTGATTGTCGCATCTTTCTTCAGCAATTTGAATATGGGTTCACACGTGGATGTTGACTGAGCAATGAATAATCTTCCCAACAAACTCATAACATCTTTCTTGGTTCTTGGAGGAGGCAACTCTTGAATAGACTTTATCTTTGTTGGGTCCAACTCGATTCCCCTCCGACTGACTATGAATCCCAAAAGTTTGTCGGATGGTACCCCAAATACACATTTGACTGGGTTCAGCTTCAAATCATATTTGCGCAACCACTCAAAGAAATTTCTCAAGTCCCAAACATGGTCGTCCTGGGTTTTGGATTTGATGATTACATCGTCCACGTATACCTCTATCTCTTGGTGCATCATATCATGAAAAATGGCAGTCATGGCTCTCATGTAGGTTACCCCGGCGTTCTTCAGACCAAATGGCATGACTCTGTAATAGTATGTACCCCAAGGTGTGGTAAAAGCTGTCTTTTCTGCATCTTCTTCATCTATCAATACCTAGTGATATCCTGCGTAACAATCGACGAAGGACTGTATCTCATGTTTGGCGCAGTTATCAACAAGGATGTGGATGTTCGGCAAAGGGAAGTTATCTTTGGGACTTGCCTTGTTTAAATCTCTGTAATCCACACACACTCGAATTTTTCCGTCCTTCTTTTGCACTGGAACTACATTGGCTAACCATATGGTGTATCGAACCACTCAGATTACCCCCGCTTTCAACTGTTTTGTGACCTCTTCTTTAATCTTGTCACTGATATCGGTTTTAAACTTTCTTTGCTTTTTCTGGACAGGGGGACAATGGGGGTGAGTTGGCAACTTATGAACCACCAAATTAACACTTAGTCCTGGCATGTCATCGTATGACCAAGCACTGACAAAGGTCGGGTCAATGCGTCCCAGGTTTTCTCGTCTGTGTGAATGCTTATCTTGGTTTCCCTGACTTTTTCAGAACTACCCAAATTAACCGGCTCAGCATCATTCAAGTTTGGCTTAGGTTTATTCTCAAACTGTTCCAATTCCCGATTTATTTCCCTAAAAGCCTCTTCTTCATCATATTCTGGTTCTTGGTTCATTATTTCATGGTTAGACAGCGTGTTTGGATCTGGGCATGAAGTCCGCAAGCATGTCATATTTTTTAAAACCGCACTATTAGAACTGATAGAAGAAATAAAGAGAAAAATAACCAAATCAGAAAGAATAAAGAGAAATGGACGATGAAATACGAATTTTATTTTCATTGAATTTGAAAGATATCAGGGTTACATTGGAAATTAAAAGACAGGAAACTAAAGAAAACATCCGAGTTACACCCTGGAATAACTCGTGATGCAAAAAAAGTGGCAGGACAGGTCTACCGGGACTCTCGCCTGATTGGGAATGGGGTAGCCTTCCAATTCTGCAGTTTGGCATTAGGTCCCATATACAGCACCACAGCGGTGCTTGTGCCTTCCCCAGGTTGAACCATGTGGGCTTCATACATTATCTTCCTCATGGCCCTACAGATTTCTTTGATTCCTTCGGCCGTAAAGGACTTATGTTCCTCTTCTTCATTGTACTTTGGCTTGACAAATGTTCTGTACAGATGCGGCACTAGCTGAGGTAAGACCCAACCATTATTCTTTCTATCATTTGCCCATCTTACATCAGCTGGAGTAGGTCGGAAGCCTACCCCAAAGAACTTTTCACTGGCAGTCAGGGTGATAGGTTCAGCTATTCCTTGCAACGATTTCCCAAGTCCTTTCCCAAGTTTGTAGTCATGCCTGATCATTTCGTTGGCCACCATGATTGATGCATTAGAAAGGAAGGGTTGAGGACAAGGTTTTCCTTCTTCGCACTGATCAGCGACCACGATTTCAAAGGCATGATAGACTATCTGCTCACTTCCTTCTCTTGCTTCAAGATATGGAACTGACGAGTCCCGATAAATCGATTGCTCATCTTCCATGTGAACCACAATCTCCTGATCCTCATGTTCGAACTTCACCATATGGTGGAGAGTGGAAGGCACATCCCCACTGTGTGAATCCACAGCCTTCCCAAGAGAAAATTGTATGACGTGTCCATGTCCAGAACCTGAAAGGTTACTTCAAAGTCTACTGGGCCGATGGTCAAAATCATATCAATCTCTCCAATTGTGTCCTTTTTGATACCATCGAAGGCACGTACACAGACGTTGTTGGGACGGATTCTCTCGGTACCAATTTCCATACGCTGCAAAGTTGAGAGTGGGAAAATGTCTACCCCAGAGCCTCCGTCCAACATAATCCTTTTCACGTAGTACCCTTCGCATTTGACTATCAGGTGCATGGCTTTGTTATGTGCGGCCCCTTCTGGGGGCAAGTCATTTTTGCTGAAGGAGATCTGGTTAATTGCGAAAAATCTTTCGGCCATTCTCTCCAACTGCTCTACAGAAGTCTTAACAAGCACATATGCTTCATTAAGGGTCTTGATCAATACTTTTTGATGTTCGGTGGAATTCATCAACAGAGATAACAAGGAGACTTGTGCAAGAAATTTTCGGAGCTGGTCGATCACCATTTTCATCTTCTGAAAGAAGGCCTCCGCTTCTTCGGCACTTACGGCCTTCTTAGATGGGAAGCGCTTTCTAGTAGCATTGTTCACCTCTTCCAAATTGAAATACTTTTCTGCCGGGTTATTTTCTTGAACTTCTCCCGAGATTTCTTTGCCTTTGTAAGTCACCACTAATTGTAGTTCTAGGGCACAACGATAGGATCCGTCATGGGCTTTTGTGATGCGCGGCCAATAACCACGGGCTCTCTCAGCCTTGGTAGATTAATTGGCCCGCGCATCACATAAACTTCCTTGGGCACATACATTTGGGTTGTCTTATTCAGCTCGAATCTCCTGGGAGGACTCAAAGTCATCTGCTTTTCTTCGCGGCCTCGAGGGACATAGAGAACGACATCTTTGGGAGGCATTGCCCCAGTTTCAACTTCAATTTTCTTCTCTAACTTTGAAGGGGTGGTTTTGTCCTTTTTCTCCCCTTTTTCTTGCTTCGGGGAAGCTTTTAATTTCTTTTCTACATCGGCAATGGCAATGATGGCCTTCAACGCTGGGTCAAATTCCTTATCCTTACAAATCATTTCGATTACCGGTACATTGTTGTGGGCCGGTAGTGGGTTGTTAATCACATTGGGAATATCTTCATCCCTTAGCACTATTTTTCTTTGTTCTATCAAGTTCTCCACGGCTCTCTTCAGAGTCCATCAATCATCTGTGTCGTGCTCTTCTGCCCATGAGTGATAGGCACATCGGGTATCGGATCTGTAGGCAGGTGAGGCTAGGTTTTTCTTGGTTTGAGGAACAGGCTGTAGCAGACCCATTTGAACAAGCTTTGGTAACAAGCTGGAGTAGGGTTCTCCAATGGGTGTAAAATTTAGCCTCTTGGGTGCTTCGCGAGGGTGGAAATTGCTTTGTGGAGGCCGGGGGCTGTAGTGGTTTTGGTAAGGAGGCTTGTTTCTAGAAAATGGAGCTTGGTTCCGGTTGGCTTGTTGTTGAGGCCGGACATAAGGTTGAGCATTCATGACCGGGTATGGCTGAGGAGCATAGGCTACGTCTTGGTGGGGGTAGTAGTGTTGCGGAGTCCTTTCTGAGAAAAAGGATCTGGGAGTATGATGTTTTCTTGCACCCGACGCTACCATGGATGTTTCTTCCTTTTTCTTGCCCTTTGCTACTCCTCCAGACCCACCCTGAATGGCTTGGGAGGTAGCTCTGATAGAGGATTGGCTTAGAATTCTACCCGTTTTCAAACCATTTTTAATCATTTCGCCAATTTTGATGGCTTCAGCGAACGGCTTACCCATTGCGGACATCATATTTTGGATGTAGTCAGCTTCCTGGGCTTGGAGGAAAACTGTGACCATTTCAATCTCGTCCATCGGAGGCTTTACCCTGGAGGCCTGTTCACGCCATTTAACTGCGTACTCTCAGAAACTTTCCGAGGATTTATTCTTTAAGTTTGTCAATGAGTTCCTATCTGGAGCAATGTCAATGTTGTGCTGGAACTGCCTGACAAAATCCCTAGCAAAGTCATCCCAGATGTGCCAGCGGGATATATCTTGGTCCATGTACCACTCAGATGCGATGCCGACCAGACTTTCTCCGAAATAGGCCATGAGGAGTTCTTCCTTCCCACCGGCTCCTCGCAGCAGGTTGCAATATCTCTTGAAATGAGCAATAGGATCACCGTGTCCATCATACTTCTTAAATTTTGGGGTTTTGAATCCCAATGACAGATGCACATGAGGGAACATACATAAGTCGACATATGATACACTTTTCTGTCCACTCAAGCCTTGTATGCTTTTGAGGCTCTGTTCCATACTCCTCATCTTCTTCGCAATCTCTTCTTGCTCAAGAGTTTTGGTGATCTTTTCTTGCCCCACAGTAAACTCATATTGGGGTGGTTGAGAGTAAGTATAGGCGAGAAACTGTGTAGGTTCCAGTGGGAAAGATGGTGTTTGGAAGGTGAAGGATGATGGGTCAAAGCTGGGCCTGGGCAGTGTAGCAGTTGAGCATGGCAGAGCAGTGAAAATATTTGAAGCCGCTCCTGAAGCTAACACCTGGGGGCGAACCTCAGAAGATGTTCCAACAAAGTGGGCCGAGATGGTAGGATATCCGAGTGGGGTATTGGGGTGACTGATCGGGATATTGGAGGTTCCACCTACCCTAGGAAAAAGCTCGAGAAATCTAGGGATTACACTTGGTGGCTCTCTTCCGTTTGACCAGGCATCCCACATTTCCATCATGCAGAGACGCAGTAACCTGTTTTCCTCGGCAACCGCTGATTCCGAAGTCAGGATGCCTGAGATCGAACTCTCATCTGTGATATGAACTGTTGGCAAAGTGATTTCTGAAGACATTTCAACGCTACCCTTCGACCTCGTGAAGTATGGATGCGAAGCCAAACTACCACAATACCAACCACCTAACTATAGAACCTAGACTTGACAATAGACAGGCAACTGGTTAGTTTGAAATAAATAACACATAGGAAATCGCACGTTGGGGTGTGATGCACCTATATAGTTAAACGTGTTTCTACATGTTTTGCAACGGTTGCATGTTTCATCCCAGTTTTGCTTACTTTCCCCAATTTTTCCTTCTTGCCTCATCGGTTATTCCTTATTTTCCTCTCTTCTCTTTCCTTTCTCTTCCTTTTTCTGTTTTTGGTTTTTCTTTGAATCTCTTTTCTTTCTTTTTGGTTTTTCTTATGGTTTTTTCCCTCTTTTATTTAAATTGTTTACAAAAATCATGACCGGATCCGATGAGAATTGCCTACGTATCACGACGCCGCGCGAATCAGATCATAACGTAGTTCAAGAAGTAAATGCGAAAAATAAAAGGACAATTTTTGTGGGTTTTTTTTTTCTGCTTTTCAAATTTCATTAATACAAAAAGACTCGAAACATACCTTTTCTAGGAATTTAAAACTCTGGACATGCCTTTTTTAGGAATTGAAAACAGACTCGAAATATGAAAATACAGACTCGGAAAAAGGAAGAAAATACAATCAAGAAAACATCAGTGCCTCAACCCCTGCCCTAGGAACACCAACCGGTCTTGCAGGGGGCTTACTTGCCATGTCATCTTAGAGCCGATAGAGTTCTTCCATTATCTGACGGACGAAGATCATTACAGTGGCGAAAAACATGGATCTTGTCATGTCCTCACACGCACTGTATTTCATGGTGATGTAGTCAACAATCCTTCGAACCCTCTCTCTTATGATGCCCTTTTCTTACAACAAACGGCCAATCTGACGGGATCTAGCCTCTAAGACCTGGGTGGCAGCATGATTTTGCTCTTGCAAGTGCTGTAAGTCCTCTTCCAACCGTGCCATCAAGGCGTAACAATGTTCTCTCTCGGCCTTAAAATTCTTGGCTTGTTTAATCATTTCACCTTCGAGGTTGCCAATCGCCTTTTCCCAACCTGTGACCCCTCTTTCATATCTTTCTTTCATCTGTTGAATGAAAACTGCACGCCCTTCGGCATTTTTAGCCAACCTTGTTTGTGCTTTTGCTAGTTCAGACTCAGCTTTCTGCAGGTCATCTTCATAGTCACGCACCTTTTGAGTAAGGTTATAGATGAGCCTTTCATCTTTTCTGCTTCGGCCCGGATTCTCAGCTGCTATTTTCAACTGTCAAACCTGGGTCCTAAGAGCTTCATTTTCTCGAACCAATCTTCTCCTCTCACCCTCGGTCTCTTGTGCCTGTAAATCATTATTGAAGGTGACATTTCTCAACTCTTCTCGCAGATCATGGATGGTGGGCTGATATTCTTTTTCCTTTTCCCCCCAGGCTAACCTTTCCTGAATTTTGTCGTCAAAAGCTTGAACATGGGGCCTTTTGGCGGGCCTCACAGGTTCGGGCTCAGGCTCCGGCTCACTGTACACATAAAAACTCTTTTCAAACCAAGTAGCATAATTGGGATCAACTTCGCCCTTAGCTGGGTCTAGCACCTGGGTATTACTTTTTAGATACCGAAAACAATTCCAGTTTCTTTGAACTAAAGCCTTGGGTATCGTTGCTTTTGGGTGTAGTTCAATGACTTGAGTGCTTAGGTCTGCCTCTTCGGGTATCACCTGATATCTTTCCAGTTGTCTCAGAACTCTTTGTGGTGCATATGGTTGTATATTTCTCGCTCCCATCATCATCAAGTAGCCCTTTAAAGAGGTCATGTAGATGATTTCTGTAACTGGGAGCCATCCTATGGTCTATTCAATTTGATTTGCTCTCAATTTTCTCAAATAGGAAACCCATGCTTCAAACCCTTCCAGTGGTTTGTAATCTTCCACCTTTTCCTCATACTTTTTGATGAAATTATTCTCGACTGAAGCATATCTCATTAACTTAGGATGATGACGAAGGTGTTCAATCATCCACATCTGAAGAAGAATATTACAGCCTTCGAAAAATTGACCCCCAGATTTGCACAATGTTAATGCCCGGTAAATGTCCGCCAGCACTAATAGGACAAGTGTGTATTTTTTTTGTCGACGAGGACCTGTGCGATTCTGGCCATACGAACGTCTATTGTACCCTCAGAATTTGGAAATACCATGATCCCCAGAAATGCCACGATGAAACCAAACCGTCGATAAATTTTCCATATGCTCTTGTCATGTTTGTTACTCAACCCCTTCTCATGTGTTTCAAACTCGGCCGAGTGTCCAAACCTGAAATACAAGAAGTAGAATGCACAACTCCCTTTGCTCGTGCGGTCCTTGCTCATTTGTTTGCTAATTTTTAAAAGATCGAAGAATTTGTGCACCGAGGGAGCCCTGGGGAATATGAGTTGCTGCTTTCTTAACTCTTGGCCGAAATAAATATACCCAGTTATTTCTTCCAGAGTGGGTGTGAGCTCAAAATCCGAGAAACGGAACACATTGTGAACGGGATCCCAAAAGGTCACCAAAGCCTTAATTAAATCCTCCTGTGGTTTGATGTGCATGATATCTACCAGGGAACCCAAATGCTCTTTTACCCAAAGTTGGTCATCTTCATCTAAATCACCCCACCACTTACTTAGCTGCATCCGAGCCCTTTCTATGACAGATTGCGATGATTCCTGGACGGTATTCATTTGTACCTGTGGAGGGTTGAGTTTAGGGTTGACTCTTGTGGACTCTTTTTTCCAAACAAGTTTTCTAAAAAAAATCAACGGACAAGGACCCCTTTTATTGCTATGTTAGCAAAATGGTCGTTTTGCAAACGTGGCCTCTTCACAATTCCAAATGAATTTTGAGGCCCGGGGATAAGTATTTTAAAAGAAAAAGACACCTTTTAAACAAACTTTCATGTCTTCCCGAAAATAGCCTTTTGACAATTGGAATGTAATCTAAGGCTATTCCAGTAAGAAACGACTTAAAATACAACCGAAGTTGGGTCAGCTTATTATTTTGACCAAAGCCCTGAAACACCCTTTATTTTGTTATTTGTAAAAAATTGAGGCCGAACCTTATGTGGGTTGCCTATGTATTCCACATCCGGTGAGAATCAGACCTGCGTAGTTTGGTCAATTTTGACATAAAAACATGATATTTGACTCACTCTTTTGAAATACACTTTCTTCTTCTTCTTCTTTTTCTTTTTTCTTTTTTTTTTCAAAAATTTAGCAGAGTTTCGGGATATTTTCAAATACCGGGATTTTTAGAAACCGAGTAAATTCTCTATCCTACCTCACTCTTGGTTTTTCTCTTTACTAACCGGTTAACATGCAAGCCGAAATAAATATTCACATAGTACGTAGGATGCATCAAGATGGTCTTTATTTTGGGTACACCTATCCTAGACGGACCCAACCCCTGTGTTGAGTCCCCAAGGTCAAATGCACGTGATGCAAATAATCGTTCCTACTAGGGATCCGACATGAGGTTGCGTTATTATAAGTTTAAAACCTGGGGTTTGTGGTCTAGACTTGGGTTACCCGAGCGGACAACTGGGGCCGAAGATGGGGCAACGTACCGGGAGCACTAAAGTCTACCCGGCCTTATTTCTGGCCCAGCCTTGATCTATTTGGTATAATTTCTACAGAAAAAACGGGTCACGCGAACGTGTGTACCATTTTCAGAAGACTCAGATGGGTGGCGTAAGAAGGCATTTAAATACAGTTCAAGTAATATCAAAGCGGTAAATGGAAATTAGCACATTAAGTCCACAAAATATAGTAATATCAACAATAAAGCCAAATAAAAATCACATTAACAAGCTCGAATTCTGGAACCCTGAACCAGAGATTCTGGGTTCGATCCCCAGCAGAGTCACCAAAGCTGTCACACCTTTTTTTTACACACTCGAAGGTAGTACAAAGGGGTTTTTCCAATTTAAGTGACATTATTCGAAATGAGATTATTTTATTTATTTTTTTAGAGTCGCCACTTGGAATAATTTATGGTGTCCAAAGTCACCGGTTTATTTTTAAATCTCAAATCGAGGAAATTTTTGACTTTATTTAAAAGTCTACGAACCAGAAATTCTAGATAAGGAATTCTGTTAACCCGGGAGAAGGTATTAGGCATTCCCGGGTTCCGTGGTTCTAGCACGGTCACTTAGAAATTTATACTTGGCTTAATTATTTAACTACTCATTTTTAGGACCTATGTGCATTTATCTCTTTACCACTTTTAAATCACTTGAATTATTCATAATTGTATAATTGAGTTACGCGTACGTATACTCTTTCCTTTGGCGCGTCAAAATCATGTCACGCGAACGTGTCCACAATTAATAACGCTTTGTTTATTTTATTAAGGAGAGTTTGGTTGAAATTGCGCGAACGCATCCCTCGAGTCTTTTAAGAGTTAAATTTGTAATTATATTATGCGAACGTATATATAATTGCAATACTAATCTAAATCGGGCCTAAAGCAATCTACGAAAAGGTCAAGGCATTTCCAAACTAATAAATTTATATGAGGGCCATAAATTAAAAGATTATATTCGTATATGGTACACCCCAATCTATTTTACTGAAGGGGTTTTATTTTATTTAGTTAACACCACTAATTTTGAGGCTTAAAACAAGAGATCGTTTAATTAGAAATGGGAAATCTGGGCCTAGTTAAATTAAGAAGAAAGGTTCACCTTTTAGATGGAGCTACATTTGGGGCCTAAGACTTGGCCTATTAGAGAAAGAACTTGAGAGCTTTTGCCTTTTATTGAGAATTTAGACAAGTTTGTGCCCACATTGGGCTAACTCAGGCAGGCCCAATTACTAAATTTTCTGATTGAGCCTGTCTACCCCTTTTGCATTTTTAGCCATGGTACATACATAAATCAGTAACTACAAGAGAAACATTCTCTTTGAGCTAAAGAAATCCAGATTCACAAACACCAAAATTGAATGTTAATCACAACAAATACGATTTGCAAACAAATGTAACATTTATGCCATGACCTATGAGGTAAATCCTGGGTTTGTGTTTATAACCCAGGCCCAAACACCTAGGGCAGATTTGCTCGATGAGCCCAAGTCTTGGGCTTGTTTGCAAATATAACTCAGTTTACAATTACACACAACCCCAAGTATATTCATTGCAGAGGAAATTCGAAGAATTAAATTCTGTTGGGTCAACTCGTGAAGTCCAAATGCCTAAGCCCAAATGGCTCGGGCCAGACTTGTATCGAGTAGGCCCAAGGTTTGGGCCTAATTTTGACCCAATACCAAACTTTGCACATATCTCTGAATGTATTTATTGTTCGAACAAAATAGCCCACTTTTGTAGGCTTACTGACCACTAATCTGGATTTAAAAAAAAATTAACAGTCTAGATTACAAATTTGTAAGTCCAAAATTATACAATGAAGTCTACACTGCTAAAGAATCCAGCACATTAAAAGCTGATAATCCAAAAAATTCTAAAGGAACAACAATACAATAAAAATGAAGGCTTCTACTGATTCCAGGTTTCCCTTTGATTACTTCTTCGAATCCAATGTGCCAAATCTGCAAGAACTCAACTACAGAGTTGCTTCTTACAAAGCTACTTTCCCAGGCTCCCAACATGAGACTTCTTATGGCTAAATCAGCCTTGTTTCCTGAGTATCTCATGGATCTGACCATGGAAAAGGTCAGATTCATAAGATTACTTCAGTCATGCTACCTTGACAGACCTAAGTTAAAGCTGAAGAATGCAATAATAATAAAAGAAGATGATTGTTCATGAGTTTAACCATATTGAAGGTTAAACACATAAACCATTAAAGGACTTCAGCTCAAAATCCTAGCAGCCTCATCTTCTTTCCCAAAACATGTAAATCCTACCTCAAAAAACTTTCAAAACCAATTGGTCCAACCAACTAGTGGTTAAACCAATAGGCTACAGCTTATGATCAGACAACCCAAAAGACAAATGAAAGCAGCATTTTGGAAAGAAAACGAATTAGATGAAGGAGAGAAAGAAAGCATTATGAACTGAACCTAAATACTGTCATAAGATACAACTATTGATGCTATTTTGATGCCACTTTTCTACATGCTGAAATGCACAGAAAGGCACATGAAAAAGCTGATGAAGAGTAATAAACAACACATTAATTTCTATTGTTGACAAATGCATCCATACACACATAGTCATGAATAACTTCAGATTGCACAAGTGGAGTCATTCTCATATCCAAAATATGGTTACATACCTGGAGATGATTCAAACAAGACCAAATAAAGGTCACTAGAACAGCTGATTCTTCCAGAATAGTGAGTAACAACAGGCAGCCAAACAAATAACCAAATCAGAAACCAACTTCACCTTTCAAAAACCCAGAGATTTCAACTCAAGAAGACCAAGAGAAGTTCTTCTACTTCAAGTCATTTTCAACTTTTCAGAAAATCAAAGAAGAAAGTTTTTCTCAAAGTTTGAAACTTAGTCTTTTCAACAGAAGAATGATTTATTTGTGCCGTAAATCAGTGCTAAAAAAAATCTCTGTGTGTGAGTGAGTGATGTTCCCTTTTTATAGAGTGTACCAAAAAACATAACAAAAGGAATATTCTGACCTAATTTTTGAAATTTCAGAATAGTATAGCATCTTTTGACAGCTGTATGTCTTTTTTCTTATCCAATATCAGCATTTTTGCTAAGGATAGGGATAGCTGTCCTAAATACTAGAACTTTCTGATTTCAGCCTAAGTAAAAATCCAATTTTACCCTTTAAGTTACTGCTTATTTCAGTTTTACCTAGGTTCTTTTAATTCAAAACAAGTTCCTAAAGTTTCTGTTGGTTTCCAAATCAAGCCAAACAATTTGAAATAAAGCAAAGATGCATCAGATGTCAATGGAACAGTAAAAATCACAAAGAACTGTTGTAACTTTAAAATATAGTCAGCCTATCTTTGTTAAGACTGTTTTTTTTCTAATTAATTAGTAAATCATGAGGGGAACCTAGAATTTAAACTAATCGAACATAAAGATTAGCAGGTTAACCAATCAAAACACAGAAATCTAATCCGGAAATTATCAGCAGGAATCAGAACCAAGGAGACTAGTTTATTAGAACCCTATTTAGACTTAAACCATGAAATTCAGGCATAGAAACTTAACTGATTACTAATTAATCAAGAACTAGTAATCAGATAATCATGCAACTAAGGGCAGGGAAGCAAAATAAAGCAACAATCCAACAGGAAATCTAAAAGAGCCTAAACTTCACACAAATTCAACATGCTTTAATTAAGGGATGACCGAAAAAAATTAAAAATTACAAGAGGGAAAGGAGAAGAAGCTTAATCATGCTGCTAAAGGAAAATAAAACATGCATAGAAGGGACAAAATAAAAAAAAATTAAACAATCAAAAAAAGAGAAAGAAAAGGGGTTTACCCGATTGAAATCAACACTGGATAAAAAACAAAGCATTGCCCAAAACTCCTGATATGTGATATGGACTTTGGACCAACATTAAACGACTATTCTTAACAAGAACAGTCGATTAATGAAGGTTTTAAGTCCATTCGACCAGATACAATCCCCAAAAATACGAAGAGGAAAATTAGGGTTCTTCCGGGGTCACGAGATTTGAAATTCGAGGAACTCAGGGATGATTCGAAAGGGGCTAGTGGTGGATTGGGATTTAGATAGGGGTAAGCATCACAGGGTGTGAATTTGGGACGATTTGAACGGTTCAAGTTTTGGGCCGTGATTTTGATCTAAGATTCGAACAAATCTAAAGGGATTCGAGGGAAACCAATTGGAGGATGGGAATAAGGAGGTGAAGGGAGTTCATGGTGTAAATTTGGGGTCGATTGGACCACTAGAACCGCCGTGAGATGATTTCCGGTGGGTGGTTTGCGGCAGAGACGGTGAGGGTTTCATGGCGGCTAGGGTTTGGATGTTGAGAGAAGGGAGACGAAGTGAGAGAGGGGGGGTCTGATGGGGGTAGGTCTCTTCGGACAGTTATATAGAGAATTACAAAGTAGTTTCGAGCCGTTGGATGATGTAGATCCAACGGCTGTGATGAAATGAGGCAAAAACGGGGTCGTTTCGGGTTTTATGGGGTAGATCGGTTTAAATCAATTTTGAGCATGTGTCTGGAGACGGGTTTGGGCTGATTCGAGCCAAATTCTGGGCTCTTTTTTTGGGGGGGTCCAATTTCGAAAAAAAATAAACCCCTTTTCTTTTATTTTCAAAATCTTTTCTTTCTTTCTTTTTTCTTTTTTTAATTAAAAATCCTAATAATTAATTAAAAAAATCCTAAATTACCTAGAATATGAAAAAAAATTAAACTAACTAATTAATTACAAAATTATAAAAGCTACTTAATCCTAAAGAGAAAAATCAATAAAAAGGATAAACATGTAGAAATTGGTCCATTTTTTGTGATTTTCATTTTTAATAAAGCAAATAATTAATTAATTAATCCTAAAAAATATAAAAATAAATCCTGAATGCAATGCATAATATTTTGGTATTTTTCATAATTTAAATAAAACTTAAACATGCACAAAAATGCAAATAATTAAATAATAATCCTACAAAAATCCCTAAAATAACAAATAATTAAAAGAAGAGGCCTAATTATTGAAATTCTGTAGGAGTAACCCATGTGGGGTAAATATCACGTGCTCACAGTATGGTTGGCATTCCACTGTGTAATCCCACTGGAAGTTTACTCTACTCTTGGCATTCCACTGTTTAATCACGTATGGTTGGCTATAAGGAAGCTATAAACACTATTTAGGTACACTATAAACACTATATTTATCAAAATTGTGTAAATTAAGCCAAAAAACTTTAGCAAGGATGAATCCTACCAATCCATGCCATTTAAATTCACTTTATACCAATATTATACAAATAGAAATAAAAGGTTATATTAAAGACTACCCAAGGAAAAGTCATAAGATAACATTAGCAATACTTTTAGTTCTTGTATTAATTTATATTGAGTTCAATTGGACTTTTAGGATATGAATTGGACTTTTAGTTAACTAAAAAAAGATTAGGATATGAATTAACTAAATTAATTTGTTCTTGTTTTATTTGTATAGATGGAACACCGTACTTGGATGTACAATAGGAATTATCCTAATCGACAGGGATTGAGGGAGGATTTTGTTGAATGGGTGGATGACTTTATTAGACATGCAATGTCACTTCCACCATACCTAAGTGAAGGAGTAATTAGGTGCCCTTGTGTTAGGTGCGACTGTATGAAGTTTGGAAAACCGACGGAAGTTAAGCATCATCTTTATATGAAGGGGTTTATAGCAAAGTACTTTGTGTGGACTAATCATGGAGAGATCGATAGTAGCCATGGGATATTTTAAAACATGGTTGTGGGTGAAAGTAGTAGGTCGGTGGAAAATACAAATCGTGATTTTAGAATTCATGATATGGTTGCTGATTCTTTTGGGATGCACTTAGGGAGTGAGCCCAATGAAAATGTTGAACAAACTCCTAATGATGACGCAAAACGTTTTTATGAACAGTTAGAGGCAGCTAGTCGTCCACTACGTAATGGAAGTTCGCACTCTAAGCTGTCTGTTGCAGTTAGATTACTAAGTATCAAATCTGATTGGAATATTTCTCAAGCAGCCATGGATTCTTTCATTGACCTTATGAGTGAACTAGTTGACTCTAATATCAAATTACCTACTGATTTCTATAAGGAAAAGAAATTAGTTTCTAAGTTAGGACTTTCGTCAATGAGAATTGATTGTTGTAAAGATGGTTGCATGTTATATTATAAAGATGATGCAAATTTAAGCAGTTGTAAATTTTACGAAAAGCCTCGTTTCAAGAGGCTTTCCAGTGGGAAGATGGTTGTTATCAATGAGATGCATTATTTACCTCTTATACCTAGGTTAAAGAGGTTATATGCGTCGATGAGTTCTGCTCCTCATATGAGATGGTACTTTGAAAATAGAAGACCACCTGGTGTTATGTGTCATCCTTCAGATGGAGAAGCTTGGAAGCACTTTGATAGGACATATCCAGAGTTTGCTAGAGAACCAAGGAACATTCGGTTAGGTTTGTGTACGGATGGCTTCACGCCTATTTCTGTATCTGTGACACCGTATTCATGTTGGCCTGTCTTTCTTACACCTTATAATCTACTACCCGAGTTGTGCATGACTAGTCCATATATACTCTTAAATTGTATTATCCCCGGTCCACGTAATCCGAAAAGTTTAATAGATGTATATTTGCAACCTTTGATTGATGAGCTGAAACAATTGTGGTACGATGGTGTTGAAACATATGACATATCAACCAAGTAGAATTTCAATTTGCGTGCTAATTTAATGTGGACAATTAATGATTTTCCTGCGTATGGAATGTTGTCTGGGTGGATGACTGTTAGGAAGCTAGCTTGTCCTTACTGCATAGAAAACAGTAAAGCATTCACTTTGAAACATGGCCGAAAGCAATCATGGTTTGATTGTCATCATCAATTCTTGCCTCCTGATCATGAGTTTAGAAGGATGAAAAATGCATTCAAAAAGAATAAAATAGAATATGATTCTCCACCTCCGATACTTTCAGGTGAGGAAATTTGGGAGAGGGTCTAGAACTTCAGTAAAGTTACTGAAGCTCCACCATATAGATTCCCCGGGTACGGTGTTACTCATAATTGGACGAAACAGAGTATATTTTGGGAGTTGCCTTATTGGAAAGATAATTTCTCCATCACAACCTTGATGTAATGCATATTGAGAAGAATTATTTTAATAATTTGTTAAACACAGTGATAGATGTTAAAGGTAAGACAAAGGATAACCCGAAGGCTAGAATGGACTTACAAGAATATTGCAGGCAGACTGAATTATACTTGCAGACAGCAAACAATGGTAAGATATTCAAGCCCAAAGCAAGTTACACATTCACTTTGGAAGAAAGACGGCAAATTTGTGATTGGGTAACAAAATTGAAGATGCCTGAGGGTTATACGTCGAATCTTGGGAAAAAAGTTGATATAGAGGTAGGGAAGTTGAGCTATTTGAAAAGTCATGACTGTCATGTTTTCATGGAGACCTTAGTGCCTATTGCATTTTGTGGTTTTCCTGAAAGAATCTGGAAACCCATCACAGAGATTAGTTTGTTTTTTAAAGACTTGTGTTCTTCCACATTAAAGGAAGAAAACCTACTCCGGATGGATCAGAACATTCGTGTAACTTCTAGTAAGATGGAAAAGATATTTCCATGTGGGTTTTTTTGATGTGATGGAACACCTTCCAATCCACCTTGTACACGAGGCACGACTTGGAGGGCATGTTCAATGCAGATGGATGTATCCCTTTGAGAGGTAATATTATAAGTTTGATGTAATTTTCTGTTTTATTTGAATGTTCTTGGCTAACCTGAAATTATGTAGGATAATTGGCAAATGCAAACAATTTGTTAAGCAGAAGAATAGGATTGAAGGAACTATATGCGAAGCTTATCTTGCAAAGGAAACTGCTCATTTTTGTTCTTATTATTTTGAGAGTAATGTGCCATGTGCTAAGAATAGGCCCAATAGGCACACGGTCGAATGTGTGAATGATCCATTATATCCGCCTATGTCCATATTCAATCAACCAAGCCGATGTTCTAAGGATGTTAGAAAGAGAAGTTTGAGTGATATGGAGTACAAGTCAGCTACACTTCATGTGTTGCTAAATTTTCCCGAAGTTGTACCATTTCACAAGTAAGTATTGATTTAGTAGTTATCAAAATATAAAATTTACTATGATTACATCTCAATGCAACTACTAAAAATATTTGATGTGTCACAGTCACTTCGTGGATCAATTTGGCCATGATGTTGTATATAGGACATTTGATATGTGGTTCAAACAATTTGTAAGTTTATCCTTAAAATATTTTAACACTATGTAGGTAAACAATGTTTGGAAGTTATGCTAACTTATGAATTTTTTTAACAATATGTAGGTAAATAATCCAAATAATGGTGTAAATCAATTTTTGAAAGATATATCTTGGGGACCTGGGCTTCAGGTCACAACAATGTCTAAGTACGTTGTGAATGGTTATAAGTTTCATACAGAGGATTGCTCTAAAAATAAAAATAGCAACAACAGTGGGGTGTGGGTTCAAGGTGGTGATGACAACCAAGTTGGAGATATTGATTATTATGGTGTGCTCAAAGAAATAATAGAACTAGAATATACAAGTTGGTCATTTAAGAAATTGATACTCTTTAGATGCAAGTGGTTTAACCCAAATCCAACAAGAGATACAAGAGTACACAATCAATACAACATAATTGAGGTTAATCATACGAGGGAGTATGATCGCTATGATCCTTTCATAATTGCACATAATGTTAGTCAAGTGTATTATGCTCCTTATCCATTGCGGCGGAATAAGTCCGATTGGCGGGTTATAATCAAAACTAAGCTTGTAGGTAGGGTGGAAGTCGAGAATGTGTTAAATGTTGCATACCAAAACGATATCTTCAGTGTTCACCAAATAGCGGACGAACTTTTAAAAAATAATTTGGAACATACTGAACACATATTGGAAGAAGTTGATATAAATGAACAAAGAATTATAGAAAACGAGGAAGAAGAATCAACTGATGAAGCTCAAACTAGTGAGGAAAAAGAATTCTTTGACGAGGAACAATACGTCGATGAGCTTTAAAAAGTTGGTTTCTTTAATAACTCTCATTTATAGCTAGTTTCTATATATGTTTCAATCTAAATATGTATTATATTATGCAGATGACAGGCAAGGGTTGAGGCAACAATGACCATAGTGGTTCTCGGGGTCGAGAAAGGGCTAGGAAACCAAAGAGGAGGGTAGAAAATAATACTCAATCTTTTTCACCCTCTTCTGATGTGCCTATGTCTTTGCCTCCACCCCAGGGCTATTCTGAGCTGCCACAGCATCACACGCCTTACTCCTTCGTGCAGACACCAGGTCTTTCGTCACAGGGCCATAGGACTATACGTCCGACATACAGTCCACCTGCCTCACTACCACGTGGATCACACCCATCAGCATCACATTGATCGCTCGATCCATTTCACATCCACATGGATCACAACCATCAGTGTCACAGCCACTCGAGTCACAACAATCAGTATCACATCCACTGGTGGTCCATACAACTATGTCGCAGTCACAGGGATCGCATCCATCTTCATCAGGGACTCCATCTATTTCAGGCCTTTGACTGCGAGATACTAGCTCTGACCCCCCCCCCCCCCACACACACACACACCTTCCACACATGCCTGTGATATACATGTTTCGGACGGTGATGCTGATGCTGATGAGGAGGTGCATTATGATCAATATGGCAGGATCATCATAGTCTCTGAGGGTGATGGATAAGAGTTATTTGTTATTTTTACGTTTATTGTTTTGTACAGTTTTTACTAAGATATTAATATGTTTTTTTATTAAATTGCAGGTTCATCCCGAGTAATATTACTACGAGGATAATCACAAAAGCAACCAGAAAGCATTATGATGGCCCTTATGCGTCTTGGAGTGAATTCTCATTCCCGCTGAAGGAGCAAATTTTCAATGAATTTAAGGTATAAATGTTCTTTTAAGCAGTATAATTATTTATATTTATGATATTTCTATATAATATTTAACTTTTGAAATACAGAGCAAGTGTGTATGGTAACACCGCTATAGCGCGGACGTGGCTGCAAATTTTCATTTCAAAGCTCGCAAGCAGTTGTCACATTCTTTCTCCAAAGCTAGAAAGTTGAACCAGAATCCTGACTGGTTGCTTCAGAATTTATAGGAGGATTTGCAAAGGCAATGGCTTACTGCAAAGTTCTTAGAGAAGAGCGAAAAAGGAAAGAAAGCTCGCGTATCTGTGAAGGGAAGATCCTTGCACACTGGAGGTGCGATTAGCCTAGGGACAATAAAAAGAAGAATGGTAAGTAATTGTTTAATTTATTTTAATTTTCAAAGTATATTTATTCTATTTATTAACTAAAATTTATGAGTTTTCAGGAAAAGAAGTTGGGGCGTCCGATGAACCAAGATGAGTTATTCAAGGAGACTCATATTGTGAAGAAGAAGAAAGAGACGGATCAAGAAAGATGGGTCGAGGGACGAGCCTCGACTGTACATGTAAGTTTTCACTTTTCATTAAGTATTTTGATTTACTTTTATATAAATTTTGATAGACTCATTCAATGTAATTTTTCTTATAGGGTCGCTTCACAGCTAAAGTGGAGGAATTCATACGCAGTCAGCCACCTAATGAGTTAGGCGAGTCAATCCAACCTTCGGACGAGGATGTTGAAAGAATGTGGACGGAGGCTGCAGACAGTCCAAAATTGGTGAAGGTATACGGGCTTCCTACTAAGAAATTCCATCGCTATAAGTGTGGAATGTAAGGAATAGGGACTTCCTCGCAAGCCGAGCAACTTGATGGGGATAGCCTCTCTACTATGCAGGAGATTGTGACAAAGCTCACATCCGAGCTAAAAGCGGCCAAGGAAAGAGAAAAGCTTAGAGATGAACAGTACATTGGCATGGTCGCTCAGTGTCAGGGCATGCAAGAGCAGCTCAAATCTCTCCTAGCTTCTGGAGGTTTTCTGATTCCCCGGTCTCATGACTCATTGCCAGAGGCTCGCCTTTCCCGTGCTCGTTCCTCCCGTCCTCCAAGTGCTCGTTCCTCCCGTCCTCCCCGTGATCATTCTTCCCGTCCTCGACAAGTAGACCCTTCTGGATACCGTCATGCTGATGAAAGTTCATCAGATGGTGATGATAATGATGCATAAAACACTCATTGACTTTTATACACTTTGAACTAGACAAATAGAATCGATTTTCGAATGAGCTTGTAATAAGAGTTAACTTAGTTTGGTTAGCTTAATGTGGTAGTTCTATTGAACTTTATACTTTGTTGGTTTTAATTTTGTGTTGTTGTTGTTGTTGTTGTTGTTGTTGTGTTGTTGGTATTGTTGTTATGATTGCTTGTAATAGGGATTTGGTATGCTGGCAGGTAGTGTAGCTGCCAAAACAGGCAGTTTCTGCCAAAATAATACCCAGAAAAGCGACCAAATTTGGTCGCTTGTTGGTCGCTTTTCTATTAAAAAAATTATTTTCTGGGAAATAGCGACCAAAGTTGGTCGCTAATTAACCCAAATTTCTCAAAAAGTGACCAACTTTGGTCGCTATTCCATTAAAAAAAAATCTGGAAATATAGCGACCAACTTTGGTTGCTTATATTTTAAAAAAAAAATCTTGAAATTAGCTACCAACTTTGGTCGCTTTTTTTTTAAAAAAAAATTAATAAAAAAGCGACCAACTTTGGTCTCCATTTTTCAAATTTTAAAATATAATATTTGGATTAGAAACCAAAGTTGGTCGCTATATTTTGATTAATAATAAATAAAAAAAAACGTAATTTACATGTAAAGACCAACTTTGGTCGCCAAAATTATATTATTAAAATATTAAAGCGACCAAAGTTGGTCGCTATAGTCTTTACCCGGAATATTTGGTCCTTTTACCTTAGAGACCAAAGTTAGTCGCTAATTAGCGACCAACTTTGGTCCCTAAAATAAAGGGACCAGCAATATAGCGACCAGACATGTTTGGACGCTTTTTGGTCTCTTTTTGACCTATAAGTGTCGCACCTCCCTTTTTCCCGCGCCCGCGGGGCGCGTGGGGAGTTTTCTCCAATTAAAGGACAGTCGAAACGGGATTTGTTTATTTGTTTCAGAGTCGCCACCTGGGAATTTTGAGGCGTCCCAAGTCACCAATTATAATCCCTGAATCGAGGAGAATATGACTCTGTTTATTTTTCTGCGAACCAGAAATCCTGAGTAAGGAATTCTGTTAATCCGGAAGAAGGTGTTAGGCATTTCCGAATTCCGTGGTTCTAGCACGGTCGCTTAACTGTTTTTATTATTGGCTTAATCAACTTGATTTTATTAAATATTGATGTTATCTGATTTTACTACTGCTTATACTTATTATGAATAATAAACCTTCTTTGAATCGAATTACGCGTACGTATATTCGTGTTGTAAATGCGGAATTGTGTCACGCGCACGTGTACACAATTACTTTTGACAAAATATTTATTAAGCACATTTTTCGAGATTGCGTTGAATCAAGAATAATTATTTTTTTTATAATGAACCGTACATATCGGATTTTTATGAAATTGATTTAACGCCTTTAGAAAAATCCTTCTATTAAATATTCGCTCGAAATTGCGCGTACGCATAATCCGAAGTTTTGTTTTTAAAAGTATAATTAGGGTACGCGAACGTATCTCTAATTGCGCAACATATTTATAATGATATTATGAATTTTTAAAAAAAAATGTTTGTAATATCACGAAAAATCTTGTTTTAAGATATTCTTTAAACTTTGGAAAGTAAACCACAATTTATTAAATATTGACCATTGACTATAATTTCCGAATATAAATCATATTCATTCCAATTATTCAAAGTCAAAGGACAGAATAAAAATATGATTAATACTAACTTTAAAACAAATGTGACATATATATATGCCAAAGAATAAATTGCATTTGAAACCGAAAATAAATGATTCATAAAGGAAGGAAATATTTTCCGGGAATTTTCATGATTACTTAATGCAAATTCTATTTTTAATTACCATTGATTTAAAATGTTGCCATTTGTGTATATACAACTCAACTTATTTTCACATACTCGTTTTAATCTTAATAGATGAAATTAACTTACTTAGTTATGCCTATGACTGAGTTAGGATAGATATAGATATAATCAAACCAATTTGATTCTCAATCTATGTGAATTATTACTAACTATATTAATTTTCGCATTGTATAAGTTCCTAAGCCTTTTATTACTAAGAAAGAGAATAAGTCTTGTTGACTTAATAAAATGATATTGCATACAATATTATTTACTATATTTGACACTCTTGAACATACGGATTATACTAATACATCCTTCAACTATAAATTATGAACACCACCAATATTATGCCAAAAGATGACAAATTGCAGCTAATCATCATATAGCTTTAAACAACAACTAATTAACTAACAAGATAAACTTATAGCATATTTTCTTTGATAATGCTATATTATGCTATATCTATCTAACAACACCATGAAGTGTAAATAAAACCAACCTTCTACCATGCTTCTTATTTACATAACTCATAGATAACTTAACTAATGAAAATTGACATGGATAACATTATTACAAAGTTTTATATGAACTTCAAAATAAGACAATTTAACCTATGGCTATCAAATTGAGTTCACTACTAATTAATCATAAAAGAAATGAAAATAATGAACTTGGACAATTGGCAATAGCATTTCAATTCAAACTTCATTGATGGGTCATGCTGAAATCTCTTTCCAATTTAAAATTTAAAGGACATATACCTGAAAATGGAGGTAGAAGAAGTAAGTTTCAGCAGTTACAGCAGTAACAAATTCAGTAGAATATACTGATAACACAGTAAATCTGATCAAGAATAGGATTCGAAGAGCCCAGATGCACAGTAAGATACTTTGAAAGACACTTCAGATTTTAACTGAACAGTGGAATCACACAAAATTGAACATATTCAACACAAGAACAATATTTCAGATTTCAGCCTTTCTTCAGTTACAAATTCAGTTTGTTTCTGATTTTCTGTTTCTGCTGCTGTATCTGTGTGTGAGTGTATATGTGAGTGTTCTATTTTCGGTTTCCTTTCTTTAAAATCTCAGCCCTCAAAATCTCTTAAAGATTCTCTCTTAAAAATTCTCTCTGCCTTTCTTTTTCTTTCTTAGAATCTTCCTTCTGAAAAATTCTGCCCTTAGAAATTCTCTATGAAAATTCTGTTTTTTCTTCAAAATTCTGTTTTTTCTCTCTTCAAATTCTCTCTTTCTCACTCAAAATTCTCTCTTTTTTCTCACTCAAAAATTTTGTCCTCGAACTGTCTGTCCAGCTCCTGTACTTATACAGGGCTGGTCCTAGGCAATTTAAGTGTTTCTTGGACCCCCTTCTTCTTTTAAAAAACAGAAAATCCCATTATGTAAAACCTTTTCCCTGATTTTCAGCAGCCCATTATCCCTTGTTCCCCATTAGTATCATTAACTAATAGCCACTAACATTACATTATAATATACTAGTACTAACACCCTGTTTTTTACTGCTCATTCCCAGAAATGCCCCTGAAATCTTGATGTTATTACTGAAAAATCAGAACCTATAGCAAAACAGTTTCTAAAATCTGTACAAACTTAGTTATCTCCTGATTTACAGCTATAACCAATCCTATGATTTTGAAACAGTATATTACATCTCTAATAGCTGACTGACAAAAACTGAATTAAAACAGGGAATTATCAACTGAATAAAAACAAACTTAACATTATACAGAACATGCAGGATTCTTTCAACTGGAATTCAAAACTGAATTAAAAGCAAACAAATACAGGAGCATTGTCAATATACTGACAATGTCCCGTTTAGAAAACAACAATACAGCATACATTTGAATTCACTAATTCATAAACAAACATGATTTAATTGACGAATACTAATCAATTGACTATTTACAACATTTGTCAATAATTAGTCCAAACAATAGAATCAGACTGTTTCAGTCAACATTTTCAGAAATGAAAAATTCGTAATATAACTAATCGACGAACTTAATCGAGTCGATTACACACATTGTAAACAATCACAAACAATAGAAACTATTCACATTCGGATCAAGTAAATAGGTAGGAGACAGAAATGACAGAATTGATCAAAACAAATATGAAAAATTAAAAAGCTATTAAAACAGACAACAATACACGTAGAATACACAAAAGAAATAGAAAAAATACCTCTGAATCTTTAATCAGACTCGATCTCGATTCAGCTTCGGATTTTTGTTTGAAATCAAACAGACCTTAGTCGAAGTATTTTCCACTGAAAATACTTCGACTAAGGTCGATTAAACCTCAATCCTTTAATCAATTTGGACAAAAAATCCAGAAATTTGGTATTTCTAGGTTTCCTGAAGGCTCGATTTGGGATCTAATCATTTCTGGTTAGATTCGAGAGAAACCAAGTACGACACAAGGGTGAGGGAAGCCTAGGGGTTATTTGGTGTCACTTTGGAACAGATCTGGGTAATTTTTGTTTGACTCGAATCTTCAAAAGAAGATTCGAGAAGCTCTGAAGTGATTCGAGCCAAACTATCTTCAGATCCATAACAAGGGTTGTTAGGGGAAGCCATGGTGTTAATTTGGAGTTGATTGGTTCAAGTCTGAACTTGGCTCGAATCTTCAAATGAAGATTCGAGAACCTCCAGGGAGATTCGAACCAAGCAGGTAACATATACGGATAGAGGGTGTTCAGAGGGTTCTGGGGTGTCAAGGTGGTGACCGACGGCGTTGATGCCGCCGGGTTTCAGGCGGTGGAATCCTAAGGCGGCTAGGGTTAGGAGTGGGGGGTCTGGGGGACGATGATGAACAGTGTAGGAGGGGGGTGTTCAGTTGGGGGCCGGGTAAGGCTTGGGGACTTATATAGGGGTGGGGTGGGTTAGTATCGTCCGTTGGATCAAGTAGAATGGATGGCTAGGATCAATCCACTTAACCAAACGACATCGTTTGGTTTAAGTTGGGGAAAGGGGTCAACCCGGGGGTGAAATGGATCGGGTCTCGGTGAGTTTTTGAGGCCGTAGGATCAGGATGGATGAACGGTTCAGATTTGATTGCCCTAAACGTCGTCGTTCCTTTTGTGAAGGGGCTGAACTGGACCGTTTGATTGACATGAATCAACGGCCCAGATTAAAAATCCAGAAGCGACGTCGTTTGGTCTGGTCTAAATTGGACCGGACAGGGGATGTTGGATTGGGCTGTTGGGGTAATTGGGCCTAGATTTAAATCTAGGTCCGATTTTTTATTCCTTTTTCAACTAATTTATTTTTCTAATTTAAATTTCAATTTTAATTATAAAACAATTTTAACTTCACAAAAATATATTGATTAATCTATAACAACTATTTAACACATAGTCAAAACATTAATCACACAGTAACACATTTAAAAATAGAACGAATGCATATTTTTTGTGATTTTATTTAAATTATCTCTTAAATGCGTACTTAAATCCTAGATATACATGAAACATGTATTTTTTCATTTTATTATGATAAAATAAACATTTACGGACATAACACAAATATTTAACACCACGCAAATTCAAAAAATTACATAGTAAAAGAAATTTATTTTATTTTTTGATTTATTTTAGGAGTAGTTTTCGTAAGGCAAAAATTACGTGCTCACAGCTGCCCCTCTTTGTGCGGAAACTTGAAGAGTTTTCGTACAAAGATAAAGTGAGCGGACACGAGCGATTTTTGCCCGTTCGAATACTCCGTGGGAAGCATTTTTTGAAAGATTTGACCGAACCTCTGCTTCAAAGGTTTCCTACATATCCTTGGCTATAAAGGAATCAGGTCAATGTAGTTCGGGAATTTTTGGGTAGCTGGGACTACCGTGGTACTGTGATGTTACTGCTGCTTCATGCTGTTTTTACTGCTTGCTGACCTCCTTATTACACCTTACTTTAAAGGAAATACAAAATTAGACTAGACTATGGTACATGAATTATAAAAATCTTATCTAGATCATGCCCTTGCGTTTCTTGTTGTCTTGATATCTTGGTGACTCTTGGGCATTTGGCTTATTCCGTATTCCTTTTGGAACTCTTGTTGTTTCTTGCTGGGGATTCTGTTGGACTCCTCTGCTTTATTGATTCTAAGTGTGCTCCTTTATCATATGAGCGGGCTTTTGATTTCAACACTTCAATTGTATTCCCTCGTTCTTCAGGTGGGTGTCTTGACTGCTTTAATTCTTTGTCCTCATTCTCCAGGTGGAAGCCTGACTTCTTCTTTTCTTTATCCTCGTTCTCCAGGTGGACGCCTGATTTCTTCAATTCTTTGTCCTCATTCTCCAGGTGGACGCCTGACTTCTTCTTTTCTCATCCTCATTCTCCAGGTGGACGCCTGACTTCTTCAATTCTTTGTCCTTATTCTCCAGGTGGACGCCTGACTTCTTCTTTTTCTCATCCTCATTCTCCAGGTGGACGCCTGACTTCTTCTTTTCTTTGTCCTCATTCTCCAGGTGGACGCCTGACTTCTTCTTTTTCTCATCCTCATTTTCCAGGTGGACGCCTGACTTCTTCAATTCTTTGTCCTCATTCTCCAGGTGGACGCCTGACTTCTTCTTTTCTCATCCTCATTCTCCAGGTGGACGCCTGACTTCTTCAATTCTTTGTCCTTATTCTCCAGGTGGACGCCTGACTTCTTCTTTTTCTCATCCTCATTTTCCAGGTGGACGCCTGACTTCTTCAATTCTTTGTCCTTATTCTCCAGGTGGACGCCTGACTTCTTCTTTTCTCATCCTCATTTTCCAGGTGGACGCCTGACTTCTTCAATTCTTTGTCCTTATTCTCCAGGTGGACGCCTGACTTCTTCTTTTTCTCATCCTCATTTTCCAGGTGGACGCCTGACTTCTTCAATTCTTTGTCCTCATTTTCCAGGTGGACGCCTGACTTCTTCTTTTCTCATCCTCATTCTCCAGGTGGACGCCTGACTTCTTCAATTCTTTGTCCTCATTCTCCAGGTGGACGCCTGACTTCTTCTTTTCTCATCCAGGTATTTCCTGACACAAATATTGTATTTGCCCCTGTTTTAAATCAAAGAAAACTTCGTTAGTTTAAAACAGGATAGCTGGTTGTAGTATTCTTGCCGATGGTGATGTTTCTCTTCGTCTCTCTTTATTGCCTTGGAATGATTGAAAAGACTGTTTTGTCTTTGTAATTGATCCTTGACTATAGGATTTCCTTCTGTGTGTTTTCCTTCAAAACCTTTCAACTGTAATCATATGCCTCTCCTGACTTTGCTGATCCACTTTTGATTTCCTCTTTCTTACACCCATATTTTATCTCCCACCTTTCGTGGCCGTATTTTGTAACCTTGGATCTTGGTAGTATACCTTGACATTTTTTCTTATTTGTTTAGAATAAAACTTATCTCAAAGCTTGGAGAAAGTAAGATTATTAGTAGCGAAATATGCTGATTTCGACAATTATAGAATGAAAAGAAATATCCAATTTTTGGATGACTGTTGGAAAAAGAATAAAGGACTTATCTGATTGGAATTACTGGCACCAATGATCAGGGTATGCATTTCGGATTAATCAACCCAGTCTTTTAATCAATCTCCTTTCAATTGTCTCAAGGAGTTTTCATCGATAAATTTGTCTCGTTTTTCACTTCTTCACTTCCTTTTCGCCTTATGGTGCCTGCGAAGGTTTTCACCAATAAGACTCTCTCATTTTACTCTTCTCTCAACTTTCGTCGCCTTATGGTGCCCGCGCGGGTTTTCACCTATAAGACTCTCTCATTTTTCTTTCCTTGTTTGTACCAGAGTGTTATGAACCACTTCATTTGCTTGCCTCAGCATTTTTCTAAGATTGATCGAAAGGTCTTTTTCGTATAAGGTTAGGAATGGAAAAGGTATTAAAAGCTAAATAGCTTTGGTATGGGTTTAAAATTACAACTCTTGGAATCTTTTCTTATTTCCCATACAATTCCTGCCCCAGTTTCTTGATTGGGGTCTCTTGATATTTCTTTTCCGTGCATATTGTGCATGTTGTGCACCCTATGACCGAGCCGTGAGGCGCCTACGTATCCTTCTTTGAGGAATCAGGTCAAACGTAGTTCACTCCATAATAGTGAAGATTTTTTTTATTTTTTTATTTTATTGATTCCAAGAGAGGTTAGGAAAGAAACAAGTATGGCTCAAAGGGGAAGCAAATGGTATAGTGTTTGGACAGCAGAATAAATTGCCTTTGTCATTTCAATCTTTGAAATAGTGCTAAATACAAACATTCAAAAGTTATGCATAATATCTCTTTACCGCGTCAGAATTGATCGCCATATCTATGCATTTGCCTTCAATATCTGTTAAACATAGTGCACCATTCGATAATACTCTGGTCACAATGAATGGTCCTTGCCAATTCGGAGCAAATTTGCCTTTTGCTTCAACCTGATGTGGAAGAATGCGTTTCAGCACATGCTGACCTACTTCGAACTTCCGGGGACGCACCTTTTTGTTGTATGCTCTTTCTATTCTTCTTTGATATAATTGACCATGGCATACTGCGGTCAATCGTTTTTCATCAATCAAATTTAACTGTTCTAGACGGGTTTTGACCCATTCATCATCATCAATCTTTGCTTCGGCAATGATCCGAAGGGAAGGAATCTCAATTTCTGCAGGAATTACTGCTTCGGTGCCGTATACCAACAAATAAGGAGTTGCTCCTACTGAAGTGCGAACAGTAGTGCGGTATCCCAATAATGCAAAGGGTAATTTTTCATGCCATTGTTTTGAACCTTCTACCATTTTCCGCAGTATCTTCTTTATGTTTTTGTTGGCTGCTTCTACTGCTCCATTCGCCTTGGGCCGATATGGGGTAGAGTTACGATGTGTAATCTTAAACTGTTGACATACTTCTTTCATTAAGTTGCTGTTAAGATTAGCACCGTTATCCGTGATGATCACCTTCGGGATTCCGAATCGACATATGATATTTGAGTGGACAAAATCGACCACAGCTTTCTTGGTCACTGATTTGAATGTCTTGGCCTCAACCCATTTGGTAAAATAATCAATAGCTACCAGAATGAATCTGTGTCCATTGGATGCTGCCGGTTCAATTGGTCCGATCACATCCATGCCCCAAGCAACGAAAGGCCATGGTGCCGACATTGTGTGCAACTCGGATGGTGGAGAATGAATCAAATCTCCGTGTATTTGGCATTGATGACATTTGCGTACAAAACTGATACAATCTCTCTCCATGGTAAGCCAATAGTAACCAGCCCGTAGGATCTTCTTTGCCAACACATATCCACTCATGTGGGGTCCGCAAACTCCTGAATGTATTTCAGCCATGACAGTTGTAGCTTGTCTGGCATCTATGCATCTTAATAATCCAAGATCTGGTGTTCTTTTATACAAAACTCCTCCGCTTAAGAAGAATCCATTTGCTAATCGCCTGATGGTCCTCTTTTGATCTCCTGTGGCTTGTGCGGGATATATGCTCATCCTGATATATTCCTTGATGTCGTGGAACCATGGTTCTCCATCAAATTCTTCTTCAACCATATTGCAATAAGCGTGCTGATTGTGGATTTGAATATGTATTGGATCCACATAAGCTTTGTCTGGATGGTGCAACATTGATGCTAGGGTAGCCAATGCATCGGCAACTTCATTATGGATTCTTGGAATATGTTGGAATTCCACTGATTGAAACCGCTGACAAAGATCATGTAGACATTGTCGGTATGGTATGAGCTTCAAATCTCGGGTTTCCCATTCTCCTTGAATTTGATGTATCAAAAGATCCGAATCTCCCATGACTAAGATTTCTCGGATACCCATGTCTGCAGCTAGCCTTAACCCCAAAATGCAAGCTTCATATTCAGCCATATTATTGGTGCAATAAAATCGCAATTGAGCCGTAACAGGATAGTGATGCCCTGTTTCAGAAATGATTACAGCTCCTATTCCTACTCCTTTCATGTTGGCGGCTCCATCAAAGAAAAGTTTCCAGCCAGGTTTTTCGATTTGTTCCACCTCGTCGATATGCATTGTTTCTTCATCAGGAAAATAAGTCTTCAACGGCTCATATTCCTCATCGACCGGGTTTTCGGCTAAATGATCGGCCAGTGCTTGAGCCTTCATTGCAGTCCGAGTCACATAGACGATGTCGAATTCTGTGAGCAATATCTGCCACTTTGCAAGTCTTCCCGTTGGCATAGGCTTTTGAAAAATGTATTTCAAGGGATCCAAACGAGAAATGAGGTAAGTAGTGTAGGATGACAAATAGTGTTTCAATTTTTGAGCTACCCATGTTAGGGCGCAACATGTCTTTTCCAGATGAGTATACTTAACCTCATAAGCTGTGAACTTCTTGCTAAGGTAGTAGATGGCCTGTTCTTTTCTGCCAGTGAGGTCATGCTGCCCCAATACACAACCAAATGAATTTTCCAAAACCGTCAAGTAAAGAATCAAAGGTCTTCCTGGCTCTGGCGGGACCAACACGGGTGGGTTTGATAAGTACCCTTTTATTTTATCGAACGCTTCCTGACACTCATCGGTCCATTTGATTGCAGCATCCTTTTTTAACAATTTGAAAATTGGCTCGCAGGTTGTTGTGAGCTGAGCAATAAACCTACTGATATAATTTAACCTTCCCAACAAACTCATTACTTCAGTTTTGTTTCTTGGGGGTGGCAGTTCTTGGATGGCTTTGATCTTTGATGGGTCTAGCTCGATGCCTCGTCGACTGACTATGAATCCCAGCAATTTTCCAGATGGAACTCCGAATGCGCACTTGGCAGGGTTAAGCTTGAGGTTGTACCTGCGAAGTCTTAAGAAGAACTTCCTCAAATCCCCAACGTGGTTGGTCTGATGCTTTGATTTTATGATTACATCATCCACGTATACCTCAATTTCCTTGTGTATCATATCATGAAACACTGTGGTCATTGCTCTCATATAGGTTGCTCCGGCGTTCTTCAAACCGAATGGCATTACCCTGTAGCAATAAGTTCCCCATGGTGTGATGAATGCCGTCTTTTCTGCATCTTCTTCATCCATTAGAATTTGATGATATCCGGCATAACAGTCCACGAAAGATCCTATATCATGCTTGGCACAATTGTCGATCAAGATATGGATATTGGGTAATGGGAAATTATCCTTTGGACTTGCTTTGTTGAGATTGCGATAGTCGACGCATACTCTAATTTTGCCGTCTTTCTTTGGCACAGGAACGATATTAGCTAACCAAACAGGATATCGAGTGACTCGAATGACCTTTGCTTCCAATTGTTTGGTGATTTCTTCTTTAATTCTCACACTCATATCAGGCTTGAATTTTCTCAACCTCTGCTTGACAGGAGGCACTGTTGGATCGGTGGGTAATTTGTGGACCACTAAATCAGTGCTCAAGCCCGGCATGTCGTCATACGACCATGCAAAAATATCTTTGAATTCTATGAGTGCTTTAATTAACTCCTCTCGGATTTTTGGCTCGAGATGGACACTTATTTTAGTTTCTCGGACATTACTCGTGTCCCCTATATTGACATCCTCGGTATCATTCAAGTTAGGTTTGATTTTTTCCTCAAAGTGAATTAACTCTTTACTAATCTCTTCAAAAACCTCATCTTCATCATATTCTGATTCATAATCACAATATGTTTCTTGAATTAATATTTCGGAATCAGATTGATTTTTAAGACTGGGCTGAAGATTCCTCATGCATGCCATATCACTAGAGCCAGCATAAAAAGAACTGTACAAAAAAGAAGAAAAAGAAAAGAAAGCTATTAGGAATGATAATAAAAAGGAAACTGCTTTTTATTGGATAATGAAAAATAACAAGGTTTTGCACGCTTCAAACCAACTGTAAGATAAATTTTGGGATTACAACCTTGAAATATCCCAAACAAACTGAAAAAAAATCAAAATAAACTACCAAGACTCCTTTCGAATTGGGAGAGGAGTGGCTTTCCAATTATTGAGCTTTGTTTTTGGTCCAACGAATTGAACTTCTGCGTTGCTACACCCTTCTCCGTCTTCCAGCATATTTACATCACTAAACAATTTCTCGAACCTTTCAATTAATTCCTCCTCAAGGATTGACCTGGGATTTAGGAATTGTTGTTATCGGGCGATTTTTAGCACCGGTCTTGACAAAAGACTTCAACAGCTGTGGTACTGGTTTTGGAAGAACCCATGCTTGGTGTTTCAACTTCCTGGCTCTCATCACGTCATTGGCGGTTGGTGTGAATCCTAAACCGAATGTTCCCCAGTTCTCGGGGAGAGATACTGGTTGTACAATTCCTTGCAAAGATAAGCCCAGACCTTTGCCGGGTATAAAGCCATTCTTCAGCATTTCATAAGCTACCATGACTGATGTAGAGGATACCTTTGGATTCGCAAGGTATTTTCCTTCTGGAATTTTCTCTACCGACACTGTGTCTGACACTTGGTATACCCATGGTCCTTGGTCAATTTCTGCTCCCTCGACTGGTACAATGGTGCTGTTGTGAGCATTTAAATTTTCTTCTCCATGCACGACTATTTCTTGATGGTCCCATTCAAACTTGACAACCTGATGTAATGTTGACGGGACTGCTTTAGCAGCATGGATCCATGGTCGACCCAACAACAAGTTGTAAGAAACAGTCATGTCCAAAACTTGGAATTCCATTGTGAATTCAACTGGCCCTATAGTTAGTTCCAACACTATGTCGCCAAATGAATCTCTACTTCCACCGTCAAATCCTCGTACGCAGATACTGTTCTTTTGAATCCTCTCCTCTTTAATTTTTAATTTGTTTAAAGTGGAGAGAGGGCATATGTTTGCACTGGACCCATTGTCGACCAATACCCGGGTTACTACGGAGTTTTCACATTTCACGGTGAGGTAAAGAGCTCTGTTGTGCTCGGTACCTTCCACAGGTAATTCATCATCAGCAAATGTAATCCTGTTCGTCTCAAAGATTCTGTTGGCTATTTTGCCCAAATGATTTACAGAGATCTTTTCAGGAACATGAGCTTCATTCAGGATTTTCATCAATGCCAGACGGTGTTCCTCTGAATGGATCAGTAATGACAACAATGAAATTTGAGCGGGGGTCTTCTTTAATTGATCCACAACAGAATAATCATGGAGCTTCATTTTTCTTAAAAACTCCTCCGCCTCTTCTTCCGTCACAGCTTTCTTCGTGGGCATTGGATTGTTTTTAGTTTTTCTCAGCTCTTCGGGAGTAAAACATCTTCCCGAACGAGTCAAGCCTTGTACCTCACACACTTCTTCCTTGATTTCTTTGCCTTTGTACATTACGGTCACCCGTTCATAGTTCCATGGGATGGCTTTGTTGTTGATGATTGGCAGCTGAATTACAGGTGCAATAATAACTCGATCTGTACGTGCTCCTTCCACAATTACGACGGGTTTGTTAGCAACCCCTGGTACTATCACCTTTGTCCTCTCTTGTTTTGCGGCAACTTTGTTCAATGATCCCTCATCGACTATCATAGACGGTTCACCACCATTCTTGTTATGCTTAGATACCGGCTTCTCCTCCATTAACTGCTTATCTGGCTTGGTTTCATGAGACTTGATCATCATGACAGTTTGTGACGGCTTCTTTGTCTCCCCATCAGCTTGTATGATTTCTATCATATTAGCCTCTTGATGGGCTGGCATTGGATTTCTATTGATATTTGGAGCTTCGGGGGTTTGAACCTCGATTTTATTAGTGTCAATCAGCTCTTGTATTGCATTTTTCAAATGCCAACATTTCTCCGTATCATGGCCTGGTGTACCGGAGCAATATTCACAGCTAATGGTGTAATCCAGATTCTTTGGTGGAGGATTGGGTAGCTTGGATTGTATTGGTCTCAACATGTCTAACTGTCTCAGCCTGTGGAACAGACTAGTGTAAGACTCTCCCAATGGAGTGTAAGTTTTCTTTTTCTGTTCCCTTTCTCCCCTGAATGCTGGTCTAGGCCTGAAACCTGGTCCGGGATAAGCTCGGGGGTAGGTATTTGGTGTGACAGGAGCACGCCAATTGGTGTGAACAGGTGGCTGATTGTATGCTTGAGCGTGGTTAATGGCGAAATGAGGCTCTGAAGGGTGATAGTAATGTTGGGATGAATCATGGTGGTAAGCTGATTGGCGAGGTCGTTGCTGATTATAGTAAAGCGGTGAACCCCTGGGTCCTGGCCAAATTCCTGAATCAACTACGGTTGCTTCCTCCCTCTTCTTTCTTCCGATTCCTCCTACCCCGCCTTGAATAGCTTGAGTAGTTGCCTTAATTGCTGAATAGCTCATGATTTTGTTTGTCTTGAGGCCTTCTTCTACCATACCTCCCATTTTCACTACCTCGTTGAATGATTTTCCAACCGCTGAAACCAAGTGGGCGTAGTAAGTTGGTTCCAAGGCTTGGAGGAAGTAGTCTACCATTTCGCTCTCCTTCATAGGAGGATCCACTCTTGCTGCCTGTTCTCTCCACCGAAAACCATACTCTCTGAAACTTTCATTGTGTTTCTTCTCAAATTTGGTCAAAGATAATCGATCTGGGATGATTTCCAGATTGTATTGGAAATGGTATGCGAATGCCTGTGCCAGGTCATCCCAGGTGTACCATCTTCCATGGTCTTGGCGTGTATACCACTCCAAAGCTGATCCGCTTAGACTTTGACTGAAGTAAGCCATCAATAATTCATCCTTTCCCCCAGCTCCTCGCATCTTGCTACAGAAACCCCTTAGGTGGGCTACTGGGTCGCCGTGCCCGCTGTATAGGTCAAATTTGGGCATCTTGAAGCCAAATGGCAATTGTACATTAGGGAATAAGCATAAATCTTTGTAGGCTACACTGACTTGCCCACCTAATCCTCGCATGTCTCGGAACGACTGTTCTAGACTTTTGACCTTCCTGAACATCTCTTCTTGTTCAGCATTTTTGGCTGGCTTAATTTCGGTTGGGAGATCAATATGAGGAGCAGGTGAATTGATTTCGGAGGCTTTGAAGGTGGGCTCTGGGGGGTAATATTGGTTGTCTTGGGCCTGAAATGTAGGCTCACTAGGAGATTTGTGAAATGTAGCAGGGGGAGGTGCTACAAAAACAGGAGTCATAGGTGGAGGAAGGTACGGAACTGGTTTTGGAGGTGGAGACTGTGGTGTCTGAGAGGTGGTGCCTCGGTAGTGCTGATAAATGGGGAAACTTGGGGATAATTCAGTGGTGATATTATCCTGAGTTTGGATTATTGATGGAGCAGGGTTATTTGGGTAAGATGGGGGCAACTGTCCTGTAGACCAAGCTTGATACATTTCTGCCATTTGCTGCTTGAGCTTAAGCATTTCTTCTTTCATTTTCCCGACATCCATCTCTTCTATCTCCATACTTGTGTCAACATCTGGGATAGACATACTTTCGGGTATTGGTCCTTTTGATCTTGTGTGATAGTGATAATATGCCAGTATACTCTTTAGAGAAACTAACTGGTTGAATTCTGAAAATGAACAAACTTGTTAGTTTCGAGAGTTTAACACATATATAATCACACGTTGAGATGCAATGCTCCTAGACAAATAATCCCTTTCTATTATGCATTCGCTCGGTTGCTTGTATCGTCCCAGCTTTTGAAATTTTTTATTGTTATTCACTTTTATTTACTATAGATATCTTTATCGTGGTGGTCGACTCTTAGAGATTGCCTATGTATTATGTCAAACATGAATCAGACCTTGCGTAGTTCGGACCAAAGTCAATCATGTTTATTTATTACACAAAGATGGAATTACATTCGAAAACTTTAAGAAAATAGCTTGAAATACACACACTTAAATCAGAATAAAAGATACAATTCATAACATCTCACAAAATGCCCCACTTTCCACTTTTGTTCTCTAATATTGGATTATCTGCTCAATGTGGGGCTTGACCTGGATGGCCTCCCAGCGTACGATACATCCTTTCCAACTCTATTGCTAGATGACGAGCAAAAGTGGGCGCATGCTCTGTAAACCTTTCATAATCCATTCCTTGGCAGTTTACATAACTTTGAGATGTGAAGACTGCCAAGTCGTGGACTTGTGCCCTGAAACCTTGGAGACGTTGGTCTTGGTCTTGCAATTGCTGCTGACGAGTGGTGGCTATGTCTCTGACACGGTTTTCACGATCTAAAGCTGATTCTAATAGAGCTCGGAGTCTGGCCTGCTCTAATCTTGCTTGTGATCTTTCCCTGTCGAGGTCTGCTTGTTGGTATTCTCTGTTGCATCTTCTTGCCTCTTCTAGTTGTGCACGAAGCTGGTCTTCTGATCGCATCCAATAGTCTTTTTCCTTCTTGAATTGAGCCTTGTCTTTTTCGGATTGCCTATCCTGGCGTTCCTTGTTAGATCTGGCTTCTTCATTTAATTGTTGGATCCTTTCTTTTGCTTTGCTCAATGCCCTTTCGTTTTCTGCAAGAATGGAGTCAAAATCTTGCATTTTTTCGAAGAGATTGGCGATGGTTTTTTGATCTTTCCAGCTTCTCTTTGGCGTTTCAGAGACTCTTTTCATTTTTTGGAATCGAGCATGAAGATTTTCATTCTCACAAGCTAGACTCTTTTTCTCGCCTTTGGCTTCTTGTTCTTGCAAATCTTTCTCCAAACTGAGGCTTCTTAGATTTTCTTTTAGGGCATGGATAGTGGCTTTGTACCCTTTTTCTTTTTCTCCCCAGATTAACCGTTCTTGGATTTTATCATTGAAATTTTGAACATGGGGTCTTTTTGTTGGCCTTTTTAGCTCAGGTTCCGGTACATCATCCACGCGGGACCGCTTTTCGAACCACCTTGCATATCCAGGATTTATCTCACCCTTGGTAGCGTCTAGGACTTGAGTATCACTTTTCAAGTATCGGCACCCATTCCACATCTGCTGAAGTAGAGCTTCGGGAATAGTGGCTTCTGGGTGTAATTCGATTACTTGCATACTCAAATCTTCCTCATCAGGAACTATTTGATATCTCCCTAGTTGTCTTAGGACTCTTAGTGGTGCATATGGCTGAATGCTTCTCAATCCCAATAGTAGTAGATAACTATTTGAGGTTGACATATGTATTACTTCTCTCATCGGGAGCCATCCCAGAGTCCATTCAATTTGATTTGCCGTTAAAGCCTTTAGATGAGATACCCATGCTTCTATCCCTTCTGGAGCTTGGTAATTTTTTGTTCTTTCCTCATAGCTCTCGATGCAATTAGCTCTGTTCGACCCATACTGTATGATCTTGGGTTGTTGTTGGAGATGTTCAATCACCCACATTTGCAACAAAATTTTGCATCCTTCGAAAACCTTCGCCCCTGATTTGCATAAAGTCAAAGCCCGATAAATATCTGACAGAATGATGGGGACAAGGGTGTGATTTTCTTTAGTGGTGAGGATTTGCACAATTTTTGCGGTGCGAATATCAATTGTTCGCTCTTTATTTGGGAAGACCATGACTCCTAGAAAAGCCACCATGAAAGCAAATCGTCGGTGTATCTGCCAAGTGTCTTTGTTTTGCTTATTAGTAAGGCCTTTCTCATGAATTTCGAACCCATCTGACTTTCCAAATCTGGAATACAAAAAGTTGAAGGAACAACATCCATTGATGACATTGCTTTTCCTAATTTGACTGCTGATGTTCAGAAGACCGAAGAATCGATGTATTGAAGGAGCCTTTGTGAATATCAAACTTTGATTTCTTAAACTTCCGTCAAAACCAACATAGCCAGCTACCTCCTCTAATGTAGGAGTAAGCTCAAAGTCAGAGAAACGAAAAACATTGTGTACCGGGTCCCAGAAAGTTACTAATGCCGTAATCAGATCATCCCGAGGCTTAACTTTCATAATGTCCGTGAGATTTCCCAAATGCTTGACGACCCATTTTTGACCGTCTTCGCCTAAATCATACCACCACATTTGAAGCTGACATAAAAATTCCTCCGTACTTGTGGATGAGGGGCTTTGTGTAGTGCTCATTTTGTATCTGAAATTTAATTTTAATAAAGTCAAAATTTATACTAAAATCATTTTCGAAATTTTTTCTTTTATTTTAAAAAAAATTAAAACTATATTTTTTCGAAAATTTTAAGGCAACCCATTTTATTCCTTGCTTCTTACCATGATTTTATTTAAGCTGGTCAACAAGCATGTTCGAGGCAAATGAATGCACAAGTAGCAAGTAGGATGCATCATGATGGTCTTTTAATTTTTGGGTTCACCTGTCCTAGACAGACCCAACCCCTGTGTTGAGTCTCCAAGGGCAAATGCATATGATGCAAATATTCGTTCCTACTAGGGATCCGGTACATGGCTGAGTTATTCTAAGTGTAAAACCTTAGGTTGATTGTTCTAAACCTGGCTTACCCAAACGGACAGTTTGAGCCGAAGCGGGGGCAACGTACCGGGAGCACGAAAGTCTGCCCGGCCTAGTTACTTGTCCCAACTTCGTCTTATTTGGTATGACTTTAACAGAAAGGTGGGTCACGCGCACGTGTACACCATAAATTCAGAAGACTCAGAAAGAAGGGGGTTTCGTAGCAGTTGTATATATGCACAATTCAAATAATATTAAAGCGGTAAAAAAAATATTTAGCATATTAGCATATAAACAGTTGAAAATTATATAGTAAGTAAAGCCAATAAAAACAGATATTTTAAGCTCGAATTCTTTAAACCCTGAACCTATGGTTCTGGGTTAAAATAACATGTTATTCCCCAGCAGAGTCGCCAGAGCTGTCGCACCTCCTTTTTCCCGCGCCCGCGGGGCGCGTGGGGAGTTTTCTCCAATTAAAGGACAGTCGAAACGGGATTTGTTTATTTGTTTCAGAGTCGCCACCTGGGAATTTTGAGGCGTCCCAAGTCACCAATTATAATCCCTGAATCGAGGAGAATATGACTCTGTTTATTTTTCTGCGAACCAGAAATCCTGAGTAAGGAATTCTGTTAATCCGGAAGAAGGTGTTAGGCATTTCCGAATTCCGTGGTTCTAGCACGGTCGCTTAACTGTTTTTATTATTGGCTTAATCAACTTGATTTTATTAAATATTGATGTTATCTGATTTTACTACTGCTTATACTTATTATGAATAATAAACCTTCTTTGAATCGAATTACGCGTACGTATATTCGTGTTGTAAATGCGGAATTGTGTCACGCGCACGTGTACACAATTACTTTTGACAAAATATTTATTAAGCACATTTTTCGAGATTGCGTTGAATCAAGAATAATTATTTTTTTTTATAATGAACCGTACATATCGGATTTTTATGAAATTGATTTAACGCCTTTAGAAAAATCCTTCTATTAAATATTCGCTCGAAATTGCGCGTACGCATAATCCGAAGTTTTGTTTTTAAAAGTATAATTAGGGTACGCGAACGTATCTCTAATTGCGCAACATATTTATAATGATATTATGAATTTTAAAAAAAAAATGTTTGTAATATCACGAAAAATCTTGTTTTAAGATATTCTTTAAACTTTGGAAAGTAAACCACAATTTATTAAATATTGACCATTGACTATAATTTCCGAATATAAATCATATTCATTCCAATTATTCAAAGTCAAAGGACAGAATAAAAATATGATTAATACTAACTTTAAAACAAATGTGACATATATATATGCCAAAGAATAAATTGCATTTGAAACCGAAAATAAATGATTCATAAAGGAAGGAAATATTTTCCGGGAATTTTCATGATTACTTAATGCAAATTCTATTTTTAATTACCATTGATTTAAAATGTTGCCATTTGTGTATATACAACTCAACTTATTTTCACATACTCGTTTTAATCTTAATAGATGAAATTAACTTACTTAGTTATGCCTATGACTGAGTTAGGATAGATATAGATATAATCAAACCAATTTGATTCTCAATCTATGTGAATTATTACTAACTATATTAATTTTCGCATTGTATAAGTTCCTAAGCCTTTTATTACTAAGAAAGAGAATAAGTCTTGTTGACTTAATAAAATGATATTGCATACAATATTATTTACTATATTTGACACTCTTGAACATACGGATTATACTAATACATCCTTCAACTATAAATTATGAACACCACCAATATTATGCCAAAAGATGACAAATTGCAGCTAATCATCATATAGCTTTAAACAACAACTAATTAACTAACAAGATAAACTTATAGCATATTTTCTTTGATAATGCTATATTATGCTATATCTATCTAACAACACCATGAAGTGTAAATAAAACCAACCTTCTACCATGCTTCTTATTTACATAACTCATAGATAACTTAACTAATGAAAATTGACATGGATAACATTATTACAAAGTTTTATATGAACTTCAAAATAAGACAATTTAACCTATGGCTATCAAATTGAGTTCACTACTAATTAATCATAAAAGAAATGAAAATAATGAACTTGGACAATTGGCAATAGCATTTCAATTCAAACTTCATTGATGGGTCATGCTGAAATCTCTTTCCAATTTAAAATTTAAAGGACATATACCTGAAAATGGAGGTAGAAGAAGTAAGTTTCAGCAGTTACAGCAGTAACAAATTCAGTAGAATATACTGATAACACAGTAAATCTGATCAAGAATAGGATTCGAAGAGCCCAGATGCACAGTAAGATACTTTGAAAGACACTTCAGATTTTAACTGAACAGTGGAATCACACAAAATTGAACATATTCAACACAAGAACAATATTTCAGATTTCAGCCTTTCTTCAGTTACAAATTCAGTTTGTTTCTGATTTTCTGTTTCTGCTGCTGTATCTGTGTGTGAGTGTATATGTGAGTGTTCTATTTTCGGTTTCCTTTCTTTAAAATCTCAGCCCTCAAAATCTCTTAAAGATTCTCTCTTAAAAATTCTCTCTGCCTTTCTTTTTCTTTCTTAGAATCTTCCTTCTGAAAAATTCTGCCCTTAGAAATTCTCTATGAAAATTCTGTTTTTTCTTCAAAATTCTGTTTTTTCTCTCTTCAAATTCTCTCTTTCTCACTCAAAATTCTCTCTTTTTTCTCACTCAAAAATTTTGTCCTCGAACTGTCTGTCCAGCTCCTGTACTTATACAGGGCTGGTCCTAGGCAATTTAAGTGTTTCTTGGACCCCCTTCTTCTTTTAAAAAACAGAAAATCCCATTATGTAAAACCTTTTCCCTGATTTTCAGCAGCCCATTATCCCTTGTTCCCCATTAGTATCATTAACTAATAGCCACTAACATTACATTATAATATACTAGTACTAACACCCTGTTTTTTACTGCTCATTCCCAGAAATGCCCCTGAAATCTTGATGTTATTACTGAAAAATCAGAACCTATAGCAAAACAGTTTCTAAAATCTGTACAAACTTAGTTATCTCCTGATTTACAGCTATAACCAATCCTATGATTTTGAAACAGTATATTACATCTCTAATAGCTGACTGACAAAAACTGAATTAAAACAGGGAATTATCAACTGAATAAAAACAAACTTAACATTATACAGAACATGCAGGATTCTTTCAACTGGAATTCAAAACTGAATTAAAAGCAAACAAATACAGGAGCATTGTCAATATACTGACAATGTCCCGTTTAGAAAACAACAATACAGCATACATTTGAATTCACTAATTCATAAACAAACATGATTTAATTGACGAATACTAATCAATTGACTATTTACAACATTTGTCAATAATTAGTCCAAACAATAGAATCAGACTGTTTCAGTCAACATTTTCAGAAATGAAAAATTCGTAATATAACTAATCGACGAACTTAATCGAGTCGATTACACACATTGTAAACAATCACAAACAATAGAAACTATTCACATTCGGATCAAGTAAATAGGTAGGAGACAGAAATGACAGAATTGATCAAAACAAATATGAAAAATTAAAAAGCTATTAAAACAGACAACAATACACGTAGAATACACAAAAGAAATAGAAAAAATACCTCTGAATCTTTAATCAGACTCGATCTCGATTCAGCTTCGGATTTTTGTTTGAAATCAAACAGACCTTAGTCGAAGTATTTTCCACTGAAAATACTTCGACTAAGGTCGATTAAACCTCAATCCTTTAATCAATTTGGACAAAAAATCCAGAAATTTGGTATTTCTAGGTTTCCTGAAGGCTCGATTTGGGATCTAATCATTTCTGGTTAGATTCGAGAGAAACCAAGTACGACACAAGGGTGAGGGAAGCCTAGGGGTTATTTGGTGTCACTTTGGAACAGATCTGGGTAATTTTTGTTTGACTCGAATCTTCAAAAGAAGATTCGAGAAGCTCTGAAGTGATTCGAGCCAAACTATCTTCAGATCCATAACAAGGGTTGTTAGGGGAAGCCATGGTGTTAATTTGGAGTTGATTGGTTCAAGTCTGAACTTGGCTCGAATCTTCAAATGAAGATTCGAGAACCTCCAGGGAGATTCGAACCAAGCAGGTAACATATACGGATAGAGGGTGTTCAGAGGGTTCTGGGGTGTCAAGGTGGTGACCGACGGCGTTGATGCCGCCGGGTTTCAGGCGGTGGAATCCTAAGGCGGCTAGGGTTAGGAGTGGGGGGTCTGGGGGACGATGATGAACAGTGTAGGAGGGGGGTGTTCAGTTGGGGGCCGGGTAAGGCTTGGGGACTTATATAGGGGTGGGGTGGGTTAGTATCGTCCGTTGGATCAAGTAGAATGGATGGCTAGGATCAATCCACTTAACCAAACGACATCGTTTGGTTTAAGTTGGGGAAAGGGGTCAACCCGGGGGTGAAATGGATCGGGTCTCGGTGAGTTTTTGAGGCCGTAGGATCAGGATGGATGAACGGTTCAGATTTGATTGCCCTAAACGTCGTCGTTCCTTTTGTGAAGGGGCTGAACTGGACCGTTTGATTGACATGAATCAACGGCCCAGATTAAAAATCCAGAAGCGACGTCGTTTGGTCTGGTCTAAATTGGACCGGACAGGGGATGTTGGATTGGGCTGTTGGGGTAATTGGGCCTAGATTTAAATCTAGGTCCGATTTTTTATTCCTTTTTCAACTAATTTATTTTTCTAATTTAAATTTCAATTTTAATTATAAAACAATTTTAACTTCACAAAAATATATTGATTAATCTATAACAACTATTTAACACATAGTCAAAACATTAATCACACAGTAACACATTTAAAAATAGAACGAATGCATATTTTTTGTGATTTTATTTAAATTATCTCTTAAATGCGTACTTAAATCCTAGATATACATGAAACATGTATTTTTTCATTTTATTATGATAAAATAAACATTTACGGACATAACACAAATATTTAACACCACGCAAATTCAAAAAATTACATAGTAAAAGAAATTTATTTTATTTTTTGATTTATTTTAGGAGTAGTTTTCGTAAGGCAAAAATTACGTGCTCACAATAAGTGACCAACTTTGGTTGCTTTTTTTGGTCGCTTTTTACCGGATTTCTAGTAGTGTCTCCATATTGGTCCTAGCAGCGCGCTCACAAAGGTGGTTAGCTCGAACTATTTAGGAGACTTGAGGAAGTACTGTGTGGCGTTTACAGACCCCTTGAGTCCCCTTCCTATCCTTATTTACTGTTTGTTGTACTAGACAATATTTTATTTTCTTTATACACTTTGTATTTAGTACTCTTAGTGGCACATGTACTTGTGACATCAAATTTTGGAATAGTTTTAAATAGCATTGGATTGTAGCCTTATTATATGTATTTACGAGATTTCATTCTTTAAATTTATTATTACGTTGTTAACTATTAAACTTGCTTTGCTTATTGTTGCTAAAGGTCGGCTTGTCTAGCAAGCGGTGTTAGGCGCCATCACAATTCTATGATTGAGATTTTGGATCGTAATAGCATGCGAAAAATTTACTGCACTTCAAACGCACACATCTTAAGTGCAAAAACGACTGCACTTAAGATGCAAACGAGTGAATTGCAACCAATTTTTTGAATGAACTTAAGACGTGCTTCTGAAGTGCATGCAAAATGGGTGCACTTCAGTCATATATATTTTGTGACTTCTCAACTTCAGACAAAATGTATAACTTCGGACGTGAATTATGCTACTTCAAAGTTGCGTATGTTTGAAGCTGTATTTGAAGTGGGTAAATTTGCAACAAAAATGAAAGTTGAACTTAAGGAACAACTTAAATAGTTGTCCCAAAATCGGGTAGTTGTGCACTTACCCCATCTAACATACTGTGTAATAGCTCACAGTCGACAACTAGCCCAATATAACGCTTCTTTTGAAAAATTAGCTATGGTGGCTAGATTTTGAACCGGTAATTAGAGTTTACCCGTTATTTGAAATGTAAAAGGAATATAGCCATTTTTTAATACGAAGATAAATTTGGAACCCTACTTAAAACACGAAAGAACTCCAAAAAATTTACTAGAGTTTGAATATTTCTCGATTCAAACTCCAAAAATGATTCTTGGAGTTAAAACACCTGATGATTTATTATCTTGCCATCTCCGAGCAAAGAGTACCATGAAAGAAGCTCAACTCTCCCATGAGAGAATCATAATTAATCCCATGTAAGGAAGGAAGAATGAGAAAAGATAAAACCTTCATGTGCTAACAACTACTCAGTCACAGCAAAAATAGTACAAATGTCATGTTTTTGTGATGCTGCCACTTGACACCATGACCATGGGAGGGAACTTGAACAAGCCATGAGCCATGAATGCGAGTTTGTTGGCCTTGAGAAGTGCTGGAGTCGAAAGAGTATAGTAGTCGGACACTTTTATTGGGGAGATGTATCAGCATTTTCTGAGAAGGTTGTTCTTCTAAAGTCCTAAACTCTTGCATTGTATGCTGGGTTTTCACTCTTAGATGTCTTTAACTCTAGAATGCGGTGCTTGGATATTTAAGTTGTGGGAATAATTCTTGGAGCTTGAACTTGTTTGATTCAAAAGATATTGGAACCTTTTTGAATAAATCAATTAAAGAAAATGAAGGGGTAAATCTTAGTCAATCGTAATAAACTCCAGATCAATAAACTAATTGGGAAAATAATACATAAGATGAGATAGAGGTAACCAATCTTATTGAAACTTTCCATTGTGGATCCCATTAATCAATGGAGGAGACCATTTTACATATTTTCTTGGAGAATGCTTCGTTCTTCTTTTCGTTATGAAGATTACAGAAGAGAGAACTAGGGAGAGAGAAAGAAGCGAAACCCTCCCCCTTTTACCGAAGGTTTTTCCCTACTATATATAGTCATGGGACCTCTGCTATGTTCTTGGTCTGACGCTCTTTCACACTATGCTTGCGTTGGTTGTCCCCTGAATGTTGTTTCTTCTGACTCGATGGGTATCGTGAGTGTGGATGCGGAATAGACCATGTCGTCTTTCGCTGCCTTGCCGCTTGGACGGGATGTTGGTCAGCTTGACCGCAGCGGTCAGATTTTGATCAATACAGTTAGTCCCTCCATCTGTCGGGGACGTCCCCTGTCGGGCCAGGCAGAAAGATCATGATTGCTGCAAATCCGAGAGAAATCTGACTACTTAGGTTATGCTCCTTAAGTCTTAAGTAAGGTGACGACGCTCTTTTGATATCCTTGGACCGTTGCGGCTGTTTCGGAACCGAAACGTCGTTTGGATTGAAGTGTTGCTTCGTGGTTGCCGCCATTATGACACACATTCCTAGGGAATCGAAATGCTTCGTGCCCTATCAGATTCGATTGGAGACTCTTGGGTTTCGTGCTCGGGGAATTTATGTCTCTTATAAATAAAAGGAACGCATCATTCGATTGGCACACTTCCTTGCCCTTTGCTTGAAAGAATTTTGCGAATATACTTTCTTCCTGATACTCCAAATTTTCACTCGCCCTCAGTTAACTGAAAACTTTCTTCCTTCCTTTCCATTGTCTTTTTACTACACCAAATTGACACGATGACTGGTGATTCTTCCTGCCGCAGCATCTATCACTTGGTCCTCGTCGAGGGCTGCTTCAGTTGAGTCTACAAGTGTGGTTATTCCTACGGAGGCCACTTCTCAGACTGAGGTTCCGACTCGTGCCGCTCGTCTGACGGGTGACTCTCCCCGTGCTGAGGAAGAAGAGGGGCCGTCCAAGAGGCGGCGAGTGGAATTCGAGACAACCCCTCCAATTATAACACATCTGGATGACTCTCCCTTGACAGGATCTGGGGCAGGGGTTGATACCACTCCGCCTATGGGTCGTTGATCAGTAACCTGCCGTGATGAGGGGCTAGATTTCTGAGGCTGCCGTTGTGGTTTTGGAAGTGCTCTCGTCCTCCATACATGTTTGTGCTTCCTCCTCAGCTGCTGAAAGAGGAAAGGGCATCGTGGTCGATGACTATGAATCCGAGTTGTACCTCGATCGTGGTGATGTTAGGATGTTTGAGGAGGGTATCACCCTCTCGGTGGTTCATATGGAAGGCCCGTCCCGTATTCTTGAGATCTCTTCGGATGTTAATCTCCTGGGGGACACGAAGGATCTAGTGCTGCAATTTGATATTTTGTGCTCCGCTGCCGAGAACGAGGCTCTCCAGAACGTTCCTGATATCGACTTGATGCATAAAGTGGTTGTTATGGGCCTAAGGTTACATTTTGCCTTTCTTTCATGCTTCTTTTATTTTTCTAGATAATACGATCTTAACCCTTTTTTCGTTTTTTCAAACGTACATGTTGGAAATTGAGAGTGCTCGTAGGGCTGACATTCGGACTAAGATTTTCCTGAAGACATTGGAAAAATATCGGCGCTATCGCAATAAGTGCCGTGAGATACACGAGTGGCTGAGGGAGAATCCCGGTGCTCGATCCCTTGGCAAAGGAATTGGAGAAGAGAGACCAGCAGTTGATGGAGGCCATTCGCAGAAATAGTGTGCTTGATGAGCAACTTCGTGCTAAGGACGAAGATCTTAAGTTAGGCAAAGGGGTAGCCGTAGAGTGTGATTATCTACAGGGGGACTGAGGTCAATGCAGTCCGAAATGGATCAGAACCTTATCAAGGCGATGAGTGCGGAGTGGATGGAAAAATTGGCCGAGTTGGAGAGAAAGGTTGCCGATTGGAGAGCATCGAGAGTGCCTGGTCCTCGGCTATGGCAAAGGCGGCAGCCCTAGAGAATACTATTTGCATCCTCCAATCCGAGCAGGAATCAGAAAGGGCGACGGCCATGCTAAGGGAGGCGAGGCTTGATAAACGCATTGGTGAGATTGATCGAGAAGCGTCGATCTTGGGGGATCGAGTCACCTCTCTAGAGGCCGAAAAGGAGCAACTGTTGGCTCAAATCGAGTCTTCCTCTGCCGTCGTCCCTCGCCACTTGCACGAGCTTTGGGTTCATGTTGAAGCCTAGCGGGATGTATACAAGAGTTTGTGGGAGGCGGGCAATGTTATCGAGGCTGCATATGAAGGAGCGCGGGTGAAGGCGCGAGAGGCTCGCGTCAATTGTGGATATGACTCAGCGACGCTGGAAGCTGGTGAGGGCGGGGATGCTGAGGGAGAATTTCTTGGAGATAGTGGTGAAGAGGGTGGCGATGGTGATGCCGAGTGAAAATATAGTTGCCTTTGTCTATTTTCTCTTCTTTTTTTGTTTCTCTCTTTTCTTTTCTTTTTAGACTATTTATTCAAGCCATGTGTAATCTACGACTGTTTGCGCAGTGATTTTGTATAAAGAAGAATTTTTCGTTGTTATTCGCTTTGTACTTTTTCTTTGTTTTTGCTTTTCGTGACTTTGGTGCGAGGTAGATTCCCGTATGGCGAGTCCTGGTTTTTCTTTCCCTTTATATTTTCTGACGTCCCATGGCCTTAAGAATATTTCAAATTTTCTCTTTGGAGATGGCTTATGGCCTCGAGGGTGTGATTTCGAACTTTTGTCGAAATATCAACCAATCGTTGTCCGATCGAGGTCGGACTCTTCTTTCGGCGAAGGCCCTTGGTCTTAATGATGTTATTTCGGCCTTGTCGAAATATTAACCCATCGTCATTCAATCAAGGTCGAACTTTTCTTTGGCGAAGGCCCTTGGCTTTAAAGGGTATTAATTCAAACTTTTCGAAATACTAACCCGCCGTCATTCGATCGAGGTCGATGTCACGACCCAACCCCCGAACCCGGTCATGATGGCGCCTCTCGTGAAGACAAAGCCAGCTAGACCAAAACGGAACACCTCTTTTTAACAGTTAATCATCATAAATAGTAAAAACATATAATGTAATACTCATAAATTGCAGAATTTAACGATAATAACCGCAACAACCATCCCGACACAGCCCAAACCGGGGTGTCACAAGTCATGAGCTACTACAGAATCTGCTATGGGTCTACAAAGTACGGAATCCGATACAACAGTCTGAAGAAAACATAAATGATAGAGGATAAGAGAGACAAGGGGCTGCAGGCGTCAACAGCTACCTCGTAACTCCAAATCACTGCCTAGCCTGGACGGAATCAGCGCTCAGGTGCGGACTCTGCTATACCTGAATCTGCACACACGGTGCAGGGAGTAATGTGAGTACTCCGACTCAGTGAGTAATAATTATAAATAATGGCTGAAAGTATGAAAACATGTAAAGGCACAAAGCAATTCAGTGAAGAAATCAAATGATATTCCTTTTGAAACAAGTAAAACCGGTAAATTAACAGGTAGATAACAAGTAGAAATCTGCCCCTTGGGCACAGTATCAATCGCTCAACATAGTATCAGCCCTTCGGGCTCACTCTCAGTACAGTATCAGCCCCTCAGGATCAGTATCAATCACTCAGGACAGTATCAGCCCCTCGGGCTACCTCACAATCACTCATATCAGCACCTCACGCATAATATCAATCACTCAGCAATATGGGTACTCGCGCTCACTGTGGGTGTGCACACTCCGGAGGGGCCCCTTACGGCCCAAGCGCTATATCAAACCACCTTGTGGCATCATCACTCGGCACTCGGCCTCACATCACTCAAGCCACCTTGTGGCATATAAAGTATCTCAGGCCCTCAGCCTCATATCACTCAGCATATCCTCACATATGGCCCTCGGCCTCACTCAGTCCAAAAATCATCACAAGCCCCTTGGGCATTAGTAAAGCAGTAGTTCTCAGCCTAAATCATGATGTAGAAATATCATTTAAGTTTTAAATCTGAGTAAAAGTGGCTGAGTTTGTAAAACAATAGATATCAACAGGACTGAGTTCAAATAATAAGTCAAGCAGTGAGGAAATAGTGATAAAAATCCCCGAAGGATTCAAATAGTTGGCATGAAGCCCAAGTATGGCAATCAGCCCAAATCATGATGATTACAAACGACTTTCAGTCAAATATTCGGTAAAATCATCAATCATGATGGACAAGTCACAATCCCCAGTAGTGAAAGACCCCACGCTCATCATCCAGCGCGTATCTTACCTCAATATAGCACTACGATGTGCAAATCCGGGGTTTCAAACCCTCAGGGCATCATTTACAATCATTACTCACCTCGAACTGGCTAATTCTCTAGCTCGCGACGCCTTTGTCCCTCGAATTCGCCTCTACGCGCGTCGAATCTATCCAAAATCAGAACGAATACGTCACAATATGCTAAGGGAACAAAGCTCAAGCAAAAACATTCGAAAAATATAAAAAATCCCGAAATTAGCAAAACCTGAGCCCCGGACCCACGTCTCGAAACTCAGAAATTTTTACGTCATCGGGTTCCTTATCTCGCCACGAGTCTATACATACAAAAATCTCTCAAATCGGACCATAAATGGCCCCTCAAATCCCAAATTTAGAATTTCAATTTCAAGCCCTAATTTCTTACAATTTGGCTATTATTTCATGAATTTCAAGGATGATTTCACAATATAATCATGTATTTAGTTCATAGGACTTACCTCCAATCACTTCCCGTCAAAACCCCTTCAATTCCCGTCCAAAAGCTCTCAAGGTTGCTCAAAAATGGTGGAAAAATGAGTTTGGTTCGCGGATGAAATGTTTTTAACATTCTGTCCGGGTACTGTAGCTAATCCTATGTGATCGCATAGAACAAAATTCCAAGGCACTGTAGCAAACCCTATGCAATCGCATAGAACAAAATTCCAGGGCGCTGTAGCTAACCCTATGCGATCGCAACACCTTCTATGTGATCGCATAGAGCAAAAATTGCTCTGCACTGACTGCTGCATTTCTGCAGCATTTTCCAACTTCAAAAATTCTCGTTAGCCATCCGAAATCACCCCGAGGCCCCCGGGACCCAACCAAACACACCAACATATCTTAAAAAATCATCCAAACTTGATCCAATCATCAAAACACCTCAACTAACAGTAAAATCATCGAATTCAAGCCTAAGTTCTTTTAAAACTTCTAAAACACGCATTCGATCGAAAACCCAACCAAACCACATCCGAATGACCTGAAATTTTGCACACGCATCCTAAATCACTTGACGGAGCTACAACAACTCTCGGAATTCCATTCCGACTCCCGGATCAAAATCTCACCTATTAACCGGAAATCGCCAAAATACTAACTTTGCCAATTCAAGCCTAAATATTCTCTACAACTCCAAAACTCATTCCGATCACGCTCCTAAGTCACAAATCGCCTTCCGAAGCTAAACGAACCATCGGAACTCACTTCCGAGCCTTCTAACACATAAGTCAATGTTCGGTTGACTTTTCCAACTTAAGCCTTCTTAAAAGAGACTAAGTGTCTCATTTCTTACCAAATACTCTCTGAACTCGAACTAATCAACCCGATCATATAAAACACGGATAACGAAGCGTAAAGAAGCTAAAATGGGGGAAAACGGAGCGGTAACTCATAAGACGACTGGCCGGGTCATCACATCCTCCCCAACTTAAACAAACGTTCGCCCTCGAACGAGTCCAGAAACGTACCTGAAGCCTCAAACAGATGAGGATATCTGATCCGTATCTCCCGCTCGGTCTCCCAGGTAGACTCCTCCACGGGCCGACCTCTCCACTGCACTTTCACTGAAGTTATATCCTTTGACCTCAACTTTCGAACCTGGCGACCCAAAATAGCTACTAGCTCCATATCGAAGGTCAAATCATCATCCAACTGAACCGTGCTGAAGTCCAAAACATGTGACAGATCCCCAATATACTTCCGGAGCATAGAAACATGAAATACAGGATGCACACTCGATAGGCTGGGTGGAAAAGCAAGCTCATAAGCCACCTCCCCAATCCTCCGAAGCACCTCCAAAGGCCCAATGAACCGCGGACTCAACTTGCCCTTCTTCCCAAACCTCATAACACCCTTCATGGGAGAAACCTTCAGCAAGACCTTCTCACCAACCATATAGGACACATCTCGAACTTTCCGGTCCGCATAACTCTTCTGACGCGACTGCGCTGTATGAAGCCTCTCCTGAATCACCTTCACCTTCTCTAAGGCATCCTGAACCAAATCTGTCCCCAATAGTCTAGCCTTGCCGGGCTCGAACTAACCAACCGGAGATCTACACTACCTCCTGTACAAAGCCTCATACGGAGCCATCTGAATACTCGACTGGTAGCTATTATTGTAAGCAAATTCTGCAAGCGGTAGAAACTCATCCCATAAACCTCTAAAGTCAATAACACAAGCACGCAACATGTACTCCAATATCTGAATCGTACGCTCGGACTGTCCGTCCGTCTGAGGATGAAAAGCTGTGCTTAACTCCACTTGAGTACCCAACTCTCGCTGAACAGATTTCCAAAACTGGGAAGTAAACTGAGTACTTCTATCTGAGATGATGGAGATCAGAACACCATGCAACCGAACAATCTCCCGGATATAAATCCCTGCCAACCGCTCTGAAGAATAGGTAGTACACACAGGGATGAAGTGCGCGGACTTAGTCAGCCGATCCACAATCACCCACATAGCATCGAACTTCTTCAAAGTCCGAGGAAGACCACTCACAAAATCCATGGTGACTCTATCCCACTTTCACTCGGGAATAACCATCTACTGAAGCAAGCCACCCGGTCTCTGATGCTCATATTTCACCTGTTGATAATTGAGACACCGAGCTACAAATCCCACGATATCTTTCTTCATTCTTCTCCACCAGTAGTGATGCCTCAAATCCTGATACATTTTCGCGGCACCCGGATGGATAGAATACCGCGAGCTATGGGCCTCTTCCAGAATCAACTCTCTAAGCCCATCCACATTGGGCACACAAATCCGGCCCTGCATCATCAACACACCATCATCACCAATGGTCACATCTCTGGCATCATCATGATGAACTTTGTCCTTAAGGATAAGCAAATGCGGATCATAATACTGGCGCTCTTTGATGTGATCATATAAGGAAGACCGAGAAACCACACAAGCCAACACTCGACTGGGCTCTGAAATATCCAATCTCACAAACCGATTGGCCAAGCCTGAACATCAACTGCAAGGGGTCTTTCCCCAATTGGAATATATGCCAAACTCCCCATACTCACTGCCTTTAGGCTCAAAGCATCGGCCACTACATTGGCCTTTCCCGGATGATACAGAATAGTGATATCATAATTCTTAAGCAACTCCAACAACCTCCGCTGCCTCAAATTAAGATCCTTTTGCTTGAACAAATGCTGAAGACTGCGATGATCAGTGAACACCTCACAAGATACGACATACAAGTAATGCCTCCAAATCTTCAATGCATGAATTATGGCAACCAACTCCAAATCATGAACGGGGTAATTCTTCTCATGGGGCTTCAACTGACGAGAAGCATAAGCAATAACTCTACCCTCCTGCATCAACACACAACCAATCCCAACTCTCGAAGCATCACAATACATAGTATATGAAACTGAAGCTGATGACAAAACCAACACTGGAGTTGTGGTCAAGGCTGTCTTGAGCTTCTGAAAGCTCTCCTCACACTCGTCCGACCATACAAATGGAGTACCCTTCTGAGTCAACTTGGTCAAAGGCGATGCAATGGATGAAAATCCCTGAACAACCCGGTGATAATAGCCTGCTAACCCAAGAAAGCTACGAATCTCTGTGGCTGAGGACGGTCTAGGCCAACTCTGAACCGCCTCTATCTTCTTTGGGTCAACCTGAATACCCTCGCTGGACACCACATGTCCCAAGAAAGCCACTGTACTGAGCCAAAACTCACACTTGGAGAACTTTGCATAAAGTTTCTCCTCCCTCAATCTCTGCAACACAACTCTAAAATGCTCCGCGTGCTCCTCTTGACTACGCGAGTACACCAGGATATCATCAATGAATACAATAACGAACGAATCAAGATAAGGCCAAAACACGCTGTTGATCAAATGCATGAATGTTGCTGGGGCATTGGTTAGCCCGAAATACATAACAAGAAACTTATAATGACCATATCTGGTCCTGAAAGCAGTCTTAAGAATATTTGAATCCCTGATCTTCAACTGGTGATAGCCCGAACGGAGATCAATCTTGGAGAACACTCTCGCTCCCTGAAACTGATCAAATAAATCATCAATGTGAGGCAAAGGATACTTGTTCTTAATTGTTACTTTGTTCAATTGCCTATAATCGATGCACATTCTCATTGTGTCGTCCTTCTTCTTCACAAACAGAATGGGCGCACCCCAAGGTGACACACTAGGCTGAATGAACCCCTTATCTAGGAGTTCCTGAAGTTGTTCTTTCAATTCCTTCAACTCTGCTGGTGCCATACGATACGGCGGAATAGAAATGGGCTGAGTGCCCGGCACCAGGTCAATACCAAAATCAATATCCTTGTCCGGTGGCATGCCCGGCAGGTCTGCAAGAAAAACATCGGAAAAATCCCTCACAACTGGAACAAAATCAATACTAGGAGTCTCAGATCCAACATCCCTCTCAAACACTAGATATGAAAGACAACCCTTCCCAACCATACGTTGGGCCTTCAAGAAGGATATCACTCTACTAGGAACATAATCAGTCACACCACACCACTCGATCTGTGGTACACCCGGCATAGCCAAAGTGATTGTCTTAGCATGATAGTCTAGAATAGCACGACATGGGGATAGCCAATCCATGCCCAAAATGACATCAAAATCCACCATGCTCAATAGCAATAGATATACTCGGGTCTCCAGACCCCCAATAGTCACCACACATGACCGGTACACACGGTCTACAACAACAGTATCGCCCATCGGGGTAGATACATGAACAGGTAAAGCAAGAAACTCACGGGGCATACCCAAATAATGAGCAACGTATGATGACACATAAGGAAATGTGGAACCGGGATCAAATAATACTAAGACATCTCTGTGGCAGACTGAAACAATACCTGTAATGACAGCATCCAAAGCAATGGTGTCGGGTCTGCCTGGGAGTGCATAGAAATGGGCCTGACCACCCCCTGATCGACCTCCCCCTCTAGGACGACCCCTGGCTGCCTGACCTCCACCCCTAGCTGGCTGGGCGGGTGGTGAAGTAACTGGAGCGGAAGTCGAGGGTTGGCCCCTCTGCTGGGACGAACTAGCAACATGACGAAGACACTGCATCTACACATGTCCAAACTCTCCACACTCAAAACAACTCCCAGGTGCTGGAGAAGGGGACTGAAGGGAACCCCTCGCACCGGAGTGACCAGCTGATGCACGCGGCATAGAAGAACCCTGAGTTGACGGGGCACAAGATGAATTTTGAGCTGGAAGGGCACTGAGTGATGACTGGACCCACTGAGATCCATGATGACCATGACCCGAAGATGCCCCACAATACTCTGGGCGGGCTGACTGAGCAGGCCTAAAAGAATGGCCTCTACCATGTTGAAATTGGCCCCTCGAAAAAGCACCACTATAACTGCCAGATCCTCGAGGCTTCTTGGCCTCCCTCTCCTCTTGATCCTGACAGCAAACCATCTCAATCTCGCGAGCGATATCGACCACCTCCTCGAACGTAGCACCCAACACCCTCTCTCGGGTCATAAGAATACGGAGGTGATAGTTAAGGCCATCAATAAATCTCCTGATCCTCTCACGATTTGTCGGAACCATCCAAATGGCATGACGAGCCAACTCAGAAAACCTCGACTCATACTGTGACACGGTCATATCCCCCTATCGCAACCACTCAAACTATCTACGCAGCTCCTCTCTGCGGGACTGCGGCACATACTTCTCCAAGAAGAGAGTGGAGAACTGCTGCCAAGTAAGGGGCGCTGCTCTAACCGACCTACGCCTCTCATACTCCTCCCACCATGTGAAGGCAGCCCCAGTAAACTGAAAGGTGGTAAATGCCACACCACTAGTCTTAAGAATCCCTGTTGTACGGAGCATCCGCTGACACTTATCAAGAAAACCCTGGGCATCCTCCCCCTCGGCACCATTAAATGACGGAGGCTGGAGTCTACCAAACCTCTCAAGACGACGCTGCTCATCATCCGGCATAACTGGCACAATAAACTTCTGAGCTGGAGGTGCCCTCGGTGTCTGTAGTCCCTGTACTACCTGCTCAGGTGTGCGAGCAACGGGGGTCTGATTGCCTCCCCTGTCCTGTGAAGTAGCTGCTGCTGTAGTGGCTGAAACTGCCTGATCCAGGCCAGTGCAAACTGATAAGATCTGTGCCAAGGCCTCCTAAAGACCTGAAACCACGATAGGCACAGCTGGTGCCTGAACTGGTGCTGCTGGAGCATCCATAGCTGGAGCCTGATCCGAAGTCGGGGCAGCTGGTGGGTCAATAGGTGTTGCCCTCGCTGCTCTGCTTCTGCCACATCCATGACCGCGTCCACGGCCTCTGGTGGCCTCAGTGGGTGGCACTGGTGGTCGTCCACCTCGTCCGGTAGCGCGAGTCCTCGCCATCTGCGAGAGAATCGAATAATAGAAGTTTAGCATTCGGATCAACAAATTTGCACGACAGGAGTTTCAAGAATATGAAGTTTTCCTAAAGGTTCTGCAGCCTCTCGAGGATAAATATAGACGTCTCCGTACCGATCCACGAGACTCTACTAAACCTGCTCATGACTCGCGAGACCAAGTGACCTAGGCTCTGATACCAACTTGTCACGACCCAACCCCCGAACCCAGTCATCATGGCACCTCTCGTGAAGACAAGGCCAGCCAGACCAAAACGGAACACCTCTTTTTAACAGTTAATCATCATAAACAGTAATAACATATAATGTAATACTCATAAATTGCGGAATTTAACGATAATAACCGCAAGAACCATCCCGACATAGCCCAAACCCGGGTGTCACAAGTCATGAGCTACTACATAATCTGCTATAGGTCTACAAAGTACGAAATCTAATACAACAATCTGAAGAAAACATAAATGATAGAGGATAAGAGAGACAAGGGGTTGCGGGTGTCAACAGCTACCTCGTAACTCCAAATCACCGCCTAGCCTGGACGAAATCAACGCTTAGGTGCGGACTCTGCTATACCTGAATCTGCACACATGGTGCAGGGAGTAATGTGAGTACTCTGACTCAGTGAGTAATAATTATAAATAATGGCTGAAAGTCTGAAAACATGTAAAGGCACAAAGCAATTCCATATCAAGCAGTAAAAATCACTTAAAGCAGTAAATTAGTGAAGAAATCAAATGATATTCCTTTTGAAACAAGTAAAACCGGTAAATTAACAGGTAGATAACAAGTAGAAATCCGCCCCTTAGGCACAGTATCAATCGCTCAACATAGTATCAGCCCATCGGGCTCACTCTCAATACAGTATCAGCCCCTCAAGCTCCGTATCAATCACTCAGGACAGTATCAGCCCCTCGGGCTACCTCACAATCACTCATATCATCCCCTCGGGCATAGTATCAATCACTCAGCAATATGGGTACCCGCGCTCACTGTGGGTGTGCAGACTCCGGAGGGGCCCCTTACGGCCCAAGCGCTATATCAAGCCACCTCGTGGCATCATCACTCGGCACTCGGCCTCACATCACTCAAGCCACCTCGTGGCATATAAAGTATCTCAGGCCCTCGGCCTCATATCACTCAGCATATCCTCACATATGGCCCTCGTCCTCACTCATTCCAAAAATCATCACAAGCCCCTTGGGCATTAGTAAAGCAGTAGTTCTCAGCCCAAAACATGATGTAGAAATATCATTTAAGTTTCAAATCTGAGTAAAAGTGGCTGAGTTTATAAAATAGTAGATATCAACAGGACTGAGTTCAAATAATAAGTCAAGCAGTGAGGAAACAGTGATAAAAATACCCGAAAGATTCAAATAGTTGGCACGAAACCCAAATATGGCAATCAGCCCAAATCATGATGATAACAAACGAATTTTAGTCAAATATTCGGTAAAATCATCAATCGGGATGGACCAAGTCACAATCCCCAGCAGTGAAAGACCCCACGCTCATCATCCAGCGCGTATCTTGCCTCAATATAGCACTACGATGTGCAAATCCGGGGTTTCAAACCCTCAGGATATCATTTACAATCATTACTCACCTCGAACTGGCTAATTCTCTAGCTCGCGACACCTTTACCCCTCGAATTGGCCTCCACGCACGTCAAATCTATCCAAAATCAGAACGAATACATCACAATATGCTAAGGGAACAAAGCCCAAGCGAAAACATTCGAAAATATCAAAAATCCCGAAATTAGCAAAATCCGAGCCCCGGGCCCACGTCTCGAAGCTAGGAAATTTTGAAGTCATCGGGTTCCTTATCTCGCCATGAGTCTATACATACAAAAATCTCTCAAATCAGACCACAAATGGCCCCTCAAATCCCAAATTTAGAATTTCAATTTCAAGCCCTAATTTCTTACAATTTGGCTATATTTTCATGAATTTCAAGGATGATTTCACAATATAATCATGTATTTAGTTCATAGGAATTACCTCCAATCACTTCCCGTCAAAACCCCTTCAATTCCCATCCAAAAGCTCTCAAGGTTGCTCAAAAATGATGGAAAAATGAGTTTGGTTCGCGGATGAAATGTTTTTAACATTCTGTCCGGGTACTGTAGCTAACCTTATGCGATTGCATTAGAGCTCCTGCGATTACATAGAACAAAATTCCAGGGCACTGTAGCTAACCCTATGCGATCGGAACACCTTCTATGCGATCGCATAGAGCAAAAATTGCTCTGCACTGATTGTTGCATTTCTGCAGCATTTTCCAACTTCAAAAATTCTCGTTAGCCATCCGAAATCACCCCGAGGCCCTCGGGACCTCAACCAAATGCACCAACATATCTTAAAACATCATCCAAACTTGATCCAATCATCAAAAGACCTCAACTAACACTAAAATCATCGAATTACATCGAATTCAAGCCTAAGTTCTTTTAAAACTTCTAAAACACGCATTCGATCGAAAACCCAACCAAACCACGTCCGAATGACCTGAAATTTTGCACACACATCCTAAATCACTTGACGGAGCTACAACAACTCTCGGAATTCCATTCTGACTCCCGGATCAAAATCTCACCTATCAACCGGAAATCGCCAAAATACTAACTTCGCCAATTCAAGCCTAAATCTTATCTACAACTCCAAAACCCATTCCGATCGCGCTTCTAAGCCACAAATCACCTCCCAAAACTAACTGAACCATCGGAACTCACTTCCGAGCCTTCTAACACGTAAGTCAACGTCCGGTTGACTTTTTCAACTTAAGCCTTCTTAAAAGAGACTAAGTGTCTCATTTCTTACCAAATACTCTCCGAACTCGAACTAATCAATCCGATCACATAAAACACGGATAACAAAGCGTAAAGAAGCTGAAATGGGGAAAAATGGAGCGGTAACTCATGAGACGACTGGCCGGGTCATCACAATTGAACTCTTCTTTTTGGCAAAGGCCCTTGGCCTTAAATGGCGTTATTTCGAACTTGTCGAAATACTAACCCGTCGTCGTTCGATCGAGGTCGAACTCTTCTTTTTGGCAAAGGCCCTTGGCCTTAAAAGGTGTTATTTCGAACTTGTCGAAATACTGACCCGTCGTCGTTCGATCGAGGTCGAACTCTTCTTTTTGGCGAAGGCCCTTGGACTTAAAGGGTATTATTTCAAACTTGTCGAAATATTAACCCGTCGTCGTTCGATCAAGGTCGAATTCTTCTTTTTGGCAAAGGCCATTGCCCTTAAAGGGTGTTATTTCGAACTTGTCGAAATACTGACCCATCGTTGTGCAATCAAGGTCGAACTCTTCTTTTTGGTGAAGGCCCATGGCCTTAAAGGGTGTTATTTCAAACTTGTCAAAATATTAACCCGTCGTCGTTTGATCAAGGTCTAACTCTTCTTTTTGGCGAAGGCCCTTGGCCTTAAACGGTGTTATTTCGAACTTGTCGAAATACTAACTCATCGTCGTTCGATCAAGGTCGAACTCTTATTTTTGGCGAAGTCCCTTGACCTTAAAGGGTGTTATTTCGAACTTGTCGAAATATTGACCCGTCGTCATTCGATCGAGGTTGAACTCTTCTTTTTGGCAAAGGTCATTGGCCTTAAAGGGTGTTATTTCGAACTTGTCGAAATATTAACCCGTTGTCGTTCGATCGAGGTCGAACTCTTCTTTTTGGCGAAGGCCCTTAGCCTTAAAAGGTGTTATTTCGAACTTGTCGAAATACTGACCCGTCGTCGTTCGATCGAGGTCGAACTCTTCTTTTTGGCGAAGGCCCTTGGCCTTAAAGGGTGTTATTTCGAACTTGTCGAAATATTAACCCGTCGTCGTTCGATTGAGGTTGAACTCTTCTTTTTGGCGAAGACCCTTGGCCTTAAAGGGTGTTATTTCGAACTTGTCGAAATACTGACCCGTCGTCGTTCGATCAAGGTTAAACTCTTCTTTTTGGCGAAGGCCCTTGACCTTAAAGGGTCTTATTTCGAACTAGTCAAAATATTAACCCGTCGTCGTTCGATCAAGGTCGAACTCTTCTTTTTGGTGAAGGCCCTTGGCCTTAAAGGGTGTTATTTCGAACCTGTCGAAATACTGACCCGTCGTCGTTCGATCGAGGTTGAACTCTTCTTTTTGGCGAAGGCCCTTGGACTTAAAGGGTGTTATTTCGAACTTGTCAAAATATTAACCCGTCGTCGTTCGATCGAGGTCGAACTCTTTTTTTTTGGCGAAGGCCCTTGGCCTTAAAGGGTGTATTTCGAACTTGTCGAAATACTGACCCGTTATCAGTCCCAGTTTTTGGAGAATCAGGTATCCTTTGGGGGAGTCCCAGTTCGCTTGATATTGCTTGCATCAGAGAGTGTAACGTCGAAGAGTAGGAAATGTTGATGTTTCAATTATGTTCGTTTTGTGCACTCATTAGAGTTTCCTTGTCTGATTACTTCTTTCAGGTCTGGAGATGTCATCGGTGGGAGATATTTCGGTTGTCTTGTAGTAATTTCTCATTCTCTGATTGAGATGTTTCTTTGCTCGCTTGCCCGCGCGGCACTTGTGTTCCTGCTTGAGCAAAGAGCAATAGGTGAGTCACAATGATACTTTCCTTACCCTTATCCGATGGATCGGCGAATGAGAGTAGGTTTGTAACGTTGCTCGTTTTGTCTGGCATTTCGACGGTTGATGGGGCGATGATTTCTAAATTCGGTGACTGTATTCAGCTCTCTTTCCCCTTCTATGTTCGTCTCTCTTCATGTAATAAATGGGTAGGTAAAACCAAGGAATGAACAACTTCAAACTTTTCTGTTAGAGAAATAAAAATAGTTTTTGGTGGGTAATCGTGTTTCTTGTCTTTGATGTGGAAGAGACTAGGAAATTTCCCTAAGAAATCCCTACAGACGGCGCCAAATTGTTTGATTCAAAAGATATTGGAACCTTTTTTAATAAATCAATTAAAGAAAATGAAGGGGTAAATCTTAGTCAACCGTAATAAACTCCAGATCAATAAACTAATTGGAAAAATAATACATAAGATGAGATAGAGGTAATCAATCTTATTGAAACTTTCCGTTGTGGATCCCATTAATCAATGGAGGAGACCATTTTACATATTTTCTTGGAGAATGCTTCGTTCTTCTTTTCGTTATGAAGATTACAGAAGAGAGAACTAGGGAGAGAGAAAGAAGCGAAACCCCCCTCCCCTTTACCGAAGGTTTTCCCCTACTATATATAGTCATGGGACCTCTGCTATGTACTTGGTCTGACGCTCTCACACTATGTCTGCCTTGGTTGTCCCCTAAATGTTGTTTCTTCTGACTCAACGGGTATCGTAAGTGCGGGATGCGGAATAGACCATGTCGTCTTTCGCTGCCTTGTTGCTTGGACGGGATGTTGGTCAGCTTGACCGCAGCGGTCAGATTTTGACCAATACAAAACTAATAAATGGTCAAAGTCCAATAATCATTCCTCGAGTTTTCTGTATTTTAGTTAGGGTTATTTTTGTTCAATATTTTTCTGTGTTAAAAAGAATGACTAAATGCTAATAGCTTTTTAAATACTAGCTAAACTCCAATAGCACGAGTTAAAAGTAGAGGTCGGCTTTGGTACTTCGGTTCAATATTTAAGAACTTTGGTTCGGTATTTCAGTATTCGGTTTATCAATTGTGTATAACAAATACCATACCAAAGTAGTTTAGTACAGTTCAATATTTCTTTTTCTGGTTCGGTACGATTTCGATTTGATACATTAACGGAATCGTGTCTTTTAAAAGGATATCATAATGTCCTCATTGACGAGTAACATACATTCATGCTTGACCAAAAAAAATTGAAGAACGAGCACCAACACTTGCCAATTGCAGCAACAACTAAGAAGTAGGAGTCACTCTGATTTTCTAATTTGCCAATTGCAAAGCAACTGACGACCTGCTCCAGCTGACAAAATCCACTCCAGTTACACATTCTAATTGGAGCCTCAAAATTATTCTAAGCAGCAGCTAATCATAGAAAGATAATCTCCAAAAACGAGAAAGAAAATGGTTAAACACAAATACAATGAGAAAGAAAATGGTTAAACATTCTAATTGGTTGTTGGGCTTAGTTTATTGGGCTAGAAAATATAATTATGTGTATAGCCAGTTTTCGGACTGGTCATTCAAAAATAGTCAGCGTTTACGAAGTCAATGAAAAATAGCCACTATTTTGCTGCAACAGAGACCGGTCCAGCATAATATACTGGAGTTCAGTGCACTTGTGTATGAACTCCAGCATATTATGCTGGACCGATATACTTTGCTGACTCCAGTATAATATACTGGAGATTGGAGCACCGGTGCTCCAAACTCCAGTATATTATACTGGACAATTATACTTGCTGGAACTCCAGTATATTATGCTGGAGTTCTAGTGTACTTATGCTGGAACTCCATCATATTATGCTGGAGTTCCAGCATACTTATCCTGGAACTCCAGTATAATATGCTGGAGTTCAAACATACTTATGCTGGAACTCCAGTATAATATACTGGCGTATTTTTCAGGTTTTGAACAGTGTTTTCGCTCAGATTTATCTTTGCATGAAAAGTGGCTAAATTTCGATTACTTTTGAAATTGGGTTATTTTTGAACGATCAGTTGTAAATCTGGCTATTTTTGATTTTCTCCCTATAATTATATAGTAGAGGTGGGTTGGCCCGTAAGACTAGACTATAGAGAAATATTTCGATATTTCGGTATATCGAAATATCAAAAGTCAATACCAAGTATCATACCAAAATACCGAAATATTGAATAAATCAATATCGAAATACCAAATTAATTTGATCCGGTTTGAAATTCGATTTTTCAAATTTTATGCCCACCCCTAGTTAAAAGTGGCTATTTTTCAACTTATTCCCTTGTTTTGGAATAACAGCCAAAATGGGCAAGCTAGTTCATGAGCCTGCACGCAGAGGATCAACAGTCAATTCCCACAAAACAGGAAAAAAGACAAATGGACGAATCAAATAGGGTAAAATGAGTGGAAGAGAATCTCCCTGACGTGGCACGAATCAACCGGTCAAAAAACTCGAAAACAAGCATATAACCAGAATAAAAATTATTAATTTATTAATTATGGAAAGTGATTTTCCATTATGGAAAGAGAATGAAAAATTGATGAAAATTGTCTGCACTTGTTTTTTTCACTTGCTGCAGTGGAAATCTAGGGTGCATTGTGTTACTATAATATTTTCCACCAATCTATAAGAATATTAGTATCAGTGAAGAAAGAAGAGAGGAGGAAAAATGGAGGAAATAGGGTTTCTGGGGACGGGCATAATGGGAAAGGCAATGGCCGTCAACTTGCTCCGCCATGGTTTCAAGGTTACTGTTTGGAATCGCACTCTCTCCAGGGTATTTATATTCTTTTCTCCCTTATCTACGCACCCATTTTAATTTCACGAGATCCTTTATATTAAGTGTTGTAAACACATGAATGATAGGTGTGTTAAGGAGACGAAATGAGTAAAATATATGGAAGAAGGGATTTAAGAAAGTCAAATTAAAGGAATGTTTTTTGTTTTTAGGCTGTTGATATTAACTTGTAAGATTGAACTTTGTATTAAGCCTACTTTGCGGATTATGAGAAATACTCAATTATCATGATGAAACTCTCTCTGCAATTCATCTACTCTGTATTTGCTGTTTAAGTAGAGATGGATTTGACCAACGGGATCCCTCCTGTGTTTTCTATCTTGAATACATTGTTTTTTTCAACAACAAAAAAATTCCCTTTGTACAACTCGAGACTTGTGTAATTATGCATTTATGTGCTTTTCAGCTTTGTTTCCCTGTTATGTTTCTCTTGTATGTCTCATGGCCACTGAATTTATGAAGAAATCCCCACGATTTATAGGGTTAAACTCGGTGGATAATAGGCCATCCTTCTCCATTTAAATACCATGCTTTTGTTTACGGTAGGGTTCAAACTCGTGAGATGCTCCTAACCCACACATCACCCGCTCGCTCTTACTAGGCCAAAGCTCTAGGGGCTTTATGAACACGAAATTTTGTGAATGTATTGCAAGAACTAAGGTGTTTAAATCCATTTTTCAGCTGTCTGCTTTGGTAGTTTCCAGTGCAAATCAAGGCAATTTAGAGTTCAATAGGTGAAATGGACGTGGGAACTATTTATGAATAATTTCACATTCTTATAACTATCTCAAAATGCAACAACTATCTATTCACTTGTGTACAATAGATCATTACCTTCACATTAATAATCAAAGATTTACCTTCCTTTCATGCAAATAATTCTGCAATTCATGATCAAGATTTTGTTACGAGTGCAGTGTGATGAGCTAGTGCAACATGGAGCTTCTGTTGGAGAAACTCCTGCAGCGGTAGTCAAGAAATGCAAGTATACAATTGCGATGCTGTCTGATCCTGCTGCAGCTCTTTCAGTTAATCAGCCTATACAAACAGTGAATTTATGAATTCAAATTGTCAAAGTTTGTACTACCTATACCTAATGAGAATTTCATTTTGTGGTCACCTAGGTGGTTTTCGACAAAGATGGTGCTCTTGAGCAGATATGTGGTGGGAAGGGGTACATAGACATGTCAACCGTTGATGCTGATACTTCTTCAAAGATTAGTGAGGTTGGAGTTTCATGCTTCCTGTCCTTCTTCTTTGAGATAGGAACTTTAATACTATCAGAATCAAGTTTATATTAAAAGAGAATTCCTGTTATAAAAAGCAAGTTGAAGTGAATTACTAATAGTGAATGATTACAGGCCATTACATCAAAGGGTGGTTGTTTTGTTGAAGCTCCAGTTTCAGGGAGCAAAAAGCCAGCTGAAGATGGCCAACTAGTAATTCTAGCAGCTGGGGACAAGGTAATATTATTTAATGGAAAAACACTCTTATTATGTCACACGGGTAAATATAGCAAAGTACATTATAACATGGGATGTATGACTTTGTCTTCATGCTGTGGCAATTTTATAACCATTAACCTCAAACTGCAATGAAGATATAATACACATGAACTTGCGTTGATGATATCTCAAATCCTTGTAGGCGCTATACGATCAAGTGCTACCTGCTTTTGATGTCTTAGGAAAGAAATCCTTTTTCTTGGGACAGGTTGGAAATGGAGCAAAAATGAAACTTGTTGTTAATATGATCATGGGCAGGTAATTAATTACTCTTTTTATGTTAGTTTTAATTTCTTGCAACTTTAATCCGTTTTGATATTCCCTAATGGTGCAGTATGATGAACGCGTTTTCGGAAGGAGTTGTATTGGCCGACAAAAGTGGATTGGACCCTCATACCCTTCTTGATGTGTTGGTAAGCAAGCTTATATTGTCATTTATCAGTTATTTTCCACTTAAATAAATATTCAGAAATTCTGTCTTCTCACAGGACCTTGGAGCCATTGCTAACCCAATGTTTAAGATGAAAGGACCTGCTATGATCAACAACAGTTACCCGCCTGCATTTCCTCTCAAACACCAGCAAAAGGACATGAGGTTGGCTCTAGCACTCGGAGACGAGAATGCAGTGCCAATGCCAGTAGCAGCTGCTGCTAATGAGGCATTCAAGAAGGCGAGGAGCTTGGGTTTGGGAGACCATGACTTTTCAGCTGTGTTTGAGACTATTAGGGGAGCTCAAAGTTCAACCTGAATGCAAGAAAAAGTCATAGCAATAACAACTTGAGGAGACCCTCGATCATCCATTTTGCCAACTCTTGAAAATTATTAGTAGTTAGTAGAAATTGTGACAAAACCTCTCTATGAACTATTCAAGTGCAAGTGCAGAATTTGAGAATTTATAAGCTCTCTTCTGTTGCGTAGAGTTTTGCATAAGTGAGTTAAAATCATTCTGGATTTCAAAGTATGTTTCATGGAGAAATCGTAAATAATCACTTGCCAAGTGAACTTGAAACAACATTTTGATCAACTCCCATATTCCTTTTACATGGCAATCAAGTGAGCTTGGAGTATAGAAAATCTACTCTTGTCATCAGTGTCTCTGGGATTGCGACCAAATCTGATTTCGTCTTTTACTGGAAAAGCAAGAGGAAGATGATACGGATGCTGAATTTTTTTGGAAGAAGCTAACTAGGGCTAAGCTAGAGCTAAGAAGAGAACGAAAACTAGGGCAAAATAAGATTTTATTCATGGCCTCTGAGAAGTGCAAACATGATTTACACATAGGGAAACAAGACACTAGGGACCAAAGTGAACTTAAAATAATGAAGTGACTAACTTATTCCAACACCCACGTACAACTGCTCAAACCTCAGGCACCAGTTTCCCAAGCATACAATTCCTTAGCCAATTCCATATAGTATCAGAAAGAAAGTTGATTTCTTTCCCTTTACTCTCTCTCACTATCGCTTTATGGGTTGCTAAAATGAATTGATTGCTGAAATAGTAAGTAAGAAAAACCTTTAATCAGGGTAGGGTGTATAAGAATAGTGTGGAATAAGGTGTATTAGTAATGCAAGCATTAGTTATGCAGATATTATTTCTTATTTACGGTTTGGTATGGTGTATTAAAATTATAGTGCATTGCATAATATTTAAGAAAAATAGTTATTTACAAAAAAGTCGTCCATATTCTCTAGCTCTAAGGGACTTTAAGGACAATTTTGTCTTTAACCATACAAATGCATGCATTAATAGCCTTGGTATTACTAATGCCATGATTTTCTTTGCTGTACTTATACATAGGATAATACCAAGTATGATGTATAACTAATGTATTAGTTATACACAAGTTGAAAAAATGTATCAAACAAGGTATTAGTAATGCATAGAGTTAATGCTTACACTATTTTTTCTAATACCTCCTACCAAACGACCTATTGTTAAGCACAATGTTTCATACTTCACATACAACAAGAGACCTTCACCACTTTAATACCAAATTGTGGGACCAGAAGTAAAACCCGTAACGAAGTCACTAATTAGACTTGGAGGCCTTGAATATGTGTTCCTTGAAGTATTTGAGTTCTGCTATGCTCTCCTTAATGTCATCCATGGCTCTATGCTTGCTTTCCTTTTTAGGAGCCCTTTTGCTATCTAATGAAAAAGCAGGAAAATAAAACATGCAACACTCAAAGCAATTAGATATCCGCCTATTGTATCAGAATACACTATGCTAGCAGCCTGGCACTGAATGTTGTAATAAAAAATAGAATACCTAGCCGTCCGCCCCCTTAACCACCCCCACCCGTTGAGGGATACTTTAAAGTAGACATGATAAACCTCAAAATGTTGTACTGGTTTTACCTCTTGGAAACCAACGAACACACAATGCCTTGACACTGCTGACATCAACTAGTACATGTGAAAAAAGACTAGCCAGATTCGGCATGTATTTCTGCACAGATATAAATAGAATGAAAACAATTTAGCAACAAGCCTTAATTTAAAAGGCCAATCGAGGGAAACTGTCTAGAAACACTGAAGAATGCTCGACTAAGTAGCCAAGAAGCAAGAAATATATAGTAATCACATGTCCATTTACTTGTAGATGAGATACCTCAAAATGATACGTGTATAGATTTATACTAACATAACCATACCTTCAAAAATTGAAAATCCACGTAGACTGAATTTCCTGCTAGTAATGGTGTATATGTGCCAATGTTTCTCTTGACAAATTCAATAGCCTACATAATGCAAGCAAAACATAAGAATAATATGGACCACATAGCAATTGCCATGCATCTCAAATTCTCAATTATGATCTGTCTCCAAGATTCATCGGAAAATCTTAGACTGAAATAGCAAACAATCAACACGAGGAGGCAATAAAATTTACAACAGAAAGAAGAAAAAAAGGCAGAGGGAACGAAAGATATTGATGTGGTTACAACTCTTCAACTTGAAGCTATATTTTTTGCCTTTGTGGCATGGGAAAAATTGAAAACGGTATTCACTTCAAGGACCAATTTCAATGTGAGGACATAGCCACTCTAAAAGTAATTGCTAATTATCAACATCTAGGAGGCAAGGATTTATCCAAAAACGAGCACATGAAAAAACAATGGTTTAAAAAATTTGAGTTTCAGTATCACATGAAGTTATTGTCCAGAATATTACCCCTAAGAGAAAAATACATAGACCAAAACATACACGAGCTGACAACAGGTGCCTGTTGCGTTCGCGTTCTGGAAGCGCCTCTCTTTAAGAGCATTCACAAGCCCCTCAATATCTTGATGCGCATAAACGAGTATACTCTTTAGGATTTGGTCTATGTTTTCAAACCGTATCCTCAAGAGTCCCTTATGAGGTGAGAGAGACCTGTCGTACACCAAAAGAGGGGAGGGAAGGGGGGTTGTTTAACTGGCACTATAGTGGGATACTCAGAAATGGGTCCATTCCTCTACTTAGCGCTTTTTTCAGCTTTCGGTACAATATTATACGTAACCAGTTCAAGGGGAAAAAAGAACAAGTAGAACCAGATGTGTGAAATTACACTGTAAATATTTTTGTCATTTATCTTACCAATTCTGGAATGTCACTGTTGTACATTTAAGACAAAAGGCTAGATCTACCTGTTTCTCAGCTTCTTCTTCAGTGACTGTACTCTTAAGCACCCTCTCGGTCAAACCTAAACGAAAGTAAGATTACCTTGAACTAAAAGGTGTTTTGATATTACTGAAAAAGTAACTTTATTCCAAAAATAGCTGCCTAAAATACAGAATGATGCTGATAGAGGTAAAGCGGCTCACCACTAGCTGCATGATGCTCTTGACACCATTCACCCATTTTGTCTAGACACTCCTTAGGTTGATTTATAACCAAATCCGGACCCTGTTTTTGGAAACATAAAATACTCTCTGCTTTAGAACCAGGAGGATATATGAGGTGATTCGCAGATGCACAAGAAATGCTGTCATATGGCAAAATTGTACCAGCTGAAAAGGTCCACAAGTTTTCCATATTATGCAGCAGTAGGATCAGTGTCCTCCAAAGAGCACCGAAGAACTGGGAATTCTTCAGATTCAATTTAGATTATAAGATAAGTACTGTGTATATCAATTTAAGTTACTCGCACAAAACAGCTTTGTGTTATGTATCATTTGACCATTACTTCCCTTTTTCCTGATTAACCACAAGCTCAAAGAAAACCACTGTTTTGGAAAGGGGGAATATGCAAACTTAAAAAGACGATGATGTTAATAACATAACAAAATCAGAGTTGCAGTGTATGAATACCTCAATTGATTTCGTCAAACTTCCATCTGTAACTACACAAGCAATCTCCAATATCCTATCAACTTCAATATTCAAACCTACATCGGAAGCAAAACAAAGTCATGGTATGCTTTTCATCTTCGAGATTATGACTTAGGAGATGTGCAATGCTACTGTCCTTGGTGTATTTGAGACATGCAAAAGTTTTCTAGAGCAGTAAATGTGCCCAGGCGGACCTACGTTGGGGGGGTCACTGCACCCCGATACACAAACACTGGATGGGTGCACTGGTCAGCTTGCTCAGTTCCGCTCGTATTTGATGACTTGGGTTTGATTCCCAACTTTAAATTTTTTCAGTCCAGATTCTTTTTTTTTCTAAACCCCCCCCCCCCCTCTCCTCTCTTCTTTTGATGAAATTTCTCCCTTAAAAAGCACCAAACCCACTTCTCTCTCCACGATGGAACAAAGATACCCTTGCCCCAATTCTAAACTCAGCGTCTCTCTCCCGAACTCACACCACCAGTCTGCCGCCGAAAGCTCTTGCCGGAACTAAGTTTCGCCCAACGAGACCCAACCTCTCTGTTAACAGTAAAGCCCTCACCTCCACAGGATTTGAAGGTAGCGGGAGCACCACTGTCTTTAACATACACATGCCAATTGTTAGGTACAAAGTTTCAAGTGCAACTCTCTGGAAACTTAATGATAACTTATGAACCAAGTATAAACTTCAAAATTTTCGAATATTATTAATTTAGTACAAATATAAGAAAGTAAATTATCTATTCATACTTGATTTTGACGCGCTTTCATATTCAAAAAACGGTCAATAATAGTATCATTGCTTACATTTATAAATATGTCCTTTTCAATGTAACAAACTGAACAATCATTTAAAAATGGTTCACTAGTACTACTACACAATTCATTTTTGATGTACTTCAGGGATGAAAATGCTCTTCTACCGCGATAGATAAAATCATAATAAACTTCACAAGTAAATAAACAAGTGAACTATTCTCCATAAGGTTTGTTTTAACAAATGCTTTTGCCAAATCACCAACTCCTTTCAGATCATAGAACATAGGGTCAACACGTCTCACGTGCATTATAAAAGTATCAAGTTAGTAATCGAGAAGCTTCAATTCACCAAACTCAGTTGGATAGGCCAATTTTATTATTCTCTCCTCGTCAAATTTAGCAAATGAATTAGCCGGATTCAAACTTGTCATAACGGGAAGCAAGTTACTGCTCACAACATCAAAACAATTGTGAAGCTTGAAGTTGCAAATTAGTTGCAACACAAAAGAGCTCAATAGGTAAGTGATTTGAATATGTTACACTAAAGGTCTACACTTCGACTTATTGAATTCATCTATCTTGGACACTAAAATGTCATGTTTATCACAAAATGAAGAGACTTCATCCATCAAAACTCTCACCCTTCTCTCATCAATTGTAACCTTTCCTTAATAAGGTCAAAATACCATGCCATTTGACAATATCTTGCTCTTTCCTCTGTAAAGATACACTCAGTTCATTCGACATCACCAACACTTTCAACATCAAAAAATGAGAAAATAAATTCACTAAATATCCTGCTCGAAATCTATCATTTGGATTAGAACCCTCACATTCACCTCAAGCACATGAATGATAGATGAAAATAAAACAATAAACTTATCCAATGTTCTAAAATATGATCCCCAAGTAGATCTTTATGCTCAAAAGATGCTCCAACCACATTTAACATGTTAGCAAATATAGCAAAGAAATTATCCACATGCAAATGTATTTTAACAACAATTACAAAAGTTAATTGTAATTGATGAGCAAAACAGTAAATTCAATATAATGATAGAGTGTCGTGCAAAATCAAAGCTTTAAGACCATGCATCTCTCCCCACATGTTACTAGCTCCATCATACTCATGTCCACAGATTTTAGATGGACTTAATAGTTAATAAGTGATTCAAAAGCAAAGAATAAATTATTTCCTTCAGTGACCATGATGATATATCACTGACATAAACAAAACCAATAACTCGCGCATTAACTTCGTCTTTATTGTCAACTATAGCAAAATAAAGATAATTTGTTCATGGTGCGAAATGTCCTTAGACTTATCAACTAATATCACAAATAATATCCATATTAACAACTAATATCTCAAATAATATCCATCGAAGCCATCAATTATAACTTTCATTGTTTCTTGTGCACAAGCACTCACAATTTCCTTTTGAATTTTTGGCGACATCATCATATTATTTTTTTAGGATTTTTTATGTAACGGTATCCACATTTGAAAGCCTTCTTTTGAGTTGTCCCAAATTCCTAGAAAAAAGCCTTTATTTTTCGAAGATGCACTTTCATCATGACCTTGAAAAATAATCCAAATTCCAAGAGGAACTTTGCCATATTAATTGAGACATTTATACGAATTTGGCCATCACTTCTTTTGTTCTTAGCTTGCTTGTCAAAAGCAATTTGAATTGATTGACATTGATTTTGACAAATATAGCATTTTGTTGAAACACCTATTGTGGAAATTTTACTTCACCATCATGTAGACCAAACCTTTATTCCAAACCTTAAAACCGGTGTTTTTGAAAGAATTACTCGCGCTTCCATAAACACGGTCATTTTTTAATAAATGGCAACATAAACAAAATGTAGTATCTTTATTTACTCCAACCATCTAAAAAGTGAATCATTAAATAAATTCGGATTAAACTGACGCATTTTCTTCCTAAATGCAGTTTTAGGGAGGCCCTTTCTGGATGTAGTATCTTATCACTACATCCCGTACTTTAAGGCTATATTTATCCATGAATATTTTTTCTCCAGGTCGGCTTTAAGTAGCTCCAAATCAAGCTCATCTGCAAGAGGGGAAGATTTCTAATTATAGAACTATTCAGAAGAATAAAATTTCTTCAAAAATACATCCATCTCAACTCCCAAGAACCAATGACAACTTCCTACACAACAACGATTCTATTAGATTTAAGATTCTATCAAGAACACAAGCAAATATAGCATTACCAATAGGGGAGTCAAATTCCTCTTATCAATAGCACAATAAAAATAATACGTAATTGGGGAATCGCCCATCATATCAAGAACATACGAACACATTTCTAAAAGGGAATCACACCCCTCCACTAAATAGGAGAATAAATATAACATGTTATAGCGGAATCATACCCTTTATAATTATAGCAAAAGAAAAATATAGCACACCCTCCTATTACGTGTTATTTTTGTTGTGTTATAATTAGGAGGGATGTGATTCCCTTATAACATCTTGTTTTTATTGTGCTATTTATAGGAGGGATGTGATTCCCCCTATTAGAATTTTTATGTTTACTTTTATTCTTGATATATGAAGGGTGTGAGTCCCCTTACGAGTTATTTTTATTGTGCTATTGATAAGACGAACGTGATTCCCTTATTGGAAATGTTGTGCTTGTTTGTGTTCTTGATAGAATCTTAAAATTAATGGAATTTTTGTTTTGTAGGATGTTATCATTGATTCTTGTGAATTAAGATGAATGCAATTTTGAGGAAATTAGATTCTTCTACCAATAAAAAAAGAAATGTAATTCTTATCAACTAAGTTGCAGTTGTAGAGACAATTCTTCCCCTCTTTGTAGATGAGTTCGATTTATAGTCACTTAAAGTCGTCCTCGGAGAAAGAATATATATTGATAAAATATAGCCATAAAATACGAGATGAAGTGAGAAAACATTATATTCACAAAGAATCTTATTAGTTGGTTGAATATAAATCTACTAAAACTACATTCACGAAGGAAAAAAATGCATCAGTTTAATCTGAGTTTGTTTAACGGTTCCTTTTCTAGATGGTTGGAGTATAGGTCACGAAAGATGCTGCATTCTATTTATTCAAAAAGGACTATGTTCATAAAGTTTAGGTGATTTTTCATGAAAACCGACTTTAAGGCTTGAAAGAAAAGGCTTGAAAAAGTTTTCTTTCACATGTTGGTAAAGTAAGTAGCATCCACAATAGGTGTTCTAATAAAATGCTAAATTTCCAAATTAATCTCAAGCAATTTGGGGGGGGGGGGGAAGATGCGAGGACCGAATTCATTTAAATGCCTCAGTTAATGTGGCCTAGCTCTTTGGATGGCTTGGAAAAAAGGCTTCTCGATGTGGATAGTGTTATAATAAAAAAAGTTCCAAAAAATGATATGATGACTTTGCAAAAAATTAGGAAATTGTGAGAGCTTGTGCACAAGAAAAGGTGAAAGCTATAATTGATGCCTTGGGAGGAGATTATTTTGGTATATTAATTGATAAGTCTAATGACATCTCTCAGCATGAGCAAATGGCACTTGTTTTGCAATATATTGAAAAAAATACGAAGTGAATCAACAAGTTATTAGTGTTGTTCGTGTCAGTGATATATCGGCACGGTTATTGAAGGAAATAATTTATTCTTTGCTTTTGAATCACTCATTAAGTCCATTTAAAATATGAGTATAAGATTATGATGGAGCTAGTAACATGCAGGGATATGAATGGTCTGATTTTGCACGATACTCCATCATCATATTGTATTCACTGTTTTGCTCATCAATTACAATTAACGTTTGTAATTGTTGCCAAAAAACGTTTGCATGTGGATAATTTCTTTGCTATAGTTCCTAACATGTTAAATGTGGTTGGAGCATCTTTTGAGCGTAAAGATCTACTTCGAGAACACCAAGGAGAAATGTTGGATAATCGTATGGTGAAGTTCGAAGTGGGAATGGATTACTTCAAGATTGATGGCTTCAAAGGCAAGATGATACTCGATGGGGATCACATTTTAGAACATCGGAGAACTTCATTGTTTTATTTCATCTATTGTTCGTGTGCTTGAGGTGATTGAATGTAAGGGTTTTATCCTAAATGATAGCATGCAAGCAGAACATCTTTTGATTAAGATCAATGAACTTGAACTCATTTTCTTGCTTCATTTGATGTTGAAAGTGTTTGTGATGTTGAAAGAACTGAGCACATCTTTACGGTTTTCCAAGCCATGGTATTTCTTAACTGTAGTAAGAAAATGTCGCAATTGATGAGAGACACCAAATAGGAATCTTCAATGGATGAAGGCTCCTTATTTTATGATAAACATGATGGTTTGGTGCCTAAGATGGACGCAATCTATATTCCTAAAAAGTTTACGCATAAACCTTCTAGTGTTATTTATTGACATCACTTACGTGTTGAGCTTTTTCGTGTAATAATTGGGTTGCAACTTCAGGAGCTTAATAATCGTTTTGATGTACGAGTAGTAACTTGTTCTTTTTATTATGACGGTGTTCACGTACCTCGACTATTCCACACTCCACAGGGTACCTACAACCTCTCATCGGCACAAGTAATAAGAGTAAGTAATAAGCAACTCTGCTCACCAAGGCTGAGGCGGATGGCATCGGTTTGCAACTTTAGAAGCTTAACAATTTTGTAAGTAGTAACTTGCTGAATCCGGCTAATTCATTTACTAATTTTGATAAGGAAAGAATAATGATATTGACAAGTATTATCCAAATAAGCTGGGTGAATTAAAGTTTGGAGATCTCAGTTGCCAACTTGATACTTTCATAATGCACATGCCACGTGGTGACCCTATGTTAAAGACAATGGTGCCCACCTGATGACTCAACAGCGAGTCAAAATAGGGGGGAAGACATCAAAAATTTCTTGAAATTGAAATATAGATAGTTGAGCTATTAAATTTTGGGGTGAAGGAGAGCAGAAGTATCAATCCAGCAGAACTTCCGCTTTCTATCCTTCTCGACTAATCATGAACAGACAAAGATGATAAGCTACCTGTGGTACTTATCTATTAAGCACAACAGTATATATAGAAGTAAAAGTTTCAAAATTATTTATCTGCTCTGTATACATAGCCATATTTTGGCTCATGGCTAACTTAGTCACTCATAAGAAAAGATGACCATAGATGGTTGATGGATGAACTTATCCAAGACATCTTGGCTTAATAGTAGGAATAGGACTAGAAAGGAAAAGTCAACATGCAACCAAAAGAAACGGAAGGTATACGTGGAAATGAATATGTTAGCACAATCTAGTTATTCCACTTCCTAAATTTCTTTTGGAGGTCACTTGTAGTAGAATATGAGGATTTAGGTAAGGGGGTCGGAAGCAACCTAGAGACGTTTCCAACCTAGGGACGTTTCCAGATAACAACCAAAGTAAACTACTACTGGACACCAAAGTACAGAATGAGGGACAGGAGGCTATAGCTGGACGACAAACCTGGACGATAGGATGGAAGATGAATCTCTGACTGTCAGCACAAGGAACCAAATAGTTGTTTTTTGACACTCAGAATTTAAAGTAGCCTCTGGAAAACAAAACAGAAAGAAGCTTAGAGACTCTTCTTTAAATCAATAAATGGGAGGATGAGTTTGTTAATGACCGTATGTGGAGGAGGCCTCCATCGCATAAGTAACACAGCCCAGGGAAGGGAAGACCTTAAGAGGACTCTGGTAGCATCAGCCCATTGGGAAGAGTCAAACCAATATAATTGGACTGCCAATAAGCAATTCAAGGACACTCTAAAGTCTAAACCCTTAAAGGGATAGCCAGCACATATCATTCCACAGCAGTGTATACATAGTGATGGACTTTATGACAGATATAGTGAGAAAAACCACTAAGAATGATGTGGTTCAATGCATAAGGTTAAAGACCCAGGCACATTTCGAAAACATCATAACCTATTGATTACCGGTCATCTCAAGGTCAATCCATACAAGCGGCAATTTGTACTCTCCTGAAACTGACTTCTGATCCTCTTTTTCATGTTCAAGTACTTCCATCTCTCCTGGGCTGCCATATTTGTCCTTTCCTTTACCTGAGTAGTTCACAAATTGTCATTTCTTAGAAACAGAAGCTATAGCTAGGGTTTAAAAAAGACGGCTAAGGATTAAGGATGAGCTGCATTATTATTATTTTTAGCTGAGAAATCCCCGAGGGCCAATGACACACAGTTCGGAACTCAGTGGATAATGGGCCCTCTCCTCTCTGGTTCTCCACTTAAAGATTAGCTGCATATTTATTTATAGTTTAGATAAAATGATCTGTTTCTTTCTGACCTTTTCTGTTTACTCTACCAGTGCCCCCATTAGTAATATCAGTTCGGATTTCATCCTGGCTATCTGCAACATCCAAATTTAGCAATGAAAAGGCATTTGAGAATTGATTCATCTCTATCAAAGTCCTTGGTCATTAAGCTCCTGCGCAACTGACAGATGGATGATGTTAGTGATACATGAATAATTTCATTGACTAAGAATGAAAAGATAGAAAACAAAGAGATTAGTAACTTCTCCGGGATCGAGTACTACAACATAAGAGAGAGGTTCAGCTTTCAAGAATCACAGACCAATCTTGCCCAGTAGCAATCAGCACTGGAAGTTGCATCAGAGAGTGCACAAGATAGTAATGGTAAAATGTAAAACAATTTTCCTCATCATCATCATCTTCTCAAGAGTTGATTAAGGGGTAAATAAAGGTCAGGTCTCTTAGATAGAAACACTTAATGTTGCTTTTTCTTGAATGTTTGCGACCAGTTGAGGGTATCAAGTGGAATGAAATAGCTTCACATTAGAAGGAAAGGAAGAATAGTCAGCCCCTATGCCAATTGCAAATATATCAACACCAACAAGCTCTATCGCAGAACTAGTTGGGTTCAGTTATGCTACCTTCATTTCAGTTCATGTGAAACGTGTTCGACTATGCAGGAGTTTAAAGGGAAAAAAAGACTATAACTTATGTTCTTAAACATGTCAAAACACTTTTGTGGCTATAAAACCATGTCATAAAGGATGCCCCCAGAGCAGCCAACTGAAAGAACCGCGGTCACACGAGACAATCACTAGAAAAGAGGCGAGGGTCATTGGGCGGTCATCGAAAAGGAAGCAGAAGTGCAAGTATCGAAATGGTCACATCAAAGAAGAGTTTTGCCACTAAAAGGTCACTAAAAGAAAAAAGAAAAGAAGAAAACTTTAACTGGGCAGGCGACAAAAGGTCAGCGCTGATAGACGAAAGCTACTCAGGTTTCTACCAAGATCGGGACACTTTGATATCATGTGAAAAAGCAAACAAATGAGAGAACTTGCCTTGTCTTGAGTGAAAAATCAATGTACAAGAAGACCTCCTCAAGTACTTACAATATGATAAATAGTTATCTTCTACATCTAACAAGGCAGGTAATATCATACAATTAAATACAAATGATTCTAGAATACCCTGTACAATTTTCTCGAGTCACTCCATGAACTTAGACATATATAATTTTATCGATTTTACTGACTTTCAACACTCTCAATCATCATAGAATCAGCATTTAGCCTGAGAATGACATGCTAAAACCATCTCTAAAGATGTTCTCATCGCCCTCAGGGCCTAGCTCAAGTGGCAAAGGGTGGTGGATTTGTGTCTTAGGTCACAGGTTCAAGCTCCCACACCATGCAAAGCAAAGCATGGTATTTAAGTGGAGAAGGGTAGAGGGGCAGGCCCATTATCCACCGAGTTTCGAAGGCTACGGTTGGTCCAAAGGATCGGTCCCAGACGGATTTCTCGGTCATCAAAAAAAGATGTTCTCATCTGTCCTCTAATTGTACTACTCGAACCTTCTGTAATTTGATCATTTTTTATTTGTCTTATTATTATGGCTGCATACTCATCTTCTTATACGTATTTTTACGGCACTCATCTTGAGAATATGCAAGACTCTTACATAATATTGTTGGTCTGGCAAGGGGTTCTATAAAACTGGTCTTTCACTATAGTGTTTACCTTCTTATAGCATAACACTCCCAAGAAAATTCCTCCAGTTTGCTTTTATGCGTTAAATCTTCATCTCTCGTGTCATTTCCCTGGAAGACAAACTCTATACATTATAATTTCTTATATTTAGTCTGAACTCATTTCAACTTCATTCTTTTTGTAACAACTACTACTTACTATGCATATATCTAAATTCGCCAATTGCAAAAACTTACAATTAAACAATGAAAAAAAGGGCAGTCCGATGCACTAAGCTCCCGCTATGTGCGGGATTCGGGGAAGGGCCGAATCAAAAGGGTCTATTGTACGCAACCTTACCCTACATTTCTGCAAGACGTTGTTTCCACAGTTCGAACCCATGACCTCCTGGTCATAAACTTAGCAATTTTCCTTTAGACGAAGAAATCATTACATATGGATAAACAACCTCTCTCTTAACATAGAATACTCCTTATTACGTTGCTTTTTATAACTTCCCCTCCTTCTATGTACACAAAGGTGTTATTCTAGTTTGTTCGAATTTACGCACTCCCCTAGTCACATTTTTGGTTAGGGGTGAACCCACATAGTGTGGTGGGTGCTCGAGCACCCATTGACCCCGACTCAAACTATATGTATTTATTTAGAAAAATGTTAAAAGTGATAATAACGGGTCAGCTAGCACCCATAATCCAAAAAAGACTGATGGGTGCTTTGGTTTCGAAGATGGGATATAAAGGTCCTACATTAGAGAGTATCACGGTTCGATTCTCCCTCACAGTATTTGTTTAAAGTTTGAACATAGCTAATTATTTTCTAATGCTTAACTTGCTTACTTTGTTTCTCTTCGATGCTGATTCTCTTCCTATGTGTTACTGTTTAGTTTATTTTATTTTTTCTACTTCTTTCTCATTATCTAATTCATTGTGGCTAAAAAGGGGAAGAAAAAAAATATTTGCACTAGCTTCAAAACCTTTAGCCTTGTTTTCAGTTATCCAACCCAAATGCAAAATATTTCTCTTTTTCAGACTACTATTGTCTGTTGAGATAAAATTCCTTTTTCAGACTACTAATATGAGGTTTTCATTTGAGAAACAGAAAGAGAAGTAAAGTCCTCGATTGACACAGCAGAGGTAATACGGTCTTCCACTCGAGACTCTTGAGAATTGTTGTAAATACTTGATTTGAGTATGCAAATTTTTGTGAGGATTCATACAAATAAAGGAAGAATAAGGCGGAGCTCACCGGGTATAGCAGCAGAGCAAAGGCGGAGCTTCCTCGCCGGAAGAAGCTTGAATACTGGAGCACTATGACCGAAGGAAGACTCCAGATCTCCGTCGCACCAATTATTCTCGTTTCCTTTTGATTGCTTGCTGGGCTTCGGTATCATGCTTTTACGGGAATAAGACATATATTTACTTTTAAATCATTTTTAAAATGTCTTTATTCTTTACCCATTATTTTAATAAACTTTTATCTGTCCGGACAAAAATAACCTTTTGCTCATAAAGTTCAGGACCAAGTCCTTAATTTATGAGCTTTGTCAGAAGTTCAAGATTACATGTCCTTAACTTTTAAACTTGCAACTCGACTACCTGTCCTTAATTTATGTACTTGTAACTCTAAGTTAAGGACTACTTGTCCTTAATTTATGTGCTTGTAACTCTAAGTTAAGGACTACTTGTCCTTAATTTCTGTGTTTGTAACTCTAAGTTCAAGACCAAGTGTCATTAACTTGTGAGCTTGTTACTCTAAGTTCGGGACTAGTTGTCCTTAATTTATGAGCTTGTAAGTCTAAGTTAAGGATTACATGTCCTTAACTATTCTGATAACCTCCCTCCTTTGACGACCCTCCTCTATTTTTTCAAACAACTTGCAGCTCCCTCTCTCTCTTCTTCACACTCACCTTTTTCTTTTCAATAAATATGCATACACAAAGGACTCATACTCTCTTGGCTATACATATCTGGCACAATCAAGCAAATCATAAAGGTCAATCATCAAATCTATTAACACCATGCGGGGTACAAAGATCGTATGTTAAGAACTCCAAAATGAAACAACAAAGTGAAACTCGCATGATAAGAACACCCTCCGCCAAATAAAGGAACAATAAATTTCTTGTGACCAACAGCCAAATAGCAGCAAAAATGACAAGAAAAATATTTTTAAAGGATCGCCTATTCAAACTTCCAGTATAAGATGAAATATTTGTGATTAAGATGAACTAACAAACATCAGAACTTCAAAAATCATATAGAAACCTAAGATAAATGAGCACCATACAGCAAAACAGATTGTATTGAGAGGTCATAAGCCTAAAGGTAGAATAAAGGGTAACACCATCTTTCCATATTAATTTTAATAGACTAGTGGCTACTTTTGCTCATCATTTAAAATGTTGGATAAAAAGTAAATATCACTTTAAAAAATGGCTACCCCATGCGATTTTTACGCTTTTACTTGTGGGTTTAAGAGGGGGCAATTGCACAAATAGCCGTATTCAGGCCTCATTTGGGTCACGCCCCAAGCTCGGGGAGCGCAATCAGCGCTCAATTGAGTAAACCCGGTCGAACAAGTCTGTTAGACACTTCTTACCCGACTCACTTACGATCAAGAGAAGACATGATTTCATCACTTTAGGCAATAAAAAATCATACAAGTACATTACTAAGCCAATTCATTAATTACATTGTTGTTGGGTATTTAAAATACATATACCTTACTATTTAGTGGAGCAATAGACCATACACAATATCATCCTTTGACCTTCCCAACACTCATATACAACCCACACAATGTCTACGGAGCCTCTAAGTAGATACAAAAGAAAGTGATATGAAAGTGCCAACAACAAGGCCCCGGTTATACCTCAAAACGTGGTAATCATATAAGCAAAATCTGTATTATATGGCCCGGAAAGAAATGGGGCTCACCAAGACTGCTGGGAAGATGAAGGCAAAGCACCACTAGCTGCGATCAACACTGTCGACTATGGAACCACCTGCATCCATTAAAAGATGTAGTACCCTCGGTAAAAGTGACGTTAGTATGGTCGAATAGTACTAGTATGTAAAGTTAAACATCAATTTTAATAGAATGAACAATAAAACATAGAGGAAACAGTCGTGGTGTACAATAAGAGCTTCAAACAAATAAGAAAATCATAAAGTAAGAATCACAAGGTTCCGGTTAAATTTCCATCTTATTAGGTTGCCAATCTCAGTGCGATGTGCCACAATCTACAATACTACCGTGTTCATACACGGAGTCTGATCTCTACCCGATCGGCTAGGTCATCTCTCTTGAGACATCCACCATATTCACAATTTCAATCAAACAATCCAGCACAATTACCACCATATGTGCGGCATGGTGTCGATCACGGCCCGATCGGCTAGGCCATCTCACTTGAGACATCACCCTCTCAATCGCTCATCTCGATTCACATTTCTTTCCTATCTTTCATTTCATGGCACGATTAGCCTCATTTATTTAGTCATTCTAGGCACTTAGCCACATCTTACAATTCAAGTTTCCTTTTTCACATGTTCAACAACATTATCATAGCAACAATAAGGCCTATAATGTACGGCATGTTCACACACAAGGGAAAAGCTCGAAAATTCTAAGCACATAGAGACTTTGCATACGGATTGGCACAATAATCTTTATTCAATTTCATTGACATGAGTTCTTAACCTTTCTCAATACATATTCCACATTGTTAAACATATTCACATAGGAAGATAAGACAGGATAAGCATTTGGCACACATATTTTACCACACGACACATTTGGGATAGACAATTCTAGTGTGCTCAATTTCGGTACTTACACTGATTCCACCGATACCAGGGGATATCGATTCTAAGAAGAAAGAGGTTTAGTCATGCACACCTCAATTGAGCTTTTCTTAATTCCTACAATGTCCCGGAATGTTCGCAAATTCAATCTATTTAAGCAATGCAGCACAATTGAACCCATACTTAGGAAAATGATCACAATCTTAGCTCACTTGAGCATTTTATCAAGCATTATGTGTTCATTAAGGTTTTATGGCCCTTTATGCAAGAATACACCAACCCATTCCCCATGCCTCTCTATTTTTGATTTATAATTTTCCCATATCTATAAGAACACATGCATGCAATGTAATCACCCTCATCCCCATGAATTACCCCACTAATGACCCCTTTATAGCTATGTTTGAATTTTAAGAGCTGAGGTGATGAAGTCTTACCTCCTAGGATGAAGATTTAGGTATCTCACTTGAATATCTTCAATGTTTAAACAAGAATTTGTGGACCAATTTTTTTAATGAAGGACACTTTCTCTCTCTTAGACCCTCTTTCTCACTCTAAAAGTACCAGGAAATTGGCTCAAAATGAGCCATTGCATAAGTTATAATGACATAGGATCGGGTTTAAAAATTAAAAATATGGAGCGCCAACTCAGATCTATGTGACCGCATAACGGTTATGTGGTCCGCAAAGTGACCGCAAAAAGTGGCCCTCAGGGGCCTCAATTTTTGCCTGGGTCTGCGGCCAATATGCGGTCCGTAGACCTGTTATACGGTCGCATAATGCGCTACAGAATCTCCTTTCACAAAAGTCCAAGGACAGATGTGCGACGAAAATGTGGTCCGCATAATGGATATGCGATCGCATACTGGACCGCAAAAATGGCATCAAAATTGGCCAAAAAGACTACATCACTCTGCAGCCATCATGTAGCCCGCATAGTTGTTATGCGGACACATAGTGGGCCACAGAAATGCATGCTTCTGCGAACATTTTTTCTTAACTTTTTAATGCACAGTTCAATCCAAAAAGTCCGAAGAATTTCAACAATTTCTGACACATAACCCTAACGTGGCACCATGATATTCCGATTTTTGGGAAGAATTTTATGGGGCCTTACATCCTCCTCCCCTTAAGATCATTCATCCTCTAATGAGGCCCAAGGTTCGCCTATTATTACCTGATAGCTTTAAATACTCTTGCCTTATGTTTTGATGATCTAACAAACTTATCGTTAAGAACCAAATAGGGAACCTGACCTACTTGGACTGCTGCAAGCTTTAACAGATTCCAGCTAAAGGTGAACTGTGACAGCTTCAGGAGCTGGGAACCTACACAAGGACCTGATACTCTTGTGGTTTCCTCATAGCAGTACAGAGTCAATTGGACACAGCTGGAAATGAAGTGACTGACGGCATTATTTCTGCCGCACTGCACTGTCCGCCCACTCATTCTCTAACCAAACAAAGTACTCACATATTTTCAAGTGATGTGATCAAGATGTACCCACAATGAGCTTTATACAAAACATCACTGAAAGGTTTCTGTTTCTCATTCAAGCATCTTGCAAAAATAGAGAAATTAATCCTCACAAGCTTGAAGAACAAGGTTGAATGCAACTACGGACCAGTTCCTAAAAGATAGCCTATTGTTGTCCTAGTTGAGTTGTAACCTTGTTGTTGTACTTATTGTATCTCCTAAACTGCTTACCTAGAAGCGTTTGATTAAGAATCCTCTTGTAAATCTGTAACTCCTTGAGTTTATGTTGTGACTAGATTTAGTCATAAGGAAAAGTCTTTGTAATTATAGAGTTACAAAGTGGCTTGTGGTAAGAGCATCACAAGTTAGGAAAAGCCTTTGTAACTAGGAAGTCACAAAGTGGCTTGTGGTAAGAGTACCACAAGTTAGTTGAGTAAATCCTTTGCAATAGGAATCGTTGCAAAGTGGCTTGTAATAGGTAGATTGCAAGTTAGTAAAGTTAAAAACCTACAGGTGTAGGTCGTAGTTTTTTGATCCCCTTGTGTGGGATTTTTCCACGTAAAAATCCTCTGCCTTATTTACATACTATTTTATTAGCATTCTCAGCAGAATCTTGTAGAGGACCAGGTACTATACGGTTTGGTAGACCCATACAAACTAATAATTGGTATCAGAGCAGGTTCCTCCTATCAGGCTAACACCTAGGAAGGATCCTCATGGCGACTCCACCAAATTTTGAAGAAGGTCAATCCATATACCAACCCCCCAAGTTTAATGGACAATACTATTGGTGGTGGAAAACTAGAATGCACGATTTCATCATGGCTGAGGATTGTGAGCTATGTGATATCATTTGCGATGTTCCTTATGTTCCAATCAAGGTACTAGATGAATTTCCATTTTCAATGGCAAAAACCAGCAAACAATATACTAAAGCAAACAAGAAAGTTGTGGAGAAGAATTTTCGTGTCAAGAAAATTCTAGTATATAGAATAGACCTAAAGAGTACAATAGAATCTCTACCTGCGATACTGCAAAGGAAATATGGGAAGCTTTGCAAACAGCTCATGAGGGAACTACACAAGTAAAACAGTCTGAAAATAAACCTAATACTGGTGATAGTTCCATGATGGCAGTTGAAGGCGAAGAGATTGGATATGACTCAACTTTTGCTTTGATGGCTCAATCAGATGATGATGAAGATAATGGCAACAAAGAAGTAAACTTTAGGGATGTTCAGAGAAATCTGAAATCCTATTCTCCAAAAAAACTCATGTCTTTAGCCGATGTTTTAATCACTGCCTTTCATAAACTTGTGGAGGATAGGGATTCTTTGATCTTAGAATTAGGAGAATATGAACATACTAGAGACGACTTAGTGACTGCAGTTACTCACCATAAGAAAACCATTGAAATCCTCAGAAAAGAAAAGAGTGATATGTTAGTAGAAATTGCAGACCAAAGGGATAGCAAGTGAGGAACACATTAGGCTTGGAAATGAGGTGAAAGCTTTGAGATTTAGGATGTGTGCTGAAATTGAGAAAACGAGCTTCTCCAGACCAATCTAGAAATTGTAATGAATGATCTTGAAAAGTCTCTAAAGTGGACCTGGTCTTCAGAAGCTACCACTGCCTTGCTTACTCATGATTGTGAAAAAAGGCAGGGAGCAGGGTTCCAAAGGGAGAAAACTCCTCACAACCCTCACAGTAAGTACGTCACTATCTTTGATAACTGGCCTCGTACCCGATTTGGGAACACTGGGTGCTTCAAGTAAGGTGTCCAAGCCAAGAATCAATCAGTTCAGAAAGACAAAGTGGTTGCTGAAATCGTGACTACAAAAGATGGACCAGGTTCCACTCACAAAAAACGCATATTACCTACATGAACTTAGAGAACTCTTATTCATCCTCTTGCTTACTACAAGGGACCCAAACTTGTTTGAGTTCCTAAAACTAACTCCTAATTTCATGTGCATGGAACAGTAAAAGGAAGCGGTTAACAATGGTTCATGGATAGTAGATGTTCGAAACACATGACTGGGAACACCACAGACTTTCTTTCACTAAAAGTCCTACAAGGAGGGAGTGTATCCTTTGGCAATGGCAAAAAGGGGTACATTCTTAGAGTTAGAAAAGTTAGGAAGTTACTCACTCATTCTATTGAAAAAGTGTACTATGTCAATGGGCTTAAGTACAGTCTCCTGAGCGTCTCTCAAATCTGTGATAAAGGAAACAAGGTGGAATTCTTGTCCAAAATATGTATAGTCACTGACCTTGTGACTGATGAAATAGTACTGGTGGCCAAAAGATACATAAACATCTATGTTGCTGATTTCGAATCTTTACAGAGTAGTGATCTGAGTTGTCTGAAAGCTGTTGACGATAATGCTAAACTATGGCACAAAAGACTGGGCCATGCAAGCTTTTCCCTTCTGAACAAACTAATTCAGAAGGACCTGGTCCATGGTCTGCCTATGTCACAATTCAAGATGCTTAAAGTTTGTGATGCATGTGCTAGAGGAAAACATGTGAAGTCCTCTTTTAAGTCTAAGAGCACCTTAAAGCCGCTTGAGCTTCTACATATGGATCTGTGTGAACCTATGAGGGTGCAAAGTAGAGGAGGAAAGAGATACATTTCTGTAATCGTGGATGACTATTCCAGATTCATATGGACTCTGTTTCTCAAAACAAAAGATGAAACTATTGAAGTGTTTGTGGCATTTGTGAAGAAAATCCAAGTGAAGATGGAGTTTAGAGTTGTATGCATTAGATCAGATCATGGGACAGAATTTGACAATGTCAAATTTGATGAATTTTGTAATGAAAATGGTATCACTCACAACTTCTCAGCTCCCATAACTCCACAGCAAATAGAGTAGTAGAAAGGAAGAACATAACTTTGGAAGAAATAGCAAGAACAATGCTGATTGATAGTGGAATTGCAAAGAACTTTTGGGATGAAGTTGTCAACATTGCCTGCTACTTAGTGAACATGTGCATGATCAGATCACTTCTGAATAAGATCCCGTATGAATTGTTGAATGGAAGAAAACCCAAGCTGACTCACCTAAGAACATTTGGATGCAAATGCTATGTTCTCAAAATAGAAAAGATCAGCTTGGTAAATTCGATGCCAAGAGTGACGAATGAATATTTCTTGGGTACTCTTCTCAAAGCAAGGCTTACAAGATATATAACAAGTGGACTCAATGTGTTGAGGAGAGTGTCCATGTCATTTTTTATGAATCTTATCCATCATTTGAGAAGAGTGTTGAGGAAGATCAAGATGGAGAACCCTTACTCGTTCCTGGTGAAGTCATTAACATGACAAACAGAAAGGCAGATATGATGAGTCAAGTAAAGGAGCCAAATGAAGACAACGCTACCTCATCATCAATAGAATCAAGCACCTCAATTACAATCACTGAAGCTGAAGAAAAGGTGGTTGATGCAGTTTAGGGAACTCCACTAGCACCTGAGAGAAGGATAAAGGAAAATCAGCCAAACATACTTTCCTTCTCTTAGAATGAACCTCAGGGGTCTAACTGGAGACACCAAAGCTCTCACCCTATAGACAACATCATCACTCCTCTAGATTCTAGAGTACAAACCAGGTCAAGAGCCACAAATTCACTTGCCTTCTCAGCCTTTCTCTCCCAGATAGAACCTAAAAACATCGAGGAAGCCTTGAAAGATGCAGATTAGATTACAGCCATACAAGACGAGCTGCATCAGTTTGAGAGAAACAATGTGTGGCACATGGTACCTAGACCCTCAGATCGAACCATTATAGGAACCAGGTAGGTATTCAGAAAAACAAGCTCGATAAACATGGAATTACCACAAGGAACAATGCCAGACTAGTGGTCCAAGGCTACAATCAGGAGGAAGGGATTGACTATGATGAAACGTTTGCTGCAATGGCTCGTATGGAAGCTATCAGAATTTTAATCGCTTTTGCATCTCATATGGAATTCACCTTGTTCCAAATGGATATCAAGAGTGCTTTTGAATGGACTCCTTAAGGAAGAAGTCTATGTGAAGCAACCCACAGGGTTTGAATGCCATAAGCACCCTAAATATATGTTCAAACTGGACAAAGCTCTGTACGGGCTAAAGTAGGCTCCGCGAGCTTGGTATGAAAGACCGTCAAAGTTCCTCTTAGAAAATGGTTTTAAGAGAGGAAAACTGACAATACTCTTTTCTTAAAGAAAAGAGGAAGGAACCTGCTCATTGTTCAGGTTTATGTTGATGATATCATTTTTGGAGCAACAGTTGACTCTCTATGTGAAGAATTTGCAAAACTCATGGGAAGTGAATTTAAAATGAGCATGATGGGGAATTAAACTTCTTATTGGGTCTTCAAGTAAAACAGTCCCCAAAGTGTACTTCCATTTGTCAGCAAAAATGCATCAGGGAACTCTTGAAGAGGTTTGACATGGAAGCATCAAAGGTGATAGACACTCCTATTGCAACTGTCACTCGACAGCACATGGATGAAACTGGATCTCCTGTAAATCAAGCCATGTATAGAGGAATTATTGGGTCTCTCTTCTCTCTCATTGCGAGTCGACCTGATATTATTTTCAGCATGGGGCTGTGTGCGAGGTTTTAATCAAATCCCAAGGAATCTCACTTGAAGGCTGCCAAAAGAATACTAAGATGTCTCAAAGGAACATAAGCATGTGCTGTATTATCCATCAGGTGACAGTTTTAATCTGATTGGGTATGTTGATGCAGACTATGCAGGTTATCTTGTAGACAGAAAAAACACTTCTGGAATGGCTCATTTCTTAGGTTCATGTCTTATCTCTTGGGGTACAAGAAAGCAAAATTCAGTGGCTCTTTCAACAGCTGAAGCTGAATATGTAGCTGCAACATTCTACTGTGCTTAGCTTTTATGGATCAAGCAGCAACTGGAGGACTTTGGGATACTCACTGAGAGTGTGCCCCTTCTATGTGACAATACTAGTGCACTCAACATGGCCAAGAATCTAGTTCAATATAAAAGGACAAAACATATTAATGTGAGGCATCATTTTCTGAGAGACAATGTGGAGAAAGGGTTGATATATATGAAATTCTACAACACAGAAGATCAAATTGTAGACATTTTCACTAAGGCACTAAGTAGGGAACAATTTAAAAGAAACAGAGTAAAGATAGGACTGTTTTAAGCCAAATTAAGTACTTGATTCCTCCTTGGTTGGCTCTTACCCTTAAGAAATAACTGCCGCAAAGTGTTTTCTGGCCATGTCTAACACACGTCAATACCGTTGCAGGTAAACACACATGATGAGCATAGAGGCAATAGATGCAGTGCATGAATGATAAAAGAGGATTGATTTTCAAAAAAAAAATCAAGAACCAGGTTCTTGTACCAAAGGTTAGTAGTTTTGTGAATCATTTTAATACACGTCTTAAAAAGAGTACCAAATACAACTACCCATGTTATCAATTTTTTAGATCCTGCTGTCACATCCCTTTATTTCAAAATGTTCTATCTCCCTCTGAAGCATTGCAATTCTCCACGCCCAATTGTCGTTTCAGAACCGGTGCTTATTCCTCCCCCTTCATAATTATCCTCTCCTTTTAAAAATCCTCTCTTCTGCTCTTCTTAACCATAAGTCTTACACTGGAATCACCCAAAAAGAAGGATTGTCACACCACTTCTTTCAATGGCTGAGAAAACTTTCGATCTCTCTGCCTTAGTTGTAACTACCACTGACCCATCTATGGAACCTTTCATTTTCACTGAGCCTTCCTTACCCTCTATCACTCCTGCTGTTGCAGTCACACCTTCCCAGTTTCCCAATCTCTTCCCAACAAAAACCCTTGAAACTATTGTTCTGTTCTCCCCATCATCTGTCGTTCCCACCAGTCAAACCCTAAGTGGAGAACAAGGTCAAAATACTGAGTTCACAAAGGGTTCTGCCATTGTTGCCACCGATTCCATGGTTGTGGAAGCACCAGTTGAAGAAGAGATAGATGTCGTAACTATGTTTGTAGTATCCGCTGATGGGGTATTGCATGAAATTACATCCCAGAAAAATGAGACACACAATGTGGAGGAAGAAGGGGCCATTGTGGTTGTTGAAGGGGATGCAGTAGCAGATACTACTGGGGAATCACATGTGGAACCTGATCCCTTTCTAGAGGACCCAGGTCAGGGCTCTCATCCCCAGGACAGTACTGTTCCCGCATTCGATGTTGTGCCCCTGGAAATTCAAGCACCTCAAATGCGATTTAGTGATGAAGAAGACCTAGATAATGTGTCTCTTGATGCATTCATAAGTAAGCGAAAGGTTGTGTCCACCATGGAATCTGAAATCAAACGACCTACTACCAGGCTTCAAATCAAAGTGGCCTACGACTCTGCTCTTCAAAAGAGCAAGAAGAGTAGTAAGAAGAAAAGAAGAAAGTTGGTGAAGGATGGTGTACCTGTAAGTGTTGAGGCGATCCCTATAGTTGAGATAGAAGAGGGAACCCCAGAGGAACCTAGTTCACTTTTTAGGCGGTCCTCGAAAAAGGTAAAGCCTGTTTCAATAGAGAAAGGGTCAATATCTAAGTCTAAGATGAAGGAGGTAGTGAGTGAGTTTTCCATGTCTGATAAGGATGTACTAGTCAAGTCCAAGGGAAAAGGCAAATTCAGTGGAGAGAAGTTTGGGAAGCGCAAGTTTGAATCTGTTGAAGAACCTAATTCTGTGAAGAAAATGAGAAGTGAAGTCAGTTTTGGCTCTGAGCGCCTGAGGCATCAAAAAGTTCTACTGGGTCGTACATTTGACCCAACAATCTCTGAGATGGCTGGAATGCGCCAAATTCTGGAAATGGTCGAGTTTCAACGTTGGGTGCATCTATTTTACATTAATGCACCTAAGGTGTATGAGGAGGAGGTACAAAGTTTCTTCGCTAGCCTCTTTCCAGTTGATACTGACCATGTATGTGCTTTGGTCAATGGGGTGGACATCGTCTTTGAAGTAAAATTATTTGGAGAGATTTTAAAAGTTCCTACAGTTGAGGTGTCGAGTGTACGAGATGTTTGTCAGTATAACTTCAGAAATGCAGTGGTAAAATACAATGCTAATTAGAAAGGGGACAAGATCCATAAGAAAGCACTACTCCCTGTTTACCAGCTGCTGTTTGAATTGGTTAACAAAGTCCTGTTGCCTCGAGCTGAAAGGAGGTCAATGACTTCTAAGTTTGATATATTCCTAATGGAGCAACTGGACGGTTTCAATCCTGTAAGTTTGCCTGCTATTATGATTAAACACATGCAAAAAGTTGCCACCTTCAAGGACGGTAATCATGGCCTTCCCTATGGATTCTTGCTTACTCAAGTGTTCAAATTCTTTAATGTTCCACAGGGAATAAGTAAAGTGGGAACTCGAAAGCAGACATTCTCACAGACAACTTTGGAAGAGTGCGAGTGTGTGGAAAAGTATGGGGGTGATGTTTTAAGCGTCAATACTACACAAGAGGGGGAGTGATTTGTGTGGTACCCAATTTTTGCTTAACTAAACTATAGAAGAACCTGGTTCTTCTAGATGTTCCAACTACTACTGTTTGTGGAATAATAAATACAGAAAATAAAGAACACAGAGATTTTTACGTGGAAAACACCTGGCTCAAAAGGTGAAAAAACCACGACATATTACTTAGTAGGATTTTTCCAAACTTCCACTAAAATCACTGAGCCAAAACAGCATTTACAAAAACTCTTTGTAAACCTAAGGATTAATCTAATCCCGTTGTGGCACACAACCTCAACTGTTGCGACAACTTCAAGTTAACTCCAACTTGAACACTTTAGGTACCTAATACAATTGCTTCTATAAAAGCTGAAAGGCACAATGTAAAATCACCGACTACAATTGAACTAGAATAAAAGATAGACACATGGAATTGGTTCTTCTATCTCGTTCAAGTAGCTCCAGGATTGCACACTCAAATCACACATAAATTGTTTGCAAAATCGCTTTGCTCTTTTACTCTCAATTTAAGTTTAACTTCTGCTTATGTGCATTACCTGTAAAAGAGAATAACACTGACATTTAATAGGTTAGTAATCAGAGTTTGACTGAGATTCAATTGCTACTCTTCTATCGTATAAGAGTTCATGGTGATCTCAAATTCTAATACTATCTTCTTCCTAAACTGTGTTCTCTTCATGTAAGGAGTCTTTCTCTCCTTATCCAATATGCAACTTTTTCGATCAGATCAGGAGATATTGCTTCTTGATCAGTTATATTTATCTTCTTCACGTGCATATCATATGTACAGGTTGATCATGACTGTGGTTCACAAGATGGACCTGGTCCATGTTTGAGTTCTTTTGTCAATCTTCAAAACTTCATCTGTTCTTGGGCCAACAAATTCCCCTGTTTTGATGATGACAAACTCTGTGCTTTTTACTTACTTGGATACTGTAAGAACTCAGCTTAACCATCAATACAAAGTTTAGAAAATTCACTTATCATCAATGACTAGGTTAATTAGGTTATAAATATCACTTATTCAGAATATGTAAAACACAATATCTCTTCCCCTTTTGGCATCATCGAAAAGTTGCATACAAAGTGTGAGTCCCAGATTTTAATAAGTACTCATGGCCACTGGGGCAACTATAAGTGCAATCATGGTTTAATCATCAGTAATCAAACAAACATATTTAAATTATCACGGAAAGATTATCATTGAACAAGAGCAAAAACAGTAGATATCATTGATAGAGATATGTTGCTACCACAATCCACAACCAGAAAGCAAAAAACATTTAAAATATGAGCAAAAAGATAGAAAAATTCCTAATTTGGGTCACTGAAGGTACTAGACATGTCCAGGAGACAAAAGCTATGATTCCTAAGGCTTGGGGGAGCTAGAGGGTTGGTTTTGGGCTTGGAGATTATTCAGTATATTATGAAGAGTTCTATTATTCTTCTATTTTTCTTTGGTAAGCTCAGTTCTGAGAGCATCCCTCTCAGATTCCACCTCTGCCACACGAGCCTTGAGCCTAGCTATCTCAGCATCCTTGGCTTTACATTCCTGAACTAAATCCCTGACTTTGCTATTGATAGGAGTTTCCTTAGATGAATCAGGTTCATTTGGGATGACACTGACTAAGTAGTCACAAGCAATCAGAGTGTTAATGCCAAAATGATCCTTGCTTGAGGCCATTTCCCATTTCTTCAGATGCACACTGCACCTATCTAGAATCGTAGTCAGAATAAAGCCATAGAGGGTAGCATGAGCCTTGGAGCCATTTATGACCCTGTCCAGCAGCTTGATGATGAAGGCACGCCAATTAATTTGCCTTCCACTTTCCAGGCACTCCATAAGAACTAGGTCCATATAATTGGCAATATGCCTTCTCTCCTGTCTCGGTAATAGGCACTTATTGACAAATTCAAATAAGACCTTGTGTTGAGGCCTCATTTCACTTTTCTGAACAAACCTGGCTTTATTCACATCTTCAGCATCACAAAACCTCCTGGTAAGTTCAAGGGCAGTAGGAAGGGAGTCCAGACAAGGCCACATTTGCCTTGTATAGTCATCAAACCCTTCAAAGGGTATATCAAGGATCTCTCCCAGTTTTTCTGTATCAAAGGACACTTGAACTCCTTTCACCAGGCTGCTAACCTTGCCATCTTTAACCTCTGTATTTGCCATAAACTCAATTATCTCATTCCTAGCTAGCCTACCATCCATCTGAAGGACCATGTCCTTTCATCCCTGACCAGCTAAGGCATCCACCAGTCTCATCATTCCTGGCTCCACCGGGTCTTTCAGCAGTCTACCCTTCAAAATCTTTCTTTTGCCAAACATGGTAAGCTTGTCTTGTTTACATCAGAATCACCTTCTACTTCTTCTCCACTCCATTCCTCCCCTTCAGAAACTTTCACTTGTTTACTTTTCACTACAAACCTTGTCTTCTTAGCTAGTGAAGGTTCAACAGCCTCAGACACAGAGTAAGACTTCTTGGAATAAGTCTTGGGCTTTTTGGGCTTGGGGGTTTGACCCTCTACTGGTTGAACTTTCTCCTGATGGATATGTTCCATCTCCTCAACCTCCACAGCCTCTGAGGACTCTGTAACCTTCCCTTTTACTTTAGTCAACTTTTTCTTCTCACTCTCAGCTAGAGCCTTTTGGAGATCACTCTCACTCTGCTTTACCCTGCTTCTTGTAGCTCTACCCTTTGAACATGCGGCACGATTTCATCAGCCTTTTAATTTGACTTAGCATGCCTTGTCATTTTGACACCTGGCTTAATCCTATTGGCTTTTTCATTTGACTTGGCGTGCCACACCATTTAACATGTGGTTACCAAATTGTGCCTATAGGAAGATGTTATCTTCGGCTTAATGAAGTAGGCTCATCACTTTAGCCCAATGAACTTGAACTAATTTATTAAGTTCATCTATATCGGACTTATATAATTATATTCGCCCAATAAATTTATTTGGACTAATATATCTTGAATTTAAAATATAGTCCCAATTATTTTATTAAATTTAAATTCAATAAAATTTAAATGCTTACAGGGTGCGTACTGAAAGTACAAGGCATGGAGCATCCCGAATAAAAACATAATAAAATACTGCATATTATATTAGTATATAAATATATAGGCATTCAAGTTTTCTTTAATTCTAATTAAAAACAAACAGTCAATGCTAAACTTAAATTCCCAAAGTAAAATTAATTATCACGATTATCAAACATTACCAAATTGTTCCATTTTTATTCTCTTAAAAAATATAATATAAAACTTAAAAGATCTTTTTTCCTCATCAAAAAAAGAAAAAGAACAACGAAAGATTCAAGAACAACTAGTAAAATACATTTATATGCAATCTTTCTTTAATGGATAGAATCGTTAATCAATAGTTGTATTCATGATAATTTTCACAAATGATATTCGTTGTAATAGTTAAAGAATTAGGAATGTATTAGGTTCTTCATCATCCAACAATATGCAAACAAATTTAACAAATTAAAGGAGAAATTTCTCACCCGAAATGAACGCCAAAAGTTCTAATTGTTGTTAATGTCAGGGAGGTAACGGTTTGCAGGTTCTTAAAGAAAATATGTGTAACGACTCGGTCAGTCGTTTTGAGTATTTTAACATTGATCCCCTATTTATTGTCTCCTTTTATGTTATATTGTGATTATGTAACTTGTCCGTATATTCGGTTTTGGGTTTCGGGTGATTTTCGGAGTGAAATGGGATACATAATCCCTAAGTTTGAGCCTTAAGTTGATAGAGTTGACAATAGTTTGACTTTTGTGTATACGACTCAGAAATAGAGTTTGACGGCTCCAACAGCTCTGTATGGTGATTTTTAACTTAGGAACGTGTCCGGATGTTGATTTGGAGGTCCGTAGGTTGTTTCGGCATGAATTAGCGAAAGTTGAAGGTTTGGAAGGTTGGAAAGTTTTACCGGTAGTTGACTTTATTGATATCGGGGTTGGACTTTGATTCTGAAAGTTGGAATAGGTCTGTCATGTCATTTATGACTTGTGTGCAAAATTTGAAGTCAATCGGAGTTGTTTCGGTATGAATCGACATTAGTTTTGGAATTCGGAAGTTCATAAGTTCATTAGGCTTGAATCGACGCGCGATTCGTGGTTGTAGTGTTGTTTGATGTGATTTGACGCTTTGAGCATGTTCATACGATGTTTTAGGACTTTTTTGTATGTTTGGTTGAGGTCCCGGGGCCTCGGGTGTAATTCGGACCATGTTGGGTGCATTTCGGAACCTTAAGGATTGTTGAAGCTATTGGTTTTCTACAGGTCTGGTTTCCTTCTACGCGTTTGCGAAGGTTTTACTGTGTTCGCGTAGAGACTTCAAGGGTTGTTAGAAATTTACATTTCGCATTCGCAAAGAAGGGCACGCGTTTGGTTTATGTGTTTGCGAAGATTGGGATCATTTGTCCATCGCGTTCGCGAGTGGGTTCTCGTGTTTGTGGAAGAGGACTTTTGGCAACACCTTAATTTAAAATTGAGGGTTCTATCTCATATTTCATATTTTGGACCTAGAGAGCTCGGTGTGAGGCGATTTTTTGAGGGTTCTTCAAGGAGATTATTGGGGTAAGTAATTCTAACCTGGATTGGACTATATTTCATAAATCTATCACCATTTTCATCGTTTAAGTAGGGATTTGAGTTGAAAATTTGGGGAAAATGGAAAAAACTTCCTAGACTAACATTTTGAGTTTTGAAAGGTGATTTGAGATCGAATTTGAGTAATTCTCGTATGGTTGGACTCATTATCGAATGAGTATATGAATTTTATAATTTTGGTCGGGTCCCGAGGCGCGAGCCCGTGTTGACTTTTTGAGTTGAATTTTTATTATTTTGCAAAGATTGTAACTCTATTATTCGAATTAGCTTCCTATAGTTTATATTTATGGTATGAAGTTGTTTTGGCTAGATTCGAGTCGTTCGAAGTTGGATAATCGAGGAAAATGCCTACTAGTGGATTGAGTTAACGTGTCTTATCTAACTTTGCGTGGAGGAATTACCCCTTAGGATTAGTGTTGTTTGTGATAATTGTGATATTGAAAGCCATATATGCAAGGTGACGAGTGAGTGCATGGTCTAAATGTGAAAATTACCGGTTTTAGATATGTAGATTCCTTTCATGCCTTAATTGAGTTACCTTAACATATTATAATCATAATTTTTAGTCTATTTTCACACGTTCTACTTGTCTTATCTCTTACTTGCTAATTACTCTACATGTTTAGTTGAAGTTCTTGTTTCCTTTATTCCGTATTTATTATTTAATCGTTGAACTCTTTTTTTGAAGTTGTTATTCTTGGAATATCTTGTTGTTGAAATATATATTGAGTTGTAAAGGCCTTGATTTGCATTGAGTCAAAGTGTTAAGTTGTGAAATACTATTCTTGCTGAGTTATTCCCCACCGGTTATTATTGTTGAGACTCTTGTGTACTTTGTGGTTAAGCCATGGGCTCTTTGTTGTGAAAACACTGTTATTGTTATTTTACGTGGCAAGTTGTGATGTTGTGCACTTGAGGTGCGATTTGTGATACGTTGTGATATTGATACGCGTGCGGTGGTATAAGATTTTGGGGTTGAAATGCATGCGGTGAGATAAGATGTGCTTGATACCCGTGGCTAGTAGGGAAACTATTAGAAGCCATATGGTGTGATAAGGTGGGCTAAAACGCGAGATGCTATTTCGGAAAAATAATTTTTAAAACCAAATGCAAGGCTCTCGCAGTGATATAAGGAAAGATCGTGAATTATTCTTGTGATTTGAGACTACAAGGCGGTACCTCGGTGGTGACTCTTGTTGGTATTTCTCTATTGCTGCATTTGTCTTTAATTATTTTGTTTCCTTAGCATATCATCCTTGCTTTTCTCCGTGTTGCATTGATTGCTTTAGTTCCGTGTAGCTAAGTTTGATATGCTATTTGTTGTTTCAATTTCATTATTATCATTTCTATACTGTCATACACTTGTACAGTTTTTCTTATTTATTCCAGTAGGGCCTTGACCTGACTTCGTCACTACTCTACCGAGGTTAGACTTGGCACTTACTGGGTACCATTATGGTGTACTCATGCTACGCTTTTGCACATCTTTTTGCGCAGATCCAGATACTTTCTACCAGTCCAGGCAATAGTGGAGGTTCAGTTTCAAAGACTTCAAGGTATAACTGTCGGCGTCCGCAGGCCTCGGAGTCCCACTCTACCTGGATTATTTTATTTCCCTATCCTTATTTAGACACTAATGTATAGAGATGTTCAGTATCACTTCATAGAGCTTTTGACTTGTATTTCACCGAATTTTGGGCTATTATATATATATAGAGAGAGAGAGTTGTGGAGATTTTCTGTATATTAGTTGTTGAGTTTTGAGACTTTAATTTTTATTTCAATTATTTTCGCATGTTGTTAGGCTTATCTAATCTTAGAATCTAGGTGCCGTCATGACATCCAACGGAGGAAAATTAGGGTCGTGACAAGATGATTAAAGTAAGTTATGGAGATGGGTAGAGAGGTTAGGGTTGTACAAATGTTTAGAAATGGTGCTTTTGGGAGTAAAAAAAATATTATGAATAATATGGTGAAATTGTTGATCAAGCTAAAAGTGTTTATAAGCTAAAATTTTATAAACTAGAGTTGACCAACTTATGATAATTCTGTTTTAGTCCAAGCTTCTTTTTGGTCAAAAGTATTTTTTTTGTTGGCAAAAGTACTTTTCCCCTTATAGATAAGGTGTTTAGCCAAGCTCTTAGAAGTAAAAAAATATTTTTGAATAAAAGCGGAAGCAATTTTGGGAAGTAGAAACAATAGCTTATTCCCAAAGAAACTTTTTAAAAAAACGTTTTTGAGAAAAACACATTTTTTAGAAATATTTTTAAAAGCTTGCCACATACTAATTATTGTTCAAAAGTGATTTTCACCAAAAATACTTTTTAAAATAAGCTAATTTTAGAAGCTTGACCAAACATGCTATTATTTTGGCTTATAATCACTTAATTTATTAAGTACTTTTCGTGTTTGCCAAATATGTAAATAACCAAAAAGTACTTATAAGCGGGTTTGTACTAGAGACTTGAGTTTTGCTTGTTTGGCCAAACTTCTAAAATCAGCTTATATTTGAGAAGTATTTTTCTTAAAGTACTTTTGGTGAGAAGTGATTTGTGTTTGGCTAATTAATTTGAAAAATAATTAAGAACAACAATTAATATTTGACCAATCTTTTAAAAGAGATTTTAAGTGTACGTTTCTCAAAAATACTTAAAAAAGTATATTTGAGGAGAAACTATTTTTTTTTATTTTTTAAAATTACTTCTGCTCGTACCTAAAAAAACATTTTTTTCCTTCTAAAAGTTTAAAACTTTTTTTTAAAAAAATACTTTTCGCCTGTAGCCTCTAAGCAATTACAGAACCGTCACGGGCATAAAACGGGCCGGGTTTTATCCGAGCCGAAGTTTGGGGTTTCTTGGTAGTTGGGCGAAGGAAAGGGTTTTACACTCTTCACTACCTGAGCTCTCTTCCCTCCACGTAGCCGCAGTCAAGAAGAAGGAAGTCACCTCCTCCTCCTCCTCCTTCTTCTTCTTCTCATTTGTTATATTTATTTTCATTCAAGTCTTACGCAGTTGGATCCAGACGCAGATCCTTAGAATAATCTGCAATGGCCACTCTCGTTCCTCCTACAACCACTGTTCCCCCAGCTGGTTCCAAACCGGCGGCTGTCGAACCGGAGAAAGTTGATTATTCGAACTTGCCTTGCCCTATTCCCTATGAAGAAATTCACCGCGAAGCTCTCAGTTAGTTTCACTCTACACTTCATGCTTATCATTGTGCTTATTTACTTTTTTTTTACTCATGATTTTACTCTATATAGGTATTGTATGGAGTGAAATGCAACTGAAACATATGTTTGTTGAAAGACTGAAACTGCTTAATGTCCATTTAGTTTTAAAGCCTAGCTGCTGCAGAAGTTGTTGGGTGAATGTAAATCTGAATTTATTCGAAACTACCCATTAAAATAATATTTTGGTTATACATAATGTTTACTAATGATCACTGCAATGTCGCCTACAACAACAACAACATACCCAGTACATAAATAGAAAAAACTTTGAGTAGCCTTTCCAAAGGTTTATTAGTGCTACTAAATCTGGCACTTATCAGTGCTTCAGGAATAAAATCTTAACCAGCTTTTGAAATCATAATCAAGTTAAATGGGGCTGTATATTGGCAGTTTTAGCATCTCTTTCCCTTCTATGTCTATATTTCAGGCTTAGGTTGATCCACCTATTAATTCTGCCGCTTATTGATGTGCTTCTTTTCCTAATAAAGTCTTATCGCTTGGCTTCTCTTACAGTTCTTTCATGTATGTGTTATATGCTTGGAAAGGGGAGGATTAATTAAAACATGTCTTTTGTTGGCAGTGTCTTTAAAGCCAGAACTTTTTGAAGGATTGCGCTTTGATTTCACCAAAGGACTTAATCAGAGATTTTCACTCAGTCACAGGTTAGATTTGGTCTTTCTAAAAAAGCACACATCAGGCTTATTGGTATGCTTTCTGCTTTCCTGGAGGGGATGTATGTTTTCTTGATGATGAGTTAAATTTGGTTCCTACTTGTCAGTGTACTTATGGGTCCCACAGAACTTCCTTCTCAGTCTACAGAGACAATCAAAATTCCAACAGCTCACTATGAGTTTGGTGCTAACTTTATAGATCCGAAGGTGTGTACTCAATAGTGTCCCTCTTCAAGTGTCTGAACTTTGAATCATGAGGATCTAATCATGGAGCCATTACTGTTTGATACAGCTGATGCTTTTCGGCAGAGTATTGACAGATGGAAGGGTTAATGCTAGAGTGAAGTGTGATTTATCTGAGAATCTTACCTTGAAGGCGAATGGTCAGGTAAATATTCACGTTCAGATTTTAGTCGTGCGCTCTTTGATGATGTCAATGGAGTGGTTGATGTAGATTCTATCACAAGGTCAAGAAAAATAACTATCAGTTTTATTCTTACCAGTTGACCGGTGAGCCACACATGTCGCATGGCATGGTTAATTTCGACTACAAGGTAATTGTCTTTCTGTTTCTGTATAATCATTCAAGGATGTACCAGTACGATACTAACATAAATGATGCTTACCGTTGGGATGCATGATATACTGTTGGGATGCATGATATATAGCTGCCTTCTTTTGGTCAAGTGGTATCATGAACACAACGCACTAGAGGTGGTGATACTAAGTAGTGTGTGCTTGTCTTCTGTTCATATACAGGGAAAAGATCACAGGTCCCAATTTCAACTCGGGAATGGTGCATTATTTGGAGCCAGCTACATCCAGGTGAAAGATCTAAACTTTGTTATCCGTCACTTGACAAGGCAAACGAGATTAACTTGAAACAAATTTAGTGTTTAAATCATGAAAGGCTGAAATGCTTCAAAATTTGAATGGCCTTCTCTTTGCCCATTCATCGTAAGAAACAGTCTAAAGGCTTCAGACGTTCCACTACTTGCACGAAGTATCTTGAGTTTTGAAGCGACTCAATTTTGGTTATCCTAGTATATTTTCATGCTCAAGACGGTAAAGCTAAGTAACTTAATCACTTAGGGTTGCGTCTCAAGGCTACAGTAATGGAAAGAAAAAGGTACATAAAATTGCTAGGACTAAAATGTAGAGTGAAGTGGAAAATGAAACAAGAGTAACAATCAGAACTTGAAAGTCAGATGACATAACTTTATTAAAAAAAGTAAAACATAAAAAATGAAGTCCGATGACATAAGTGGGCATGGTGCTAATAGGAGGAAAAACTAGGGACTGATGTGGCTTCATTAACACTACATTGATTCCCAGCGGAAAAGGAAACTGAAATATTCACTCATTGATATAGAAAGCTAAAATGTGTTCCTCAAACCATGATCTCCGAAGTAGTAAGAATGTCAAATTGGCATTGCCTATTACCTTCACTTCCCTTTACCACCAAAATATTACCTATTAAAAACTATGCCATTGGATCTACTAAATCTTCTTTGCTGTCAACCTTTTGAGTTCATAATGATTTCCCGATCCCAGTTTAACAAAATATGGGTACACTCCCCAGGGAACACAACATGATAAGCCAATTTTCACCAAACAGAAGCAACATGTACTTAAGTTACGCAGTGCGTGTTTGGTAAATAGAAGTTCTGGGATCTGTTCGGAAAGTGTTGGTTGGCGCCTGGTGATTTTATGTGGGAGGTAGTAAAGAGATTGGTGATTGCTCACCGAGCTTGAGCAGTTGTGGGTGTTATTTGTTGGAGAGGCCACAATTGGCAGTGAGACTTAAAGGGGAGGTAATTTGAGGATAGGTGGTTACCTCTCCTTCACAACTAAAATTTTCTTGTCAAAAAGACAAAAACTATGCCCATTTGAACTGTTGCATCTTTTCAAGACTCAACTTTGTGAGTTCCAATTCCCAGTTAAAGAAAACCTGCATATCTTCGCCGATCTAAAGATCCATTCTTATGCAACTACATGGCAAGCCTATTTCCACCAGCATAAGTACATGTTCTTAAGTTAGGCAGTCAGTGGTGGTAAATAAAAGTGCGTTTAGGGTTTACTTGAAAAGTGTGTGGTTGGTGGCTGGCAATTCCAGGTGTGCAGTAGTCACGAGGGTCGAGGTGCAGCAATGATTTGCTCAACGAACTTGAATAGTTGTGACTTCGTAGAATTAGGAGGTTTTATATTTGGTGAGGCTACCCTTTGGTGGTTAACCATTAAAGGGGACCTAACCTGGTGTAGGTGGTTGACTAATTGTCTTGAAGCACGAAGTCTAGTATATTGGTGAGAGGAAAATATTTCAAAGGGACATGTTGACCTGAATTGTACCAGTCTAGGTTATTACTCATTTTTGTACATGATGTATAATTCCAATTATTTCTTCAATTTAGAAAACTAAAGAGAATAAGGCACCTTTTGTGGGAGGGGGAGATAAGAGTACATTTTGGAAGAAGATCTGGAACTCAGAGGACCGAAGAAGGTTGCCTTATTTACATGATGCAGAACGAAGAATTACATCATGAAGGTTGACGACCTTTAAAAAAAGAATCAAATTGTAGTAAATTGATGCAGGACGTGCAAAGAGTACAGGAAAGAGAGGCTGATCATCTACTTCTGCAATTACTTCTGCATTGCAGAGTCACCTCAGAGTTTGGGCCTTGGTTTACTTGGCATTATTTGACTGTAGTTGAGGCGTTGTAGCACAAATGAATCTGACATGTCTTCTCTGACAATTTGGAAATAGAGGAATTGAAGAATCTTCAGGGAGAGAAGGAACCTAGGGAGCATAAACTATAAAGAGTTGTAGTTTTTGTTTCTTTTAAGGTGTAAAGTAAACTAGTACTGTCTTGCATAGCTAATTGGGTTAACTTGGTGAAAGATCATGGTTAATTCGTGGAGGGATTTTGAAAATTCTTTTGGCATTGTGTCAGTGCATTATTAATGAAATTATCCTGATCTAAAGAAGAAAATGAAAGCCCAGAATGAAGTAACGATGTTTACAGATGGCCTGATTTTCTTGTGAGAATTAGAAATTCTATCAAAATTATGTGGTTTTACTTTGATTAATGAAGTGTTTCTGAAATCAAGTTGACGTATTAGTGGACTACATTTTGGTTCTATTCTTGCCAGTTATTTTTTGGGAACTTAGCGTTACACACCAATCAGATTAGTGGACTACATTTTGGTTGTGCTTTGTGATGCCTTTTGGTCATCCTTGGGCACGTGTCATCTTCATCGTGTTCCTCTCATGCTTATGTAGATCAAAATCTATGCTTGTTGGAAATACATTTGGTAACTAAGCCTTGATCTATCTTTGCAGAGTGTCACTCCACATTTGTCTCTGGGTGGGGAAGTATTCTGGGCTGGCCAGCACCGGAAATCTGGCATTGGTTATGCTGCTCGCTATAATACTGATAAGATGGTATTTACTTGTTAGGATACATTAATGCTTAGTGTTCAATCTTTATCATCGCCGTGGATCATTTTTTTTTTTGCTGCTTTGGGTTTGTTTTCTTTTTTCCTTTTTGTTATGTCTGTATGTTTCTTAATGGTCTTATTATATTGTTAGAATTCTTGATATTGGTAATACATGTTAGCAGCTAAATTGATTGAGGATAACATAATTTTCTATTTTGAAATGCACTAGCAACTTAAGTTGATTGACCTGCCTCTTCATTTTCTTACCACACTTCTCTTCCAGAAGAAAAGAATGTGTTTCTTCATGCTTACGGCATTTTATCTTAAAATCATGGTTTGATTACTGGAATGTTGCTTAACAGTTGAAGATCTCTGTTTAATACGTTGTTTGTAGTGAATTAGTTGTTGCTACATCCTGGCCCATAATATCGACCAAAAACTTTCAATTTTCAAGTGCAGCGCTACATATAGCCATTTTTCTTTGTTCTGGGGTTTTTCGTCCATTTAAATTAGAGGACCTGACAGTCTGTGGACATCCAGGTGTGAGGTTTTTGATAGCAAATGAAATTTAGAATCTATTTGATATGCAATTCGGTTGATAGCTTCTTCAAAGGATATATGAATTGGAAGATTTGGCAAAAAGAAGCACAAGAATGTAGATGGCATTCTGATAAAAAGTAGAAATTTCTATGGCTTTACTGCAGTTAGATGATATTTTAGAGGAATAATGAATCCAGTTCTTCCTTTTTGTGTTATTATGTTTTCCAGGTCTTTCCTTTATATTACTCCTAGTGTTATTTTCATATAAGAGTTCTGTTTTGGTTAGAAATGCATAGATTCAGTTGATAGCTCATTGCATGAAGTTCAATCTAGTTTCGTTCCTCTTGTTGCAGCTTTAAACCTTCATTTTTTCTTTTGGGTATTTGTCCTGTTTCCAGTACTTTTTCTAATTATTCACTAGTATTATCAATTTATTTCTTTGCTAGTTTTAAGGAATTCCATGGTTTAATTCAATATTTTCTTTGAGGGTTCTTCTTACATATTGTTTTTTCTCCCATTTGTCTTTCCTGTGTCTGCTTGCTAGTTGGTCATGCATACAAGATTAAGACACTCTCCCTCCCACTCAACCCCACCCAACCCCCCCAACCCCCCCCCCCCCAAAAAAAAAAAAAAAAAGGTAAGCATAAAGACACTTCAATCTATACCATTAGAAATAAGTCTTTTTTGATAAAAACTTTCAGAATTCTTTCTTTGTCGGGTTATAATGATTTTGTCTCTCGTGTTACTACTGTTTATCTTAAAATATATAAGGATGAGGGTTAGTTTTATCCTTCCTTTGTATTAAAAGACTGTTAAACACTTAAACTCCATATAACTCTTCTATAGAAATACTTTAAGTCAGATAGGAAATGTTGTGGCCATAATTCTTTTCTCTGTAGTAACAACAGCTGTGGAATAAATCAAACTGAGAGTCCATTTTTTAGCATATTTAAGAGTTGACACCATCTGCAGCGAAAAGAGAACTCTTGCATCGTGCTTTCTTTTGCTGATTATTGCCAACATGACATAAATCTGTAATTTGTGCGTTTGTACTTGCTCAGGTAAGTTCAGTTTTTCTTATAATCCATCTGTTGGTTTGTCTTCAGGTTGCCACTGGGCAAGTTGCTAGCACTGGTATGGTCGCACTGAGCTATGTTCAGAAAGTTTCTGAAAAGGTTTTGAACAGTCACCATTAAGTCACCCTCTTCTTGAGATGGTGGTAACCTATATTACTCGGATCCTTCAAAAATACTGTTGAGTGTGTCTTGGATCCTTCAAAAGTTATTCATTTTTGGAGTACCCGGCACGGGTGCAGTAGCATTTGTGGAGGATCCTAGTAACATAGATGGTAACTGAGTTTTGCTTAATGTCTTTTCTTCCAATCAGGTCTCTCTTGCATCAGACTTTATGTACAACTACATGTCCAGAGATGTCACGGCAAGTTTTGGTTATGATTACATCCTCCGGCAGGTAATTCTTTGGACATACTTTTCAGAAAATGTTGACTGGTGTCAATCACACCAGTGTGTGCATTTCAGGCAGCATTCCTTTTGTTATCTTGGAGATCTTGCACTTCATAAGTTTTTTTTTAAACTCGTATAAGAGCTGCAGTTTGCACGTTTGATTGAGGCAATTTGCACAGACTCCAAGAGACCATTTCTTGCATTTAGGTTTGATGTCTTTGTGTTGAGACAATATTTTTGTTCTCATCCATTTTAAGTAAAGATTTTGAATTTTCCTCGCTTTATTAAAAAAAATACTAGTAAAGACGATTGACTTTAATATGTTTTCCGTCTATTGACAAGTGTTACTGGCTGCTAATTTTTTTTTTGGGGGGTGGGGGGTATTTTTAGATTCTCTTTTAGGAGTTTCATGATCAACTTCGTCAACGCATATGAAAGCTTATGATATATATTTGTTTTTCCTGATTGGTTACTAGTTAATCTTTCCTTATGCGATTATGCATCATTTTGTAGTTACTTATCGTGTAATTCTTGTTTCTATGGAATTTATCGTGCTTGCAAAGGACTTAATCTTGGATCACAACACACCAATTTGACCTAGACATAGTAGGCTTTGTTATCCCGATGGCTACTTATCATTGCTCATCAGGAGTTTCACATTTATCAAAATAACAATATTGTATGCTTTGCAGTGTCGTCTTAGAGGTAAAATTGATTCAAATGGCTGCGTTGCTGCTTTCCTGGAAGAGCGCTTGAACATGGGTCTTAATTTCATTCTTTCAGCTGAGGTAGGTGCTGTGGATTTATCCCACTGTATTTCTGTGTTCTTCCCCACCTTGTAGTTCTGTCTTTGTGTTCTCCTCCACACCTTCTGCACACCCGACCCCCCTTAGTCTCTTGTGCTGGGTTGAGTTGAGTCGAGTCTCTTTCTATCTCAATGATATCAAATACCAGACTATTTTGATTTTGATACGTTTATGATTTTGCTTTTGCTTTCTAGTTTCACCCATTTTTTCCTTATTGCTTTTGGAAGTGATCTGATGCAGTCTGTCTGTACCATTCTACTTGATATTCTAAACGTGTGGTTAATTGTCACAGGTTGACCATAAAAAGAAAGACTACAAGTTTGGTTTCGGGCTTACAGTGGGAGAATAGGAAGGGTGGGTTTGGAGATTTAGTTTTTAGAAGTTGATCACAAGGTTGGAACTCAAAGCATCTTTACTCCGTATTCTTTTTCTACGCGATAAGGATCAAAGCATCAGTTTTGTAATTTTATTGAGCGACATTGTTTGTGCAATCAACTGCTGCAGCCATCGATCATTACTTGATTTTGTAGTTTGGGATGTTTATATGCCCAGTTTGTAGTTGTAGAGTTCACTTTTATTCAGAATGAGATAGCCCATTTGGCTACTCCACCACTTGAAGATGGGTAATAATTCTAAAGCTTGAATAGCACATTTGACTACTGGACCACAAATAGTCCTACTCGGGGAAACCTTTTGCTCTGGACTGGATTTGTCGTTAAATTAAAATTATTGTTCCTTTTTTCATCAGAAAAAACGTGATTTATTTATTGCCAAAAAAGTGAAGAGGGAGTGAAGAATCTATAGTCCTCAGATTGTTGGTGAGCTATTTTGATCCCCTTTTGCTCTTTGCCCTTTCACCCTGTCCTTTTAAACTTGTCGATTTTGGATGCATCTATATGAAATGGTTCAGAAAAATTCACTCCCAAAAGTGTTGTAGTTCTGCTTCCAAAAGTCAAAGCAAATTAATCTGACCGATTTCCTATGAAAACCTGTCAACTTGACTCTTGAAATATATCCAAGTTTTGAGATGAAAATCAACTGCGATGTTGTCATGGAGGGACACCATTTTTTGGTTGGACGTGATTTGGTTTGGGTATTACATTAATAATAAAATATTCAAATACTTATTGAAACTTTAAACTGATACAAAAAATTATATCTAGGGTTGTATTTAATTAGTTTAATAAATTTGAATGCTCAGAATTAATATTATATAAAAAGTATAAGTAGCTGGATAGAGACAAAAAAAATTGCACGGGTGCCCTATTTGATCGCTACCATTTAACCTATACCCACTTTTTAAAAACGTTTTAACCTTTACCCACTGTTTAAACAACTTCAGGCCTCTTTCTCCTCCTCCTTCTTCTCCTTCGTTTTCTGAATGTTGAAGAGTGAGATATTGTTATGCGTTCTAGCCTGATGATTCATATATATCTGTTTGTCCCATTATGTTCAGTTTGGTCTTATTCATAATAATTTAACCTCTTAGATATTTTAGCTTTATGGGCACATTGCTTTTTGGTTCTAATTTATCTGTAGTAACTTGTTTTCATGTCGAAAATATTTTTCATTCTTTAATCTTTGAAATGAACAACATCAATCGCTGCTAATCATGATCTATTAAATTCATTGTTATTTTAGAACTTCAGCTCTAAGAATGCCGAAGTTCAGCAAATATAAACAAAAATTTCAGCTCCTAGAATGCTGAAGTTCAGCAAATATGAAACAAACTTCAGCCCTGAAGTTCATCACAAACAGAACAAAGCTTCAGCTCAAACATGCTGAAGTTCATCAAATACAGAACAAAACTTCAACTAAAACATGCTGAAGTTCAACAAATACAAAACAAAGCTTCAGCTACTAGAATGCTGAAGTTTAGCAATTACAAACAAAAACTTCAGCCAACGCATGCTGTTGTTTTATTGAACTGAAGTTTGCCATTGCACTGTGAACTGAAGTTTGCATGATCGCCTTTGCAAGTAAAGCCAAACTTCATGCAAAAATATCTGAAGTTTTGCTACACTTCAGGCAAATTGTTTTTGCTACTTCAGACCTGTATGCCTGAAGTCACTCGAAAAGTGGGTACACTTGCAATTTTTTTTTACAAAGTGGGTATAAGTTAAAACGTGGCCCAAAAAACGGGTATAAATGCAAATGCCCCCATGTTAAAAGGTTATAAATAATATTAATGGTAAACACGAGGGTTTGGAACTGACAAAATACTCAGGTCAAGACCCGAGTAAAACCTTTACTCAGGTCAATTGGTTTTGTACTTGTTTTTAATTTTGTGATCCCATCTCTTTTTTTATAAATGGGAGATTTGCTTTGCACACGAGAGATTTATCTTTTATACGTAAGAGATCTAAAAAAGACATTTTCTTAAATTCAACTTGTAAAAAGCCATGATACTGAGGTCAAGACCCGAGTAAATCCTTTACTCTTCATGCCCTTTGGATTGTGAGGGACTAATAAAGATAGCAGCCCCAGGAATGACAAAGAGCAAAGTAGGGCTTTTTTATTTTTTTATTTTTTTAAGATTAATAAATGAAAGTACAGTAACATAGGGGAAAAGTCTACTTCATGTCAGGTTCTAATTCGAAATAAATGCTAACTTGTTCATTGGATTAATAAGATACTCCTTTCGTTCCATTTACTTATTCAGTTTGTATTTTGCATTCTCTTAAAAATTACTAATAAGTAAGTATTTATTTTATTCATTATCTTTAAATACTTCGAAACATTAACTTGACCACTAGTACATCAATTACTTTGAGAATTGGTTAGTCTATGATAAGTGTAAATTGGAAAAAAATAATTAATCATCATTGATTTGCTAAAATGGACGAATAAAAAGAAAATTTAATTTTTCATAAGCTGGATCGGTAAAAGAGAAGAGAGGAAGTATTAATCACCACATTTTGATCCTTTTTTTTTTTTTTTGGAGATTTAGATACACTTCGGTTTCCCTTGATTTTTCTTTCTCCGATGAGTAAACAAGAGACGAAACAGGTAGGACCTTCGTATCATACCAACTATATTTGATGTTTTTACAAGGAAATAGACAAAGAGTGAACCACTTGTTGTTGCTGGTAGTATCTTTAGTCACTTTTCAACTGTTTTGGTATATAGTGGAGTATACTGTTTAGTAAATTACAAATTCTTGATTAGATAGAAGAAATTATAGTTGGCCTATCTTAGTCGGTGGGAGCAGAATCAAATCAGCAACATTAACAATCCTTTTAAAAAGAATTAAAGTAAACTGTTACGCCCCAAACCTGGGAGGTGTAGCTGCCACCCGATGTCATACTCGACTCGAGCGTACTACTTTGTAACTGTAAATTCTAGAGGGATAACCCTCAACTTAAGTCGATGAAGCCTACCAACAAGCCGACAATAGCAATCAAGGCCGATGAGGCCGTATTCTGAATCATCTGAAAATAATGCCTATCTCATATGAGGGGTAAACATACCCAAAAGCTCATACATATTGTGTACGGGTTAAATCATGGGTGATGCCTCCCCCGATTTCCTAATGAGAAAATGGAGGGAGAGCACGGATGCACGAGACCCTTCATATCGAGATCCAGGAAGAATGAATGATGTGCCCGTCATCAGGTATGGTAAAGCGACGCGCCCGGGGTCAAGAATGAGTTCTAAAACCACGGGAGATACGGTGAACGGTTTTACGCATGACGGATAGAGGACCGAGATACTCACACTCAACCGGACATCACGACGCGGATCTTGCTCGATGTCGATTATGGATCAGTAATTACCAAGGAAGGAAGATTTTTAACTTTTTTAGACTTATACTAGGAATGAAACTCTCCTGCTATATAAAGGGGAAGTTTTTTTTTGTAAGACACATTGTAACAGGCGAATCAAAGCAATACAAGTTCATCTTTTGCCTTTTAGCTTTTGTTAAAGTTTTTGCTCATTTGTTGTGTTCTTCTTTCACGACTGGGCTTGACCGAGGGTCCAACCGGGGACAAGGTCATTGGTCAGTATAAGTTAAGTCTTGGCCATAATATTGTAATTGGTTTGAACGTTTATTTTATTTCTAATTTATTTATTTGATATCTTTAATTGTTCGTGTTAAATTAAACCACATATCCTTAAAACCACGTACAAATATAATTATTACCCAAGTTTGGGGTAAACACACATAACTGTGCAAGCCGATGAGACTGCCATGAACATCTACAACCAGCAATACCAAACGGAACATATACACAGGGATGACATAGGCACAATACTGACATACAAAATATACAAGACTCGTCTACAAACCTCTAGAGATAGCAAAAATGTATCATGTTTAGGATGGGGGTCCCGAACTACCCATCAAGTCTGTATATTTATACAAAAATGGACTCCAAAGTCTAGACCTAGTAACTCCGGGGGAGTGGAGCTTACCAATGAAGCTGATGTCTAGATTTATCTACTAGGAAGGTCTATTCAGTTGTCTATCAGAACTTGCAGGCATGTTCGTGAGGTCTTTCTTTGGCCCACTAGCCGATGCTTGGGACCGGGAGAGACCGAATATGCCATGAGAGAAGTTCACGAGGGCACTTGTAGGAACCATTTGGGGACAGAATCCTTTGTTCGGAAGCTAATCAGAGCCGTCTACTACTGGACCGAAATGGAGAAGGATGCGAAAGACTTCGTGCGGAAATGCGACGAGTGCCAAAGACATGCCCCGATGATCCATCAACCAGGAGAAATTCTCCACTCAGTCCTGTCTCTATGACCATTTATGAAGTGGGGAATGAACATCATCGATCCCCTGCCATGGGCACCCGGTAAAGCTCAATTCATACTATTCATGACTGATTATTTTTCCAAATGGGTCGAGGCCCAGACATTCGAGAAGGTCCAAGAGAAAGAAGTCATTGACTTTATATGAGATCACATAATATGTCGATTTGGGATACCAACCGAGATTGTTTGCGACAACGGGAAACAATTCGTCGGCAACAAGGTAAGTAAGTTTTTTGAAGATCACAAGGTCAAAAAGATATTATCAACGCCTTATCACCCTAGTGGGAATGAGCAGGCGGAATCAACGAACAAAACTATACTCTAGAACCTGAAAAAGTGGTTGACCGGCTTGAAAGTAAAATGAAAGGAAATCTTTCCCGAAGTCCTGTGGGCATATCGTACGACTTCGAAATCAAGCACTAGGGCCACCTTGTTTTCTTTGGTCTCTGCAGCCGAAGCCTTAATACCTGTCGAGGTAGGGGAATTGAGCCTCAGGTTCCAGTATGCTACCGAAGAGTCAAACGGTAAGGCCATGATCACGAGCCTGGAGCTACTGGACGAGAGGCGGGAGGCCGCCATGGTCCGTTTGGACGCCCAAAAGTAGCGAGTAGAAAGGTACTACAACCAAAGACCCGACCTCCGACATTTTTAAGTCGGGGACTTGGTATTGAGAAAGGTAACACTACACACAAGGAACCCAAAGAAGGGAATTTGGGCCCGAATTGAGAAGGGCCATACCGAGTTATTGGGATAACTAGCAATGGCTCATATAAACTCGAAGCGAAAAACGGTGTACAACTACCAAACAACTGGAACATGGCACACCTAAAACGGTACTATTGCTAAGGTATGAACTTAACTCCCTTTTAATTTTGTTACATTACAGACTAATGTATGTAGGTACTAGGCCAGGGGAGGATGTGCCTATTAGGACTAAAAGCACGAGTTACACTCTTTTTTCCTTGAACCGATTTTGTCCCAAAGTGGATTTTTCGGCAAGGTTTTAACGAGGCAACGGTAAAACGAGCTACCTTAGTTTTGTAGGCCGTCTCTAAATCGGAATTAGTGATCGTTGGCATTAAATCAACAATATCCTACCCTCACTAGTTCTACCTCGAATACTGGGGGCCATTACCCGTAGATTAAGATCGTTTGAAAGAGGGAAGAAAATTTTATGTGTTAAAAGCTAAGGCTTGGTGGTTAGAATCCATTGTAAGGGTCAAACGGTCATTCGAACCGTGCCCACGTCGTCCACTCTAGCCCCAACACAAGATTTTTGCGCCTCCGATCATGTACCTTACATATTAAGCAATAAAAGAAATTTATATTCCCCTTACACTTTATTACTACATATTTTGCTTCTTCGATCGTGGATCCTAAAGCCCACGGGCTACCCCTACTCGGGGACTATCGTCCGATAAAAATTCGGACAACCCGACTACCAAATCTTGGTGACACAAGGCCTTATTGGGCAGTGCCTGAATACAAAAGGCTACGGCCACCCCGAAAATGGCTTGGAGACGTTCGGAGTCCGTCCAAAAAAGTAAGGACCTTACGAAAAATCGAAACCAATTAAAAGGTTACCCTTGGCAGAGACTTCGTCTAAGATACCTAAGCATCTTAAAGGCCTTAGGTTTTATCGAAGACTCGAAGCCACAAGTAATTTGGAGTCGCCACCGAAATCATTTGGGCCTCTAAAGAACAGACGTTCTAGACTACGTTTGATTTTATGCTAAGGCATTAAAAACGATACGCAAATAAAAATTGCAAATATATGTTGGAAAGAAAGATATGATATTGCGAAAAAGGGAAAATTTTATATATTCCAAAAATGTTTACAAAGGCACAATAAAACGGACTCAAAATAAATAAAAAAGAAAATACACAAGGAAAAACTAGAAAAGAACTAAGGCATTTACACCTGGTCTTCATCGGGGTTCGATTCATCACCAGAGCCGTCATAACCCTTAGAACCCTCAAAGCCTTTCGAACCCTCTGGATCATAGAGTTCCATTGCCTTGGCCTCGAGTCTCTTTGCTTCTTCAATCTCGGCCGACAGGTCAAAACCTCGAGCATGGATATCCTTGTGGGTCTCTCTTTGGGATAGCCACTTTATGTACTCGGTCTTTATTTTTAAGCGGGCCTTGGCTACGTCCACATCAGCCTTATACTAGGCCAACATTTTCTCAACATCATAGGAATCAATAGAGGTTGCATCCAATTTGGACCTCAGCGCAGCGTATTCTTGGCGGAGGGCATCTCGTTTCGTGACGGTCGGGTTCAGCTATGCCCGGAGTTCATCATTAAGCCAAGACCATTTGTCAGCCTTGTCTTTTGCCACCCAGAGTTGGTTCTTGGCTGATGCCAGCTCCGCTTTTATAACCTCTTTTTTCGAAGCGAGCAACCCCATCCTGCCCTTCCATGCCTCGATCATGGCTTTGATCTCATCCATCTCTGCCCGAAGCTGGTCGATCAGGTCAACCTTTTCTTAGACCTATGAAGTTGCGCTGTTAGTCACCACGAGTATCTTCTCATTTTTATCCTCAAAGATCCTCACCTTCTTGACCAGGTCATCGTGCTCCCGCTTTAAGGACAGAGCCTCCTCTAAGCCTTTTCCTGCTTGGCCTATAGAATTGAGAGGTCTTTGAGGGCCTCGTCTTGTTGCTCACTGAAAGCCCTGTACATGTCCTTCTTCTGGAATTGCTCTTTGAGCTTAAACTCGATCTAGCTGATCTCTAAGTGGGACCGAAGGAAGCTTTCATGATGAAGCACTAAACTTGGAAAACAATGAAGTTATTAGAACAAGTCTAAAGCCTAACAAGATTCACAAATAGGTATGGGGGGTAATCTCCTTACCCGATTCAATGCTTGTTGCACCTAATTGAAGAGGCTCGAGGTGACCACTTCATTCATATTTTCCTGGTCATCCTTGGTCACCAGGCATTGAAGGTATCTGGCTACGCCCACCAGAGCGGACAGGACTCAGGCGTCCGTCGGGATTGTGAGAACGATCGTTCTCTTGCGCTTGGGGTCCATGCTCGGAGCAGGGAATTGCTTCACTAGTTTTGGGCTCGAACTTGGCCTGCCCGCTCCTGATGGAAAATCCTTTTTTTGGACCTCCAGTTGGCCAAGCCCAGAAAAGTACTCCAGTGCAACCATATCCATGCCATCGAAGAACGTGTTAAGGGCATCATCCGGGAACTACGCCATCTCGCTTGATTTTTATTTGCCCGATTATGCCTCATCGAGCATGGAATCAATATAGGATGGCATCTCCACGATGTCAATGACACCAGCTGCTTCCTTCAGAATAGGAGCAACTCTCGGGAGGCTGCAACCTCCATCTCTCCCTCTGGTTCCCAAGGTAGAAGGGGATCGACCTCGTGGTCACTTTTCCAGATCGCCGCCTGCTCCCTCTCATTGAAGGTCGACCTATGAGTAATGAACTCAAGGCCGTCGTCCTCAGAAAAATCCCTGAACCGGTAGAGGGAATCAGAGTCCGATACCCTGGACTTGGTACTCTTTTTTCTCTTTCTTACCTTGATGGTCACCTTCTTCTTCTTCTTCTTCTTCTTCTTCTTCACCTCGATATCCGGGGAACCTGAGGACTTCTTTTTCTCCTCCTTTGTGGAAACCCTGCGCTGTCCCGAAGTGGAGGGTTCGGCAAGTAAGGACGGACCCTCGTCCTCATCCAATGACTTGAGTTCGGTGGTCTTGGGCAAACCTGTAAGAAAAAATAAGGGTTAGTAATGTGAAAGATAATGATATGAAGGTAATCTTTCAGGAAAGAACCTCACCATGGAACGAGCCTCCCATTTTCCCTTCTAGAGCTTGTGCCATGCGTGCTCGGAGTACGACATCTATTTGCAAATCCCCTCAATCCACTTCTTGAAGCGGGGAACTGCATTAGGAACTTGGGCGACAGTTGCACGGCAACAAACACAGCCAATGAGAGAAAGAATGGAGGGAAATGACAAATACTCGAGAAGGAAAAAACTTACGGGATGCGTTCCAATTCTCAAGGAACAACAAAAATTCAAAAGGTATGAGGTCTTTGGTTTTCACCCGAAAAAACCTCCATTGACAGCCTCGATCTCGGTCCTCGTCGATTCGCAAGAGCGGAGCCTTTCTTGCTCGGTGAACGAGCTTGATCAACCCCCCTCTAATGATTTGGGGACTGTATAGATGAAGCAGATGGTTGAGGGTGAACCGAGGTGCTTCAGTATTGTTCACGAAGTGTTGTAGGAGGATTATGATCCTCTAAAAGGATGGGTGAATCTGCCCAAGTCACACATCATATCCTTTGCAGAAATCGAGAACTATAGGGTCTACCGGGGCGAGAGTGAAGGGGTAAGCGTATACACTCAAGTACCCCTCCATGTATGTAGTAATATCTTCATTGGGCCCTAGGATGACCACCTTCATGCCCTCCCAATTACAGTCTACCCGGACTGTGGGTAGTGTCTCCTTGATAATAGAGCATATGTATCTCCAAGCCCCCTCAAATTTGTCCTGTTGACTAGAGGCCTTCTCGATGTTGAAATTATTCCCGATAGAGCAGCCCCAGGTACGAATCTCTTTAAGAGGGGCTCCTGAGCCACCTCGGGAATGACCACCTCAAAATCCATGGCCGGGTTGGAAGATGAAGGAGCAGTTTGCTGAGGCATTGACTTTGAAGTTTTTGCTATCATAATCTAGAAAACATGAAGATTTGAAAAAAATATATGAAGATTTGAAGATGGGATGAAGGTGTGAAGGTTCGGGTTGAAGATCCAAAGAGAATGTATGAGAATTGAATATGAAGATATGAAGATTTAAGGAGCAATGCATGAAGATTTGGAGGAGTTAAAAGCAATTAGAGAATTCAAGGGCAAGTTCTGGAATCGGAAAGTGGAAGAAGTGAAAGAGGATCGGAGCTTTTATAGAGGAAGAAAAATTAGTGCGCAACATTTCGCATCCAAGAACAGTCAACTAGCGACTGACACATGTCTGAAATCAGAACGATGCGACTAGTGGGACGTTTCGTTGACTCGTCATCTCTGTTGTAACGACAAAGAAAGGAATAGTGGTTCATCTATCGCTTCCCATCATTTTGGTAAACCTACTCTCCGGAAAATGAGGGGACTATCTGTGTACGTGTAAAATTGGGGGTGATTCCTATCCCAATTTCCCGATAAGAAAATGGAGGGAGAGCACAGATGCACGAGACCCTTCATATGGAGATCCAGAAAGAGTGAACGAAGTGCCAATCATCGAGTATTGTAAAGAGACGCATTTCGAGTCCAAGAATAAGTTCTAAAACTATAGGAGAAACGGTGAACGATTACGCATAATGGATAGAGGGCTGAGATACTCTCACTGAACCGAACATCACGATGCGGATCTCGCTTAATGTCGATTATGGATCAGTAATTACTGGGGAAGGAAGAGTTTTACCTTTTATAGATTTATACTAGGGATGAAACTCTCCTATTATATAAAGGGGAAGTTTTTCTTTTGTAAGACACACTATAACAGGAGAATCAAAGCAATACAAGTTCATCTTTTGCCTTTTAGCTATTGTTAAAGTTTTTTGCTCATTTGTTCTGTTCTTCTTTCACGACTAGGCTTGAACGGAGGGTCCAACAGGGGATGAGGTCATTGGTCAGTATAAGCTCAGGCTTGGCCATAATATTGCAATTGGTTTGAATGTTATTTCATCTATAATTCATTTATTTGATATCCTTAATTATTTGTGTTGAATGAAATCACATATCCTTAAAACCACGTACAAATATAATTGTTACCTAATTTTGGGGTAAACACATATAATTGTGCAGGCCGATAAGACCGCCATGAACATCTACAACCATCAATACCAAATAGAACATATACACAGGGATGACAAGGGTACAATACTGAAATACAAAATATGCAGGACTCGTCTACAAGCCTCTAGAGATAACAAAATTGTATCATGGTTAGGACGGGGTCCCGACCTACCCATCAAGTCTATATATTTATACAAAATGGACTCCAAGGTCTAGACCTGGTAATTCCATGGGAGTGGATCTTACTAATCAAGCTGATGTCTAGATTTATCTACTAGGAAGGTCTATCCGGCTGTCTATCAGAACTTGCAGGCATGAAATACAGTATCCTAGACAAAAGAGACGTTAGTACAAAATAATGTACCATGTATGTAAGGAAATAGAATAACTGAAAGCTAAAATTGATCTGATAATATAATAACTGAAAGTAACTGGGAGTCAAAGATGATCTGAAGATATGCTTACTTGCTGATACTGACACTAATCTCGCAATATAGTAAGTAAAATAGCTATCCGGTCCCATAAGGCTCGATACATGTAACTGCTTTGCCGCAATAGGCTCACTCATAGGTGCTTGACCATACTGGACTCGATATCTAAATCACTACTTGGCCATTCTAGGCTAGCTCATAGGTGCTCGACCATAATATGCTCGGTATATAACTTACCATCTTATATGAGGTTTTCCAATAGGGACCCGACAATAGTTAACTAATATAAAGTCCCGAGAAGGGAGAATACTATAACTTATGAGATTAGGATATTGTACATAAATTTAGGATTACAAGCTTCTCATTAGGTCTCGTTATCAAATGAGTTTAGTTACGGTATCATGCCAAAATAAAAGAAAGGTTTAACACCTTATCACAATTTTTCCAATAACCACATTGAACTCGCATCATCGCATACCTTAATTTACAACAACGATAATAATGCCATCAATAAGCTACGAAAGATACAACTATCATACAATGAACAACAAACTTATTTTATATTGAAATGGGTAGCATCTCCCTAATAACCTTGGTTCCTCCCAATTCAAGATAACATTAACAACAACAAGAACACAACAAATAGTAAATAACCTAATGTAAGACTCTCCTTTTCAGTAAAAATCTATTACAAGAACTTTAGGAGTATTCAATTGGTTATGTTGTGGAACATATTAGGTTTTACTCCCTATTCCTATTGCCGCTTCATCTTCTTCCTATTGGGTTTACTATATAGGGTAAGCTATGTTATATTAAATGATCGCATGAGAAAGTGACATATGGAGTCGAAGATAGAGGAAGGCTGAAATCGAAGGCAATAATTTTGTCTGTTACCAGAAAGAATGATACTCATAAAGATGAAATAAATTCCTGTCATCCGATATCATTTAGTGAAGAATATTCTATAGCATTTAGTACACTGCCCGTTACAAAAGAAAATGGCATTCATGCCTGCCGTTACACATTCTTCAATGGCCCTCATAATTGGCATTAAAGAGGGGCTTGATCCCAGGACCTTGTTCTCTTGGTGCAACTATAAATAGTGAGCTCTATTATCATTGTAAAGGACACAAATTTTCTGGGAAAACATACGCTACACTTTGTTGAAAACTTTATATAATTGTATCTTCTTGCTTCTTGATTTCATTGCTGTTGTGCTTAGGAACCCTGCTCCCGAAACTATTATTTCTGCCATTTTATCTCCATTTCAATACTAAGTATTACATTTTTATCTAATTCATCTATTATTTCTGGATCAAGTTAATTTACTTGTCTATAAACTACGTATAAATTCAATTGTACCGTTTTATGGGTAAACAGTTTGGCGCCCACCGTGGGGCTTAGATAGTTGTGTAATTTAGTTGGTCCTTGCCTTTTTTACTAATGTTTGATTATTTGTTCTTAGTAAAAAACATAGAAAATGGCAGATAATGGTGTTAACAACACGTACAATCTTGAGGTCCAAGGAAATCACCCTCAGCATGAGGATTCAATCAGTGATACCCGCAGCGAGGGGAACAAGGCCACACCGGTCCATGGAAGGCTATACCCACGACATATTCGATAAGTGTCCTGATGATGATGAAGAGGAGCACGTCATTGAAGCGGTAAGGGTCCCGCATGAGCAACAAGAGGCCATTCTTGGCCATCTCACATGGCAAGATAAGGTAATTACAGAACTAAAGCAGGCATTATCGGGTGTTTCCAACAACACAAATGGGCGAGGTCCAGTTCCTCCCAGTGCTCCCACAAATCAAAAATCATAAAAGGTCAACACAACACCTCGAGGGGTGAGGTTGGCTTTGATGGGTCCGGGGGGGGGGGAGGGGGCGGGTCCGGTCATAACAACGAGAGCGATCCCTTTAAAAATGAACTCATACTATTTGTGAGGGAAGTTCACTCCCGCATGCACCAAATCCCAGGTGCACCACCTATGCTGAAAGGGCCGGACTCAAAGAAGTATACTCAATTGCCTTACAAACCAAGCGTGGCACCTGAATTGATCTCGAAGCGGTTTAAAATTCCGGACGTGCCGAAGTATGATGGGACTTCCGATCCTTAAGAGCATATCACCACCTATACACCAATGGTGAAGGGGAACGATTTAGCTTCATATGAGATTGAATTAGTGTTGCTGAAGAAATTTGGAGAGACTCTCACAAAGGGAGCCTTGACGCGATATTCTCCTTTTCTCGAGCATTCCATAAATTCTTTTGAGATGCTCATAGACTCTTCCATTAAGGCCCATGCCGGGGCTAGAAAGGTACATGCTCAAAAGGGTGATATTTTCAAAATTTTACAAGGAGAGTCCAAGTTGATGCGGGATTTGTAACCTAATTCTAGAAGGAAAGGATGTTGCTACCGACCGTTCTGGATGAGTGGGCGGCTGAAACATTCATTAAAGGCTTAAATCCGAGGAGTTATGATGCTTCCCAAAAATTAAAAGAAAGTTTGCTCGAGTTCCAAGCAACAACTTGGGCGGATGTTCACAACCTGTACGGGTCAAAGATAAGGATTGAGGATGATCAACTCGGTTTTCAGACGTCGGTTAAGGGTCAGGAGAACAATAAAGAGAAATCAAATAATGATTTTGATGCAGATCGACAACCTTTAAGGAGACAATATTTTGCCCTATGAATGGGCCTAAGGATGCGGAAAAGGTTTTCGGTCGGCAGATAGGTTCGTGACCGATATAAGAACTGATCGCAGCCGAATTAACAGGTAGTTACAGGACAAAAAAATTCAGGTTCTCGAGATTTTTCCTACCCCATACTTTCCGAATATAACTTCAATGTCAGTGTAGTAGAGTTGGTATCGGATATGAGGAACATTAATGAGGCACGATTCTCGAAGCCTATGATATTCGATCCCAGCCAGAGGGATCCTAATTTATGTTGTGAATACCATGGGACGAACGGTCGCCAAACTAGGGACTGCCGACATATGTGTGAAGAGGTGGATGCACTACTGAAGGAATTTATAAGTGACGGTGCCAATAACAATTACGGTCACAATCGTTATAACACGGAGTCCTCAAAAGCAGGAGAATATCCCCCACGCTTAATGATCAACATGATTTTCAGGGGGAACGAAATTAACCGAGTTATCTTCTCAGTAGCAAAAAAGACATAGGTATTAGTAAACCATAGCAAGAAACTCCGGGAAGTTGCTGAAGACGATATCACTTTCACTGAAGAAGATGCAGATGGATTGTTGCTTTCACACAATGACACATTGGTAATTTCTTTAAATGTATTAGATTTAAAATCAAACGTGTTTTGGTGAATCATGGAGTTCGACCAATATTATACAATGGAGGGTATTGGAGCAAGCCAAACTTACCGAGTTCAACCTAGCAAGCGTGACAACCCGAGGCTGCCCACGGATGCCCAATGGGTGATGAAGATGACCCTTTTCGAGATGGTGTATGGTGATATGGGCTACAACATTATCATGAGAAGACCATGGTTGCACGAGATAAAAGCTATGCCATTGACATATCACTAGTTGCTTAAATTCTCAACTCCCGAGGGAATAAAAAAAATAAGGGGCGACCAACTGGTGGCAAGGGAGATGAATGCAATTTCGGTCTCTAGTAGCAAAGGGAAAGAGCATGCGACATTGCAATTACAGGAACTGACGCCTGCTCCTAAATCAAGTAAAGTCAACTGGGGGGAAGAGGTGTCAGAATCTTATGAAGTGCCAAGGTATTTTCAGCTACACGAAAGACGGACGCAACAAAGTCCATAACGGAAGATCTTGAGCAAGTCACATTGTTCGAAAAGTTCTTGGAGAGGAAATTCCACTTAGGGACAGGGCTGCATCTTGAGCTCAGGTCTAGATTTATTAAATTTCTTAAATTTAATGCCGATTGTTTTGCATGGCCGTATGCAGATATGACAGGTATCCTAATGGAAGTGGATGTACACAAGCTAAGCTTGGATCCTAACATTCCTCTAGTAAGACAGAAAAAACATCCTATTACCGAGGCCAGAAACAAATTCATCAAAGATTAGGTAACTCGCCTACTTGATATCAGTTCAATATGAGAGGTAACGTATCCAAACTGGCTAGCTAACGCAATAGTAGTTCCAAAGAAGAAGAATAAATTTTACATATGCGTAGACTATAAGGACTTGAATAAGGTCCGCCCAAAGGACTGATTCCCATTGCCAAACATTGATAAAATGATTGATGCAATGACCGTGCATGAGTTAATGAGTTTCCTCAATGCTTACTCCGAGTACAACCAAATTAAGATGAACTCGAGGGATCACTAAAAAACTTCATTCATAAAGAATTTCGGCATATATACCTATAATGTGATGCCCTTAGGGATAATGAATGCCGGAGCCACTTACCAGTGGCTCATAAACAAAATGTTTGAAAAACAAATAGGTAAAACCATGAAAGTCTATATAGACGATATGCTTGTTAAGTCTTTGAATGTAGGTGATAATCTCAAACACTTGCAATAGAGTTTTGACATCCTAAGGAAGCATAACATGAAGCTTAACCTTGAGAAGTGTGTGTTCGAGGTTAGCTCCGGTAAGTTCCTAGGATTCTTGGTATCACAAAAGGGAATTGAGGTTAATCCCGACAAAATAAAAGCCTTCGAAGACATCCCAGACCAACTATCGAGCGTAAAAGAAGTTCAAAGGCTCACGGGGAGATTGGTTGCTTTGAGCAGGTTTATTTCCCAGTCTTCAGAAAAATGCCATCATTTATTTTCATTACTTAAGAAGAAGAACAACTTCTAATGGACCCCGAAATGTCAGAAGGCCTTAAGGGATTTGAAAAGATACTTGTCAAGTCCTCTGTTATAATCAAGGCCTAAGGAAGGCAAAAAATTGTTAATCTACTTAGCGTCTCAGAAATAGCGGCAAGCGCCATTTCAGCTCGTGAGGACAAAGGTATGTAATCTCCAATTTATTACATTAGTAGAATTTTAGTGGGAGAAGAAACTCGCTACCCACATTTGGAGAAGTTAGCCTTAGCCCTTGTAGTCGCCCCTCGAAAGCTAAGGCCTTATTTCCAATGTCACCCGATACCGGTAGTGACCACTTTTCCCCTGCGAAATATCCTTCATAACCGCAAACTTTTGGGTAGGCTGGCCAAGTGGGCCGTTAAAATGAGTGAATTTGACATAGAATATAAACCTAGAATTGCGATTAAGTCACAAGTTTTGGCCGAATTTGTGGCTGATTTCAGTCTAGGATTGTTACCCCTGGCTACCAAAAAAGCAGTAATGGTGTCAGAATCGACATCAAGAGTTTGGACCTTATATACAAATGATGCTTCCAACGTAAAAGGGTCCGGGCTTGGCATTGTATTGACTACGCCTTTGGGAGGAAACCTAAGATAGGCCATAAGAACGGTTCTTCTGACTAACAAAGAAGAGGAGTATGAAGCTTTGATTACAAGACTCGAATTGGCCCGGGGACTAGATTCCGAGGTCATAGAAATCAAATGTGACTCTTAGCTATTGGTGAATCAGGTCTACGAGATCTTCGAAGCCAAAGAGGAACGCATGCAATAATATGTAGCAAAGGTTTAGTCTCTGCTGGCCCAATTCCAGGAGTGGTCAATAAATGCTGAAGCACACATATTAATTAACCTTGACTCATCAACATAAATGAAGGGATCAGACTTTGGTACGATAATAAAACTTATGCACTCGGTGCTGGACGTAGATAACTATTACGAGGTAAATGCGACTAATTTGGTCTGGGACTGGAGGATTGAGATCATTAATTGGATGGAGCATGGAAAGTTGCTTGAAGATCCTAAGGCAGCCCGGGTGCTGCACACCAAAATAACACAATATAGCTTCAAAGGAGGCCAATTGTACAGGAAATCTTTCCAAGGCCCGCTAGACCGATGCTTGGGAGCCTCCGAGGTGAACTATGTTATGCGAGAAGTCCATGAAGGAATATGTGGAAATCATTCAGTTGTAGATTACTTGGTACTAAAGTTGGTAAGGGTAGGATATTACTGGCCCCGAATGGAGCAAGAAGCCAAGGCTTTTGTTCAAAAATACGATAAATGTCAATGCTACACATCATTGGTATATCAACCAGAAAAACCATTACACTCAGTTTTGTCTCCATGGACGTTCATGAAATGGGGAATGGATATCGTCGAACCACTACCACCAGCCCCTGGAAAGGTAAGGTTTCTTTTGATTTTAACTGAATATTTTTCTAAGTAGGTTGAAGGAGGTCCTTATCAAAAGATCAGTGAACATGAAGTGGTGGATTTCTTGTGGGAGAACATAATTTGCAGATTTAGGATACCAAAAGAGATAGCCTGCGACAATGGTCCACAATTTATAGGTGCAAAGATCACGAAGTTCCTTGAAGACTTGAAAATCAAAAGGATCACATCTTCCCCATATCATCTGAGCGCAAAAATTCAAGATGAATCAACGAACAAAGTGATTATACAAAATCTCAAAAATATATTGGAATTAGCTAAAGGCAGATGGCCCGAAAACTGCCTGGAGTACTGTGGGCATATTGAACAACGGTCAAATCAAGCATATGAGAGACTCTTTTCTCCCTTGTGTACGGAGTAGAAGCCTTGATCCCGGTGGAAGTGGGGGACCCTACCTTGATATACTTCCGGGCAAGTGAAGATGCAAATAACAAAGCATATCGGTCAATTTGGAGCTGCTCGACGAGCGTAGGGACTTGCTGCACATAAGGTGGCAGCTCAAAAGCAGAGAATAGAAAGATATTATAATTGACGAGCCAACCTTCGTTATTTCAAAGTGAGAGACTTGGTTCTAAGGAAAGTAACTCAAAACACCCATGAACTCAATGCATGAAGGCTAGGTCCAACATGGGAAGACCCCTACTGGGTTTCAGCTATCACCAGGAAAGGTTCATACGAGTTGGAGAATCAAGATGGAGAAAAGTTTTCAAGCAACTGGAACATGGCGCATCTCAAGAGATACTATTGCTAATGAACATCACCTATACTAAAAGTATGTGCTGCACTCTTTTTCCCTTCGTCCAGTTTTTGTCCCACTAAGGTTTTTCTGGCAAGGGTTTTAACAAGGCAGTAACAAAAAGCATACTACGAAGAAATTTTTCAATAGTAGCCACAAGACCTTTTAATAACAAGGCACACAAGTGAAGAACCACGTGGACAGTTAGATAATCTTTTGCACGGTAGAAAAGATCCTACTAGGAAGTTAAGTTTGCTATCTAACAAAGGTTACCCGACCATTCACAAGTGCAAGCCATTAAGGGATTATTAGATAGTCTTTGGCTCGATAGCATAAATTCCTAAGGGGAAGTGAAGTTTATTACCGAACTGAAGATTATATATCTAGCAATTCATTGGTAGAATCCTCGAAGGTGCTAAACTTTCAGTGTTCCAATTCGCATTCTTCGCATTCGAACACTGGGGGGGGGGAGGATGATATGCGGATATGACAAAAACTACTACCGCTTCGACCGGAGTACGGAACCCGGAAGCATAGTTATATCATCGAGACCGGGACAGCGAGGCCATCCCCATTGAAACAAGTTGTACAAATTAGCCACAAGAAATGACAATGTCTTTTAAGCACAACGAATGCTTATGTACTTTTGAAAATGAAAGGAATAAAGTAAAGTCCTTTTATTTCTATATTGTTTCTTGTCTGTACGATGAATTGGTTTTGTCATTTGAAAGTTAAACAAGTACTTCAAATGCTAGTGCCGTAATGAACAGGAGACGTCATCTTCAAGAGCACTGTAAACATAAGAGGTCCTTCTCTTATAAAAATCGTTATGAAAGAGGGTTGATTTCAGAAGAACTTGTGCTTGAAATTCAAATGCTTTCTGGGGAAAATACACCCAAAGCCTTGCATAATTAGATGCAAACATTAAAACTTGCGCAAATCACTTAAGCAGATTAAACTTGCATATATGTTCAAACAAAGGAACGCAGAAAGACTCATTCAATACTTGAACAAAAAGTTGCTTTTATTTACAATAAATGTGCCAAAACAGAACACATACAAAAGTTGGGAAAAGAAATGAAAATCTAAGCTGCTGCATCTCTGGAACCCATAGGAAGCAAAACATCCCCACCCCCAGCGGAAGTGGATAGATCCATTACTTGTTTGATATCTTGGCCTTCATCATTCTGGCCCTCAACATCATCACCTTCCGATTCTCTTCAATTTTTGAGAACTCAGAACCCGAACTAGAAGAATCGATAGCAGCCAACTCCAGCTCACAGGCTTTAGCGATTTTGGCATCAAAGTTAAGGACACCCGCTTTAGCCTCTTCCAAGGTTTTTCTCCTCATGTTGTACATAGCATATGTTTTTTAAACAATGAGGGAAGCCGCTCAACGCTGAAATTCTCCTTTAAGCTGGCTGACCTCATCAGAGAGGTTGTCTCGCGCGAATCTCATGGATTGGATGATGGCTTCAAAATAACGGACATTGGAGCCATAAATCGTATTACGCTCTAAGGCTTTCATATATTTCTCCTCCAACCGGGCATGATTTTCCTCGACAACAGCAAGTTCTTCATCCTTGGAGTTTAAGGCTGCCTAGAAATTATGCAACCTTTCAGCAAATGCAGCCTCACTACCGGATGTAGCAAGGACAACATTATGAAATTCAACCCATTTGGCCTTAGTTTGTTCATATTGTGCCCTTAATGGAGTAACCTCTTGGTAAGAGTCATTGCTTGCTGTTCGCATTGCTGTAACTGAGCCTCCAATTCAACAAATTTAGCAGCTCGAGTTTCCAGTCCTGAGAGGTGAGTAGAAATTTAGCCCCTCTCGATCGAAAGTTGATCCCACCCGAAGGTAAGTTCCTCCTTTTCACGAATCAACCTTTGAAGGCCCTCGAAGGCAAGGAAATTGTACAGAAAATAAAGATTATACCGCCTTTGCATTGTGTATGGCATTGTTCAACAAACATTCTCCCTAGAGAGTTTGTATCTTTTCCCAATCATTCTCTCAAGCTAGGGGCTTTAGATAGTTAGCAAGTTCTACCAGCCGGGACAACAGGTTGTATCTAGTGGAAACCGTGAATGTGGCGCTCCTCCTCCTTTAGGGATCTTCTGTGGGAGCAACATAACTTTTCCCCAGGTTCCCATGAACTGGGGACTAGGTAAGAGAGACATCCTCTTCTCGGGCAACTACGGCCGACAGAAATGATGTAGCAACTGCTGGTGGCAAATGTTGAGTTGGAGAAAAGGGAGATTAAGCAGAAAGCGTTGTAGGGCGAGAAACGGTTGCGATAGGTGCAGTAATGGTTGATGGTTGCTCGTCAACTGAAAGAGGCTCAGTATGTAGACCTATGGTACCGAGCACAATAACTGGGACTCGGAAGCATAAGTTGGCATCTTCTACCACATCAAACTCCCCTAGAGTGCCGAGGCATCATACTCGGTTAATGTAGCTAACTTATCAAATTGGGCATTTTTTTGAGTTGATGAAGATCGTCATCCTCTATGTAGAGAAGCCCCATCATCATCAATCACCACGATTTCTGGGACCGGTTCGGGCGCAGCGCTTGTCACCACAACATCCAAAGACAACTCGAGTTTGCGCTCTTTGCCTTTTTATTTGTTCCCCCGGTCGCGAATGAACTTCTCCTTTTTTGTTGCTTGTTTTCCGGCCGGGGACTCCCAGAAGAAGCACTTGCACTAGAAGCAGGCATGGAAACACCTGTTTGCGTATAGTCTTTCTGCAACAACTTTGTTGTATCAGTAGGATAAGCCAAAATGTCCTCTTCAGGGACAACAACTGAGCCATGAGGTAGACATGAATTCAACAAAGGAAAAAAGGGGTAAAAAACTTCTTTACATGAAAGGGGAAAACGAGATGAGTTTGACTTACCATGATTTTTAGACTTCCATCTGTATTTTAGGGCTAATTCCTTCCACGTATGGGTTTCTGATGTACTGACATCCAAAATCTTTTGGACCCACTGGTCCAAACCTTTAACCCGCGGTGGAACCCAGCGAGTTCCTGAAACAAATAAAAGAGAAGGTATTAGTAATGCTATGTGATGATCTTTAACTAGAAGAAGGGATAAAAGATGGATGTACGAGCACGGTTCAACAACCTCGAAAAGGATGACGCCGTGGACGGAATGATGTCCTTGGTAGAAACTCTAACAAATCGTTCGATCCACCCACGGTCGTTATCATTATCAATGCTATCCAGTAGGGCACGATGGCCACGTTTGCTGAAGTTTATCATTCCCCCGCAAAAAATCTTGGGGGAATAGAGATTCATTAACTGAGCTAGGGTTGTCTCATCTCCCGTATCCTAGCATAAACGCCGAAGACAAGTGACTATCTTCCATACAGAAGGACTAACCTATGCTAGGCTCACTTGGTAGCAGATGCAAAATTCCACAATAACAGAATCAAGCTCCCCGCTCAAAGAGAATGGCCTCAAAGTTAAAGGATACACATAAAAATATATGAAACCCTTCTTGGGGATGGTTATTCGCTCCGCCAGATTGGGAGCAATAATGTCTAAATCCTGACGATGGTAGTCTTCCTCCACAACAGGAATAGGACAGATTGAAGAAGGGTATCTGCCAACGTGTTACCTATGTACGGGGGTTAGTAGAAGGAAACTTCTCTTTGAAATCTTTAGTGGTAATCAGGTTCTTTGGGACGATGGTACTCACCGTAGAGGGAGTAGCATCATCAACTTTGCCTTTGGTCTATTAAGAACTAGGTTTTCTTGAAGAATAAGCCATTTTTTTATTAGAGGGAGGGTTTTTCTCTCAAAGAAGGAAGCTAAAGAAAGGTTAAAGTCGAAGGATATGTTGAGTAAAAAAAAGTCTTAGAAAATTTAAAGTATTATGATATGTAAATGAAGGAAGTTGATGCGTATAAGTGAAGGTATAGGCGGCTAAATCCATGGACATAATTACCTCGATAATCAGAAAAAGTTATGCTAAATCGTGGGATGATGCATGTTCGGGGCATTAAATACGAAGAGACGTACGTCTAATCAATCGTTAGAAACCTTTTAGAGGGAGTCAGTAAATTTCCCGCCATAAAACTTTTTTCTACCAACTTTCTGGTGACACAAAGTTATGCCACCGGAAAGCAGGGGGACTATCTGTATGGTGTAAAATATGTTATATTAAATGATCGCATGAGAAAATGACACGCGGAGACGAAGATAGAGGATGGATGAAACCGAAGACAATGATTTCGTTTGTTACCAGAAAGAATGATACTCATAAAGATCAAATAAATGTCTGTCACCCGGTAGCATTTAATGAAGAATATTCTACAGCATTTAGTACACTGCCCGTTACAAAAGAAAATACCTTTCAATACTGCTGTTACACATTCTTCAATGGCCCTCATAATTGACATTAAAGAGGTGCTTGATCCTAGGACCTTTGTTCTCTAGGTGCAACTATAAATAGTGAGCTCTATTATCATTGTAAAGGACATGAACATTTTGGAAAAATGCATGCTGCACTCTATTGAAAGCTTAATATAATTTTATATTCTTGTTTCTTGATTTCATTGCTGTTGTGCTCAGGAACCCTGCTCCCGGAACTACTATTTCTGTCATGTTATCTCTATTTCAAGGCTAAGTATTATATTTTTATCTAATTCATCTATTATTTCTGGATCAAGTTAATTTACTTGTCTATAGACCACGTATATATTCAACTGTACCGTTTTATGGGTAAATATTTACGTTTCTCCTTTGGTTTCTGAATTGGATCAACTAGAACATTAGCCGTACAATTTTCACTATGTTTCCCAATTCGAAGACAATCTTGGCAATTAATAAGCTTCCATTCATAGTTAATCATTTGCATCCTACACTTCCATTAGACTCCTCTCTCTCTCTCTCTCTCTCTCTATATATATATATATATATATATATATATATATATATATATATATAGACATTTGATTTTTGACCCTCCCCAAGATTTTTCATATTTTAGCTCGTAAATATTTAATTTAGGCCTAATATAGCTATTTCAACTCATTTTTACTCTTTTGTTTTACTTTATCACAAAAACGAAAATATTACAAAAATATTTTCGCTCATTCTAGCTAGTTGATATTTTGTCTAGTTAATTTTATTTGAAAAAATACAAAAATAGTTTGGCATTTTATTTTTCAAAAAAAAAGAAGAGATAAGAATAAAATGTTCAAATAATATATATTTATTTAGTTTAATTTTAAAATTGTACGTTTTAGTATATATTGAGTAGAAAATTTCATTAATATAGTAACTATATGTCTTCTCTAAATATTTTATTATATTAAATATACTAGTATCTTTATAAAACTATTTTTAATTCATCTTCAAAACCAAAAGAAGAAAAGAAAAAGCAAAAAAAGGTGAAAGGCAAAAATAAGAAAGAAAAGCGGCCCCCATTTTCCCCTCTTTCCCCCAAATTCACGTGCTCACCTAACAGATTGATTCCTTTTGAACCTTTTATTAATTTTAGCATCTTCCTTTGGAGGAGACCACACATTTTTAATATTGGTTTTCTTGTTCTCCAAGCCCCCATTCATTGGTCAAAAATTTTATATAACAAAGACACTCACACACAAAGAGGACTGGGGAGAAAAACGGAATAGAGAGAGGAGGAGACGAATAGAAAAAATAGAGAGCTTCAGATATTAAAAAAAAGAATGAAAAAAGAGAGAAGGAAACCGGGGGAGAAGAAACAGATCGAGAAAGGAAAAACGGAAAACAAAGGCGACCATCTTCTTCACGTTTCCTCTAAAATCCTCCTCCATTTTTCTGCCATAGAATACATGAAAAACACACAAACGGACGAGGGGGGCCTGGACAGAAAACAGAGTTAAAATAGAAAGGGGAACAACTAAAAAGGGTCACGAAACAAAGGCATCGGAGTGAGGGGATTTATAAAAATAATAGAGTGACGAGGAAACGTCCAATAGTGCCTCAACCTCGACCAATCAGTTGCAAATTGCCATACAAAACACCATCCAAACTCCTTGAAAACCCAACTGAAATGTAACTTCAAGAACTGCCACCAAACACTATAAACCAGATCTTTAAACCATTGTCATCGTCCTCTAAAGTAGTTGTAAAAACGCAACAACTGTCCTTCAAAAAGACCTCCATTCGCGCCACCTCAAAGCGACTTCTAACACTACTCCAAAACAGTCGTGACGGTAGCCTTGAATTGTAGCAAAGCTAGCCACTTCTCTAAAAGTTTCGGCCGAGTTTTGAGGTTGCCGACGAGGCTCCGTTTGAGGTCCACCTTTGGGATCGTCGTTGACTTTCAAAATCTACAAAGTCACGTTCTTGCATTGAAGGTCTGTTTTTCTGATTTTGCTTTGTTACAGTATTTGTTTTGAAATACATGATCCTTGGTGTGTTGCATTATGAATTCCAGTTTGAATGGAGTTCTTTACTCTTTATGAAATAACATTGAATAATCTTCTTGTTAACATGACGTCAAATGCTATCCTTATCCTTTATTTTCAGTATCTTATTTATTTGCTTCACTTGTATGTGGAAAACATTTGTTATTTGCGCTTTTATTTTAGCTTACATTATTTCCATGATGACTTTTATTTTTATAAGGCATTTTAGTGCTCATTTGTTAATCATTCTTTTGATTGACGGGGATTTGGGGGTAGGGTAGTATTTGGACCAAAGGTTGATACTAGGTGCATATGACAATTTGGCTAGCCAAGATATTAAAATTTGGACATGTGCTATTGAATACTAATTGACCAAATATTAATAATGCTATAAACTATCCCACTTTCATAATAGCTAAAATTATGCATTTGTCCACAATAAACTCCATAACTGTGGACTCCTATGCAATCGTCTTGAACTCAGAAAAATTAGCTTATGAAAATATCGTAGTTGCTTTTGGCACGATTAATAATAATTATTGTGGCTATGAGTACGGTTCCTGTGGCATGGTCGCGATACGTAAAACTCAATTCGGGTGTGCATTTCATGTGACTCTACCATAATTTTGAATAATAATAATAGAAATAAACATGTTATAAATCTGGGTATGCATTTCATGTGACCCGACTCCAATTTCCAACAAGGTTAAATAAAACGTGTCGTGAACCGCGGGTGCATTTCATGTAGCGTGGCTTACGATGTGTTTTAAATAACCTTGAATTTTCCTAAAACATTAAAAAGCGGTTAGAAAGTTAAAACAATGCACGTAGGTTTACAACGTGTAATTAATCAGATAATTAGGCCAATCTTAATATTTAAGCGACCGTGCTAAAACCACGGAACCCATGAATGCCTAACACCTTCTCCCGGGTTAACAGAATTCCTTACCCGGATTTCTGTGTTCGCAGACCATAAATAAGAGTCAACTTCCTCGATTCAGAATTTTAAATCGGTGACTTGGGACACCATAAATTATTCCAAGTGGCGACTCTAAATAATATAAATAATCCCATTTTGATTGTCACTTAAATTGAAAAAAACTCCCTATATTTCCCCTATCGGGTGGTAAAATGAAGGTGTGACAGCTCTAGCGACTCTGCTGGGGAAAAGAACCCAGAATCTTTGGTTCAGGGTTCAAAATTCGAGCTTAGATGAATTGTTATAGTTGGCTTCATTTATTATCTGATTTTTACATGTTGAGCCTAATGTGCTAAATGCCGCTTTTACCGCTTTAATATTGTTTGGACTGTATATAAATTGCTACGAAACCCTTCTTCTCTCTGAGTCTTCTAAATCATGGAGGAGTGTGCACTTCGTGTGACTTATCTTATGTTAGAGTCATATCCCAAATTTTAGAACGAGGTTCAGACAAGTAGCAAAGCCGGTGAAGCTTCTGTATTCCCGATACGCTGGCCCCCCGGCTCGAGTCGTCCGCTCGGGTACATAAGTCTAGAACAAATACCCAGGTTTTTGAACCTAGAATAACTCAGCCTCATGTCGGATCCCTAGTAGGAACGTTTGTTTGCATCATGTGCATTTGACTTTGGAGACTCAACACAAGGGTTGGGTCTGTCTAGGACAGGTGCACCCAAATTAAAAGACCATCCTGATACATCTTACGTGCTACTTGCATATCTATCTATTTCAGCTTGCATGCTGACTGGCTTCTAGAATAGGGAAAGAAAATGAAAAAAAAAATGAAAATCGAAAAAAAAGAAAAGAGAGTGAGAGGTAGGTATTTGAATTACCCTGAAATTCTGTTGAAATTTTGAAAAAAGAAAAGAAAAGTCCTTTCAAAATAAGTCATATTTTCTTTTGTTCTGTCAAAACTAGGCGAACTACGCGGGTCTGATTCTCACCGGATGTGAGATATGTAGGCAAACCTCATCGGTTCCGGCCCATAATTTTCAAAAAATTCAAAAATATTTTCCATTACTTGCTTCTTTAGAAACCCTTTCTTTTACACCCTAATTTTTTTTTTTTTAAAATATACAAAAATATTTTCTTTTAATTTCTTCCAAAAATACAAAAATATTTTCATTCTTCTTTCGAAAATTGAAAAGAAAATTCAAGATTCAAAAATACTTTCTCTTTCTTTAGAAGTACTTCTTTCCTAACTTCAGAATAAAAATCCATAAATGCAAAAATATTTTTCTTTCTTCTTTAGAAGTTTTTTTATTGAAATTCCAAAAAAAAACAATAAAAGTCGAAATTCAAAAAAGGAAAAAAAAAATCTTTCTTCTTTAGAAGTCTTTCTTTGCAAAAATGCTGAAGGAAAATCAAAATCCAAAAATATTCCCTTTCTTCTTTATAAGTCTTTCTTTCGAAAAAATAAAATAAAAAATTCAAAAAAAAGTTAGTTTATTTACTTTATTCATGATCTTCCCGAACTACACACGATCTGATTCATGTTCCCACATGATACGTAAACAACCCACATCAGGTTCGATCAACCATTGAAAAGAAAAATGAAAAAAAAATGAAAAACAAAAGTGAAAAAATGTTGATAATAATAAGGACTGACTGAGTCCATTCTAACGTGTGTTTTGTTTTGAATTGTGAAGAAAGTTGAGGTGGTCGGTTTGTGGTAAGCTGGAAATGCAAGATCCAAGGAAAAATGATAACTGACATCGAAACTGTTACAAGTACTCAAGAGACTCAGGGTCAGAGGGTTCAACAAGAGTCTTTTGTGTTTGAGAAAAATAGAGTACTGAAACAACAAATGATCGAAATGTGTCAAGCATGAGCCAGTGGTCAAGGACAGCCTCGTCATGAGTCACAATTTGCTGCACAACAAGAGTAGTACCACTCTCCTGAGTACCACTCGTACTCATTTGATCTTCCTGCAAACATTGAGAAGCCTGCCCGAAAGATGGTACAGGAAGAAATGACCCAAAGAGTGAAAAACTTAGAACAACAGTTGAAAAACATGCAAGGGTTGGCGGGTTAAAATAGTGTTGCCTTCAAAGTATATGTATGTTCCCCGATGTACACTTGCCGCCTGGTTTCAGGACTCCCAAATTTGAAAAGTATGATGGACATGGAGATCCCATAGCCCACCTGAAAAGGTATTGCAATCAACTGAGAGGTGCGAGAAGAAATGAAGAATTGTTGATGGCTTATTTTGGGGAAAGCCTAACGGGAGTAGCCTCTGAATGGTTTATGGATCAAGACACGTCTCGCTGGTATGTCTGGGATGACATGGCACATGCCTTTGTTAAACAGTTCCAATACAACATTGACATTGCCCCAGACCGCAATTCCCTTTCAAACTTGAAGAAGAAACCAACTGAAAGTTTAAGGGAATATGCCATTAAATGGAGAGAGTAAGCGACCAGAGTTAAGCCACCCATGGATGAGCACGAGTTAATCACTATCTTCCTTCAGGTTCACGAGCCAGATTATTTTCAAAATATGATGTCTGCAGTGGGTAAATCTTTCTCGGAAGCAATCAAAATGGGGAAAATGATTGAGAATGGTCTTAAGACAGACAAAATTATAAGTCAAGCAATTCTCAAAGCCACAACTCAGGCTGTCCCGATTGAATCCGATAATTTCAGTGGCACGAATGAGAAGGATGAAGAAATCATGATGACAACAGGTTCGAGAAGAGGCCCCAGGAAAACACATCGAAGGTATGCGCAACCTCATCAGGTTTCCCATGACTCCCCTGAGCATTGCTATCTACCCCAGAATGCACAATACTCTGTCGCTCCACATCAGTATGTTGTCCAGCCACCAAAACACCCCAGAAGGCGAGCACGAGCATCACAAAATCTCCACCAACTTCCACAAAATTTTCAGGTACCCTATAACCCACATCCAGGCCAGAGGTATAGAGGGGAACAAAAGTTGAAAGATAATTTTACACCAATAGGAGAGTCCTATGCAAGTTTGTTTGAGAAATTAAAGCATTATGACATGATTGAACCCATTCCTCCAAATTATGTGGACCCACGTGCAAGAAGCTTTGACCCTTCTAAAAGGTGTGAATACCATTCCAATGCCCAGGGGCACAATGTTGAAAGTTGTCGGGATTTGAAAAGAGAAATAGAAAGGATGATCCAGGAAAATCTGATTGTGATCCAAGATAGTGACACCCAGAATATTGCGCAGAATCCTTTACCTACACATGATGATGCACACTTTGTGGGGATGATGCGTGGTGATAGGGAGTATGAGAATCCTCTCAGGAATTTGCTAACTGAAGTTATTGATTTTGAAATTGGAGAAGGCTCTGCTGATTCTGATGAGCAAATTTGTGGCTAAATATCAAGCCTAGCAATTGAAAAGTCATTCTCTCCTCACTAGGAAGGAATCTTGGTAGCTTGTTTTGATGTTGTTTTTATTATCTGGTTTATTTCAGGGTTGTGATCCAGATTTTGTTTGTTTTATTGAGTCAAATTCTTCTATCCCTCCATTCTGTTTGTGTGAGTCTTGTCTGTCTGTTCTGTTGCTATTTTCATTATTCGGGTTATTTTAGGGTTGTAACTCGTATTTTGGGTTGCTTGTTTAGTTGTAAAACCCTTTTATCCTTTACTCAATAAAATACAGTTTGTCCTTTTGTGTCATTCTGTTCCTAGTTCTTTTGTCGCTAGTTCTAATGACATGACATGCATGTAGAAATTTTGGCCAGATCTTAGGAACTGATTTTTATCTATAATTGGATAACTAAAAAAAATAAAAAAATACATTTGAGGATGAATAAAGAGTTGGAATACTTTGGAACTAAGGTCGAGTAAAATTCACCTTTAAATCATGGTGAAAATCAGGCTTGAAGATGTTTATTCAATTGAAGTTTGTTGGAAAGTTTGTCACTAAGGGATGAAAAAATGTCTTGTGACCACGACACACCAAGAAGACCGACATGTTCGTCAATGCTGTGATCGCGAAAAGATACCATGTTTGACGTTGTCGAGGTTGGGAAGCCCTTTTTCTGCTACCCAAACACTTTATATCCTTTGTTACCCCTTTTGACCCTGTGTTATTTTCTTTGACTACCCTTTTTTGGAATCAAGTTTAGAGTCAAAAAAAAAATCCATGTCCCAAGAGTACAAACTGGGGCAATTCTTATAAAGTTCAAAAAAAGAAGAAGAAAAGAATTGTCAAAGGTCCATGCCCCAAAAAATAGGAGCTGGGGCAACTTGTTTTGAAAACAAAAGAAAAAGAAAGAAAAAAAAAGAAAAAAGAAAAGAAAGGAAAAAACAACAGAAAGAAAAATGAAAAAAATAGTTAGGTCAGATGTTTGAACTACGTTAGACCTGATTCCTTTAAAATAAGGATACGTAGGCAGCCTTACGGTTCGGTCCAACCAAATAAGAATTTAGAAGAAAAAGAAAAAAATAGAAAAAATAGAAAAATCCAAAATCCCTAGCATCTGAAACTGGGGCAAAGATTTTATTTTATTTTTGAAAGAGTCGATTCCAAGAGTTGTAAGTTTACAACCCCTCATTTTGAGTTTATTTTGAGCCTTCATGCCGACCTTTCTTTCCAACCCTATCTAAAAACTTTCCAAATAAAGACCTCCCAATATGCCTTCAAGAATGCCAGGAGACGCATGCAATGAGCAACAATTGTCACACGACATAGAACATCGTCGAGTTGCTCACAAAAAGAGGGGAAAAAAAAATGAGAGAGTCTTATTAGTGAAAACCCTCACGGGCACAGTAAGACGACGGTAAGTAGAGATGAATAAATGAGAGAGGCTTGTAGGTGAAAATCCTTCGGGGCACCACTAGTTGAAGGTGAGTCGCGAAGCTGATGCAAAGAATTGGTACGAACAAGTCCGACTTCAAAGCTCATAAGTATGGCAAAAGAAAAGATTGGATTAGTTTGATAGATCAAGCCGTTGAGTCCAAATGCATGTCATGATCATTAAGGCTAGTTATTTAAAAAAAAAGAAAAAAAAACTCTTCCTTCTGTCCTTCCGACAGGGGTCATTTCTTGTTAATATTTGTTTCTTTGCATCATTTGTGTCCTTCCCTCTGAGTCAGTCCTTGTCAAAACAAGCAAGAAAAGATTTCAAAATCTGCTACCAGCTTTTCAGTTGCACAAAGTGAATTTGGCCAGCACACTCAGTTGTTACTGTCAACATGCCTTGAGGATTCATGCAAAGGCTCCCCCTAAAGACTCTTGTCAGCCTACTTGGCGCAAGCAAGATAACTGGTGATTCTCCCTGACAGACAAATTGCTCAAAAGCAGGAAGTCATTTAAGATATCAGAAAAAGTCACCTAAGCAAAGATCTCCAGTTGGGATTAGGCTGATTGAACCACAAATACAAATGGTACCGGTGTGAAACAATCAGAGTTGGTGCAGAACAAAAGTCTTTTGAGACCGACTCAAGCTGATTGAGCAGAAGCCAAGCTGCCCAAGACTCAAGGCCACAAACCGACCACCATTTTTAAAACTGATAAATTTTTCTTTGTATGAAACAAGAACAAAGCGGTGTAGGGAAAGTGATTCAAAAAGAGAAAAAAAAAATGAAAAATGAAAAAAAACAAAAAAACAAAAAAAAGAGAAGAAGGGGAAAAGACGAGAAGAGCCGACAAAGGAAAATTTCTCAAATCTTGGCCTTTATTTGTCTTGCTATTATGCATAAAAATTTGCCATTGATCTTCACATTTTTTTCTCCTAAGATAGAAGACCTAGTCTGATGAACTTTCTCCTAGGATAGAAATCTTAGTCTGATGAATTTTTCTCCTAAGATACAAAAAAGAGACCTAGTCTGATGAACTTTCTCCTAGGATCAAAATCTTAGTCTGATGAATTTTTCTCCTAAGATAGAAGACCTAGTCTGATGAACTTTCTCCTAGGATAGAAATCTTAGTCTGATGAATCTTTTTCCTAAGATAACAAAAAGAGGACCTAGTCTGATGAACTTTCTCCTAGGATCAAAATCTTAGTCTGATGAATCTTTCTCCTAAGATAGAAAACCTAGTCTGATGAATTTTCTCCTAGGATAAACGTCTTAGTCGGATGAATCTTTCTCCTAAGATACCAAAAACAGAAAAAAAAGAGAAAGAAGGACCTAGTCTGATGAATTTTCTCATAGGATAAATGTCTTAGTCTGATGAATCTTTCTCCTAAGATAGAAAACCTAGTCGGACGAATTTTCTCCTAGGATAATTTGAAAAAAGGAAGTCTGGATTTGAAAAAAAGGGGGTCAATTTTTAGTTTTCTTAATATTATCAATGCTTAGTTTTCCTGAAATCAGAGGGCCCCGCCTGGAGAATAAGGTCAGTCTTTACGTTAGTCAAGCTTAGTTTATAGTTTTTCGCAAGCTCAATCACTTTTAGGAGAAGTACATCCTAGTCTAGTCTTTAGTTTACTCATCATTGCATCAATAGTATAAGTGGTTTACAATATTGTTAACAACTCACAAATCTTCCTAGTGTAAACTGGGGTGAAAATTTTGTTTGTTTTGTTGGTTTTGATTACAAGCATACACATGGAAAACAAGGGAACACAGAAAGTTTCAGCAATCAGGCGCCCACCTGGAGAACAAGGGAAAATGGTTCAAGTTTCAAAGGAAGACAGGTCAAGTTCAGCAATCAGGTGTCCACCTGGAGAACAAGGGTAGACAACTCAAGTTTCAAAGGAAAACAGTGTCGGAGGAAGACAACTCAAGTTTCAAGGGAAAGTAGTTTCGAAGGAAGACAACTCAAGTTTCAAGGAAAGGTAGTTTCGAGGGAAGACAACTCAAGTTTCAAGGGAAAGCAGTTTCGAAGGAAGACAGTTCAAGTTTCAAGGGAAAATAGTTCAAGGTGTAAGGGAAAATCGTGTCAAGTAACAAGAGAAGACGGTTCAATTCAGCAATCAGGTGCCTTCCTGGATAATAAAAGAATTCACTTCAGAATACAATTCAAGTCAGCAACAAAAGAAGCTCGCGGCAAGAATGTGAGTCAATAGTCCGAGGTGATCAACAGAAGTTAGTCACAAAAAAAAAAAGAGAAAGGCAAGAAGTTAATTCAAATGCAGAAGTTGATAAAAGATGTGGGCTACTCAAGACATGGCCGAGGTCACAAGCACTGCATGCCTGGTCTTGATTCGAAAAGCTGAAGAAGAATGAACTAGCACCTGCAACTAGCAAACGTCAAGGTTCAAATCTAAAGTCTGCATGAAGAACCACCCAAGACTCAAGATCAAGCTTCAGAAGACTTATAGATATGAATCTTGTAACTCGTAGTTGATAGGCTTAGCTAGTCTTTTTCATGGTTTGATTTTTGATGTAACATCAGGACCGCGGACCGGAACCTCGGCGAAATGGCACCTCGACCAGCTCTCCACCTCGGCATACTCCATCATCTCACTCACCTCTGAACTACACGTGGACTGATTCCTTTATAGCCAAGGATATGTAGGCAGCTTAGATACCAGGGCTCGATCACATTCCGCTCTCTCTTAGTTTAAGTCTCTCCAAATAAGGGTCGGGTCAAAAAACCTGTCTAGTCGTTCTTTGTCTGAAAATACTTCGTCTTTCTAGTCAAAGAGGGGCAGCTGTAGACATGTGATTTTTGACCCTCCCCAAGATTTTTTATATTTTAGCACGTAAATATTTAATTTAGGCCTAATATAGCTATTTCAACTCATTTTTACTCTTTTGCTTTATTTTATCACAAAAACGAAAATTTACAAAAATATTTTTCCTCATTCTAGCTAGTTGATATTTTGTCTAGTTAATTTTATTATTGAAAAAATACAAAAATAGTTTTGGCATTTTATTTTTCAAAAAAAAAAAAGATAAGAATAAAAAGTTCAAAAAATATATATTTATTTAGTTTAATTTTAAAATTGTACGTTTTAGTATATATTGAGTAGTATTAAAATTTCATTAATATAGTAACTATATGTCTTCTCTAAATATTTTATTATCTTAAATATACTAGTATCTTTATAAAACTATTTTTAATTCATTTTCAAAACCAAAAGAAGAAAATAAAAAGCAAAAAAAGGTGAAAGGCAAAAATAAGAAAGAAAAGCGGCCCCCATTTCCCCCTAAATTCACGTGCTCACCTAACAGATTGATTCCTTTTGATCAACTTATTAATTTTGGCATCTTCCTTTGGAGGGGACCATACATTTTTAATATTGTTTTTCTTGTTCTCCAAGCCCCCATTCATTGGTCGAAAATTTTATATAACAAAGACACTCACACACAAAGAGGGTTGGGAAAAAAAAGGAATAGAGAGAGAGGAGGAGACAGATAGAAAAAATAGAGAGCTTCAAATATTAAAAAAAAAGAACGAAAAAAGAGAGGAGGAAACCGGGGGAGAAGAAACAGATCGAGAAAGGAAAAACGGAAAACAGAGGCGACCATCTTCTTCACGTTTCCTCTAAAATCCTCCTCCATTTTTCTACCATAGAACACATGAAAAACACACAAACGGACGAGGGGGGGCCTGGACAGAAAACAGAGTTAAAATAGAAAGGGGAACAGGTAAAAAGGGTCACGAAACAAAGTCATCAGAGTGAGGGGATTTAGAAAAATAACAGAGTGACGAGGAAACGGCCAGTGGCGCCTCAACCTCGATCAATCAACTGCAAATTGCCATACAAAACACCATCCAAACTCCTTGAAAACCCAGCTGAAATGTAGCTTCAAGAACTGCCACCAAACACAATAAAATAGATCTTTGAACCATTGTCATGTCCTCTAAAGTAGCTGTAAAAACGCAGCAACTGTCCTTCAAAAAGACCTCTATTAGCGCCACCTCCAAAGCGGCTTCTAACACTACTCCAAAATAGTCGTGACGCTAGCCTTGAATTGCAGCAAAACTAGCCACTTCTCTAAAAGTTTCGGCCAAGTTTTGAGGTTGCCGATGAGGTTCTGTTCGAGGTCCGCCTTTGGGTTCGTCGTTGACTTTCAAAATCTACAAAGTCACGTTCTTGCATTGAAGGTCTGCTTTTCTGATTTTGCTTTGTTACAGTATTTGTTTTGAAATACATGATCCTTGGTGTTTTGAATTATGAATCAGTTTGAATGAAGTTCTTTACTCTTTATGAAATAACACTGAATAATCTTCTTGTTAACATGACGTCAAAGGCCATCCTTATTCTTTATTTTCAGTATCTTATTTATTTGCTTCACTTGTATGTGAAAAGAATTTGTTATTTGCGCTTTTATTTTAGCTTACATTATTTTCATGATGGCTTTTATTTTTATAAGGCATTTTAGTGCTCATTTATTAATCATTCTTCTGATTGACGGGGATTTGGGGGTAGGGTAGTATTTGGACCACAGGTTGATACTAGGTGCATATGACAATTTGGCTAGCCAAGATATTAAAATTTGGGCATATGCTATTGAATACTACTTGACCAAATATTAATAATACTATAAACTAGCCCACTTTCATAATAGCTAAAATCATACATTTGTCCACAATAAACTCCATAACTGTGGACTCCTATACAATCGTCTTGAACTCAGAAAAATTAGCTTATGAAAATATCGTAGATGCTTTTGGCACGATTAATAATAATTATCGTGGCTATGGGTACGATTCCCTTGGCATGGTCGCGATACGTAAAACTCAATTCGGGTGTGCATTTCATGTGACCCTACCATAATTTTGAATAATAATAATAGAAATAAACATGTTATAAATCCGGGTGTGCATTTCATGTGACCCGGCTCCAATTTCCAATAAGGTTAAATAAAACGTGTCGTGAACCGCGGGTACATTTCATGTAGCATGGCTTACGATGTGTTTTAAACAACCTTGAATTTTCCTAAAACATTAAAAAGCGGTTAGAAAGTTAAAACAATGCACGTAGGTTTAAAACGTGTAATTAATCAGATAATTAGGCCAATCTTAATAGTTAAGCGACCGTGCTAAAACCACGGAACCCGGGAATGCCTAACACCTTCTCCCGGGTTAACAGAATTCCTTACCCGGATTTCTGTGTTCGCAGACCATAAATATGAGTCAACTTCCTCGATTCGGGATTTTAAATCGGTGACTTGGGACACCATAAATTATTCCAAGTGGCGACTCTGAATAATATAAATAATCCCGTTTTGATTGTCACTTAAATTAGAAAAAACTCCCTATATTTCCCCCTCTCAGGTGGTAAAAAGAAGGTGTGACAATATATATATATATGTAGTGATTGCGATATATCTATCTCAATTAGCATTCGAGCATATGAGATTGTATTCCCCCGAGCTGTAAATTTATCAGTATAGATAAGCTTACCTAAGGAATCTGCTATCCTCCTAAAATTTTCAGCAATCCGGTATTGAATTGGAAAAGCTAGGGAAGACAACCTAAATGAATTGGTTCATTGCTAATCCTGAAATCAGGATCCTATTGTTTCAGAATCAAAGGCCAATTAATAAATGTATATGGGCCACTTTGCATATTATTGTATTATTTGTCCTATTCACAGTACAGTCAAACCAAAAGATGAAGTAGTCATCACTACGTAGAGAGTGCGGAACCAAAGTATTATTTTTTTGGACTCAAAGCACAAAAATAGGTGAAAAAATGGTGACCATTTTGTGTATAGCACATGATTTACATGCGCTATACCTTAAGGACACATTTGTCCGTTAAGGTATAACACATGTAATACATGCACTATACCTGATTTTCAAAGGGCGGTCAACGTACAAATATAACGCATATATTAGATGTGCTATACCTAAAGTTGAAAAGACAGATAGATATAGTGTATCAAATATATGTGCTATACCTGTATTAAAAAATGGCTAGTCTTCTTCGGGACAAAATCCCAAAAATGGTTCCCCACCCCCATTTTAAACCTTAAAGCTCCATTGGAGCCCACCCGTCCCAAAAAATCTTGCCCCTTTATTATTTTAGCGAGCTAACACCCGATCCAAGGTGTTGTCGTGTAGTGGAGCCCTTTTATTGCCTGTTTCGGTGGTCAAATCTTCATTCTTTCTCAATTCAAAAAACTCTAAAAAGAGGTATTCCACATTACTTTTGTAGTATAACTCATGTATATAATTGTCTAATTAATTATTTTTACTGTATTGTATGCTTTTTGTGATCGTTTTTTGATATATTTATTTTTTATTTTTTACCCGGATTAGTTTATTTATGTGCAAAAAATTATGAAAAATTGTATATTATTTTTTGATTGAATAATTAGTGTTATATGTGACTTTATTGTTGTTCATATAAAAATATGTGACATTATTATTGTTTAGTGTCCTTTAGTGTTATGTTGTGCCTTTTATTGTTATGTAGTGTCGTTTAGTCTGGTAGAACTGATAATAATTTTAATTTATATTAGTTGATGCTGTTTATGGCCATTTAGAGTAGTGTAACTTTAGTGATTTTTAGGATTCTTTAGTGTACAATAAAAACTACCTGCCCTTATCAACTAACCCGGTTAGAGTACTTAATTATGGATCAAATATTAATCAATTATTAAGTATTTATTAAATATATTATTAGACGACGATCAAATATTAGATATGAATTATAAAATAATTAGTTGACAGTACAAAGAGACTATGAGAGATTTATGTGTAAAATATAAAAGTTAACAAACAAATCGATATGAATTAAATAAGAACAACAACAATAGTAATACCACAGAAATAATAAGAAAAATAGGAACAACATGAAATCCAAAAAAAAGATACACAACAAAAGCAAAATAGTATCCCTACCAAACTAATCCCACAAAGTTATGACATAAGGCAAGACCGAACTACCTCCTAACCTACAACCCTAATACTCGACCTCCACATGTTCCTATCAAGTGCCATGTCCTCAGAAATCTGAAGGCTCGCCATATCCTGCCTGATCACCTCCCCCCAATACTTCTTAGGCCGCCCTCTATCTTTCCTCGTGCCCTCCACAACCAGCCGTTCGCACCTCCTTACCGGAGCATCTGGGCTTCTCCTCTCAACATGCCCTGTCATGACCCAACTTTCCCTCCGTTTGGGTATCATGATGGAACCTAGTCTTAGGGACTAGATAAGCCTAACTCATACTGAAATACCACAATAATAAATGAAATTTAACAGTCTTAAAGCAGAAATCTCTACAAAATTTATAATTCCCAAAACCTGGTAGTACAAGTCATAAGCTCTTCAGAGTTAGCTACCACTTCTAAATATAACTGTTCGGAAAAGAGTGAAAATAGTTGAATACAAGTAAGAAGGTGACTCCGAAGCCTGCGAACGCAACATCAAGTTTACCTTGAGTCTCCTCGACAATGATCCGTACAACTACTAATGATCGATACCTAGATCTGCACAACAAAAATGTATAGAAGAGTAGCATGAGCACACCACAGCGATGCCTAGTAAGTATCAAGACTAACCTCGATGGAGTAATGACGAGGAACAATCAAGACACCTACCGGTCCAATAAACTGTATAAATATAGAAACAACGGAACATGATGTATCTATAAAAACTACATGAAATGGCTAACAATACTACAATCACAATAAGGAAGAAAACAACAAGTAACAACGGAAATATCAAAATAATGACATAGAAGAGCGAGCGAAAACATAAACCCAAATCCTAAATTCACAATACAGTAAAGGTAAGCAATAACTCAAATCCTACGACAATGTTCACATCAGGTCTTATCCAACAATTTCCATGAAGTACCGAATCTCGAACAAATTATAGCTCACGAGTCCCAGTACCTGAAATCTAACACTTGACATCCTGTGCCCCCATCACACCTCATGGTCATGCTGACAACTCACTTGCTAACTAGAGCTACCCTCACATATATAACAAGTAAACAAGGGTGTGCATCTATACTCAGCAAAATCAGGAGGACTTCACATCCAATAGGAGCGTTCAACTACGTGTATGCATGTGCAAGTGCTTTAACACAGTTTCTACCAGCTAATAAGCATAAGGAAAAGAACAGACAACACGTAATATATTTCCTCACAACTTCCACGAGATAAAGCTCATACAAGTAAGCGTACCACAACAAAATATCAAACAACAAGAATGCCCCCAGGCCATCACAAATCATTACAATCATCCCTGACATAGCCCACCTTGTCTCGCAATGTGTACAAATAATAACATAATAAGTGCCCGCCTTGTTTCGCCACATGTGCATCATAATGTTTCCACCTTGTCTCACCACATGCGCAACCCACATATAAGCATATCTATACATACCCCACCTTGTCACGCCGCATGTGCAATATATCAATAGTAGCAATAGCACAGCAGAAACCTTGTGCAATCCCATAACAACAACCGCACGGTAGAAACCTCGTGCATCACAATATCAACAACTGCACGGTAGAAACCTCGTGCACCACCAGAACAAGTACAACAATAGCAATGACAACATATACAAGAACACGACAAGTAAATTAACTCAAGAACTTTCGATCACAAAGAGACGGTAAAACTAGCTCACGAGGAATAACCACAATAGAGAATACTAAGCGTAATAAGAACAACTCAACAAGGGAGAAAATAATATGAAGCAACGATCCCACAATATGTAATTCAACACCAAGGAAGCTAACACGAATCAAATAATTCCAAATAAGGAAATGTCAACTAAATATAAGATATCTAAACTTCTTTTAAGGTTGGGCAATTTACGAAGAATATACTACAATTTCAATTAAGGATGAGCAACGGGAAGATAATCATAACCTCAATTAAGACTAAACAATTACAGGGGAGATAATAATGATTTCCAATAAAGACGAGCAGTTATGAAAGATAGCATGACAATAAAAGAGGTAAAAATCTTTAGTTAAGCAAAATAAGAGTCAAATAGGCAATAAGAATAAATCATAAGCAACTAATTCCAATTAGAGTATGTAGACGTGAAACTAGTAAGTGGAAAACTCACGCATATCAAGTACACATTCATACACAGTGAATATAAGGACCTAAGAACCCTAAAAAGCCAATTTTTCCACAAATAAGTCCGAGCATGCACTCGTCACCTCGCGTACATGAACTACAATCAACATAGCAGACTCAAATCCTAAGGGGAAGTCCCCCACACAAGGTTAGGCAAGATACTTACCTCAAAGACAACAAACCGATACTCTAAAATGCACTTCTCGAGTGAAAAGACCTCCAGACAGCTCAAATCTAACCAAATTAACTTCAAAGCACAAATAAAACACATAAGAAACTATTCCGGATCATGAAGTCTCAATCTTTAACAAAATCCAAAAATCAGTCCAAAAGTCGACCTCCTGGGCCCACACCTTGGAACCCGACAAATTTTATAAAAATCGAATACCCATTCCGATACGAGTTCAACCATACTAAATTTATCAAATTTTGATACCATTTGGTCCCTCAAATCATGATTTTTCATTTTAGGAATTTTCTTCAAAAACTAACATTTTTCCCAACCCAAAACACAAATTAAATGATGAAAATGAAGATAAAATCATGGAATATGTTAGATTCTAGATGAAGAACACTTACCCAATCGATTTGTATGAAAAACCCTCAAGGAATCGCTAAAAACTGAGCTCCATAAGTCAACAAATAATCGATTCGATTTATCGATAAACCGATTCGAATGGACGCCCTTATCCGAAACACACCTGAAACACACCCGAGTGCCCCGGGACCCCATCTAAACACACAAACAAGTCATATAACCTAACACAAACTTGCTCGAGGTCTCAAATCATATGAAACAATGCCGAAAAGAAGAATCACACCATGAATCGAACTATGAACTTCCAAATCTTCCAACTTTGAAAACTTGTGCCGAAACCTATCAAATCAACCCGAAGTGACGCCAAATTTTGCAGACAAGTCCAAAATGACATAACGGAGCCGTTCCAACTCTCGAAATCGCATTCCAACTCCGATATCACAAAAGTCAACTATGGGTCAAACTTCTCCACTTTCCAAGCTTCAACTTTTCCAACTTTCGCTGAAACGCCTCAAATTACCCTACGGACCTCCAAATCCAAAATTGGGATGCATGCCCAAGTCCAAAATCACCATACGAAGCTGTTGAGATCATCCAAAATCCATTCCAGGGCCGTTTACTCAAAATTCCAATTCTGATCAAATTCTCACCGTTTAAACTTCCAAAACTAGATTCCTTCTTCCAATTTGACTCTGAATTATCTGTTAAGTGAATTCAACCATGCCGCAAGTCGATACCCATAATATGAAGCTGCTCCAGACCTTACGCCTCCGGATAGAGCTTAATTTCTCAAAACGACCAGCCGGGTCGTTACTGAGTGCACACTTCCAACATACACTCGCGGGTGATCCCACATCACTCCAATCCAAAATGACCGGCCGGGTCGTTACATGCCCGAACCATTTGAGCTGCGCTTCCCAAATCTTGTCATCCATAGGGGCCACGCACACCTTCTCCCGAATATCATCATTCCTAATCTTATCCATCCTAGTATGCCCGCACATCCACCTCAACATCCTCATTTCTGCTACCTTCATCTTCTGGATATGTGACTTCTTAAATATATTGAATATTATTTAGTATTAACTTTTTAGTATTTTTATATGAATAATTATTAAAAATATCGTGATTAGTTAAGAAAAGTAAACATAATCCTACCGAATTTTAGTCAAAAAATCGAAGAAACTAACATATAAATAATTGTTTTATTTATCACCCGAAGTGATAATATAGAAAATTTATCGATTAAATATTAATATAAAAAATATCACAATGTATTTAAACATGTTAAACGATTAAAGAGAAAAATACTTTAATTAATATTATTTACTTTACAGACATCGTCATATATCCTCCACCTGTGCATCCTGGACCTGTTGTTCGAGAGCTGCTGTTGCTCCAAAGTGGTCGTAGGTCTTCACACATATGGGATGGACATTTGCTGTCCCAGACCTTCCACCCTAGATGTATAGAAGATCTTTGAGAGTTCATTAGGGACCACCCATACAGTTACACGCCTTGAGCAGATGGGGTTTTACCAGATTATAGAGATCGGCCAGTTGTAGTTTGATTGGCCTCTGATCACGACTATGATAGAGCGGTGGTGACCTCAGACTCACACATTTCATCTACCTATCGGCGAGGCTACCATCATACTAGAGAACGTGGAGGTTCTATTAAGGTTGCCCGTTGATGGTATGGTTGTCAGCTACCTACAAGCTCTTAGGGATTATACGAGAGAAGACTATATACATATGTTGTAGAGGCTCATAGGTTTCCATCCCACGGAGCCAACTACTATGAGTAGTGTTGGTCGATTGTAGTTATAGCCCGTTAGGCAACATCTGGTGGCATTGCATGTGGAGATTACTGATGACTTACCGGTAGAGGCTATCGAGCGGTAGACGAGGCTATTGCTACTGATGATGTTTGGTGGTATTCTATTCCTCAACACTTCAGGAAACCTCGTTAGTTTGCGATTTCTACATCATCTGGAGTGGCTAGATGAGTTACCTACTTACAACAAGGGTGGAGCTGTTCTAGCCTACCTTTATAGGTAGTTGTACTAGTCATCCATGGGCACCATTAGAGATGTTGCCAGTTTTATACCACTACTACATTTGATAACATTATCAATTCTTTCATGATTATAACAGAGATAGTACAAAATAACTTAAATTTTATGTCCACAATCAATAATAGGTTTGGGCTTGGGAGCGGTTCATGCAAATCCATCCACCTCTCCTACCAATAGCTCCAGATGCACCACCTCTACCTTTTCTACCACTTGCTAGGAGGTAGGTAGATAGGCGAGTCCGCTCCCGCGAGGTCGAGGCTAGACATCATCTCCTTTATTATAGGGATTTGTTGGATTTACTTGAAGACGCTAAGGTAAATGTATGACTAAGTTTGTTTGAAAATGCTTGATCTGTCTTGCGTTTACTCATGATTCTTGTTTAATAAATAGTCCATATGGAGGCCATACAGTGACGAGCTTATCGCTGGATTGCCAGATGCTCTCACGTTCGAGCTATGTGGATGTCTTTAGTCCCACTTATATGTCTCGATATAGGTGATTAATATGCCACCGAGCGAGTCCTTCGACTATTTGGTCGACGCAAGCTTATACCTATTCTGCCTAGTTAGCATTCCACACATTACGAGTGGATGATCGTAGCAAGGTCGACCAGACATACTTGGACTGGCTAGAGGCCCAAATAGAGGATTGGGATAAGAGATATGGCCTGATTTTGCCATACCCTCCATATTGACGGGGAACATGAGTACATGGTTTGGTATCGCCGCATAACTCGCCTTCTAATCTGGAATCCCGTTCATCGCAATGGTGGTCGGTACGTTCCATACGCCGGGAGACATGGTGCACTAGTATGTTATTTGGTATAGTTACTTATCATGTTACATTACTTTAACATCCTTCCTTAATAAATATTTTGTATCCTATGCAAGCTACTGGTTTACACCATTTCTACCAGTTGGGACTGGAGATGCTACAACTTACAGGCGACAGAGCGATAGTTGTGCACGGGTTTGGTCGTCGGGTTGCTGATCTTGCTTCTTACATATTGAGAGCTGCCCAAGAGGATGCGCGGTTAGGTTACGAGGTTGCTTATGTGCTGCCTGAGGAGTACCATCATGGGCCACACGTGGCCCTAGTACATGTTAGACATGGCATGTATGGCCAGAGAAGGGGTGGCCTACGTGGTCGTGGTGGTCTTCAAGGATGAGGTCCCCGGAAAAGGGGCGTTGAGGCACCCTTGGAGGATATTGGAGAGGATCATCCGGGTGACTACCCTGAGCCACACAATGCTTATCATGGTATTCTATCATTTAGCCTTTAGTTGTCACCACGGACTTCACAGGTTACCTTGTCAGCTCTAGTTTTGATCGCAGGCACCGCCATTACACAGTATGATTGGGATCACTATTTTCCTAGTCGTCTAGAGCCATCGAGGGTTGCTGTTGATTGTCTGATACGAGAGGTGCATAAAGGTCGAAGCTTGAGTTATGGCTTTTCATCGAGGGCTGCTGAGGATCTTTCATGTACATATAGGTAGACATCACATCAGGTCGAGATGTTTTAACCTTCATCTACTCCAGTGCACCTCAAAGTCCCTACCGAGCATTGTGTGCCTACTTAGGTGCCGGTTTATTTGTATTACTATTACTTCAATTTATTTTATCTTATATATTAGTCAGTAATATCTAAATTATTTATATTTTTTAAATATTTCGTCATCACCTATAACAGAGGCCACATTGTGCGATACTCGCTTACCGGAGATGGATGATCTTATTCATGAGCCCGCTGAGACCGTGGTTAGACCATTAATTTTTTTTGCTAACACGTAAGTTAGTATTCTATATTTCATATACTAAAATATCTTATTATTTTGTAGGTTATGATATCCCAACACCCACTTCTACTGAGCCTGCTAGCCTTCCTGACGATCATATTGCATCGCATCCTCAAATAAAGAGGCGATGTGATGGAGATGATTCCGATAGCATAGCCGGACGAGATGGTATGGGCCTTAGGCCAGCCAATGTTTTAAAGAATATAGGCTATGAGATACATTTATATGTATTTTGAGTTGTATATATTACATTAAATATCTAATAGTAAAATTATGATGTTTTACATAATAAGCGTGTGTGTTTTTATTTTTCAGGTTATTTGTTAGTTTAAAACTAGAACTTAAATAAATAAGATAGATTAGCATAAATTTAAATTCGCTAAACAATACACATAATATATGACACTTACAACATAAATATAAAAAATTACACTTAACACATCCATGTGTTTGTTTAGTCACTATCGCCCATTATTTTTTGCTTCAATCACTGAAATTGTTCTTCCAACCAATTATTTTCTTCTTTTGTCTCTTCAGTTTCTCCTACACTATGACAAGTTGTTCTTGGAGTTTCAAGATTTGAAGTTCGTACTCACCGGTCAGATTTCAAATGTTTAACAAACATGATTTATAATATTCCTGGTTAATGGGTTCATCATACCATTCTTCAAAACCACATTGGTTTTCGTCCTACAAATGGGGATGACAACAAAAGACTACTAATTAATATGTTATAAATAATATATTAACTAACATAACTTTCAATTATAATAACTTACAACTTGTTTACATATCCAACGTCTGCGACCTAGATTGCAATTTGACCAACATGGAGTCAAAACTGCACGTTTACCACAGTAACACCTTGGTACGTCATTATGTGTACGTCATTGTGTCCAGACATATCATAATGCTCGAACTTGAAAAATTATGGAAAATTATTTTCTTCATTTGGTTAAGCCGCAAATAATAATGCAGAATGCACGGTTTTTTTTATAGGCAGCTATTAGTGATTTTAGATTGCATAACACATATTGTTGATGCGTTATGTTTCGCGTGCTAATGGTTCTTTATGGTACAAGTCCGTGCAACTTTTTTAGGTTGACAGCTTTTTCAGGTTGACATGAAAATACACATAGCACATATTTTAATGCAATATGTTTCGCGTGCTAATAATTTTTTACGAGACAGGTCCGCACAACTTTTTCAGGTTGACATGATAGTACACATAACACATATTATTGATGTGTTATGTTTCGCGTGCTAATGATTCTTTAAGGTACAAGTTTGTGCAGCCTTTTCAAGTCGACATGACAATACACATGACGCATATTATTGATGCGTTACGTTTCACGTGCTAATGATTCTTTACGGTATAAGTCCGTACAACTTTTTCAGGTCGATATGACAATACACATAACACTTCTTATTGATGCGCTATGTTTAACGTACAAGTTCGTGCAATTTAGTTCTTTTCAAGTTAAACCAACATTCTAGTATTCAAAAACCATTTCAACATTTCAAAAATGCCTCTAACATTTAATAAGTGGTTTAAGAAGATGCAAAAAGTTGAAGGTAGTTCAACATATCCACATGGAACACGTCATAACACAATCGATCCCTACCTTAAAAAAATATGCTAGGTTGCTATACTGATTTGGTGGATGACAAGTGGTATGGTGTTCTACGTCCCTTGGAAAATAATCCTATCAATATACATACTGATCTCAAAGTTGCAGGGCACATTATTAAGGGGTAAGCGCATTCAACAAAGGCTGAAGGTATGCGAATTTGGGGTGAAAAACTATAATGGGTTCCCCTTTACTCAAAAAGGTATGATTATGAAGTACTATACCATTGGCATGAGATAGATGTACCACAAGCACTGTCTGCAACATTCCAAACAAACACATATAAAGATGAACCAGAAGTGATACAACATTTGATGAAGGAGATTTTAGAGATGGAAAAGGTACTAGCCATTCATCATGCACTGGATGATGCAAGGAACGGAGGATCGGTATTGGGATTTATTAAAAAAATGAAAAATTGCATAGAGACATTGATTATCCTGTATTTTCAACAGTTGTCGAGTGGGAGGGACTACCTAAGTTTCTACAGCAAACGTTGGACGTATGAGTCCCATATTATTGTAGAAATCAAGCAAGTGGTCTTATTGATGATAGCGATCAAATACGTGAAATGTGTGTCAACTGGAGCCTAGATTATGATGCCCTTGGTCCGTATGGATGCGTACAAGATGTTGTGAAGACAATGACAATGAAATTGTGCCAGACAGTGACGATAATGGCAAATAAAAATCGTCATTTATTTCTTGAATTTATTTTTAATTGTTGGATTGAATCTTCAATGCTAAATGTCAATTAGATTTAATACTATCGGAAACTTAATTTTATTTCATAAATATCGCAAACAATACCATTATAGACATATAGTACAACAAAATTACTGCAACAGATCACTAAGTTTGTCCTTGAAAATTGGGCACATTGGATGAACTGCCACCGGGAGCTGAATTACCACCGCTGCCCAAAACAACTGAAGGCTATTTATGGTGATCATGTACTATTTGGAAACATATACCATATTTACGCGCATAAACGGTATCACCAACATCCATTTAGTTCCATATACACGTTCTTTTTTGCACTTGCCGGCGACATACATAATCCTGTGTTACATACCATTTTAAATGGCCACTGTAGGTGTTTACATATGTAGAAACACTCTATTCTTTATCAACGTACCTCGTTGCTGCAAAACTAGTATGTTGAAAGCACTTCATAGCATGTGAGCATGGCAAGTAATAGATCAACCATTTCCCACACGAACATAATATTCTGGATTCATTGATGGTGTGGGTATTATTACCGTGGCTTTGATGCAGATCAGTGCGAACTTCAAAAATATTTCGCTCGTTGCAGTATTGCAAATATGTATGCCACTGTGCTCGCTTCCTATATTTCTAAAATTGTTTCATTGGCTCTAGCATAAATTGAACACCCCTTTCCAACAAGGACGATGTACTTCGGGATCTTTTAACAAACCTCTGTCATTTTCTTGAATGACATCCGCACCATGGCAGTAACATGCAATCCACGGGCAGACTTCAACGATCCGTCAAAATACTCTGACACGTTTGTAGTCAAATTCCCCAATTCTACCACCATCCTTATGTAAAGTCCACTTATCAATATCATGTTGCATCAACCAACGATAAGCTTCTGGGTCTTCCGGTCTAATCAATTCCATTCGCCTCCTGAATTTACATTTTGATGATCTATTACTGCCATCCATATTAAATCCTATAAGCTCTTGTTCGGATGAGCCCACTAGAAGTTGGCCTTCAAGTGCCTAACACAGTAATGGTAAACGGTTCCTTCCATGTATCCAAAGTCTATATAGAACTTAAAAACCCACTATGCCGATCAGATATTAGACAAATACCTAACCGCTGTCTGACAACGTGCTCCTTCAAGTGGTTCAAAAACCATGTCCAAGTCTCCTGACTTTCATTGGCACAAATGGAAAATGCGAGGGAAATATGCTTCCATTAGCATCTACTGCAACAACAATCAACATCTTAATATCATACTTTCCATAGACATGAGTGCCGTCTATGAATATTACCGGCCGACAATGCACAAAACCATCAATGGCTGGTTTAAATGCCCAAAACACATATCTGAATATGAATTCTGGTATTCCTAGACTCTGCTCAAGCTTCCATTCAACAACACTCTTGGGGTTAAATTGTTGCAAAGCAACCATATACAAGGGTAGAGCGGTAAATGACTTATCCCAATTACCGTAAACAATCCTAAACGCACGTTTACGCCGAGAAATTCCTTTCTTTTGGTGATGGCACATCCATATACCTAGTGTACATATGTTATACACTTTTTAATCTTTTACCTTATAGACTGTAAAGACCCAGCCGATCATTTCGAGAGTTATAGCCCTGTTTTCCCATTTTTGCTTCTTTTTGTGTTCTTCAGCTATATTATAATATGTTGGGTCAGTTGGTTCGGGTCTGGAGTGGTTTTGAGAGTTATAGCCATGTTTCTCAATTGTGAAGTCTTAAGTTGGGAAAGTTGACCAGATATTGACTTATATGTAAACGACCTCGAATTTGAATTTTGATGGTTCCGTTAGCTCCATTAGGTGATTTTGTACTTGGGAGCGCATCTGGAATGTGATTTGGAGGTCCCTAGTAGGATTAGGCATGAATTGGCGAGAGTTGGAACTTTGGTGATTTTGACTGGCAATGAAAATTTTGATATTGGGGTCAGAATAGAATTCCGGAAGTTGGAGTAGGTATGTGGAATCATTTCTGACTTGTGTGCAAAATTTGGGGTCATTTGGATGTGATTTGGTAGGTTTCGACGTCGTTTGTGAAATTTGAAAGTTTAGAAGTTCTTAGGCTTGAATCCGAGGGTAATTTGATGTTTTGATATTGTTTTGAGTGATTCGAAGGCTCGACTGAGTTTGTATGGGGTTATGCAACTTGTTGGTATGTTTGGTAGAGGTCCGGAGGGCCTCGGGTTGATTTCAGATGATTGAAGGAACAAGTTTAGAATTGGAGGATTTGCTGAAGTTGAACTCAGCTGTCATAACCAGACCTGCGGAGTGGGAACTGTAGGTGCGAGCCTGCAGAAGTGGAGAAGGAGCCGTAGATGTAGCCAAGGCTGAGATACGAAGGCTGGGTGGCACAGCGAGCCCATAAGTACGAGACCTGGGTCGTAGATGCGGAAGAAGGGAGAGTGGTTAGTTCCGCAGAAGCAGAAGGATGTTGTTACACCCCATGTTTTCTTATATGAAAGTACGCCATAATTAAATTGATATAAGCTCGAAAATGAGATGTTACATCCCGCATCTTTTGTACGTTAAAGTTTCGTCGTTAGTTAAGCGACATAAGTTCAGGAATGAGATTATTTTGGGATTATAAGCATTATGTTATTTCAAACAAGTGATTCATAAATTCGTGAAGGTGAGAGGGTAAGCGGATCGAAGAAAATAAGTTTCATTGAAATTTGACAATTTGGGATAAAATACGGTCCGAGCTATAATACCCGCTATTTATGGACTAGTGCCATACAAGGTACCACATAACCATGATGGTATTATATATAAAGTGTGTTAAAAATGAGTAATATTTTAAGTAATTTGAGATAATTCTTAATTATGTGGGTAATTGGTTAATTATTGAATAATGAGATATTATCCAATTAATTAAGAAATTATTTGGATAAAGATAAAACTCCCCAATGTGGCAGCCCCCCCCCCCAAACCAATTTGAGTGAGTCATTAAGCCTTGCTTAAATGTCTTATTTTGAGAATCAAGGTGGCTTATTCATCCACCAAGTGGAGCCCACACAACCAAAGCTTAAAAGCTTGTGCTTGGCTTGGTTACACCTATTTTGCATTAGGATGAAGATGATGACAGATCCATCCTTAAGCTTAAAGCAAAGAGATTTTTATAGGTGATGCTTGTGCTCTTGACAAAGCAAAATAATGCATTTTGATGAGAAATGTGGGAAATTTTATGGTACTAAACTTTGTCGCAAGCCACTTTTATATCCAGTATACTAGTGTTGAAACTTACAATGAAATGTTGTCACGCCATATGAATGAAAGCGTGGTCAGTCAAATGACGGATGAACTTCAATAAAATTTCACACGAAGTTATACGGATTTTTTCCTACTTCGATACGACATTACGTGTTGTCTCAATTGACATGTGTAAGAGGGATTGTCAAGAGAATCGGCTCAGGTATGTTAAGTCAATCCCTTCTTTCTTATGACATGATCTATACGACACAAACAAAACGAGCAAATGCACAAATTCCATAAATGACTCTATTCATAGAAGTATTAGAGATGTGTATGTTCTTGAATTTTCATGTGTCATAATATTCTATCATCTGTTCATGGGTCTCAGAAAAATACGAAAGTTGAAAAGAGTTTACTTTATGATATTACTCAAAGACAAAATGGTCTTATGACATTCCGAAAGATTTTATTAACGTACTTTTCATACATTGCATTCATGTACATTGACCCATGACCAGATGGCGTTATATACACATATATATGTATGTATATACATGTATATGGGATATGGAAAAGATTATGGCGTTATATACACACCACCACCTGATCAGCTGGTATACGTTGATGATTTTGCCCACAGTGGCCGAGATGAAATGATGGGATGCCCTCAGAGGCTGATGATATTATGAAACATGTACTTATGCACGACATGACATTCATATGCATATGCATGACACTATAATTATTTTGTGATTTACAAAGTTATCCAGACTTACAGGTGGAGTCATTTACTCTATATTTCCTCCATGTCTGTTATGTACTTATTTATGTGCCTTACATACTCAGTACATTATTCGTACTAACATTTCTTTTTGCCTGAGGACGCTGCGTTTCTTGCCCTCATGTCCCGATAGACAGGTCGAGAGCCCTCCGAGTAGGCTATCAGCTCAGTGGAAGATATTGGTGCGCTCCATTTGTTTTAGAGTTGCTTGTTTGGTTAGTATGAGTTAGATGTGTATTGTTTTGTATGGCGGGACTCTATCCCGACCTTCATGAAAATTATATATTCTTAAAGGCTTGTAGATAGATGTCATGCATGTAAAAGATTGTATGACCTTTTCGGCTTATGTTTAGTATACGAGTGGTTATTTTGGCCTTATAGGATCATACGTCATATGTATAAATTTGGATTACATGTTGGATCGTCCAATGACGAGTATTTCTCCATGTTTTATTCTATTCATCTCACGATAGCCTCTATGGCACATTTACCTATAATAGTATGATACGAAAGATACGTTACGTAGGTACTCGGTTGGGTAAGGTACCGGGTGGCCATCGTGGCCCATCAGTTTGGGTCATGATAAAAGTGGTATCAAAGCAGTTCTGTCCGAGGTACTCTACAAGCCGTGTCTAGTAGAGTCTTGTTTATGGGTGTGTCGTGCACCACACTTATAAGATGGAGGCTACAGGGCATTTAAGACTGTCACTCTTTCTTCTTACTCTAGATCGTGTGGTAGAGCTCACTTATAAGAATTCAAACTCCTAGCTTCTATTTCATTCATAATAAGACGATACCTATAGTTGGTAAGAGATTAAATGTGGCTATGGACGAGTTGAGTCAGTGGGACTCGATTTTTCATGATGTTTATGATAAGTAAATATAAGGTCTTCAGTAGATCATCTGCGTACTAAGACGTGTAAGCCTCTTAATAAGGAGCCTTAAGGCAAAGATATCTATCCACCCATATGGTGAAAGGCAATGAGAGATTCAGAAGATAGATACAGGTTTCAATAAGTAAATTTGAAGAAGGGTACGAGGTGTGCAATTAATGAAGATTAACAGTATTTACAATTCAAGCAGAGAAAGATAAGTATTTTGAGTTACCTTCAATTGTAATAGAGGTATGTACAATTGGCCACACCCATCTCATTTATGCCATATGGAAGCTAACAGAAGTAATATTAGAGAAGGACAAATATCATGATCCAGCTGGGGTTAGAGTAAACCAAAATGGTGAATGGATTATTTGTGTTAGTTGACATTCTCAAAGGTATTGCAAATGTACTAATAGATCTCCTTGTGAGACACCCAGATGGTGCACTTTAAAATAATATAGCTAGATATGAGTACTACAAAGATAGGCATTAGAAGTCTGAAAGGAATAAATATTATCTTAATGTGGCTCCTGTCCCTAGTAGAGAGAGAATGTTAGGCAATCCGAAGAGCCAGTAGATGGAACAAGGGGAACTAAAAGTAAAAGAATGTCTTGTTGAAGTTTTCAGAATAAAATGATAGATATAAATGTTAACAGGGAAATAAAAAGAGAGTTAATGAAGAATTATGAGTGAGATGTGATACATAGATGACAACGGTAGAAAACAAATGACAGTATTACAAAGTCTACAATCAAGTGAAGGAAAAGACGAGAAGTGACAGGCCTTGAGACAACAAAAGAGTCTAGGCCATAAAGTCATATCCTCATTTCGAAAAATAAGTTCATGACTCTAACGTGATTACCAGAAGGAAATGTTAGACCCCAGAGTAATATAAATTAGTATGGGCTGGTGAACAAGATAAACTAAACATGAATTAGGGAATGAGTGATTTGATAATGGTCGACATCATGGGAATTTTGAATTGCATTCTAGCGATAATAGAATAGACAACAGAAGAAGATTCCTGAGAAATTCTGAGAATGTTCATTCAGGAAGACGCTTCCCTAAAGCAAGAAATGTGAGCAAAGTTAAGCTTAAGGGACTGTATGTGCCAATTATACTAAGTGTCACCCTCGCGAGTAAGGAATTTTGTTATCCTTGGTACAGAAGGATTACCGCAAGGCGAGTAAGGGTCATCGATGATGTGAAAAGATACCAAAGATGAAAAGGTAAAACATCTATAGATAGATCGTCGTGGCTTCAACTCTTAGTACTCCCTTAAAGGGGAGAATATGGAGTGATGTGGCATTAAGTTAGAATTAAGTGGTTATAGTAACTATGGAATGGTAAAGGAAGAATGTGATAAAAATGAGAAAGGAAGGAGATTGTACTTATCCAAATCCTATAGATATGCTACAATTTTAGAACATTATGCAAGCACGATGTCAAGGAAAGGAAGTAAGGTTTCCTGCCCATGATGTTATTGATAAATAAGGAGCCAGTGCAAGAGGTAAGTTAAGACAAAGGAAATAACCCAAGAAAAATTACGTGGAATATAGATATAAGAATGGACCAATGATAGTTAGTAGTTGATTCAGAAAGAGCCTAGTTATGACTAGACAAGAGGATACATACAAATTAATAGATCGTACAAGATAAACAGAATGAACCCCAACATGGGAAATTCAGTTTCTCAGATATGATATCATGACCTTGAGAAATATTCAGATGGAAGTTGGGGTAGTTGAAGATACCGTATGAGTGTTACGGGAATAAAAGAGAGTGACACTAGAAAGACAGTCAAAATATCAGTTCAGAGTCAACCCTACAAGCACAAAGACATGGAAATAAGCAACTACGAATAACTATAGGAAAGGAAGGACATCAAAAGATCCGTAATAAGCTCGCAGCTTTACAACAGCCAGAGGGTCTTCCCTAAGTATCACAATGAAAGACTAGCTGAGGAAATAAGGAAGAAGGCTTCAACTTAAGCACAACGACCTAAAGAGAAAATAGTCGTGTAACAACGGTCTCACAACAACATTGTAAGCACTCCAAAGGAAAGTGGCACCTACTGTGGCTAATGAACGGGAAGTAAAATTAAAAGTAATATTCGAGATCATATGAGTTGCACGGAAACTCTGGCATGTGTGGACACTAAGATAAGCTAAGTATGGACGCAACAAGGGGGCAGAAAAAAACCAGAAAAAGTAATAGCTTACGTTGAAAGAAAGCTAAGATGGAACGAAAGAAATTATTCAATCAATGATCCAGAGTTGGTTACATTATGAAGGCACTTAAGGGTTCAGAGTTTTATACATGCAGCATATACATTCGTAGAAGATTCTGGTATACGTTAAAAGAAAGAATTGAGCCCAGGTAATAAACGAAGGATTAAATTATTAAAGGATTGTATCATGCATATTACTCAGTGCTCATGAAAGGCTAAACAGAATAACTAATACCAAGAATCACAGATTGGAATATAGCTTAAGCCGACATAAAGGCCGATCAAAAGAAGGAGGAAACTAAAGAGTTATATCACCTAAGTAAATCAGGAGTTTGATTATTTGACCTAGAAAAATAGAAACATCATGATCGAGAACATTACAGGATCTCCCTTAAAATTAGAGGTACGAGAGAGATAGTACAACAATCATAGTCTATAACAGCTCTATGATAAAGCCAGTTAAAAAAAGTAAGTAGCAACCTCATAAGAAGTCAGTATGAAGCTTCCACCAGATTGTAGTATTATAATAGGGCTTCAAGTTGTGGCGTCAATCATACCTATGTGGAAGGGAGGTTATAAAGGAGATAGAATATATGATGCGAGATTTTAAGTAAGTAAGGTAAAGGTAAACAACGTACGAGATACTCAAATGTAGAAAGTTGTGAATAGTCCATACTTCGGATAGAAGGCTAGAAGCGCAGGGATTCAATATCCAGGAATGATAGCAGCATCGTCAATGTCATATCTCATAGCCTATGGCTTCTAGGTATCGAGGAGACTAATTAAGACAGTAAAGAAGAGTTAGAGACGATATGATGTCTCGCTTGGTGTTCCAGAGTGACATAAGGAAACCAATGATACAAGCAAGTTGAAGGAAGGTTGCGAGTAATATAAATAAATATGGGTAGGTCGCGAGCTTATGTATGGCAAAGCGACAAGGTTTTAGGAAGGCAAGAATAAGGATACAAAAGGGCGAGTGAGAAGGTGACGAGAATGGATAAGTCCTCAAGATTAAACCGATGAGAACAAGTGAGCTAATGGTTTCTTTAAGTTATAGAAAGCTCAGTATAGCCTGAATGAACTCAAAGGAGTCTAAGACTAATATCATTTGAAAGAGATGAGGGTGTAATTGTGGTAGATAAAGAATGCATTTGGACCTTCGTTTGAATAAGGATTTTGAAAAAAAAGAAGAGAAGGAGAAAATATTTCACTGACGGCACGAGATTAGGATACCCCCGCCATAAGGTGAATTACATTGAGACACTTGAAATACGATTATGAAAATCACTTCAAATATTCCTCAATGCAATGTAAGCCCTATCGGCAATGTATTACATAAGAAGTTTTAAGTCTTCAAGTGGAGGATTGTAGATCAAGATTGAGGTGAATCAACAATGGATAGATACAAGTTACAAAGTATGACATGAGATTATGCCATCCTTCTTAAGACGAACGATAATGAAGGAGCATTAAAGGACTGAGATTTATACCTAAATGATAGGCAATAAAAGTAACTGGGAGCTTGGTAAGCATACCTCAGTAACGATAAATTGAAGTAAAAAAAATTATGGTATAGTATAACCCATGTAGATGCAGTAAAGCCATACAAATGGATGACCAGATCTATGAAATAAGATATGGCCATATTCGCAAGTTCTACAAAGTATCGAGCGAAGAACTTCAGTACACCTATAGATGCGCAAATAGGCATCCTATTAAGCCTTGTATATGTTTACAAAGTGAGGCCTAGAGATTGGCTAAAGATTGAGGAAAAAGGAGAGAAGAGTCGCATATGTGCATTTACAAGGTCAGAGTCATACATGCTGCGTGACAGAAGGTAGCAATAGTTACTAGATTAGAAGGATTTTGACCACAAGTCGTGACGTGAGAAAGAGGCCTAAAGGGGAGAATGCCCTGGACTTTGGAGTTATTTGCCGAGCAGTTGCCTAGATGACAGGGAAAGCACTAAAGTATTAAGAAGACATAAGTTATGAAAATGATAATTGCATCAGTCAATATTCGAGGATGAATGTTCCAAAGGTGGGAATAATGTTACAACCCATGTTTTCGTACGTGAAAAGTACGCCATAAGTAAATTGATATAAGCTCGGAAATGAGATGTTATATCCCGCATCTTTTGTACGTTAAAGTTTCGTCGTAAGTTAAGCAACATAAGTTCGGGAATGAGATTATTTTGGGATTATAAGAATTATGTTATTTCAAACAAGTGATCCGTAAATTCATGAAGGTGAGAAGGTAAGCGGATCGAAGAAAATAAGTTCATCGAAATTTGACAATTTGGGATAAAATACGGTCCGAACTAAAATACCCGCTATTTATGGACTAGTGCCATACAAGGTACCACATGATCATGATGGTATGATGTATAAAGTGTGTTAAAATGAGTAGTATTTTAAGTAATTTGAGATAATTCTAAATTATGTGGGTAATTGGTTAATTATTGGATAATGGGATATTATCCAATTAATTAAGAAATTATTTGGATAAAGATAAAACTTCCCCAATATGGCACCCCCCAACCAATTTGAGTGAGTCATTAAGCCTTGCTTAAATATAACATTTTGAGAATCAAGGTGGCTTATTCATCCACCAAGTGGAGCCCACATCACCAAAGCTTAAAAGCTTGTGCTTGGCTTGGTTACACCTATTTTGCATTAGGATGAAGGATGGCAGATCCATCCTTAAGCTTAAAGCAAAGAGATTTTTATAGGTGATGCTTGTGCTCTTGACAAAGAGAAATAATGCATTTTGATGAGAAATGTGGGAAATTTTATGGCACTAAACTTGGTCGCAAGCCACTTTTATATCCAGTATACTAGTGTTGAAACTTACAATGAAATGTTGTCACGCTATATGAATGAAAGTGTGGTCAGTCAAATGACGGATGAACTTCAATAAAATTTCACAAGAAGTCATACAGATTTTTTCCTATTTCGATACGACATTACGTGTTGTTGCAATTGACGTGTGTAAGAGGGATTGCCAAGAGAATCGACTCAGGTATGTTAGGTCAATCACTTCTTTCTTATGGCATGATCGATACGACACAAACAAAATGAGCAAATGCACAAATTCCATAAATGACTCTATTCATAGAAGTATTAGAGATATCTATGTTCTTGAATTTCCATGTGTTATAATATTCTATCATCTGTTCATGGGTTTCAGAAAAATACGAAAGTTGAAAAGAGTTTACTTTATGATATTACTCAAAGACAAAATGGTCTTATGACATTCCGAAAGATTTTATTAACGTACTTTTCATGCATTGCATTCATGTACATTGACCCATGACCAGATGACGTTATATACACATATATATGTATGTATATATATATGTATATGTGATATGAAAAAGATTATGGCGTTATATACACACCACCACCTGATCAGCTGGTATACGTTGATGATTTTGCCCACAGTGGCCGAGATGATATGATGGGACGCCCTCAGAGGCTGATGATATTATGAAACATGTACTTATGCACGACATGACATTCATATGCATATGCATGACACTATAATTATTTTGTGATTTACAAAGTTATCTAGACTTACAGGTGGAGTCATTTACTCTATATTTCCTCCATGTCTGTTATGTACTTATTTATGTGCCTTACATACTCAGTATATTATTCGTATTGACGTCCCTTTTCGCCTGGGGACGCTGCATTTCATGCCCGTATGTCCCGATAGACAGGTCGAGAGCCCTCCAAGTAGGCTATCAGCTCAGCGGAAGATGTTGGTGCGCTCCATTTGCTTCAGAGTTGCTTGTTTGGTTAGTGTGAGTTAGATGTGTATTGTTTGGTATGGCTGGACTCTGTCCCGACCTTCATGAAAATTATGTATTCTTAGAGGCTTGTAGGCAGATGTCATGTACGTAAAAGATTGTATGGCCTTGTCGGCTTATGTTCAGTATACAATTGGTTATTTTGGCCTTGTAGGCCCGTACGTCATATGTATAAATTTGGATTACATGTTGGATCGTCCAATGACGAGTATTTCTCCATGTTTTATTCTACTTATCTCACGATAGCCTCTCTAGCTCATTTACCTATTATAGTATGATACGAAAGATATGTTATGTAGGTACTCGGTTGGGTAAGGTACCGGGTGCCCGTTGTGGCCCATCAGTTCAGGTCGTGACAGATGTGTGCAGGTGCGCGCTCGCAGGTGCGGAACCTGGGGCGCATGTGCGATTTTGAGGATTTAAGTGGTTTCCACAGGTGCAAGTAAATGACCGTAGGTGCGGTTCCGCAAGAGCAAGTATGTGGTCGCAGGTGCGGAAGACCTGGGCTGAAAATATAAATAACACACTTCGCGAATTTTGGGACATTTCCACCATTGTCGAGTCGGTTTTTGGAGTGATTATGAAGGGAGATTCAAGGGGTTTTTAGTGAGGTAAGTTGCGTGAGCTCTATTACTCCTATCTATGGTGTTTTTCCGTTGTTTTATCAATTAATTAGTGGAAATTAGGGGTGAAAATAAGGGGTTAGGGCTTGGGATTTTGGAGAGGTTGATTTGAGAGTCCAAATGGAGTCGGATTTTAATAAATTTCGTATGTATGGACTCGTGAGTGAATGTGTTTCCTAGTTTTGTGACTTTTGTCGGATTCTGAGACGTGGGCTCGGGGGCCGGGTTTAAGTGGATTTCGGGATTTGTGTCCAATAAAGTAATATTTTGTGTGGAATTGGTTCCTTGGTCTATATTGGTTGCATTGTATTGCTTTTGGCTAGATTCGGGACGTTTGGAGGCCGGTTCGACGGGCAAGGGCATCGCGGAGTAGGATTTTGGTTTGATTTGAGGTAAGTAACACTTCCAAACTTGGTTCTGAGGGTTCGAAACCCCAAATTATGTGTTATGCGATTAGTATTGAAGTGATGCACATGCCAAGTGACGGGCGTGCGGGCATGCACCGTGAGAATCGGGACCTCGTTCATTCCATGGCACTGTTTAGTGACTCTTTTGTGCTGATGTCCGTGTTTCCATCATGAGATTAAGTAAATGAGCTGTAAATCATGCTAGATATTATGTTAGGGTTTTACGCTGATACTGTTGGGACCCCGAGTGGTCGTTTCTTGCTGTCATCTCACAAGCTTCATTGATATTCTATACTTAGTCTTATCAATGCATTTTATATCATGTCTCAGTCTCAGTTGTTATTTATTGGCACATCATATCATTGTTCCGGGCTAGTTTTTATGGCATTGTGAGCCCATGTGTGAGACTGGAGAGTGATGACTGACTGAGGCCGAGAGCCTGATTATGAGTGACTGTTATGAGATCGGGATGCACACCGCAACAATTATGTTGATGATTTTGATCGCGCTTGGGCTGTAGGTGCCCCTCCAAAGTCTATAATACACCCCAGTGAGAGCAGATGATATGTCTATACAAAAAATGATTCATATAAGTTTTGTATTCCTTAATAGTATATGCGCAAAATATGTATCCGAGGACTATACAAAAAATTATATGCAGGGTCGGTGCCTAATAATTAATTCTTTTAAAGAATAATAGTAATATCTATGACGTGATGATTCCTAACTGGAAACTAAGGACTGAGGAATTTATTTATTTATGAAAAATGGGTAGAATTAGGTCAGATTCAGGCATCTTGGATATAATATTCCAAGTGAAACATGACTCATCAACGCCTATATATTCGATATCCAATGTCGCCGTCCAAAGAATCTTATCCTTACATGTCATCTTCCCTTTCTTTATTTGTACTCTTGGCCTGTTCATTATATAAATAAAATCCTAAACAACTTTAATAGTAATGGTTAACATCATTAATTTCAAACCCTAGTATATGGCCCCACAAGAGGCCATGTGACTCCAATAGCTTCCTTCTCACTAATTTTTGAAAAAATAAAATTTTATAAGCTGCAAAGTTTTGTATATTCCAGACATTTTGACATCAAAGGAGTGAAGTTGTCTAATACAAATTATAAAAATTACGATTCACATAATCTACTATTATTGTTTCTCTACTCAATTATTCTGACATACATTTTGGCGTTTTTTTGGGTTAAAAGTAAAAAGTAAAAATCTTATTCAATCAAGTATGTATATATTTACATACATCTGCCTAGTTCGTAATGACTTAAGAACTAGACCTTAATTAAAATAAAACAAATATTATCTATCTAATATCCATACTTAGACATGAAAACTATTTAATCTATATAGCAAGTGTTTCCATTTGCGCCGCTGGTAGTCTCGTATATACAGCTGCATGGCAATTTCCTTGAGACGATGACTGCCTTTTCTTTTAACTCCTTGAAATCGTCTGACATTTCTCTCATTTAAGATATGGTAAATTTTAAAGCAATAAATAAGAAACTCAGGATCTCTGCCCTAGGCTTGCTATTGTTCAACATCATAATCACTGAACTTTGTCCTCTCAGTTTCACGATCCGAATCCCATCATAGGAGTCGTGTTGACACCTAATCTTTACAATTAGGTAAGTCAATCACTTATCAATATTTAAATCAGTAAAACGAGATAGAATAAAGCTGAGTTTAACATAAATGCAGAAATAAGGGTGGTACAAGCCTAAACGGCGATAATTATAAACATATCCCCAACAAATAGGTAATACTGAGTCACGAGCTCTAACTGAATACACGAGAATGTTTCAAAATACAGTCTATTTGAAATACATAAACAACAGAAATAAAGTAAAGAGGTTGACTTCGAGGCTTGCGAGTGGAACATGCATGGACACCTTGAAGTCTCGCACAAATATGTGCAGAAGCGTAGTATGAGTACTCCACAATCGGTACTAGTAAATATCAAAACTAACTTTGGTAGAGTAGTGACGATGTTCAAGTCATGTGATACTCACTAGTCAAATAACAAAGGCAATATATATCAAAAGAAACCGATAACATAATGTATAATTGAAAACAATAACAACAATCTCTTTAGCCCGTGTGATAACAACTCAATGTAGTAAAACCCATCTTTGTCAACAAAACATCAATAGCAGTGAGGTATGTTATAGCATATCAAATACAACCAATAACTCATAAAAGTATAAATCGGAAACCTTAAGAAAACAAGTATGTGATCAATATATCAACCCCGTCTCAACACAAAAACAACATAAAAAGGACGCCCCAAAATATCACATAATATCATCAGCAATGCCATCCTTATTTCACCGTATGTGCACATAACAATGAAATGCCTCCCTTATTTTGCCACATGTGCATATCGACACCTTTATTTCGCCACTTGGACAATTCGAGATAACGCCACCCTTGTTTCGCCTCATGCGCATAATAACAGATACAATCACATGGAAAGACCTTGTGCTGACACCCCCAATCAATACGTTCAACATGTCCACAAGTGCCACAATATCATAAAAATGAATTATCGAAGTTTAATCAAGATATAAGCTCATATCTCATCAATAAAGTGTACAAGGACATAACAGTAACATACGAGCGAAGGGATGTTCAACAAATAAAGCATGACTATGGCTAAGTCAATGTAGTGAGCACGATCATGTAGTCACAAAGTGGATTAAACTAGTTTTATGTAAAACCCATTATCAAATTAAGGCATACTAATAGCCTACGGTCTAATCCGGTCATAAATCACACATAGCACCCGTGTACACGCTCGTCACCACGTGCACACGTCACTTTTCACATACACGAATAAGAAATTTAAGACTAATTCCTAAGGAGTATTTCTTGCACATAAGGTTAGACAATATACTTACCTCAAATAAGCTAAATCGATACTCTAAAAATTCCTTCCCGCGTGAATTAATCTCTGAACGACTCGAATCTAACCAAAATAACTTAATTATATCAAAAAGAGCTTTAGAAAACAACCCGAACAATAAAGCTATGATTTTGATTCAAATATGCAAAGTCAACCCCGGGGTCGCAACGCAAAACCCGAGAAAACTCAAAAATTCCGAACACTCATTCTAGTATGAGTCCAACCATAATAATTTCATCCAATTCAGACTCCAAATCGGGGTTCAAATCTCACATTTAAACTTTAGATAAGTTTTTATTAAAATGCAGAATACATCGACTGTCGCACCCCCTTTTTCCCTTCCGCGGAGAGGAGTCCGAGTTTCGACATTCATGGGGTGTAATGACTCATTTCCTTTTGAGAATTAGGTACTGCGTTTTCAAGAGTCGCCACCTAATGATTTTTAAGGTGCGTTAGGGCACCTGCAGGGTTTATCTACAACTACGTTTGATAACCAGAGATAGGGTAAGAGCTTGAAATTATCCTAAGGGGAAGGTGTTAGACACCCCTCAGGATCCACTAGTGTGGTTCCCGGCCAGACAGTTTTTTGTGAATTTGTGCAATTAGTAAGTAGGGCTCAAATAATAGGGGATTTAAGTACACAAGTGTACAATTATTGAAAGGAGAAATTTTGAAGAGGGTTATAATCTAAAGCATGTTTATGAAATACAGGGGGTGTCCTAGGTTTGTTTGTAATATGAATCACATCAATGCAATATCCGATATGACACTCCTCGAAAGAGGTGATACACGTGGTATTAGCGCACCAGTCATCATATCCATATCTAGCCTCCCCACCCCGTGAAGGTAATTAAAGCAAGGGTTGGTCTCGATCACTATTGCATGCTATTACTCGTCCTTTCCTATCAGTCCCGGAGGAATTTAGGACTCCTATCCTATAAGAAGGAGGTTCTAGGTAGACCCTCAGGTTAAAAGGCAAAAAATACTAAGGCGACATACAAAACAAGTAGGACCGCATTTAAAGGGGGGAAAACATAGAAAACAAGCAGAAGGCTCAGTTACACCTCCACAGATAATGCACATAGACAGCATGACTTATACACAGTTAAGGTCTGAATTTAAAATCCTAAAGCAGGGTGTTTAAGTGGTAACATCAGAACCAGATTTATTACATGACTTAGAAAAGAAGTCCGAATCAGGTTGCCTACTGATTTTAACAGTTGATAATTAAACAAAAACAATTCCAGTTTTATTTAAGTTATTACCTAAGGCTTGCCTAGGCGTAAAGCGATATGCAACAGTTGTTCCAAATCATTAAGATAGTTGGAGATTAATTTTTATTACCTAAAATGTGATGTTCTAGTTGTAGAGATTGTTGCCAATTTTATTCAGAAAACATCACAATGTAAAAACTATTACTTTACTACCCTTTTCATGAATCAATAGTTAATTAGGCGTTTTTTAAACAAAATACAAACATGATCCTAGAACATGATATCTAATATGCACATGCAAATTGCAAGGTTGTTGAAAACGGAATTCCTAAGGCAGATTTCTAAATGTACACAATAGTTGCAGAATTTTTTGAAATAACAGCTTTTTATACCAGTGTTGTTATTGCTCTAGGAGCAGGATTTCTAAGTGATAGACATAAAGTATGGACTAATGAATGAAGTGCTGAAGCAAGAAACATAGGTCCTAAGAACATGGTTTTCTAATGCATGTATGAATCCAAAACATGGTTTCTATTGCACAATTAGGATTATAAACCTAATAACATGCTTTCTACCCTTTAACAACTATAGCATGAATATTTTCCCATCCCTTTTTCACTAACCACCCCAATACTTGTTTACAAATTATTACAGACCATGATAGAATTACATAAGAAACGGAAAGTAAGAAGTTACAACTATATGAAGCCTGATTCTGACTTCCTCTCTGAGTTATGTAATAAACCACCTCAAATGCCAATATTGCTCCAAAGCCTTTATCATATCTGGGTGTGTCAGAGTTCCCTAAGGACCTCAAGGGATCCCGGGTAGTGTCACACCCAGATTGCATAACCAAGAGTAAGTGTAGTGTGGAAGGGCCAGCCCTTATGTGTTCAGGTTCAGAGGGAGCTCAAAGGTCCCAAAGCAAGGCCCACACAAGAGGAGCAGAACCTAATGATCTAAGAGTGAATGTGAGAGTGCTTGAAGTAGTTTTAAAAACAACATGTTTAAATTTGTAGAACAGCAGAAGAGTTTTGAAAAGGAGCAAGGAATAGGAGAAACAACACCACAGAACAAGTTCAAGAGGATTACATGCTTTAGTAGTTACAAACAGGGGAGTAGGGTTTGGGGACATAGAGGACCCAAAATAGAAACACATAATTAGTCATGAATCAAGTACATTAGAAGACATGCTAGTTGAGGGACACAAGCAGGAACAAGTAAACATGCTAATTACATTTGAACAAAAGAGGGCAGAATTTTAAGCATGCTGAGTAAAGCAGTAAACAAGAAGTGCAACAGTTGAAGAAGGGAACACATTGGTTTGAGTTTTAGAATTTAAACTAGGGACATACCAGTTGAAGAAGCAAAGTGCAGGAAAAGAAAAGTAAAGCAATCAGAATTCTACAGTCTAGCCTTGGCTTTCAGCCGACTAGACAAGGCAGTAGCACAAGTAGTAGAGAAAGAAAGAGAGTTTGAATGTGTAAGTGTGTGTTTTGAACTCAGTTGTTCGTGTCCTGTTAATGAAAGACTAAGGGTTTTTATAGCTTTGAAAAGAAGTGAAAAATAAGGTAACAAGTAAAGGTTTAACACAAATATAGAAATAATCACAATCAGAATTAATTAATACAAGTACTTCCCCATAACCAAGGAGTTACAACTTAACGGATACTAACAGGAATAATTAAGGAACGAAAATCAATTTGAGAAAGATTGATTTTTACCATATAAGGGGTGGTGAGAGTATAGAGTATGTAATTGAGTCTAAGTACATAATATATTTAATTTGGGGAAAGGATTCAGCAGGGGTGAAACATCACAGTAAATAAGGGAAGGTAATCAATCAACTTAAACAAACGAGTAAAATTTTAGGGGTTTATAAGAAAACCTTTGCAATCAGTCGTAACTTGAAGAAATCAAGATCAATCAAGAAGGAATCATGATTCTGCATTTTGACATATAAATAGAGAAGAATGAACAAGAGTATCAGACATACAAGGCCAACCATATTGACAAAAGAGGCAACTAGATGAACACAAACATACAACAGTAACAGGAGTAAGCTAAGGACTCAGTAGTAAAAGAACCTACTCGAAGCATGGTAGTCAACAAAGCCAAGTAGTCATGGCTAACACATAGAACCAGAGTGGAAAACCAAACTAACAGGTAAGAAGATCAGAAACAAGTAAAGAAAGCCTTTAAACTCACAGTAATAAGTGAAGAAAAACTTTTAAGAAATTAGGGTTTTAACAATAGTCGAGTTAAAAATTGGTAAGGGCTCAGAATTAGTCAACAAAGAAGAGGATCTAAACACAAAGAACTCAATCTAAACAAGTATATGTACAAAACAAACAAAAATAGTTCCAAAACCTCGGATAAAACCAAAGGTACTTAGGGTTTTCAACGCGATGAGTCAGGTAGAAGAAAAACATAAACAAACCGTTTAAACATAGTCAAATCATAGGATAATACTGAAAAATCAGAGGAGAAGTCTTTTAGAAAAGATTAAGAAAACCCTAATCATTAAAGACGGAGAGTCTCTTTGAAAGAAATCGGAAAAACTTTTGAGAAAACACCAAGAGGTTCATAACATGCACAGATCTAAGACAGATCTCAAAGAAAATCATAGAGTTCTTAAGGCTAGGGTTTTAGAGAACCCAGAAAAGTGAAAAGACTTCAAAAAGTTACCGATCTAGTCGGAAAAATCATGGATCTGACTTGAACGGCCATGGATGACCGGAAAAGGATCATGGCTAGAAGTTGAGCAAGGATTGGACTAGATATCTCGAGATCTTTCCACGAAACCACAAAAGCGGGCCACCAAGAGACGTAGGAGACGAGTACACGTCTCAAATAGCCATAGGAGTCCATGGATTGAGTGAGAATCAAAGGGGATTAGGGTTAATTTGGGTGGCGGCGGCTAGGGTTTGGGTGAGGTTGAAGAGAGAATTGGAGAGGAAGGGGATTCAAGGGCGGCGGGTTGGTGGAAATGAATTAGGTTAAGGGGTTCATTTGGGTTTATTTTAGGCGGGTGGAATGGGGACCGTTGATCTGAATGATCAACGACCCAGATTAAATGAGGTAGGTGGGGATCCGGGTTTGGGTAGGATTTAAAAGGGTTAGGGTCGGGTTTAAATCAAAATTGGGCCAGGGAATTGGGGGTTTGATTTGGGCTAGGTTTGAATGCCAAATGTGGCTACGAGTTAAATAGCCACTTTTTCCCTTTTAATTTATAAAAATAGTAAAATAGTTTCTAAAAATTAATTTAAAAGTCTAAAATAATTTATAACACATAATTAACAATTTAAAAATACAGGACCCAATTTTATGAATTTAAAACCTAATTAAATCTTAAAAGGGCTAATATTGCAATTACGTGCAATTTAGCTTTAAAAATATTAAATAAAATTGTAAAAATATGTAAAAATTACTCTAGCCATATTTTGGTATAAATATAAAAATTCAATAGATGAATTATCAAAAATTAATAATTTTGGAAATAATTATTGGGCTTTTATGGATAAAAAGGGGGAAATAAATCAATTAAAAACCTTTAAAATTATGGAAAAAATAATAAAACACTTGGACATGCTTATATATTCATACATATGCTATTTTGAAGTTATTTTTCATATTAAAAATATACAGTGAAAAATTGGGTATCAACATCGACAACCCCTTAAAGTTGTCCACACTTTTCTCTTACACACTCTATCTTAAGTCCGTTCCACTAGAACATTTCAACCATATCTCAGACGTGCCATTTAGACACAAAATTAATAGGCAGCCAAACATAAAAGATGTGTGTAATTCACATGCCAGAGTGATGAATAAGACAAGGACACATGGATTTAACTTAAACAAACTTAAAAAAAAAAACAGCCCACACCCCTTGGTCATCTTCCCCAACGATCCCCCTTTTTTCGTCCCGATGACCCCCTACTTTGTCTTCGCAAAACTCTCCACCACCTTCGTTTTCTTCCCAGATCTGTTGTGAAACGAGAAAGCAAAAAATGTTTTTAGGTATGATAAAAAAAACTCTCAAATCTAAAATGACTTTCCAAAATTTTTAGATTTGAAAAGATATTTTTCGGCCAAAAAAACTTTCAGACCGTTGTAACCTTTGTAAGTTGCAGATATTGAAAGTTTCCTCTAAATTCCAAAACCCTTTGTAACCCATGAATAAACTTTATAAGTTGCAGATCTCCTTTGCCATCACTCATTTTCTCTTTTCTCTCAGCTCGCCGGAAAAATCTCCGTCATGTTCGTCGGATTGCAGTAGGTCAGGAGGAATAGAATAAGGGGGTGAGTGGAAGATGTGATTATATCAATGGAGATAGAATGGCGTGAACCATAAAAAATTAAAAGAACATTTACCGAAAAGTATTTCCGACAAAAACTATTCATTTCTGGCAAAAAAAATGAGAAATTTATTTTTTGGACCATTTCACGCGCCTCGAAAATATGAGGAACACTTGTTTTCCATATGAGATGTAGTTGAAGTGTTCAAATGGAATGAACTTAAGATAAAGTGTCTAAGCGAAAAGTGTAGACAACTTTAAGGGGTTGTCAATGTATTTTGCATTATTAAAATCCATAATTTCATAACTGAGAGTCACCAAACAAACACTAAAATTAAGGTTGGAATCATGAACAATAAATAACTCCGAGTAAAAAATACTTACCCCAACTTATATCATGAAAATCCCCTAAAATATTGCCCAAAATCCGAGCTCCCAATCTTAAAATATATTAAAATAACTCAACCCCTCGAAACAGAATTCTTAAGTAACTGCCCAGTGATACCCTTCATGATCGCGGGACCCACTTTGCGATCGCAAAGCACAAAACAAAAATCTGCCTCAGAAGACCCTACGTGAATACTACACACCTCCCGTGATCGTGCTTCACCTACTCCTCAGCCTACGCGAACGCGATGCCCCCCGCGAAGACTAAGCCGCATTTTCTCCCTGCCTGACATTGATCACGATCATGAAACTTCCATCGCGAAGCTTGATCTCCACAGTGATCGTGATCGCGACCACCATACCGCGAACGCGAAGAGCAAAAAGGTGTCATCCACAAAACAGTCTTTGCGATCGCGACACCACATCCGCGATCGCGTTGAACACTAGCACACCATAAGAATCAGCAACTCCACACATGAGTGAAACGGTCCAAAACCTATTCGAAACATACCCAAGTCTCCCGAGACCCTGTTCAATCATACCAACCATCCCAAAATATAACAAAGATCCACTCGTGGCCTCAAATCATACAAAATTACATCAAAACCACGAATCTCACCTCAATCCAAACATAATGAACTAATCCAAATTATTCAAAACTTATGTCGAGCATTCCAAAACAACTCGGAATGACCCCAACTTTTACACACATGTCATAAACCACTATACGAACCTATTTCAAGACTCAGAAATCCCAAATAAACATCGGTAACCACAAAGTCAACTATGTGTCAAAACAATAAATTTCTAAACCTTCAAACTTTTAACATTCGCCAATTAGAGTCAAATCAACCTAGGAAATCTCTGAATCTAAATCCGGACATATGGCTAAGTCCAAAATCATTATCCAGGCCTAATGGAACTATCAAAATTCCTATTCGAGGTCAAATACATAAAAGTCAAACTTGGTCAATACTTCCAACTTAAGCTTCCAAACTGAGAACTAAGTGTTCCAATTCAATCCAAAACTTCCCGAAACCAAATCAACAATCCCCACAAGTCATATAACAACAAATACACCTACAGGAAGCATCAAATAGGGGAAATGGATGTCAAATACACAAAATAACCGGTCGAATCGTTACATTCGCCCCATATTAAACAAACATTCATCCTCGAATGAGTATAGACACATACCTGAAGTGCCAAAAATTTGAGGATATCGGCTCCGCATATAATGCTTGGTATCCCAAGTTGCCTCCCTGATCTGTTGGCCTCTATACTAAACATTCACCGATGCAATCTTCTTCTACCTCAACTATCGAACCTGCCTATCCAAAATGGCTACCGGCTCCTCAACATAAGTAAAATCCTTGTCCAACTGCACCGAGCTGAAATATAACACATGTGACAGATCCTCATAGAACTTTCGGAGTATAGAAATATGGAACACTAGAGGAACCCCCGATAAGCTGGGTGGCAAAGCAAGTTTGTAGGCCACCTCACCAACTCTCTCTAGAATCTCAAAAGGACAAATATGCTGAGGGCTCAACTTGCCTTTCTTCCCGAACCTCATCACACCCTTCATGGGCGAAACTCTGAGTAGAACCCTCTTACCCACCATGAATGCCACATCAAGAGCCTTCCTATCAGCATAACTCTTTTACCTATACTACACTGTACGAAGCCGATCCTAAATAAATTTCACATTCTCCAAAGCATCACGAACTAAGTCAGTGCCCAACAACCTAGCCTCCTAGGCTTAAACCAACCAACCCGAGAACGACATCACCTCCCATATAAGGCCTCATACGGATCCATCTAAATGCTTGACGAGTAGTAGTTGTTGTAGGTGAACTCTACTAACGGCTGATCCCACTGACCCCTGAAATTAATGACATAAGCTCGTAACATGTTCTCCAAGATCTGAATAGTATGCTCGAATTGTCTATCCATTTGTGAATAAAAAATTATACTCTGCTCAACCTGTGTGCCCAACTCTCGCTGCACTGTACCCCAAAAATGCGATGTGAATTGAGTGCCTCGATCTGAGATAATAGATATGGGCACACCATGAACGAGAACAATCTCCCAAATATGGATCTAAGCTTGCTGCTCTGAAGAATAATTAGTCATGACTGGAATGAAGTGTACCGACTTGGTCAGTCTGTCCACAATGGCCCACACTACATCAAATCTCCATAAGGTCATTGGAAGACTAATTACAAAATCCATAGTGATATGCTCCCACTTCCACTCCAGAATATCTAGTCTCTGAAGAAAACCACCAGGCCTCTGATGCTCGTACTTCACATGCTTACAGTTCAAACACCAAGACACATACTCAACAATATCTTTTTTAATCCTTCTCTAACAGTAGTGTTACTTCAAATCATGGTACATCTTTGTGGCTCCTAGATGAATATAACACCATGAACTAGGGGCCTCCTCAAGAATCAGCTCCTACTGATGTTATACCCCATATTTCCGTACGTGAGAGTACGTCGTAAGTCAATTAATGCAAGCTCAGAAATGAAATTATATTTGAAAGTACATAAAGTAAGTTAATCATGTTACCTTGGCAGTTAAAAATATTTAACATCATGAATAACACGTACCAAGGGGGTTGGAAAGCTTAGAATATAAACGAGTAGAAGAAAATAAGTTTCGTCGAAAGTCGACAAGTTGTGAAAATTATAATATGTACTTTTGGGGTGACACTAGGGTGATTAACATGATAAGAAAGTTATGTTATGAGTTATTTTAGTTTTATAATAGTCGTGTGTTACGTTTTGAAGTCAAGCGAGTTTTGAAACAAAAGTTGGCAAAGGTCATCACAAGTTACATTCATAGATGTGGTGAAAATTAGGCTAATAGCTGAGCTTTTCTCCCAATATACTTGGAATTACGGGATGATAAACCTACCAAATTGAATATCTACGAGTCTATTTTCTAACACATTAAAATGTTCGTCGATACGACATTGGAGTAGAGAGATATTTGTATTTTTGCGAGCAAATGGGACCCACTTAGGCGGTGGACGATCCTTGAACATTTTAAAGGGTTTGGACGACTCATTTTTGGTCATTATCGACCAAGGATAGTTCCTGAACTCTCTCGAGACCTCTCTAATAGTTCTCCAAGGTTCCAAGTCAAATCGAAGATGGTTTTACCTAAACCTAACCTCAAAAGTTAGCCTATGTGAAGAAGAGAGTCTCTATGGTGTTGTGATGCCATTAAGGGTGCTTGTAAGCTAAAGGAAGCTTTGGTTCAATTTTGTTTTGATTATTTAAGGTATGTTTAACACCCTATTGTCTGGGTATATTATCTATGTGTTGGTCAAGTTATTTGGATGAAGAATTACAAGATAGAACTTGAAGTTGTATAAAAAGTTGTCTCTTATTGGACTATTTTGGAGGGTGTATTTCCTATCTCCCTTCTACTTACAACACCATCAACAGGCCCAACATATAAAAATATATATTGACATGACATTCCAACCTTATATCCATCATAAAAGTAACATCAAACAACCTAACAAGATATAACAACAACATGGACAACTTCTAAAGATTGTGTGGTTGGTTATTCTCCTATTTACAACACAATCAACATAATCAACATATTGAAAAGTATAACACAATAAGAACATTATAACCAAGTTATTACCCATAATTTCCAGCTATATGAAGTCATAAAGAGTTGGGGTTTGGTTCCAATCCAAGCTTATCGCTCGTCATGTTAAATAGTAGTTCTGTTGGTGACGTTTGTGCACTTATTGTTTTGTAGAGTGAATTGTGTTGTTGGGATGTTGGGTATGTTGTGGTACTGAAAGTATATAGTTGAAGGTTGTAAATGTTCTTGTTGTTTTTATGGACTTGGATAAAGTAAGAAAAAAAAGGGGAGATGCTGCCCGTTTTAATATAAAACAAGCTTGTCATTCGTTGTATGATAGTTGCATTTTGCGTAGCTTAATGACAGGCATTATTATCGTTGTTGTAGATTAAAGTGAGATGAGACAATTTCAACATGGTTATTGGACAGACTAATGTCGATACCCAATTTTGCCCTCATATTTTTAAATTAAGTATTTATACTTTTAAAATATCATTTTGCATCATTACATAATTTTAGGATTTATACAAATATTTTATAATTTTTCCATGATTTTTAGAGCTTTAAATTAATTTTCTTGCATTTAAATTACTTAAATATTTATTAATTACCCCTTTAAATTATTTTTGATGACTTAATCATCCACAATTATTATTTGCATTCACACATATGTTTCATAATATTTTACTTTATTTATATAATTATATTTGTATTTTTTAGGCTATTTACATAATTTTGCAATAATAGCCTATACGTTATGCATAATTTTTATGAGCTGAAGGTCTATTGGAAACAACCTCTCTATTCTAACAAGGTAGAGGTAAAGTCTGCATACACACTACCCTCCCCAAACCCCACAGTGTAGGATAATACTGGGTATGTTGTTGTTGTACACTATGCATAATTACATTTATTATGTTATTCATGCTAAAATAGTATTTCTTTTATATTTTTATAATATTAAGTTATTATTTTCAATTACTTTATTGTACAAGTAATATTTTATTATCTATTAAATAGTTTTATAAATTATTTTTATTAACAATTTTTTGTGTATTTAGTTTGTAGCCCAAATTATACCAATCTTGGACCACATTAGTGACCCAAACTCCTCAAATGCCTGGCCAAAGTTCCCCAGCCCAAGTCAAACAACCCCTTAATCTCAAACCCAATCGGTACCCATTTAAACGACTCGCCCCACTCCCCTTTCGATCCTGACCGTTGATCTCAAATGATCAACGACCCATAATAATACCCCTTCTTTCCTTATATCCCTATAAACCTAACCCTAGAGAGCACTCCTGTTAGCCAGCCGCCTCTATCCTCTCTCGAACCTTCCACTCTCTTCTCCAAACCTTAGTATCTGTTGCCTGATTCTCTCCAATTCCGACCCAGAAATGGAATCCACCTGCGATCTACATACCTTATTAGCCCTCTCCCGTTATTGGTTGTCCGTTTATGGTATCACATAGGTACTTGCCTAACTATGGAAAGTATCGCTTCCAAGATAGGACTGGAACGACTCGAATCTTTGGATTTTAGGCGGTTTTCCGTCTATATACGCTCAACAAGGAGTGATTTGCACCTTTGATTTGATTTTCAAGCAACTGGACCCAACTAGAATTTGATATTATACGTCTCCTCTATCGATTCTAATTCACCTGCAATATTTTCTTTCCTTATTTATGTTTAATCGATTCTTTTCCTTGTTTGGTCGTTCAATTTCAACACTATATAAACCCCTCCCCTAATTCCCGTAAAACAGACTTTTTCACTGAAACTAATGACTGTCACACTCTCTTATTCTCTCATTCTATACTATTATGAAATTTGAGGCCTTGGCCGGATGAAATCCAAGGCCACCAGAAAATCGATTGGTTCTCTTTCTCAGAGCGAGCACTGCCCGGGGTTCACTTGAAACCCTTGGGAACTCTCAAGCAATGGGATTTTAGGGGGTTTTGCTGTTCTTTTCTGTTGACGATCAAAGTGCTATTGGCATTTAGTTTTCTACCTTATTTGCTCTTTAGTTTTGCAAACTTGTAAGTACTGAGACTCTCATAATTTCATTTTTGCTTGTGTTCATGCTTTTTATGCTCATGTCATTTAGGCCTTTGTGAATCACTGTGCTATTGTTTGCCTCTATTGGTCCTCTTATTTTCCTTTGGAATCAATTTTGTGCCTCTGTATTTTTCTAGCATCTGAACCTGTTTGAGCTTTAAGCTTCGATGTAGGCCTATTATATGTGTGCAATTTTAATGATTCTGACTATTCTGATCACCTATTATTTGTTATGAAACCCTCTTTATGCCTTGCCTTGGGTTCTTATACTGAAACTCTTTGGTGACCATCTCTTTGATTGAATGAATTCCATTATGTTGAGTTTTTGTGTTTAATCAATAGTTCTTTACAAACTGACCATAACTATAGGATCCTATGTTACAATACTGTCTTAATGTCCAGTTGAACGTGTTTTTCTACTATTCTTGTGATTGTACTCAACTTGTTAGCCCAGTATCCTTTAGCAATGCTTAAGGCTTCTAGGGTAGATTTCAATGTTTAGTTTCTTCTCCTATGTATAGTCAACTAACAGGAATCCTGGTGCCTGCTTGCCCTGTTAGCCTAGAATTTATGTATGCTTTTAGGGACTTTGTGCTATGATCTATGCTCAGTATGTTAAGCCTCATGATTCAGTTAAGTGACATGTCTGCCAAACTGTGCCACTAGTATGTTGTTATGCTATTTGTAACCATATTTTCATTAGACTATCATGTTCAAACCTTCATGTAAAATTTGTGCTCTACTTGCTTCCTGCATATGATTATACTAGATTGTCATTTCAAATTCTTTAGGTTGGTTCTGAATTATATTTTATTTTGAAACTCTATGTGGAGTGGCCTGCTAGATCATGTTTCTCGATGTTGTCACTTCAAACATTATTTTGAAAATACGAACATGAACTAGCCTCATATATGTCTCATGTGCCTTCCAATTTAATGTTGTCTTATCTATGTGCCTTTGGCTTAGAACTACTGATAGTTATAGCCTTAAGAACGGAGTGTGTGGACTTAGAGTTTTTCTTAACTAATTCAGTAAGTAGTTATTTGGTTAAGTTGTTCATCTGCCCACTACTAGGGTGAATTCTCCACTTCTGCTTGGTATGGGTCTACAGATGAGTTTGAAGTTTGCAATTGGCATACTCTAATATCGAGTCGAGTTTGGGTCTGGGTTTTCTGCTAGTGCGAAGAATAAGCTTGTTGAAGGCCCAGACAGTCCTGGGTTATCTCCTCTTGGGCCTGCTCTATTTGTGGGGCATGTAGTTACATCAATAATGTAATACTGGGGCTTATTTTTATTTCTTCTTGGGCTTGTAATAATTTGTAAATAAACAATTGGGGATTTAGTAAAATTGGGGTAAAAAGTGTATTCTAGTACTTGCATGAAAGGGTAGAGAAGATGTCTATGTGATCTATATGCTCTATTTGTTATTTCTATACGATGATAGACATCATGCCTATAGGAGTCGCGCACACACATCACTTAAATTGTCAAAACATGTCATTTCAAGTATTTGTTGTAACTGTTTCCACTATTGTGCACTCTTATATAACATGTCTATAGGGCGCATCAATGCAATACTTTTACTTACCTAGATACCACGCCTATAGGACTTCAAATAATCAATCTATCAATTGCTTCAATTACTTTTAGTGTATTGCTCATCTAGATATCATGACTCTAGGGTTCTAATACTCTAATCAACTGTTCCCGTCATTTTCTATTACACTGTCGCCTGTTTAAGATGCATGCCTATAAAATCAACATTAGTAATTCAAAACTATGATTGTTTTCACTAACTTTTTACGCAAAACTATTAGATATCATGTCTATAGGACTTGCCATATTCAATTTGCCTCGCGTTAATCCAGAAATTACTGCATTGCCTATGTATTACTAGAATCCAGAATCACTTAGAAATATGCCTATAGGATTTGCAATGTTTTAATTTGCTTGAACGCTGCTTATATGTATTAGTGGAAATCAGAATCACTTAAAAACTATGTCTATAGGACTTATAACGATCTAATTTGCCCGTATGTTAGCCTAGAAAATGCAGCATTACCTGTTTGATACTGGAATCATATAGAGATCATGCCTATAGGACTAAAGGATTCTGAGTCTTAATTTTGAGATGTTCTACTGCCTAATACCAGAAATCAGTCTGTGTGCTTCCTTGTTTATGTGTGGAGGCTAACATGAGCCACTATTTGCTATTTTGCGCGGTCATATTTGTTTTGAATGCGCGATTAGTTTTATCATTATTTAGCAACCTAAGTAAGTCTAGAACCACCCAAATAGAGGTCCAAAGCCTCCTAGACCATAGGCATGAGACGGGTAGTGCACGCATAGGATACAACTTAGAATTGAATTAGAACGCTTTAGGTAAACAACTTCAATGTAGTAATCGGGTAGCAGGAGATGATAGTCTATGCCCGCTGAATAATATGAGCAACTCCTATCTAAAGGGAGTTGCGAAGTATTATTTATGTTGCACAGGGTGATCCTTTAGGCTAAAAAACTTAGAACCCCCTTCATTTTATATGCTTGCTATTTACACTTAGTCATTCAACATAAACCAATATATGTATACCCTTTTAATCATTAAGGTTTTGTACCAATGTGCTATGATGAGACTCTACGACTTTTATATTTTTTTATTTATTTGATCATCTAGCCTAATTACATATTCCACATAGTCTAAAGTTCGGTCGGGACCCACAGTTGTGGACCTCGAAGAGTTCCTAACACCTTCTTTTTGAGGTAATTTGAGCCCTTACCAATCTTTAGTGATGTTGACTAGACAAACAAAGTTATTTGCAAATAGGTGCCCTAACGCACCTTAAAATCGTTAGGTGGCGACTCTTCTATTTTAATACCTTCCTTTAAAAGAGTTGTCACACGTCGAAGCCCGCTTTCTCAAGAAAACTGGGCGCAACAACTATGATAAGGTATGTCAAGGCTATCCCTTCTTTCCTTTTGGCATGATCCATATGATACAAACAAAACGAGCAAACACGCAACTTTTACAAATGACTCTACTCATAGAAGTACTAGGGGCACATATGTCCTTAATTCTCCATGTGTCCTATTATTATATCGTCTATTCTTGGGTCTCAAAAATGCATAAGTTGATAAAAGTTTATTTCGTGATATTAACCGAAGGCATATTGATCTTATGACTTTCCAAGAGATCTTATTGACTTACTTCATTATGCATTACATTCATTTATACATTTACATTGACCCATGACCAAATGACGTTATATATGTATATATTATATGTATATGGGGTATGGGAAACGTTTACGGCATTATATACGCACCACCACCTGATCATCTAGCTTACGCTGATGATTTTGCACATTGAGGCCAAGATGAAATAATGGGATGTCCTCAAAGGCTTGATGATGTTATGTACGCATATATCTATAAATGATATGGCATTTATACACACACACACACACACACACACACACACACACATATATATATATATATATATATATATATATATATATATATATATATATATATATATATATATATATATATTGACACTATAAATGTTCCATGATTCACTGAGCTATTCAGACTTACATGTTTAGTCCTTACTCCATGTTTGTTTCATGTCTTTTATATACTGCTTTTCATGCCTTACATGCTCGGTACATTATTCGTAATGATGCCCCTATTGCTTGGGGGCCTATGTTTCATGCCTGCAGGTCCTGATAAACAGCTCAATAGACCTTCCTAAAGCCAAATATCAGCTTGATTGATAAGCTCCACTTCCCCGGAGTTACCAGGTCTAGACCTTGGAGTCCATTTTATATATACAAGTTTGATGGGTAGGCCGATGCCCTGTCCTGACCATGATACAGTTCAGTTATCTTTAGAAGCTTGTCGATGAGTCCTGTATATTTTGTATATCAGTAGATGTTCATGGCGGTCTCGTCGGTCTATACAGTTATGTATATGAGCTTTTGGGTATGTTTACTGTGAGCAAGTGATTTTTGACCTATGTGAATTATTCCCATAAATTCAAGGAAAATAATTTTTTTCCCATTTTTGCGATTTCGTAGATTTTTTGTAGCATTTTGTTAATTGTTTGCATTTGTCTGTGCATGGTTATTTTATTTAATTCATGAAAAAATACAAAAAAATACATTGCATTTGCATTTAGGATTTAATTTTATGTCGTTAAATTAATTAGTAATTAGTTGTTTTATAAAATATGAAAAAATCACAAAAACGATTCATTTTGCATGTTTAGCTTTTAATTTTGAATTTTATATTTTTTCTTGTAATTTAGGATTTAATTAATTATTGAAAATACTGTGTTGAGTAATTATCTTAATTTGGTAAATTAATTTAGTTTAAGAGTTAATTTAGGATTTAAATTAATTTGAGAAAAAAAGAAAGAAAAGAAAACAATTGAAAATTGAAAAAAGAAAGGAAATTAAAAAAAAAAGGCTATCTTGATTTTGGACTAATATGCCAACCCAGTCCCCAAGATCCGTTCAGCTCCAGGCTCAATTACCCATACCCGGTCCAAGTTATTAGTCATTAAAGACCTTTGAAACGACGTAGTATGGGGGCGATACTACGTCGTTTTGAGTTCAGTTATGTCAAATTGATCCTGGCCCTTCGTCTTCCATCATCCAACGACCAAGAAAGCTTCATTAAACTCGTATAATACTGTCCGAAATAACCTGGAATAAACACTCCTCAATCTCTCTCATCTCTCACCCTAGGAACCCTAGTGACGCCGCCCTAAGACCCTCCACTAGCGGCACCACCTTACACCGCTCTAATCCACCCAAAAATAACACCCTAGAACCCTCTTCGTCTCCTCATCCCAAATCTCCGTCCCGTTACCTTCGAATCATAGCCTAGCTTGTCGAATCTCAGATCAAAGACCAAAGTTCCATGAACCTTAATCTTGCTCCCTTTGTCAGAGTTTAAACATTTCTGGGCCGATAATGGTTCGAAGTTTATGCCAGTCGACTCTTTTCCTCGAGAACGAGTGACTAGCATGGATTTTGATTCGTTTCGAAGCCCATCGGCCTTATGCAAGACCAAAAACCAGCAAGTCTGTTAACCGATGCCTGTTTCTGTTAGCTTCAGTATGTGTTTCTCCTTCTTTATATCATTTTTTTCCAATCTCGGTTGAATTCAAGTTAACATAGTTCATTGAGAATATAATTGTGGTTAAATACTCTTAAGTCGCCTGTTTGCTGTTTATTTTGCTTGATTCATTTGTTTGGTTTTACCCGGTTTTGGTTTATAAGGTTCGAATTATTGCTAAATTGATTAATGTTATTTTTTCTTTTTGGTTTAAATCATTCGAGTTCTCTGAGACTCGTTTCTTTTCCCTCCCTGCATTTTTCTTTCGTTTGACCTGAACAACCCAGGTCATTTGAGCTTCAATGCTCTTTGATTGCTGGTTTAAAGTTGTAAGTTTGGGTTGTAGTATACAGACCCATGGGTTTGGGCTGGGTCTTGGGATAACTTGACCCAATTTTGGTTGCCTGAGGGTAAATACAGGGGTGTCAAGGGTCAATTTAGGGATTTAAGGTTTGAGGGAATCATTTTTTGTTAGCATAGAAAGATCTAGAGGATAAGATGAGAGTTGAGGGTTTCAGATATTTTTTTTAAAAGGTTAAAAAGAGTAAAAACAACTAAGAAAGAAGGGGTAGAGAGGGAATTGGTTAGCTGTACTAGGGCTGCCTTAGGCATGCCTATATATGATCTCTTTCCCTTCATTTCAAAGGAGCTTTGAACACTCCAAAAAATGCTGAAAAGCAAAAATGGCTGAGAGAAGTTATTATGAAAATACATTTAAATTTCTGCATCTTTTGTGGTGGGAATTGGATCTGAATCTGCTCCCTAATCTTGAGTTTCAACTGGAATTTAAAAAGCTTCAAAGAACTCTTGTTTTATATGGGTAAAAAATGGTTTAAAGAGCTTAAATTGCTGGATTTTTGGAAGCTGTTTGATTTGGTTTTACTGTTGATCTCTGCTGCTATACTTGTTAGCTTGGTGTTGCTTTAAGCTGATTCTCAAAGCTCGTTGTTTATCTTTGTTGTAACCAGGTACTCATTCGATCTCAAATGACATGTTGAAATGGGAATGAGAATGCTGATGATACCATGTTTTATGGCAGTCTATTTTTGATCATTTGGTTCTGTATTCATGTAGTCTTGTTAAGTTGTTATGTGTTCATTAAGTTGTTATTATTAAAATATTTGTAAAGTGGATGAGTAATTTGGTCTAGTATGGTTTGAGTTATGGGCTAATAAGAGCGTTGTTAGATTATATTTAACCATGCTTTTGCTACTGTTGGTTTTAATGTGAGATTGTGTTCAAAATTTAGACATGTGAGCCTTGTTAATTAACTTGTGGTTATTTACCTCTTCTAGATGTTGGTTTAGGCGTTTGAACAAATTCAGTGCATGTTATTGTATTTTGATAGCTGATTTGAATGGTTGTAATACTCTACTGAAGCCACTAAGTGTTTTAGTTTCAATGTTGATTAGTAGTAGTTCTAACTTTAAGATGCAGAAGATTGGTTGTTCTTTGAGCATAAAGTGTGCGATGTTGCAATACAGGATAATCTCTTATTTGGTTTAGGTGAAATCAGCCTGTGTTTGCTTTCTTTTCAAGGTCTAGAGTTAGGCAGTTCCAAGTCCATTGTTAATAAATGAAGTCTTTCTGAAACTTTAGATTGTTTTCTTCTTGCTAGAAATTCGAATTGGTGACTTTAAATGATGAAACGACCTGCATATGAGCTGTTAATAATCAGGAATTGTAACTTCATTTCAGCATGTATGATAGCATCAAGAATGTGATTTGCATTGGCTCAAGGTTGTTGGTGTTTGTTCAAACTCTAAATCTTCATAACAATGTAGTTTACTTCAACTATTAGTTCTAAATCTTGAAATCGAGCTGCCATCGTTGGCCCAGTTGTGATCAATTTCCCCTTCAGCAATTAGATTATCAATCTGGGCTTCATGATTGAGCCCAGTTATTTCTCGTGCTGGGCAGGTAGTAATGGGCAGTCAGTCGTTGGGCTTATGTCCAGCCTAGGCCTTTCAACAATCAAACATTGGTTTTGTCTATTACTAGCTCATTGGTTATTAAAGTTTACCTTAAACATTGGCTTAAAATAAGTAAAAATTCCCCTATGTCTTTTAATCAATTAATTATGCTCATTAATTAGTTGAGGTGTGCCATATTAGCCAAACGTACATTTTATGGCCCTCGAAAGAGTAGTTCAAACATCCTTTGAAATTAGAATCAAGGTGTGCCATTAGTTGAATTTTCCATGGCCCTCGCAAACTTGAAAGTGTGTAGTTGCTTTAAGCGCGCTATTTAAAATTAATTTCCTAAACTCGGGTGTGCATTTCATGTGACCCAACTCCAATTCTCAACAACGTTAAATAAAATATGTTGTGGACCGCGGGTGTATTTCATGTGGCGTAGTTCACGATGTGTTTTAGATAACGTTAAAACTTCCTAAAATTAATTAAAAGCGGCTAATAAGTTAAAATATACCATAGGCTAAAACAGGTATTAAAATCAGATAATAAGCCAATAATAACAGTTGAGCGACCATGCTAAAACCACGGAACCCGGAAATGCCTAACACCTTCTCCCGGGTTAACAGAATTCCTTACTCGAATTTCTGTGTTCGCAAACTATAAACAAGGTCAATCTTTTCTCGATTCGGAATTTTAAATCGGTGACTTGGGACACTATAAATTATCCCAAGTGGCGACTCAGAACAAAAATAAAATAATCCCGTTTTGATTGTCACTTAAATTGGAAAGAACTCCCTTATACCCTTCTGGGGTAGTAGAAAAAAGAGGTGTGATAGCTCCTTTTTCTACTACCCCAGAAGGGTATAAGGGAGTTTTTTCCATTTTAAATGACAATCAAAAGAGGATTATTTTATTTAAAATTCAGAGTCGCCACTTGGGATAATTTATGGTTTTCCAAGTCACCGGTTTAGAATTCCAAATCGAGAAAATTGACTCTGTTTTATAGTCCGCAAACACAGAAATCTGGGTAAGAAATTCTGTTAACCCGGGAAAAGGTGTTAGGCATTCCCGGGTTCTGTGGTTCTAACACGGTCGCTTAAACTTCTTTTGTCAATCTTATCACAGAAAATACCTTTGATCTGTTCCAACCCAACGCCCTCTATTTGTTGCGTTGTTCATGAATTGACATATACTGATCCTTTGTATTTCACATGAATCTCAAAGCACGTTAATTGTTACCAACTCAGTGCGCTTGCTGTTCTTTCCTGACTTATGACACTTTGATGTGCTAGCCAGATCCCGTTTTGTGCAATTGGAAAGCTGGTGGCAAATTTTGTAGTCATTTCTCACTTGTTCTAACCAAACAGACTTAGGAAGAGGAAATAAACAAGACAAAAGGAACAGAGTAAAGGACAATGTAAAGGGATGATTCCTAACAAGAAACTACAAGTAGAAACCTATCAGATGTGGATACCAACTCTAATGACCATGACATGCACCTTTGGATTAAGTGGCCTAATCTGTCAAGCAAGTTTAATGTTCAACTCTTGTTATATCCCTAAGCCATGAAACTGGGCTTAAATGCTCCGATTATCCAATCTGATTCACAATCCTTATTCGACTTGTAGTGCCCAAAGGGTTTTCACCATCAAGCATCTCTCATTTTGTTCTTTCTCTCAACTTACCGTCGCCTTATAGTGCTTGTGAAAGTTTTCACCGATAAGACTCTCTCATTTTCATTTTCCTTGTCCATAACAGAGTGTTGCCCCTGATATGAATCACCTCTACTTGCTCGACTTGGCATCTCTCAAAGACTGGTCGGAAGGTCTTTCTTTGGACCGTAATATGGGCTTTTGGATATGGTTAAAAAGAAAGGGTATCACGAAGGCTTAAAACAACTTGAATGAGTTCAAACTTACAACTTTTGGAATCAGATCTTTTACCTAACCACAACTTCTGCCCCAGTTTCTTTGCCTGGGGGCTTTTAGATTTTTATTTTGATGGGACCGAACCGTGAGACTGCCTACGTATCCTTAAAAGGAATCAGGTCGAACGTAGTTCATGACATAGGAATTGCTTTGTTTTTTGGTACTTTTCTCTCTCTTTTTTCTCTCTTTTTTTCTTTTCTTTACTCTTTTCCCATTTTTTCTGTCTCTTTTTTTTCTTCTTTTTTCCTTTTTTCTTTTTTTTCTATCCGTATTTCTAAACTCTGCTTCTGGTTCCAAAAGAGGGATATGAAAGAAAATAAATAAGGCTCAAAGGGGTAATAAAGGATAAAGTGTTTAGATAACAGAATAAAATGCCTTCGTCGTTCCAATTTTCAAAGCATGCCAAACACAAACAAGACAATTAAACAAACCAAAGAAATCATACGTAATACCTTTTGACTACATCAAAATCGATAGCCATATCCACACATTTGCCTTCTATATTTGTTAAATACAAAGCACCATTGGACAACACTCTCGTTACCATGAACGACCCTTGCCAATTTGGGGCAAACTCTCCTTTAGCTTCAACCCGATACGGCATGATGCATTTCAATAAGGTTTCTTTATGTTCTATCTACCCCAGTTTCACACAATTCCGGCTTGAAGTGATCTCAAAATTCCTTTACTTATTTTCCTCAAATGTCCCTATCATCTTCAAAATTGTTTCATTGCTTCATGATTAAACTAACTTTAATACCAGGATTGGAATTATACATGCATGTCATGTCACTAGAGCCAGCCAAAAAGGAACTATAAAAAGAAAAGAGAACTAAACAAAAAATGACTAGAAATAACAGAAAACAGAAAATTACATTAGACAGATGGTGAAAGAGTTTGAACAACAAAACAAGTAAAATAAATTGGGGTTACAACCCTGGAACAAACCTAGACAACACTAAATGAGTTACTACGAAAAAACAAACTAGGCAAAATAAAAGGATATAAGGGTTTGAACCACAAGACAATATCCGGATTACAACCCGAAAATAACCCGGACAATAGAAATGACAACAAAATAAACCACCAAGACTCCTCTCCAGCAGCCAAGAGATGGAGCGTCTTTCCAATTACCAAGCACGACATCTTAGCCACTAGGTTCCACATCAACATTGCCAAAACAATTAACAACTTCAATATCATTAACTTTAGTCAGCAAGTTCCCAAGATGATTTGCATGCTCCCTATCACTGTCATTGATCACAATTACCCCTTCTTGAATCATTCTTTCTATTTCCCTTTTCAAAGAACGACAATCTTCAATGCTATGTCCTTGGACATTAGAGTGGTGCATGCATCGTACAGTAGGATCAAAGCCTTTTGCATATGGGTCTGGAGTATAGCCGAGGAGCGGCTCAATCAGGATAGAATGCTTTAACTTTTCAAACAAGCTTGTGTAGGACTCCCCAATTGGATTGAAACAATTTCTTTGCCTTTGTTCTCTTCCCTGCCCCTGTTTCCTAGGGTTGTTGGGTGCTCAAAAATTTTGTGAAGGCAAGAATACATTATGCGGTGCTGGTGCTCGCCATAGGGAGCGACCTGGTAGTTAGACAGATGACCAGACATTGTTCTGAGGATAATACTGAGGTGGATTATGTGGAGCTCGGGGATAGGTTTGGGGTTGGAGTTGAGACTGGGTATATTGGTGAGGCGGGCCCTTTGGTCCATGTCGTGACTCTGAAACAACCATGGCAACATCATCGTGTTCCTTCTGACCCAGCAAGCTTCCTGTGTCGTTCTGAATTGCTTGTGTTGTTGCTTTTAAAGCAGAATAGCTCATGATCTTGCTCGACTTCAACCCATCTTCTACCATTTCTCCCATATTTACCACATCATTAAAAGGCCTACCCACAGCCGTGATCAAATGCCCAAAGTAAGTTGGCTCTTGAGCTTGGAGAAAGTACTCGACCATCTCTTTTTCTTCCATCGGGGGATTGACTCTGGCAGCTTGCTCTCTCCATCTGAGCCCGTATTCCCTAAAGCTTTCATTAGTCTTCTTTTCCATCTTGGTGAGGGACATGCGATCCGGGACAATTTCTATAGTGTACTGAAAGTTCCTGGCAAAGGCCTGAGCCATATCATCCCACGTGTACCACCTGCTAGCATCTTGGCGGGTGTACCACTCCAGAGCTGCCCGCTCAGACTTTGACTGAAATACGCCATCAATAATTTGTCTTTCTCAGCGGCGCCTCTCATCTTACTGCAGTAGCCTCTCAAATGGGCCACGAGATCTCCATGTCTATCATATAAATCAAATTTTGGCATCTTAATCCTATCAAGCAGTTGGACGTCAGGAAACAAGCATAAGTCATTGTAAGCCACGCTCATCTGGATCCTTATCCCTTGCATGTTTCTTAAAGACTGCTCTAAGATTTTCACCTTCCTGGATATCTCATCTTGCTCCACTGTCTTAGCAGGCTTTTTAGTTTCACCGGGAGGCTCAAAATGAGGAATGCGAGAATATGGATCCGAGACTTAGAAAGTTAGTTCTGGAGCACAGTGTTGGGCATCGGGGATTTTGAACACAGTCTTGTTAGAGGATCGAGGAAAAATAATTGGTGGAGGAGCTGCAAGAGCATAAGTGGCCAAAGGAGCGGGATATGAGGTGGTTTTGGCGGGTAGAGTGTGAAAAGGTCGTAGGGAGATATCAGCAGCAGTGAGAATCTGGATTTGTGATAGTAGTAGGATAGTTGCAAGGTTTTCAGTTTAGTCAGTGGGGAATGAAGGTGGAGGATGCCCTTGATCCAAGACTGATACATTTCTGCCATCTGTTGTTTCACCCTTTGGACCTCCTCTTTCAATTCAAACTCTGACTCTACAAACTCCCTTGACGAGTCAACACCTCTTGTGCCCAAGATTTTGCTAGCCATGGCTACCTTGCCCTTTGACCTTATGTTGTATGGACGAGTTACCTTAAGAACCACAAACCAACCACCCTTCTGCTATAATAAGGAGAACAAAGAGGAACAAAATGAAGTCATCATGTTAGCGTTAAGGCATTTAACAACTAAAAATATCACATTTCGGGCAATGCACCTAGCAACAATTAACGATTCAAGAATGACTTTGAGGGTCACAAGGTCACTTGGCATCATCCCAATTTGTCCATTTGAATCTTCTCTTTTTTTATTTTCTCGCACTTCTTAGCTCGCTCATTTTCCTTACTTTTTTTTCTTTCTGATTATCGCTCTTTTCTTCCCTCTCATTTCTCATATCCCATGATTTCATCTCTTTTTTTTTTTGTTTTTTTTTTAATTTTTTTTCTCTTTTTTTTCTTTTAATAAATAAAAAAAATGATTCGATCGAACCATATATAGGTTGCCTACGTATCATGACGTCGTATGAATCAGATCTTTACGTAGTTCGGGAAGAACGGGAATAAAGTAAATAAACTGACATTCTCTTTTTTTTTTTACCTTAATGACTACTCAGATGAGAAAAGAGAAATAAAAGAAGCAAATTTTTTTTTTGAATTTTCTAGACTTAATGTTCTATAACTTATTCCAAACTCAAGCTTAACGAGCATATATTTTTTTACTTCTTTTTTTTCTTTTTGAAACAAACACTCTATGGGAAGTTATTAAGGAAAAACCCTAAAAGAGAAAAAATATTTTTTGATTCTTCTTTTTTTAGGAAGAAAATCTAAAGAATAAACCAAAGAAAAATATTTTGAATTTTCATTTGATATCTTGACGCAAGATTTCGAAACAAGCAATGAAAAAAAAAATAAAACAAAATGTTTTTGGATTTCAATTTTGATTGCCTAAAAGAGAAATTCTAATGATAAACAAAAGATGAAGTGTGTTTTTTTTCCTTCTATGTACAATGTCCTAAAATTCTAGTGAAAAATAGAAAGAATATTTTTTTTTGTTTTGCTAATTTTCGAAAGAAGAACCTCAAAGGAGAATCGTTTTGGTTTTTGGAATTAATATTTTAAAGAAAACTTGAAAAGAGATATCAAAAGAGAAAAATCCCATTTTTTAAAGTTTTTAGTCCTAGTATCCTAAAGGAAATATAAAAATAATTTTTTTTGAGTTCTAGATATTAATTTTCTAAAGGAAAAACCACCTCAATTTTTTTTAATTTCTAGGAGTAGTATTTCTAAAGAAAAATTCTAACGAAAATATAAAAACGCAAAATATCTCTCTTTTTTGGATTTTTGATTTATGATAAATTTTCAAATACAAAATACGAAATAATAACAAAAGTCTCGACAAAACTTAACTAGACTATGACAAACTCTAGCATCAACTAAAAGACTGAATACTACTATACATGACTAGAAAGTAAAACATAAATAATAGACTCAAAATCATAAAAAGGCTCCCCGGGCAACTCCTGAATGCAGTGGTCCTGGGGTATCTGTCATGCTCAAACTCCGGTAAATAGATCCACACATGTATGGAAAAACTTAAACCAATACTATGTGAGACAATAAGATTCCCTACTAGACATATGCAAGACATGGTTGCGATTATCTTTCTAAAATTAACCTATGTGGCTAAAAATACAAGACTTGGCTAAGACCCCGCAAAGCCAAGAACCTAAGATTCACTAGGAAGACCGAACCCTATGTGGGTTGTCTACGTATCACGTCCCGAGAGACGAGAATCAAGTATGCGTAGTTCGGGCAGAATGGATACGAGCGAGAAATAAAAATAACAACTAATTCAGAGAAAAAATATTTTTTGTCTTTTGTTTTGAAAAATGATGAAACATGTAAACTCTTTTTGAATTTTCTTCTTTCTCTTTTTTTTTTGATTTTTTGATTTTCGGAAATTGATGAAAAGTGCAATTTTTTTTTTGAATTTTCAAGCTCTTTTTTTCCTTAACAACAATGTGTCAGAAAATATAATTGGGCCCTACTCGCTTTATCCTCACTTCACCCCCTCTTTTTCTTTTTTTCTTTTTTCATTCGCCCTCAATTATCATTGGTCCGCCAAATGATCCTTTCACCCTTGAAGAAATGCAACATGTAGCACATAGGATGTATCAAGATGGTCTTTTAATTCCGGGTGCACCTGTCCTAGACGGACCCAACCCCTGTGTTGAGTCCCCAAAGTCAAATGCACATGATGCAATCAAGCGTTCCTACTAGGGATCCGACATGAGGCTATGTTATTCTAGGTTTAAAAACCTGGGTTTATTTGTTCTAGGCCTGGTTTACCCGAGCGGACAGCTCGAGCCGAGGGGGGCAGCGTACCGGGAATACAGAAGCTTCACCGGCTTTGCAACTTGTCCAAATCTCGTTCTAAAATTGGGATATGAATCTAACAGAAAAGAAGTCACACGAAGTGCACAATTCCCAAATGATTTAGAAGACTCAGAGAGAGGAGGGTTTCGCAACAATTTATATACAGTTCAACAATATCAAAGCGGTGAAAAGCAACATTTAGCACATTAGGCCCAAACATGTAAATAAAACCTGATAATAAATAAAGCTAAATATAACAATTAATCTAAACTCGAATTCTTGAACCCTGAACCAGAGATTCTGGGTTCTTTTCCCCAGCAGAGTCGCCAGAACTGTCATACCTCCTTTTTCCTACCCCGGAAAGGTATAAGAGAGTTTTTTCCAATTTAAGTGACAATCGAAATGAGATTATTTTATTTAAAAGTCAGAGTCGCCACTTAGGATAATTTATGGTGTCCCAAGTCACCGGTTTAGAATCCCGAATCGAGGAAATTGACTCTGTTTTATAGTTCGCGAACACAGAAATCCGGGTAAGAAATTCTATTAACCCGGGAGAAGGTGTTAGGCATTCCCGGGTTCCGTGGTTCTAGCACGGTCGCTTAAACTATTATTAATGGCCTATTTATTTAATTAATTACACATTTTAAACCTACGTGCATTTTTATTCCTTTTAACCGCTTTTAACATTGAGGAAAATTCATGATCATCATACACTTGTTTGTTTTTGAAAACACATCGTAAACCACACTACATGAAATATACCCGCGGTTCATGACATGTGTATTTTATTTAACATTATTGGAAATTGAAGTCGGGTCACATAAAATGCATACACGAGTTTGGATTTATGTATCGTGACCATGCCACGGGAACCGTACCCATAGTCACAATAATTTATTAAGCATAAATAGAAAAAATGCAACTACTTTTGCGTCACAAGTTTAAGAATTCAAAATTTGAGCACATAAGAACTAATAAAGAGAAATCTGCAACGGTGTAATAGAATAACCAAAATAATTAATTAAGTATTTCACCAAACCAAGATCACGTTAAAACAAAAGAAACAGATTTTCACCTAACCTACTTCACATGGATTTATTCATTCTCAATATACGAACATTTGTCAAACTAAATTCCAAACAAGATAAATCTACCAAGCACATTCAAACATTATAAAGCAATAATAGAGCAAGGTATTTATTTACTGAATAAGAAAAAGGTGAGAAAACTGAACCTCTCATTAAACACATCTTGTTTGATATTGCATTATAGGACTTCAGAACAAAGAACCAACAACATTGACTCTGGAACAATACAAACGCCAAGGCAACAAAAACCGCGAACAAGGAAGCTCTTTTTCCCCGATCTCCTGTGTGTATGTGTGTGTGTGTGATTTTCGGGCTGGTTTCCAGCGAGTTTGGTGGCTGTCTACGGCGGATTCGAGTTTCGTTGGTTTTCTGGCGACTTGGAGAAGACGACTGAAGGTGTTGGTTACTGTATGAGGGAGGTTGGTGGCGGAGTGGTGCTTTGTTTGTGTATAGGTGATGGGTGTGAAGAAGAAGATGAAAAGGGTCTTCTATGTATGTTCTCTTGGAGAAAATCACGTTCTGTGGGTGGGGCCTCTTGTGTATCGTCGCAGCTTTTTTGTTTTTGTCTGTATAGGTCTAGAGTATATTTTGGCTATAGCAAGGTATTTATGTTATTGCAGGGGTGGATTATGACCATAGGATTTAAATATAACAAAGGGCTGAGATTAAACCAAACAAAATGGGGCGGGCAGATGGTTTAAAACGGGTCAGGGTTAGGGGAAATGGATTGTCCGAAATTTGAGCTCAAGTTTGGGCCAAATTAGCCTTGAAAAATGGCCCGTTAATTCTACAAAGCTAAAATATTAATTCCTTTTTTCCAAAAATATCATACCATAAAAATATAAAATCTATCCTAATTAATTAAATTACCAGAATAAAATTAAACACTAGAAGTGAAATTATTTTTGTATATTTTTTTAATTTTATGAAAGATAGATAAACTAAAAGTAACTAAATAAGATATCAATTAGCTAAATAAGAGAAAATATTTTTGTAGTTTTCATTATTGTTTAAAAATAAAGTAAAAGAGTCAAAATTAGTTGAAATAAAGGTATTAGGCCTAAAGTAAATATTTACATGCTAAAATATAAAAAATCTTGGGGAGGGTCAAAAATCACATGTCTACACCTCCTTTTTCTACTACCCCCGGAAGGGTATAAGAGAGTTTTTTCCAATTTAAGTGACAATCAAAACATGATTATTTTATTTTTGTTTAGAGTCACCACTTGGGATAATTTATGGTGTCCCAAGTCACCGATTTAAAATCCCGAATTGAGGAAAGATTGACCTTGTTTTATAGTCCGCGAACACAGAAATCCGGGTTAGGAATTTTGTTAACCCGGGAGAAGGTGTTAGGCATTCCCGGGTTCCGTGGTTTTAGCACGGACGCTCAACTGTTATTATTGGCTTATTATCTGATTTTAATACCTGTTTTAGCCTATGGTATATTTTAACTTATTAGCCACTTTTAATTAATTTTAGGAAGTTTCAACGTTATCTAAAACACATCGTGAACCACGCCACATGAAATGCACCCGCGGTCCACGACATATTTTATTTAACGTTGTTGAGAATTGGAGTTGGGTCACATGAAATGCACACCCGAGTTTAGGAAATTAATTTTAAATAGCGCGCCTAAAGCAACTACGCACTTTCAAGTATGCAAGGGCCATGAAAAATTCAACTAATGACACACCTCGATTCTAATTTCAAAGGATGTTTGAACTACTCTTTCGAGGGCCATAAAATGTACGTTTGGCTAATATGGCACACCTCAACTAATTAATGAGCATAATTAATTGATTAAAATATATAAGGGAATTTCTACTTATTTTAAGCCAATGTTTAAGCTAAACTTTAATAACCAATGAGCTAGTAATAGACAAAACCAATGTTTGATTGTTGAAAGGCCTAGGCTGGCCATAAGCCCAACGGCTGACTGCCCATTACTGCCTGCCCAGCACAAGAAATAACTGGGCTCAATCATGAAGCCCAGATTGGTAATCTAATTGCTGAAGGGAAAATTGATCACAACTGGGCCAACGATGACAACCCAATTTCAAGATTTAGAACTAATACTTGAAGTAAACAACATTGTTATGAAGATTTAGAGTTTGAACAAACACCAACGACCTTGAGCCAATGCAAAGCACATTCTTGATGCTAACATACATGCTGAAATAAAGTTACAATTTTTGATTATTAACAGCTCATATGCAGGTCGTTTCATCATTTAAAGTCACCAATTCTAATTTCCAGCAAGAAGAAAACAATCTAAAGTTTCAAAAAGACTTCATTTATTAACAATGGACTTGGAACTGCCTAACTCTAGACCTTGAAAAGAAAGCAAACACAGGCTGATTTCACCTAAACCAAATAAGAGATTTTCCTGTATTGCAACATAGTACACTTCATGCTCAAAGAACAACCAATCTTCTGCATCATAAAGTCAGAACTACTACTAATCAACATTGAAACTAAAATACTTAGTGGCTTCAGTAGAGTATTACAACCATTCGAATCAACTATCAAAATACAATAACATGCACTGAATTTGTTCAAACGCCTAACCAACATCTAGAAGAGGTAAATAACCACAAGTTAATTAACAAGGCTCACATGTCTAACTTCTAAACACAGTCTCACATTAAAACCAATAGTAGCAAAAGCATGGTTAAACATAATCTAACAACACTCTTATTAGCCCATAACTCAAACCATACTAGACCAAATTACTCATCCACTTTACAAATATTTTAATAATAACAACTTAATGAACACATAACCACTCAACAAGACTACATGAATATAAAACCAAATGATCAAAAATAGATTGCCATAAAACATGGTATCATCAGCATTCTCATTCCTATTTCAACATGTCATTTGTGATCGAATAAGTACCTGGTTACAGCAAAGATAAACAAAGAGCTTTGAGAATCAGCTTAAAGCAACACCAAGCTAACAAGTATAGCCGCAGAGATCAGCAGTAAAACCAAATCAAACATCTTCCAAAAATCCAGCAATTTCAGCTCTTTAAACCATTTTTACCCAGATAAAACAAGAGTTCTTTGAAGCTTTTTAAATTCCAGTTAGGGAGCAGATTCAGATCCAATTCCCACCACAAAAGATGCATAAATTTCAATGTATTTTCAGAATAACTTCTCTCAGCCGTTTTTGCTTTTCAGTATTTTTTGGAGTGTTCAAAGCTGCCTCGAAATGAAGGGAAAAAGACCATATATAGGCATGCCTAAAGCAGCCCTAGTACAGCTAACCAATTCCCTCTCTACCCCTTCTTTCTTAGTTGTTTTTACCCTTTTTAACCTTTTAAAAAAATATCTGAAACCCTCAGCTCTCATCTTATCCTCTAGAACCTTCTATGCTAACAGAAAATGATTCCCTCAAACATCAAATTCCTAAATTGACCCTTGACACCCCTGTATTTACCCCCAGGCAACCAAAATTGGGTCAAGTTATCCCAAGACCCATCCCAAACCTATGGGTCTGTATACTACAGCCCAAACTTACAACTTCAGACCATTAATCAAAGAGCATTAAAGCTCAAATGACCCGGGCTGTTCAGATCAAATGAAAGAAAAATGCAGGGAGGGAAAAGAAACGAGTCTCAGAGAACTCAAATGATTTAAACCAAAAAGAAAAAAAAACATTTAATCAATTTAGCAATAATTCGAACCTTATAAACCAAAATCGGGTAAAACCAAAAAAATGAATCAAGCAAAATAAACAGCGAACAGGAGACTTAAGAGTATTTAACCACAATTATATTCTCAATGAACTACGTTAACTAGAATTCAATCGAGATTGGAAAAAAATGATATAAAGAAGGAGAAACACATACTGAAGCTAACAGAGACAGACATCGTTTAATAGACTTGCTGGTTTTTGGTCTTGCATGAGGCCAATGGGATCCAAAACGAATCAAAATCCATGCTAGTCACTCGTTCTCAAGGAGAAAAGTCGACTGGCATAAACTTGGAACCATTATCGGCCCAGAAATGCTTGAACTCTGACAAGGGGAGCAAGATTAAGGTTCATGGAACTTTGGTCTTTGATCTTAGATTCGACAAGCTAGGCTATAATTCGAAGGTAACGGGCTGGAGATTTGGGATGAGGGAACGAAGAGGGTTCCAGGGTGTTATTTTTGGGTGGATTAGAGCGGTGTAAGGAGGCGGCGACGATGGAGGGTCTTAGGGCGGCATCTCTAGGGTTCCTAGGGTGAGAGACGAGAGAGATTGAGGAGTGTTTGGTTCCAGGTTGTTTCAGACTATATTATACGGGTTTAATGAAGCTTTCCTGGTTGTTGGATGATGGAAGACGAAGGGCCAGGATCAATTTGACATAACTGAACTCAAAATAATGTAGTATCGCCCCTATACTACGTCGTTTCAAAGGTCTTTAAAGACTAATAACTTGGACTAGGTATGGGGGTAATTGGGCCTGGAGCTGAACGGATCTTGGGGACTGGGTTGGCATATTAGTCCAAAATCAAGACAACCTTTTTTTATTTTAATTTCCTTTCTTTTTTCAATTTTCAATTGTTTTCTATTCTTTTCTTTTTTCTCAAATTAATTTAAATCCTAAATTAACTCTTAAACTAAATTAATTTACCAAATTAAGCTAATTACTCAACACAGTATTTTCAATAATTAATTAAATCCTAAATTACAAGAAAAACTATAAAATTCAAAATTAAAAGCTAAACATGCAAGATGAGTCGTATTTGTGATTTTTTTCATATTTTATAAAACAAATAATTACTAATTAATTTAACGACATAAAATTAAATCCTAAATGCAATATATTTTTTGTATTTTTTTTCATGAATTAAATAAACTAAACATGCATAGACAAATGCAAACAATTAACAAAATGCTACAAAAAACCTACGGAATCGCAAATTATGGGAAAAAATTTATTTTCCTTGAATTTATGGGAATAATTCACATAGGGCAAAAATCACGTGCTCACATTTACCCCTCAGATGAGATAAACTTTATTTTTAGATGATTCAAAATATGGCCATGTCGGCCTTGATTGGTATTGTCAGCTTGCAGGTAGGCCTCATTAGCCTAAATTGTGGGCTACCTCTCCAGAGTTCACACTTATAGAGCGGTACACTCGGGTAGAGTATGGCACTGGTTGCCGGCTACGCCTTCCCAAGTTTAAGGTATGACAAATCCATCCATATTAGGCACACAAATTCGGCCTTGAAGCCTCAATACCCATCATCACCAATAGTCACCTCCTTAGTATCACCATGTTGCACCGTGTTCTTAAGGACAAGAAAGTTGGGATCATCATACTGACGAGCCATGATGCGCTTAAACAAGGACGACCGTGATACTACACAAACAAGAACCCTACTGGGTTCCAAAATATCAAACCTCACAAACCTGTTGGCCAAAGCCTGAACATCCAAAGCTAATGGTCTCTCCCCAGCTGAGATAAAAGCAAGATGCCCCATGCTCTCCGCCTTCCTACTCAAAGCGCCGGCCACCACATTGGCCTTCCCGAGATGATAAAGAATGGTGATATCATGGTGTTTTAGTAGATCTAACCACCACTATTGCCTCAAGTTTAAGTCCATTTGGTTGAATAAGTGTTGAAGACTCCGATGATCCGTGATCACCTCACAAGATATTCCATAAAGATAGTGCCTCCAAATATTAAGCGCGTGAACAATGGCTGCTAACTCCAAATCGTGCAAAAGGTAGCTCTTCTCATAGGGATTCAACTAAGACGAAGTATAAGCAATTACCATACCATCTTGCATAAATAAACACTCGATGCCAACCTGTAAAGCATCACAATAAATTGTATATGAACCCGATGCTGAAGGAAAAACCAAAACTGGAGAGTCAAGGCAGTCTTGAGTTTCTGAAAGCTCTCCTCGTGCTCATCAGGCCACCTGAATGGGGTACCCTTCTGAGTCAATATGGTAAAAGAAGTTTCAATAGATGAAAAACCCTCCATGAAGTGGCGATAATACCCAGCCAACCCAAGGAAAGTCCGGATCTCAATAGCGGTAGAATGTTTGAGCCAACTCTGAACTGACTCAATATTCTTCGGATGCACCTTAATCCCCTCATTGGACACCATGTGACCCAAGAATTCCACCGAGTCTAACCAAAACTCACACTTGGAGAATTTACCATATAGCTTCTTCTCCTTAAAAGTTTGGAGCATGATCCTCAAGTGTTGGTCATGCTCCTCCCGGCTGCGAGAGTTCTGGAATATATCATTAATAAACACAATGATGAAGGAATCAAGATAAGACTGAAACATGTTGTTCATAAAGTGCATGAACATTGTTCGAGCATTGGTCATCCCAAAACACGTCACCAAAAACTCATAATGCCCATGACGGGTCCTAAAAGTCGTCTTGGGAATATTTGAAGCCCTGATCTCCAACTGATAGTACCCCGATCTCAAGTCAATCTTCGAGACTACCCTAGCACCCTGAAGTTGATCAAATAAATCATCAATACATGGTAGTGGCTACTTGTTCTTGAGAGTAACCTTATTCAATGCCTGTAGTCAATGCATTTTCCCATGGGACCGTCTTTTTTCTTCACAAATAGAATTAGAGCACCCCAAGGTAAAACGCTTGGGCTGATTAAACCTTTATCTAGTAATTCCTGAAGTTGTTCCCTTAATTCCTTCAACTCAGCTAGAGCCATGCAGTATAGTGAAGTACATATAGACTGATAGCCCAGTACCAAGTCAATGCCAAAATCAATATCCCTATTGGGGCGGTATACCCGATAGGTATGCTATAAACACATCTAGAAACTCCCTCACTACCGAAATTGACTCAATGGTAGGAGTATCAACACTAATATCCCTCACAAAGTCTAAGTACACCAAACACACTTTCTCAACTATCCGCCGAGCCTTCAGAAGAGACACAACTCTACTAGGAACACAACCCAAGGAACTTCTCCATTCCAACCTTGGCAACCTTAGCATAGCCAACATCACAGTCTTAGCATGACAATCAAGAATAACGTGATATGGAGATAACCAATCCATGCCTAAATCATATCAAAATCCATCATATTTAGCAATAGAAGATCAACCCTAGTCTTGTAGCCCCCAATAGTGACCGAACAAGAGCGATAGATACAATCCACCACAATAGAATCCCCAACGAGTGTAGACACATAAACAAGAGTATCTAAAGAATCACGAGACATATCCAAATATGAAGAAAAATAGGATGACACATATGAATAAGCAGAATCCGGATCAAATAATATTGATGCATCTCTATGACAGATCAGAACAATACTTATAATGACGACATCTAATTTAATTACCTCAGTCCTACCAGGGAAAGCATAACAACATGCCTGGCCTCCCCCTCCAGGACATCCTTTACTCTCCTATCCTCTATACCTAGCTGACTATAAAGGTGGAGTAGCAACTAGAGCGGGAACCATAGCCTGAGTACCCTATTGAAGTCCACCCCTCCGAAGTCTGGGATAATCTATCATATTGTGTCTAGTATGACCACACTCAAAATAACCCCTCTGTGGGTGCGACTGATGGTACTGAGTCTGCACCAGACGACTTGAATAACCATTGTAGGAACCCCATGCAGAAGGTGTACTAGAAAATGGTTATCCGATATGCGTATCTTGGGGGTCTTTGGCTAGTTGGAGCACTATGGGTAACCTGAATTGAAGACTGATCTTGTCGGCTGATATGACCTCTACCATGACGGAGCTTGCCCCTAGAGTAGGAGCCCCAAAATCCTCCAAAACCACGAGGCTTTATTAGCCTCCTTATCCTCCCTATCCTCCCTATCCTCCCTCTCTTGACCGTGGATTTGCTGAAACCTCCTAGAAATTTCACAACTGGATGAAATAGAGTCTCAGTCTCCAACTCCTATGCCATCTCGAATATGAGGTAGTAGGCGAGTCCCTTCATAAATCTACAGAATCTCTCTCTAATAGTGGAAACCAAAAAAGGTGCATGATGCGATAACTTTGTAAACCTCAAAGCATACTCGGGCACAGTCATACCCTCCTAGCACAACTGCTCAAACTCAGTGGGCAATGCATCCCTACAGGTGTGTGGAAGAAACTCTCCCAAGAAAAAGGTCAGAGAACTGGACAGAGTAAGTGGTGCTATCCTGCTTGCCTCATAAGTCTGTCGCCGTCTGTATGTCAGCCCCATCAGTGGAAAAGTAGTAAGGTCGACCCCGCATTACTCCACCGTACCCATAGTACGCAGAATGTGATGACACTGATCCAAAAAATCTTGTGCATCCTTAGAAGCCTTTCAACTGAATTGGGGAGGATGGAACTTTCGAAACCTTTCCAAACTCCTATGCCGCTAAGCTGACACAACTGACCCTACCTCGGGTTGAACTCCAACTACTGGTTGTACCGGCATGACACCCAGTGTCTGATAATCATGATCTGGCTGCTCTGGTGCATAGGCGGCGGGAATCTGAGCTCATCCCCCAGCCTGTGAAGTAGCTTGTGCAACTAGAATCAACCCTGCCTGAGCAAAAGTCCTAAATATGCTCAGGAAGTGTGCCAAGTTCTCCTGGAGCCCTGACGTAGCAATAGGCTGCATAGGTGCATCCTCAATATGCTCAGGCTCCTGATCCTCAATTGGAGCTACTGGAGGCTCTACAACTACTGCTTTGGTAGGTGCTCAAGCGGTAGAAAGTGCCCCCCCTCAGCCTCTATATCATCCCCGGCCTCTCGCGGCTCTAGCATGCAATTCTGATGTCTGATCATCCGATCCGCTAGAGCGTGTTTACACCATCTTTGAGAGAATAAAAGCCAATGGCTTAAATTTTGAAGAATCGAGCGGAATTTTATTGCCCTAAAATGCTATATACCAGTAACAGTCATGTTGAGACGGTGACTATTTTTCCTCATGTCGTTTTGTATGGGCCGACAGAATTTTAAGCATTTCGAGTTCGATTATTTGGGCCTAAGCTGGAGGGTGGGCTATAGAAAATGAAAATTGGTTAATCGGGCCGAATTCTAGTTTTATGGCCCTAAAACGCCAAAAATGTATAACGGTCATGGAAGGGTGGTAACTATTGTTCCTTAGGTCATTTTTCATGGGACAATAAAATTTTAAGCGATCCGAATCCAGTCGCCCTAGCCCATGTAGGTGTCTTAGGCTATATAACACAAAAATCTGAGAACCAGGTGGAATTTTTTAATTTTATAGCCCTATCGCGAACTGTGGGCCTCCTCAAGAATCAACTCACGTAGCCCATCTACATTAGGCACACAAATCTGAATCTGCATCCTCAACACCCCCATCATCCCCAATAGTAACATCCCTGGCATCACCGTGCTGAAGCGTGTCCTTAAGGACAAGAAAATGGGGATCATCATACTGGCGCTCTCTGATGTGATCATATAAGGAAGACCGAGAAACCACACAAGCTAGAACCAGCCTGGGCTCTGAAATGTTAATCTCACAGACTGGTTAGCCAAGGCCTGAACATCAACTTCAAATGATCTCTCACTAACAGGAATGAATGCAATGCTAACCATACTCACCGCCTTTCTACTCAAGGCATCAGCCACCATATTGGCCTTCTTGGGATGATATAGAATAGTAATATCATAGTCCTTTAGCAGCTCCAACCACCTCCATTTCCTCAAGTTTAGAAGATTTTGTTTGAAAAAGTGTTGGAGGCTCCGATGATCTATAAATACTTCACAAGATACACCATAGAGAAAGTGCCTCCAAATATTCAATACATGAACGATGACAGCCAATCGAACTCAATCTGAACCACACTTGGGGCCCCCGGGACCCCGTTCGAATATACCAACAAGTTTCAAAACACATAACGGACCTACCTGAGGCCAAAAATACACCAAACAACATCAATTCAACAAATCGTAACCCAAATTCAATCCTATGCAACTATGAACTTCCGAATTACGAAATTTATGTTGCTTCATACCAAAACAACTCCGATTGACTTCAAATTTTGCACACAAATCATAAACGACATTATAGACCTATTCCAACTTCTAAAATTGGTATCCAACCCCCATATTAATAAAATCAACTCCTGGTCAAACTTCCCAATCTTCCAACTTTTCAACTTATTCCAATTCACGCGGAAACAACCTACGGACCTCCAAATCAAAATCCAGACACACTCCTAAGACCAAAATTATCATACAAAGCTATTGGAACCATCAAAACTCCATTTCGGAGCCATATTCACATAAGTCAAACTACAATCAATTCTTACAAATTAAACCTCCAACTTAGGGACTATGTGTCCCATTTCACTCCGAAACTCCTCCGAAATCAAAACCAAGCACCCGGCAAGTTACATAATCATAATATAGCATAGAGGAGGCAATAAATCGGGGATTGGAGCTAAAACACTCAAAACGACCGGTCAGGTTACACTATGTTAGAAGAACTATTTGTTATAGAGCTAAGTGTAGGGTAATTAAAGAGTTCACAGGGGACTGGAAGATGGAATTTGCAAGGTTGTGTGATTGTGCCAATTTTATCAAGGAGACTAATCCTGGGAGCACTTGCTGGATCAGAATAGATACAGATACTGTACCTAGAAAGAATTTATTTGTATATTTTTACATTTGTTTTGATGCTTTGAAGAGGGTTTGGTTATAAGGATGTTGGAAGATTATTGGACATAGTGGCCAAATCAACATATGAGGTATAATTCAGGGAAGAGTTACATGCTTTAAGTTTAGTTGATGGTCCTAAACTGTGTGAAGACTTATTGAAGTACAATAAAGAATATTGGTACAAGGCTTACTTTAGTGAATTTTCTAAATGTGATGTTGTTGAGAATAATATGTGTGAAACTTTTAACTCTTGGATAGTTGGACTAGACATAAGTCAACAAAAACAATGTTCGAGGAAATGAGATACAAAATAATAAATAGGAAAATGACATGAGGAACTTTGCTGAGACTTGGATAAGTGACATTTCACCAATGGCAAGGATGATTTTAGAGGAGAACAAGGAATTGTCTAGGATATGTAAAGTAAGATTTAATGAATACGATGGTTTTGAGATTGAAGAAGGTGATAAGAGGTTTATTGTTAATCTAGTGGCAAAGACTTGCACTTGTAGATCCTGGATGTTGAGGGGGATACCATATCAACATATTATTTGTTCATACTATCACATAGAATAAGAGCCAGAACAACATGTTGAATTTTGGTATAGAAAAGAAACATTCCTAAAGGCTTGCAAATATTTTCTTCAACCCATGCCCAATATGAAGATGTGGCCAGAATCTAACAATCCAGTTATTGAGCCTCTAGAGTGAAAACCAATGCCAAGTAGACCAAAAAATGCAGGAGAAAGGTAAAGTATGAGCCTAAAAAGGCAAAGTATGGCAAACTGTCCAAGAAAGAGGTAAAGATGACATGTTCAAAATGTCATCAAGTAGGACACAACAAGAGAGCCTGCAAAATAGAGGTAATATTTTGTACAATTAAGTTTAATAGTGCTTGACAATTTAATACTCAATCATTTATTTGGTGTTACAATTGCATCCTACTATGGAGCAACCAACTCAGCCAAGACAGCAAAGACATCCTGCTCCATATTCAATTTGTGATGATACTACTGCTGCTGGTATAGGCAGGGGAAGGGAAAAAGAGAGAGGTATTGGCTTAAGAAGGGAGCATTCCAAACAGTTGATTCTAGAGGAAGAGGCTTTAAAACTAGTCACACATCCTCTAACATTGGACAAAAAAGGCCAAGACCTGCAGGGTTTGGAATATATACAAACACTATGAGTGGAACAACTGTTATGAATGTAAGCAACAGTTATTTGAAGTAAATATTATTTTATATTTCATATTAAGTATGACTAATATGTGATATTTTTCAGCCTGGTAATCCATCTGAAAGAGTGATATCAAATGGGATACCTTTGAAGAATACAACAGAAATCAATATAGATATTGGATTTAAGCCGCCTGGTCTAAAATGGAAAGGTAGACAAATAGTAACAACTAACCAACTCCAGCAGATGAGTGAATCCAGGAATACAAAGACTTCCGGTCAAGAAGGCATATCCTCATCTTTTCTGTCAAACCAAAGGAGTGGAACCAAGTGACTTTATTATTTAATATGGTTTAGATGCTTATTTAGTTAAGTATTTGGACGTGTAGTAATGACTTCTTGAAAAAATAATTTTATTTTGGTATTGTATTGGTGGGTACCTGATTAGCCTTTGGTTTAGTTCTTATGTTGGATTCAAGGACGACCTGTGTTTTAGCTCTTGTATTTTGGTCTTGTATTGGCATCATGAACAACCTATTTTGTAGCTCTTTATGAGCTTGGTTTTATATATATAAGTCTTCATTTAGTCAATATTATACGATGTTACTCTCAACCTTCATACGTTTGTATTTTGGTCTTGTATTAGCATCATTTATCAGTAGCATTTATACAAATCTTGCAACAGTCAAATATAGTATAAGCCATATAAAGTAGACCCCAAAATACCATTATCATTAATTGAATACATAGTCCAAAATTTGGGTACACTTTATGTCCCAAGTACAACCAATGATACTGAATACAATATGTTGTTATCGTAGCTAATACGATCAACTAGTAATACCATTCTAAACCCACACAATAAATATTATAATTAACACCAAGCAATATTTTTTTTCACCTTTTAGAATTAAGTTCAGTTGCATCCCTTTTTACCTTCTTCAATAACCCTCATATCACTCTTGTAGCTTGATTTGGAAATTGAGGTTCATACCACATAAAAAATGCATCCACCTTTCTCTTGCAAAAAAAGACCAAAGTAAGATAGAATTTGTAAAACCAACAAATAATGAAGAACAATTCAACAGAAACGATAAATTCATGTGCTTACTTTGTCAATTCTATTGCCTTAAAATCAACGACCTGGGTTTCTCTCGACTATGATGTTTTCAATAGAGCATTGATTCCATAGTGACAAATAACCAGTCCATTATGCGAATTCATTATCCTTTGCAAAATTGAACCAGACGAATCCAATACTAATTACATCTAGTCACAAAAACAATAAAGAGAAAAGGAAGAAAGAAACAAAAGAAAATCATTTACTTGTTCGAGCCTTCAGTTATGAAATAAGAGAAAGATATTGAGAAATTTCAGCTTGGATCTTCGATCTCCTGTGTTAGAGACGACCTAGCATTTTTTTGGAAAAAATATGGTAGATTTTCGGGTTTGGGAAAGGGATTATAAAGAATCCGCCTTTTTACTGTTGGAATCCTCCATGTCAGCAAAAAAATCAACCTTCACGCGCCTATTTTTGTTTAAAGTCACACTATATTACTAGTCAACAGTCTGTGTTTACTTGGCACACATGTGAGGATGCTCGTGTGCCTGATAGGAAAGAGCCAAACTTTATGTGTCCATGTGAAAATTGGTGCCAAGTTCCGATGCCTGTCTATGTACTTGGCCATTAAGGATCTATGATTCTCACTGTGAGCACGTGATTTTTGCTCTCACGACAATTACTCCAAAAGAAATAAAAAAATAAAACAAATTGTCTTTGTGTATAATTTTTAGAATCTGAGTGGCATTTCGGATAGTTATTTGTAGTTTTTGTCTTTGATTGTTTATTTTTAATTAAAAATACAAAAAATATGTTGCATGAATTTAAGATTTTATTCTGCTATTAGGAATTAATTAAATCATATTTGGAATGAAAAAAATATATATTATTTTGGTAATTTTGTCATTTTTTTTGTTTAATGGTGTGATTTTGTTTAATTAATATTGTGTGTTAATTATTGTTAAGAATCAATTTTTATCTGTGTAATATAATTGTTGTTTTATAATTTATTTTTAGGATTTTTGGTAAATTCGGAATTAAACTAGGAATTAAAAAGGAAAAGAACAAAAAAATAGAAAAGAAAATTGGACTGGGCCATTTCATTTCTTTTGGCCAAAATCAGGCCCAAACGAGACCTATAACCGGTCCAAACCTTCAGCTCTCAAAGACGCATCAGACGACGTCGTTTCGAGACCAACGAATCTCGACCGTTCATCCATCCTCATCCAACGGTCCAAGACCTCACCCCATTGTGAGCACGTGATTTTTGTTTCGCACGACAATCGCTCCAAAAAGAAATAAAAAATAATAATTGGCCCTGCTGTACAATTTTTGGATTTCTGTGCGGCACCTTGTTGATTTATTTGTGACTTCGGCCCATTTTTATTTATTTACTTTATTAAAACAAAATTCAAAAAATATATGTGTCCTGCATAATTCGAACCGTAATCCGGTCGTTAAATAGAAAATCATGAATAGGCATCTTCGTCCATGATTTTATTTTGTTTGACTTTACCTGGTTTGAAATATTTTAGTGTGTGTGCAAATAATTGTATTGAGTGTGTATTTAATTTTAATTTGATTTTTTGGCTTAGTTTTGTTTTAAAATAAATAAGAAAAAAAATAATAAAGAAAGGACCCCTTCCCTTCCGGACTTGGGCCAATTTTAACAAAATTGGCCCAAACAAACAGCCCAAAACCCAGGCCTGCCCGGTCCAAGTCCAGTTGATGCCTAGAGAGTCCAAACGACGTCGTTTCAATCCAGTGTGGTCTGGGCCGTTGATCTCAGATTGATCAACGGCCAAGTCACCTTCCCATACCCACGAACAGAACCCGACCCGTTTACACCCGGACCGAACCCAAACCCTCAACACTTGAAACGACACCATTTCACTTAAGACCATCAGATCCAAACCGTAGATCTAGATTGATCTAACGGTTGAGATCAACCCACCCACTAACTATATAAGCCTAGATCCTTACCCTGCCCCCCCTATCCAATACCCCAGCCTCGTCGTCTTCACCCAAACCCACAAACCCTAGAGCCGCCCCTGTACTCTTCACCATGAAAACCGGCGGCATGAACGCCGGTGACCTCGCCCTGAACACCATAGAACCCCCTCACCACCCTGAACATAGATCTACCAACCACATACTTCGAATCACCCCCAGGTCCTCGAATCTTCATTTGAAGATTCGAGTCAAAACTCGATCTACACCAACCAACCCCAGCTTCACACCAGACACTCCCCGGACCCTCCTCGTGACCAAACCATACTTGGTTTGGTCCGAATCTGACCAGGGAAGCATGAATCCCGGATCTGAGTTTTGAAAAATTGTGTAGTTCTTCGTCACTGGTTCATACCGGTTCAACCGAAGAGATTAAGGTCTAATGGACTTTAATCAAAGTGTTTCTCAGTGAGAAACACTTCGATTAAAGTCCATTCAGCCTTAAGAAAAGTTTGTCCAAATTCGAGTTCAAACTTTTAACTTTTCAAGTTTTAAGGTAAGTCTGCTTTCTTTCCTTTATTTGTTTTAGTCCGTGTGATTGTTTTAAAAGTCTGTTCATATTTGTTTTGATTTTATCAACTTTTGTTTGTCCACTTTACTTAAACCTCTGTGTTTGTCTAAATCCCCCCTCCTATTCTGATAAGGCATGTGTATTGGTTGTGTTTCGAGTTTGGACTGACAGTTAACTCCTCGAGTGCATTTCTGCTTAGTCAGTATAATTCAAACCATGTATCGATACTGTTTAAATGTTTGATTTTTGGCTACGATTGTGTATGTTAATGCTAATATAGTCGAGTCGACATGTGTCGTCAATTAGTTTCAACTGTCCGAACAATAACAAATCAACTTGCTTCTGTTGAACATTTACCTGAATCAATTAAGAACCAAGTCCTGTTACTTATAGTCTTTAATATGATTTCAGAAACCTAAGGCTTGGTCTGTAACTGAAATCTGAGTTGGTGGCATGTGCACTTGTGCACAGCATGTGCATTGTGCACAGCCTGTTTTCCTGCATAAAAGGGCTTTCAATTTTAAAATGGTTTGACAGCATATGCTGTCAGATATATTCTACTGCCCATACTTACTTTTAGTTAATAAAATGGAAAAGTTAAATCTGCCAGGGAATGTGAATGGGGTTTAATACTTAATTAGCTAAAAGTTGGAATTGAAAATGGAAGGCACATGGGAGGGGTATGGTAATAGTCTAAACAGGCTGTTAAAAAGGGGTAAGGAGGGCTTATAAAAGGGGAGGACCTGGGAGATAAAAAAAGAGACAGAATTGAGGGACAGACCCAGAGAATGAGAGCTGAGAAAAAGGAGACCCAGAGAATTAGAGGTGAGAAGACAGAGATATACAGAGGATTGGAGAGATAGGCAGATTTGAGAGAAAGAAAGGGAGATAGAGACTGAACCTTGAAAGCTGAAAAAGAAAAACACACACACAGAGAGAGAACACTGAGAAAGAATTCTTTGATAGCTCAAATAGATTTCAGGACTGAACATTTGAGAGTTCAAATTCTGGAAACAGAAAATTGGAAAAGAATTTTTGTCTGATAACTCAGACAGACAAAAACTAGAAATTGCTTCCTTTCCTTTTGTTTTGATTTCACTAAATCTGGACCTGTTTTTGTGCAACACTAATTTCTCCCAACTGAGTCTGCTTGGTTGTTGCTTTGTTCTATTCTGAGACTTGGTCTAGCTGGGATCTAGATTCTGCCCCAGTTGTTTCGTTTGTTGCTGCTGCTGTTACTCTGATTCCTGTTGCTGCTGACCTTTTTGCTTCACTTCTTCTTTGCATTTCAGTATTCAGTGTTCTCCAGGTACACATTTCAATCCCCATATTGGTGTAATCGAAACAGTTTGAAAGCATGAAATGAAAAAGAGTTGAAGAAGTTCAGAGTTATTTGTCGTAATATTTGGTGGTATATTAATGGGCCTGTGTAGTTGTTAGTTTACAATTCGACAGTACGAAAATGTATATTAACTAACATTTATCTAAGTTTAGTCCTTCATGTTTTAGTTTGTAGTTGTTTTGTTAATACGGGGTATGGATACTCCAAACTTATACTACACTGATTTGTTTCATTTTAGTCTTTTGCTGGGTCTCGTTAGGCAGTATATAAGATCATATTCAAATCCCATTAGTAACAACGCTTAGTAGTTAATTCCCTTGATTCAGCCCCGATAAGTCTAGTTAAAATTCAATTCAAGAAACGTTTGGACACGAGTATAACGTTGGTTCAATCTCGAATGTAATTTCTTTGTCCAATTAAAGTATACTTCACAAGTTATGACATCTCTGCACTGTGTAAATAATTAATCAGAAATTGACAAAAAATCCGGTTTAGGCAAAAGCATCTAGTTAAATCAGCATGTTCCTATTCTTTCAGTTTTAGGGATAAACGTAACAGAAATGTAGTCACTGTAGGGTACCCTTTTAAAATAATGAGACGAGCCTTGCTAAAAATAAAAATGCAAATTGTGGGGCCCTCAATAAATAACCATAATAAGTATTTTAGAATTCAGGCTGGACCGTTTAGTGAATCTCACGGCCTCCCACCAAATAATAACGCGCTAGACTCTTCAGGCACGGTTTAAGTAAATTATATTCTTAAGTTTGGGTGCACATTGATGTGACCCAAATCCAAATCTCAACGGAGTCAAAATGTGTTAACAACTACGGGTGCATTGATTGTGACGTGGTTTGGGATGCATTTTCACGACGTTGCAATTCTATAAAAATAAATGATAATAATAAAAGCGTTGTAAATTTAATAAGAAGCACATAAATCACAACATGTATTTAAATCAGATATTTGGCCATTATAACAATTTAAGCGACCGTGCTAGAACCACGGGATTCAAGGGTGCCTAACACCTTCCCTCGGGTCAACAGAATTCCTTACTTAGAATTTCTGGTTCGCAGACTTCATTTGGAAAAGTCGAAAATTTCCTCGATTTGGGATTCAAGATAAACCGGTGACTTGGGACACCAAAAGCCAAACCTTTCCCAAGTGGCGACTCTGAATTAAATAAATAATCCCATTTCGAATATTGTCACTTAAATTGGAAAAACTCCACCCGCGCATTTAACCCTTCGGGGCCGGGCGCGCAAAAAGGAGGTGTGACAGATCTGGCGACTCTGCTGGGGACTATAACCCAGAACCACTGGTTCAGGGTTCAAGAATTCGAGCTTAGAATAATTGTTATATTTGGCTTTATTATCTGATCTTTATTACATGTTTTTGCATAACGTGCTAAATGTTGTCTTTTACCGCTTTGATATTATCTGAACTGTATATAAACTGTGCCGAAACCCTTCTCTTCTTACCTCCGGGGAGAAGCTCGCTGGTCGAGACTCCCTATTCTGTTAGTGTCAATACCTGAAATAAGAAAGAGGTCGGACAAGTTACAAAGCCGGACGATCTCGCGGGTCCCCGGTACGTAGCCCCCTCCTCGACTCGAGTTGTCCGCTCGGGTACACAGTCTAGAACAAATACCCAGGTTATAAACCTAGTATAACGAAGCCTCATGCCGGATCCCTAGTAGGAACGCTTATTTGCATCATGTTGCATTTGACTTAGGGGACTCAACATAGGGGTTGGGTCCGTCTAGGACTAGCAACCTGAAATGAAAAGGCCATCATGTTGCATCCTATTTGTTTCCGTGCATTTATTTGTTTCGGACATGCATGCTGACTGACTTTTGGAGTATTTGAAAAATATAAACAAAAAATATATATATAGCAGTGTATAGGGTTAATTTTCTACTTTGAAAAAATAACAATGCCCAATTACTATCAAAACTCTGCTGAACTTTTGAGATAATAAAAGGAAAAATATTTTATTTTTCAATAGTTTGCTTTACTAAGAAAAAGAAAAACAAAAAGATAGAAAAATAGTCTTTTATTTTTGGAAAGTTGTTTGTTGAAAAAAAGGAAAGAATTTTGTTCTAAACTAATTCGGTTAATTTGACCGAACTACGCGGGTCTGATTCTCACCGGATGTGAGATACGTAGGCAAACCTCATCGGTTCCGGCCCAATTTCCAAAAATCAAAAAAAAATATATTTTTCTTTAGAAAAAAAAAAGAAATAAAAAATATAGAAGTTTTCTTTAAAATCAAATAAAAAAAAATAAAAAAAAATAGTCTTCTTCTTTCTGAAGTCTTTCATATGAAAAATGAAATAAGCAGCAACAAAATCAAAAAAAATAATACTCTTTGCTTTCTAGTCTCTTTTTGTAAAATGTCAAAAAAAAAACAATATTTGAAAAATTAAATTTCAAAATATTAGGATTTTCCTTTAGAAGTGCTTTTGTAAATAAATAAAACTCAGAATTCCACATCATTTCCTTAAAAGTCCCTCTTTCAAAATTTAAGAGGCAACATCATATACATTCTTTCTTCCGTAGAAAAGGTAAAACAAAACAAAAAAAAATCAACCAAACATATTTTTCTTTTTTTTTAAATTTCCAGAATTCCAGTCAAAAGCAAATAAACTTTTAGAAGTCTTTCTTTAAAAATAAAACAAGAATCAGAATAAACAAAATTTTCTTTCTTCTTTTAAAGTAGTTCTTTAAAAAAAAAATCCAAAAAAATCAAATCTTTTGAGCCCTATGCTAAATAAGCACTTGCTTCTTTATTTTTATATATTTGTTAGTTTCGAACTACGTAATGATCTGATTCACGTAGGCATCGTGATACGTAGGCAATCCTCATCGGATCCGGTCGCATTTCTTTTACTGCAAAATAAAAAAAAAGAAAAAGAAAAATAAATAAATAAAAAAATAAAAAAGAAAAGAAAGGGGAAAAACTAACAAAATGCCGGAATGACGCATGCTCTCGTAGCAAACATATAGTAATCCACTTAACTGTATAGGTGCATCATGCCCAACGTGAGATTAACTATCTGTTATTTGCTACAAATTAACCGTGCGCTTGTCAATGAGTATATCCAGGGTTTTTTTGAAAGACGGTTGGTTTGGTGAAAGTCTGGCCTCGCACCCATACTTCACAAGGTCAAGGGGAAGTGTTCAGCTGCCTGTTGTTAGGACCAGAAGCGGTACTCACACTTACTTCACCAGGTCAAAAGGAAGTGTGGGAATGACTTCAGAAATTCCATTGCAAACAATCCCTGTTTCTGAGGAGAGTTCGATCTCAGCCGTCCTCACGCCTGAATCCGCAACTGCAGAGGAAAATAAAATCCTACGGCTCCGCATGCTGGAAATGCTGGACGACTGGAATAATGGGAAAGAGCCGCCAAGTGTCATCCCCGGATTCCCTGAATTATTCTCCAGGTCAAGTGGGACTTCAAATGTTCCCATAAATTATCCTGCTACCCCATTCGGGTACCCAGCCACCTCAGCCTTCTCTGCTGGATCGCCTTCTGACCCTCATCCCCGAATGTCAGCCACCGATGCAAGCATGAACATCTTTACTGCATCGCCTTGCCCGATTACGGCACAGCCTGCCACGTACAAGCCAAGCTTTGACTCATCCTCTTTTACATTCCAAGCACCATCGTTCTCAATGGAACCAACTAGATTCGCTACCAGCACTAATCCTCTACCGCCTCAGTGCGAGCTTGCACCCAGGCAGGATCAGAGCCCCAGGATTGCAGAACAAAATGAGATTGCCAAGAGAATGAGAAGCCTTGAACAAAGTTTGAAAAATATGCAAGGATTGGGCGGACAAAAGAGCGTCTCTTACGCCGACCTGTGCATGTTCCCTCACGTGCACCTGCCAGCAGGTTTCAAGACCCCAAAGTTCGAGAAATACGATGGGCACGGTGACCCCATTGCACATCTTAAAAAATACTGCAATCAATTGCGGGGAGCCGGCGGAAAAGAAGAACTGCTAATGGCATATTTTGGAGAAAGTTTGGTGGGAGTCGCTTCGGAATGGTATATGGACCAGGACATATCTCGCTGGCATATATGGGATGATCTTGCCAGAGACTTCGTAGGGCAGTTTCAATATAATATTGACATCGCACCAGACAGAAATGCTTTGTCAAACTTAAAGAAGAAACCCTCGGAAAGTTTCAGAGAATACGCCATCAAATGGCGTGAGCAAGCGTCAAGGGTAAAACCTTCCATGGACGAGATAGAGATGGTCACTACTTTTCTCCAGGCTCAAGAGTCCGACTATTTCCAAAACATGATGTCGGCCATGGGAAAGCCTTTCGCAGAAGCGATTAAGATTGGAGAGATGGTGGAGAACGGTTTGAAAACGGGAAGAATTTTGAGTCAGGCAGCCATAAAGGCAACCTCCCAAGCCGTCCAAAGCGGGTCTGGAGGAATAGCAAGAGGGAAGAAGAAAGAGGAAACATCCATGGTAGTGTCAGAGGTGAGAGAATATCATAATCCCGGGCTTTGTTCTTCGGAAAGAACCTCGCAACATTATTTCCCCCACCAAAATGCGACCTACGCTCCTCAGCCTTACATGGTCATGAGCACCCAGCCTTATATCCAGCGGTCACAACCAGTCAATCGGGGGCAGGCCCCACATCCTAGGAATCAGCCTCCTCACCGAAACCACTACAATCCTCGACCTCCTCCAAATAATTTCCGTCCTCGGGAACCACCCAGGAGACCCAACTACACACCAATCGGTGAACCCTATTCCACCCTATTCCCTAAGCTTGTCCAAATGAATTTGTTGCAGCCCATACCACCGAACGGGCAGAACCCGGGGTCACCATCATATCAGCGGGGTGTTAGATGTGCGTACCATTCAGGGGTAGAAGGGCACGACACCAACGACTGTTGGACATTGAAACAAGCTGTAGAGAATCTGTTAGACCAGGGGAAGATTGTGTTGAGAGACGAGGATATCCCAAATGTGACCAATAATCCGTTGCCCGCCCACGACAACGGGCCGATAGTTGGGATGATTTGTGAAGACGAGGAAGTCGATCTGGCACTGAAAGCCATAATTGCTATTGCTGATACAGAAAAGGGACCCAAGGTAACTCCGGAACAAGAAAAGGGAATAAGTGATGTATTCAAGCAGGCCTCCATAGTATGGGGGACGGTCAAAACACCTCGGCCGAATGAGCCAGTGTTTGTCGGACGCATACCACAGGAGCCAAAATACAACAAAGAGGAAGATGATAAGGTGTCCTCGCTCGACGAAAGTGAGGAAATATGTGAGGCAACAAGGGAAAAGCTATGCGAAATGCACATGGTCCAGCCAGGAGAGGGCACTAGCACCGTTGAAGTATCGTACATGGGGCCAAGCACCAAGCTTCAAAACTAGAAGGCTACACCATTCTTGATCAAACGGAAGTCCTAATGAACCTGTCTTGCCACTTTCTCTGCATCACGAGTAACCCCCGAGGGTGACTCAGATGTTTTTCTTCAGTTTCATGTTTTTAATTTCCTGAATGTCGACCTTTTTCCTTATCTTCCCCAAAATGCCAAGAAATGAAATCATGCTTGATTACTCACTTTCTTCTTCTATGTTTTCTTTTGTGTTCTCTTCAATTCTGATAAATGCAGCTTTAAATAACATGACATGTTTGCGGACTTCATGCCCGGATCACGAGAACTCCGATCAGACTTCAAATAATGAGTCAAAATTTGAGATATAAAGAATTTGAAAGTAGGAACAACTAAAGAAAATTGGTTCATGGTTTGGAAAATGTCCGTCACTAAAGCAGAATTTGAGAGCAGTAAATGGGTTTAGACCCGTACAGAAATGATAACCTTAATAACTGCGGTTTGTCACGGGCAATTATACCCAGAAAGAATGGTCCATACGTCATTGAAGAACGTTACCAAATGGAGCATTTGTATCTGGGCGACGTCGAAAGAAACGACGTCAGCCTTGCTTGGAAAGCAGGTGCAGCAATATGTCTAAATCACTCTGGCGATATCTTTGCACAGTTTGAGATGACGAAGGCTTTCATTCTCGCTACCCAAACACTATCAACCCCTTGCAAAACCCATTTGAGCTGGTTACTCTTCTTTGATTACCCTCTTTGGAACCTGAAAATATTGTTGAAAATAAAGTGAAAAAAAAAACAAAAAAAAAACAAAACAAAAACAGAAAAAAAAACAAAAAAAAAACAAAAACAAAAATCCAAAAAAACAAAAGTGTGCCTGAACTACGTTTGACTTGATTCCGAAAGGATACGTAGGCAACCTCTCCTTGGGGTTCAGTCACACCAACAATAAAATCCAGGAATTCCCCCCGAAAAGTAAAAACTGGGCAGAAGATATAATAATTCAGCAATAATCCCACCCAAAAAGGTTCCAAAGTTGTAGTTCAATCCAAATTCTTTTCACCCCAAACCTTTTTAAGTCCTTCTGATCAATCAGCAAAGTATTTCAAAATAGGAAGATGGAATTATTTGGACCCGGTACAACAAAATGAGGGGAATAAAGATGAGAGAGTCTTGTCGGCGAAAACCTTTGGGCACCATGAGGCGACGCGAGAAGAGAAATTGAAAATGAGAGAGTTTGTTTAGTAAAAACTCGCAAAGAGTACTAGCAGGCGACAACAAAAAGAGAAATGAGAGAGGTCGACTAGCGAGAACCCGCAAAGGGCGTTGTCGGCCAAAAAGATGATTCCACCGCAAGAAAAGTCCCGGCAAGGTTCCCGGGTGGTGAAAACATTAGATCTGTTTTGATTCATAAGGAAATGCAAGTTCTCGGAGGTCGGGCATCCAGTCCAAAAGGCATGTCATGTCAGTTGAAGCCAGCATACACTCCAGATAAGTCCTTCTTTTCTCCCCGAAGGGGCGTTTCTCTTTAAACTCATATATTCTCCCTTACATAGTTTTCTTTGAGTTCTTCTTGATTTAACTCTTAATTCCGTAATAATCGCAAAGAAAGGTGGCAGGACCAGTTTTTATAGGGCTCTGTTTGGCAAGAGTCAAATAAATGTACGACCTCAATGGCGCGTCAGTCCCATCCCGATTGGCCATGGTAGTTGGTTTGTTTCCAAAACCGACAAATCCCCACAGGGTATCTCTCGTTACAAATCCCCATGGAGTCTCCCCTTGTACAATTCCCCAAAGAAGTCCACCCCAGCACATCCCCAGCAAGTTTGTTACAAAAAAAAAAAAAACAAAGCAATTGGAACAAATCCCCACAGGGTTTCTCTTGTACAAATCCCCACAGAGTCTCCCTGATAAAATCCCGCCAAAATCCCCAAGCAGAACGGGACGGAAAAACCAAAGCCTTATAAGGCAAATCATCACAAAATCTGGAAACGCAAGTCTGAGTAGTCCAAAGGGTTTCACATGTAAATCTAACCAATGGCAGAGTTTCTCAACAAGATTTAGGCTAAAACAAAGCAATTGGAACAGTCAAGGTCCCCAGACCAACTGCCGTCTTCAAAACTGACAATTTTTCTTTATTTAGGAAATTGAGACAGGTGCGGCCCAAAGCAGCCATGCAAGAAGCAAGTGTAGCCTAAAAGAAATAGAACACGCAAGCGTTGAAACAGCCTTGCAGCGGGAAAACGACCAGAGGTAAGTTTCCCGAAATTTTTCGTGCATTTTGATAAATATAAGGGGGTCAACCAAAGAAAACAAAGAAGACAAGAAATAAAAATGAACATCCCAAATGAAAAACAAATCATGGTAGCGTAGGACCTCATAACCCGGCATAACCCGATGAATCTTCCCGGCATAACCCGATGAATCTTCTCGGCATAACCCGATGAATCTTCCCGGCATAACCCGATGAATCTTCCCGGCATAACCCGATGAATCTTCCCGGCATAACCCGATGAATCCTCTCGGCATAACCCGATGAATCTTTTCGGCATAACCCGATAAACCTTACCGGTATAACCCGATGAATCTTCCCGGCATAACCCGATGAATCCTCCCGGCATAACCCGATGAATCTTCTCGGCATAACCCGATGAATCTTCTCGGCATAACCCGATGAATCTTCCCGGCATAACCCGATGAATCTTCCCGGCATAACCCGATGAATCTTCCCGGCATAACCCGATGAATCCTCTCGGCATAACCCGATGAATCTTTTCGGCATAACCCGATAAACCTTCCCGGTATAACCCGATGAATCTTCCCGGCATAACCCGATGAATCTTTTCGGCATAACCCGATAAACCTTCCCGGTATAACCCGATGAATCTTCCCGGCATAACCCGATGAATCCTCTCGGCATAACCCGATGAATCTTCCCGGCATAACCCGATGAATCTTCCCGGCATAACCCGATGAATCCTCCCGGCATAACCCAATGAATCCTCTCGGCATAACCCGATGAATCTTCTCGGTATAACCCGATGAATCTTCCCGGCATAACCCGATGAATCCTCCCGGCATAACCCGATGAATCTTTTCGGCATAACCCGATAAACCGCCCGGCATAACCCGATGAATCTTCCCGGCATAACCCGATGAAACTCCCCGGCATAACCCGATGAATCCTCCCGGCATAACTCAATGAATCTTTTCGGCATAACCCGAGAACTTTTTTACTTCAATCAGCATTAGGGTTTTAAACTCTAAACTGAATTTTTCCTTTTAGTCGGCATTAGGGTTTTAAACCTTAAACTGAACCTTTTTCCATTCAGCCAGCATTAGGGTTCTAAACCCTAAACTGAGCTTTTCCATGCAATCAGCATTAGGGTTTTAAACCCTAAACTGAATTTTCCTTTTAGTCAGCATTAGGGTTTTAAACCCTAAACTGAATTCTTCCTTTGTTCGGCGTTAGGGTTTTAAACCCCAAACCGAACCTTTCCCCAGCTAGCCGGTGTTAGGGCTCCAACCCTGAACTGAGCATGCATATCCTCTTTCATCAATTTTATGAACTTCCTGGTGAATAATTAACGAAATTTTCCTAGTGAAACTGGGGAAGAAAATTTCGTTCGTTTGTTTGTTTTTTTTCCCGCAGGTCTAACCTCGAGCCACACGGATCGAAATGACCCACGAGATGAGTCTCAACTCAGAATCAAAGAAGAAAAAGACAAAAGAAGACATCCCGAGATATCAGAGTGAATGGAGAGCAGATCGACTCCAACATTTGACTAAGGTCCTGAACCCTGCCAATCGCGTCTCACTCAGTATCCCAGAGATTAAACAAGTCGCCGCAACTCGCAAGCATCAAGATTCAGATCGGAGTCTACAAGCAGAATCAGCTAAGACCCAAGATCAAGTCGTAAAAGAATCATAGATAGGAATCTTGTAACTAGCAGTTGACATGCATATAAGTAGTTAGTTCAGTTTCCAATTTTCGTTTGGTTGTAATAAGGCGGTCAGTGACGTAGCAGTGACAACAGCAGCAGCAGTAGCAGCAAGCATTGCAATCCCATGGTAGTCCCAGCTACCAAAACTTCTCGAACTACATTGACCTGATTCCTGTTTAGCCCAGGATATGTAGGAAATCTTTGAAGCAAGATTCGGTCAGATCTTTCAAAAAAAACATGCTTCATACGGAGTGGTCCATAGGCAAAAATCGCTCATACACGCTCACTTTATCTTTGCACGAAAACTCTTCGTGTTTCCGAACAAAGAGGGGCAGCTGTGAGCACGTGATTTTTGTTTCGCACGACAATCGCTCCAAAAAGAAATAAAAAATAATAATTGGCCCTGCTGTACAATTTTTGGATTTCTGTGCGGCACCTTGTTGATTTATTTGTGACTTCGGCCCATTTTTATTTATTTACTTTATTAAAACAAAATTCAAAAAATATATGTGTCCTGCATAATTCGAACCGTAATCCGGTCGTTAAATAGAAAATCATGAATAGGCATCTTCCTCCGTGATTTTATTTTGTTTGACTTTACCTGGTTTGAAATATTTTAGTGTGTGTGCAAATAATTGTATTGAGTGTGTATTTAATTTTAATTTGATTTTTTGGCTTAGTTTTGTTTTAAAATAAATAAGAAAAAAAATAATAAAGAAAGGACCCCTTCCCTTCCGGACTTGGGCCAATTTTAACAAAATTGGCCCAAACAAACAGCCCAAAACCCAGGCCTGCCCGGTCCAAGTCCAGTTGATGCCTAGAGAGTCCAAACGACGTCGTTTCAATCCAGTGTGGTCTGGGCCGTTGATCTCAGATTGATCAACGGCCAAGATCACCTTCCCATACCCACGAACAGAACCCGACCCGTTTACACCCGGACCGAACCCAAACCCTCAACACTTGAAACGACACCGTTTCACTTAAGACCATCAGATCCAAACCGTAGATCTAGATTGATCTAACGGTTGAGATCAACCCACCCACTAACTATATAAGCCTAGATCCTTACCCTGCCCCCCTATCCAATACCCCAGCCTCGTCGTCTTCACCCAAACCCACAAACCCTATAGCCGCCCCTGTACTCTTCACCATGAAAACTGGCAGCATGAACGCCGGTGACCTCGCCCTGAACACCATAGAACCCCCTCACCACCCTGAACATAGACCTGTTAACCATTTGGTTCGAATCACCCCCCAGGTCCTCGAATCTTCATTTGAAGATTTGAGTCAAAACTCGATCTACACCAACCAACCCCAGCTTCACACCAGACACTCCCCGGACCCTCCTCGTGACCAAACCATACTTGGTTTGGTCCGAATCTGACCAGGGAAGCATGAATCCCGGATCTGAGTTTTGAAAAATTGTGTAGTCATTCGTCACTGGTTCATACCGGTTCAACCGAAGAGATTAAGGTCTAATGGACTTTAATCAAAGTGTTTCTCATCTGAGAAACACTTCGATTAAAGTCCATTCAGCCTTAAGAAAAGTTTGTCCAAATCCGAGTTCAAACTTTTAACTTTTCAAGTTTTAAGGTAAGTCTACTTTCTTTCCTTTATTTATTTTAGTCCGTGTGATTGTTTTAAAAGTCTGTTCATATTTGTTTTGATTTTATCAACTTTTGTTTGTCCACTTTACTTAAACCTCTGTGTTTGTCTAAATCCCCCCTCCTATTCTGATAAGGCATGTGTATTGGTTGTGTTTCGAGTTTGGACTGACTAGTTAACTCCTCGAGTGCATTTCTGCTTAGTCAGTATAATTCAAACCATGTATCGATACTGTTTAAATGTTTGATTTTTGGCTACGATTGTGTATGTTAATGCTAATATAGTCGAGTCGACATGTGTCGTCAATTAGTTTCAACTGTCCGAACAATAACAAATCAACTTGCTTCTGTTGAACATTTGCCTGAATCAATTAAGAACCAAGTCCTGTTACTTATAGTCTTTAATATGATTTCAGAAACCTAAGGCTTGGTCTGTAACTGACATGTGCACTTAGCACAGCATGTGCATTGGTGCACCTCATGTGCCTTGTGCACAGCCTGTTTTCCTGCATAAAAGGGCTTTCAATTTTAAAATGGTTTGACAGCATATGCTGTCAGATATATTCTACTGCCCATACTTGCTTTTAGTTAATAAAATGGAAAAGTTAAATCTGCCAGGGAATGTGAATGGGGTTTAATACTTAATTAGCTAAAAGTTGGAATTGAAAATGGAAGGCATATGGGAGGGGTATGGTAATAGTCTAAACAGGCTGTTAAAAAGGGGTAAGGAGGGCTTATAAAAGGGGAGGACCTGGGAGATAAAAAAAGAGACAGAATTGAGGGACAGACCCAGAGAATGAGAGCTGAGAAAAAGGAGACCCAGAGAATTAGAGGTGAGAAGACAGAGATATACAGAGGATTGGAGAGATAGGCAGATTTGAGAGAAAGAAAGGGAGATAGAGACTGAACCTTGAAAGCTGAAAAAGAAAAACACACACACAGAGAGAGAACACTGAGAAAGAATTCTTTGATAGCTCAAATAGATTTCAGGACTGAACATTTGAGAGTTCAAATTCTGGAAACAGAAAATTGGAAAAGAATTTTTGTCTGATAACTCAGACAGACAAAAACTAGAAATTGCTTCCTTTCCTTTTGTTTTGATTTCACTAAATCTGGACCTGTTTTTGTGCAACACTAATTTCTCCCAACTGAGTCTGCTTGGTTGTTTGCTTTGTTCTATTCTGAGACTTGGTCTAGCTGGGATCTAGATTCTGCCCCAGTTGTTTCGTTTGTTGCTGCTGCTGTTACTCTGATTCCTGTTGCTGCTGACCTTTTTGCTTCACTTCTTCTTTGCATTTCAGTATTCAGTGTTCTCCAGGTACACATTTCAATCCCCATATTGGTGTAATCGAAACAGTTTGAAAGCATGAAATGAAAAAGAGTTGAAGAAGTTCAGAGTTATTTGTCGTAATATTTGGTGGTATATTAATGGGCCTGTGTAGTTGTTAGTTTACAATTCGACAGTACGAAAATGTATATTAACTAACATTTATCTAAGTTTAGTCCTTCATGTTTTAGTTTGTAGTTGTTTTGTTAATACGGGGTATGGATACTCCAAACTTATACTACACTGATTTGTTTCATTTTAGTCTTTTGCTGGGTCTCGTTAGGCAGTATATAAGATCATATTCAAATCCCATTAGTAACAACGCTTAGTAGTTAATTCCCTTGATTCAGCCCCGATAAGTCTAGTTAAAATTCAATTCAAGAAACGTTTGGACACGAGTATAACATTGGTTCAATCTCGAATGTAATTTCTTTGTCCAATTAAAGTATACTTCACAAGTTATGACATCTCTGCACTGTGTAAATAATTAATCAGAAATTGACAAAAAATCCGGTTTAGGCAAAAGCATCTAGTTAAATCAGCATGTTCCTATTCTTTCAGTTTTAGGGATAAACGTAACAGAAATGTAGTCACTGTAGGGTACCCTTTTAAAATAATGAGACGAGCCTCGCCAAAAATAAAAATACAAATTGTGGGGCCCTCAATAAATAACCATAATAAGTATTTTAGAATTCAGGCTGGACCGTTTAGTGAATCTCACGGCCTCCCACCAAATAATAACGCGCTAGACTCTTCAGGCACGGTTTAAGTAAATTATATTCTTAAGTTTGGGTGCACATTGATGTGACCCAAATCCAAATCTCAACGGAGTCAAAATGTGTTAACAACTACGGGTGCATTGATTGTGACGTGGTTTGGGATGCATTTTCACGACGTTGCAATTCTATAAAAATAAATGATAATAATAAAAGCGGTTTAAACTTAATAAAAGCACATAAGTCACAACATGTATTTAAATCAGATATTTAGCCATTATAACAATTTAAGCGACCGTGCTAGAACCACGGGATTCGAGGGTGCCTAACACCTTCCCTCGGGTCAACAGAATTCCTTACTTAGAATTTCTGGTTCGCAGACTTCATTTGGAAAAGTCGAAAATTTCCTCGATTTGGGATTCAAGATAAACCGGTGACTTGGGACACCAAAAGCCAAACCTTTCCCAAGTGGCGACTCTGAATTAAATAAATAATCCCATTTCGAATATTGTCACTTAAATTGGAAAAAGTCCACCAGCGCATTTAACCCTTCGGGGTCGGGCGCGCAAAAAGGAGGTGTGACACCCATAACCCGACCCGTTTTCATTGGATCGACCCAGTCCCCCACTGAGACCAAAACGACCCTGTTTTATATAAGTGAAGTGATCCAAACCGTTGATCTCATCAGATTTAACGGCTTGGATTCACTCACCCATCACATATATATATTTTCAAACACATCCCACACCCCCCTAAGCTACCCCCCTCTCTTTGTCTCTCTCAACAAACCAGAGGACCCAAAAAACCCTAGCCAGTCGCCACCCCTCCCCTTCGCCTGAAACCCGGCGGCGGCAACACTGGTGACCACCAAAATGACACCCCTGAGCCATCTCCCCATCCACAACACGAATCCATGAACCATTTGCCTCGAATCACCCCACATCTTCTTGAATCTTCAATCGAAGTTTCGAGATGACAATGAAACCACCCCAATCCACCCCTAATTAACACCACACCACCACTAGGCTTCCCTCATCCCTAAACCATCAACAGATTCCCTTGAATCTCATTGGATCTCCTCGAATCTTCGATCAAAGATCTCCCCTCCAAGCCCTAGCCTGTCCCCTTGACCCCAGACTAACACCCAATAATCCCATTTACCTCCTCGTCCTTAATCCCTAACCAAATTGGCTCGAACATGAGTAAAAATCGTCGAATGACGGATCTAGGGTTTCAACGGTTCAAGACGTGTCAAAGCTTCAGGGTCGATTGGTTTCTATTCAGTATTGTAGGCCTATTTCTTACGAAATAGACGTATAATACTGACTAAGACTCAAGTTTGAAAGGGCATACTGTTGAAATCCGAGAAAAGAACAGTATGTTCTTCTTAATTTCTTTTGTTTCCTTTTATAGTTTTGTTTGTCTGTTTTAAATTGTATCTTTGTTTTGATTTGTTTCTTGTCATTTGTTCAGTACTTCTCTCCTTCTCATCAGACCGTTTATTGGGTCCAAGTTCTCTAATTGTCGGTTATATGTTGTAAACTATTTGGTCAATTTATTGATTAGTTCGTTATGTGTGAGTTAGTTTAACCTGATAGTAGTTTTAATCCTAACCTTGATTTTCATAGTCCATTTCAGCAGGTTTCTTTGTTGTTTTGTTTAAATAATGTATGTTAGACTTTCTGGCATTGGTTCAGGTTTGTCCCATATATGTGATGTGTAGCTCTTTGTTCTTTGATATTCATCAATCTTCGTTAAGTTCAGTATATCGCAGGATTTCCTTCACTCTATTTAGCTTAATTTGGAATTATGAATTAATAATTCCCATAATGTGCCACTGGTGATTTGAAGTTTGACCTGGATAGTTCAATAGGTTTGTGTTCTGATTTATGGTAATGCTGTTATTGGGTCTTCTGTTAAGTATCAATGAATTTTGATTTCAACTTTAGCTTCAGCTTCAGCTTCAATGTTCTGCTAAGCTCCTTTGTTTGTTGATGTGATTTTGGTTTGAAGTTCAGTCCAGATTTTAGGAAGTTGAATTGATTATAGTTGTAGTTTTAATGTAGATTTCAGAGTTTAGTTTGGGATTTGGAAACCTAAAAAAGGGGGTTTAGAGTGAGTGGACTGCCAGTTTGAGTATGTAGCGAATCATTAAATTAATGACTAATTTAATCAAAAGAGGGAATCTTAGTGCAAATACATCCTGGATGACATCTTTAAAGGTGGAAAGTCAGATGTAGGATGACTTAAAATAGAAAAAGCTGAGAATGCACATGGAAATAGGTAGTGAAACCTGTTGTACAGTAGGATAGGCATTACTTTTTTGAACTTCAGGAGATTTTTAAATAAGAAAACCCATGCCTAGACAACAAAAGGTGGAAAGGACAGATTAGGAAATATACTTTAAGTCTGGGCAGCCTGTTTATTTTGAAGAAGGAGGGCTATAAAATCAAACGAGAGGAAGAAGGGGAGGGGGACTGGAAAAATTGAAAAGGGAAAAAGTTCAGATTGAGAGAAATTTTTCAGGGGTCAAAAACACAAAGAATATTAGTGATTTTTAATCAGTCTGTGAGAGTTTGAATTTGAAGTTTGGTCTTTGAAGTCAAATTGAGGAATCAAACACAAAAGGGTTTATTCTTAGACATCTAAGAGTTCACTTTCAGTTTTTTTTTGGGTCAGTGTATGAGAGGTTGCTGCTTGTTTTCAATTGGGGTCCATTGGTTGATGTTCAGTTGAGTTTGGATTTATTTGAGTAGTGTTATTCGATTTTCAAAACACTCCTGGTTTCTATATGTGTTTCTGGGTTCAAGCTTGACATAGTTTGGGGCTGTTGAGTTCAAATTGCTGCTGTTAATCTTCCCTGCCTCGACTGACTCTTTTTCTTCATTGTAATCTCGAATCCAGGTACACTTTTGTCTCCAGTTGAATGTGGAATCTTTTTCAAGTGTATAAATGATCCAGAAAGTCAATGACAAAGGAACTTTTGTTAATCTGAATCTATTGAGAATTGTTGTAGTTTTAATATTCCAATTAGATTAGTTATGTTGTCAAGAACTATATTGAACTACTAGACTAATTTTGGTTGTTTTTGGCTGATTTTGGGTTAAGTTAATGATTAGCTTGGTTTAGTTCACATTGATAGTGTAATGCATGATTTTAGTAGGCTCCTGGGTGTATTCGAATGAACTGTATGAGACTGTATTTGGACAAAAAAAATGGATTTCGAGTTAGCTAGATCATGTGAATTATTGGATTGCTAAGTATTAGATCCTCTTTTGTAGTTCGTCATTAAACGATTGCATGTTTAGTAATAAATCAGCAGGCAGTTAGAACAGCGTGAAGTAATTAATTATGTTATCATACGTCAAGCCCAAGTTAAGTATTAGACTAGTAAGTTTAGTTCGAGCTAGTATCAAACTAGTTAGCCTGTGCTGAGTAATCAATCTCCAGTAGGAATAAATAAATACACATCATTATTCCATGCGTTCAATTATCAAGTGCATATTGCAATAGCGTGAAATAACTGAGCATGCCGTCATTTTTTTTTAAAATTTGAAATCTGTTTGGTAAGAATCAAGGATCAGAGCTAATTAAAAGTCTTGAAGTGGGCCTATTAAATACCTTTCTCGTTTGGGCAAATTTTAAGGCCCGCGCTCGAACAGTCTTCGTTAATGGACCGTTGTTTCAATTCATATTCTTCGGGCTTACTTTTGAGCCCAATGGCACGTTTATTTTAAAACTATTGCATGACCCGTATTAGACCTGAAACATTTTAATTAGGATATTTTCTTTTTAGAGACAAAACAAAAAAAAATAAAAAAAAATCATAGTTTGCTTTTAGGCCTGCCCTTTTAAAAATAAAATGAGTCCAGCCTCGCCCAATAAAATGCACAAACTGCGGGGGCCCTCATAAATGTATATATTAAAAATACTTAGAATACGGGATGAGCTGTCTAGCGAACTTCACGGATTTCCCCAAAGATAATAACGTGTTAGACTCTTTAGGTGTGATTTTAATTAAATTACATTCTTAAATTCGGGTGCACATTTATGTGACCCAAATCCAAATCTTAACGGAGTCGGAATGTATTAATAACCACGGGTGCATTGATTGCGACGTGGTTCGAGATTCATTTTCATGACGTTGCAATTCTATTAAAAATAATAATAAAAGCGGTTTAAACTTAATAAAATCACACAAGTTATAACATGTATTAAAATCATATATTTAGCCATTATAACAATTTAAGAGACCGTGCTAGAACCACGGGATCCGTAGGTGCCTAACACCTTCCCTCGGGTCAACAGAATTCCTTACTTAGAATTTCTGATTAGCAGACTTCATTTGGAAAGTCGAAAATTTCCTCGATTTGGGATTCAAGATAAACGGGTGACTTGGGACACCAAAAGCCAAACCTTTCCCAAGTGGCGACTCTGAGACAAATAAATAATCCCATTTTCGAATAATGTCACTAAAAATGGAAAAACTCCCTCACGCATTTATCCTTAGGGGTAGGTGCACAAAAAGGAGGTGTGACAGCTCTGGCGACTCTACTGGGGACAAGAACCCAGAACTTCGGTTCAGGGTTCAAGAATTCGAGCTTAGAATAACTGTTATAGTTGGCTTGTTTTATCTGATTTTTACATGTTGAGCCTAATGTGCTAAATGTCGTTTTTACCGCTTTGATATTGTTTGGACTATATATAAATTGCTACGAAACCCTCCTCTCTCTGAGTCTTCTAAATCATCTGGGAAGTGTGCACTCCGTGTGACTTCTTTTCTGTTAGAGTCTTATCCCAATTTTAGAACGAGGTTCGGACAAGTTGCAAAGCCGGTGAAGCTTCTATATTCCCGGTACGCTGCCCCCCTCGGCTCGAGCTGTCCGCTCGGGTAAGCCAGGTCTAGAACTATAAACCCAGGTTTTTAAACCTAGTATAACAAGCCTCATGCCGGATCCCTAGTAGGAATGTTTGTTTGCATCATGTGCATTTGACCTTGGAGCTCAACACAGGGGTTGGGTCTGTCTAGGACAGGCGTACCCAAATGAAAAAGACCGTCCTGATGCATCTTACGTGCTACTTGCGCATTTGTTTGTTTCGGCTTGCATGTTGACCGGCTTCTAGAACAGAGGAAGAAAATCAAAAAATCAAAAATCAAAAAATCAAAAAAAAAATATATATAGGAGTGAGAGGTAGGTATTTAGAAAATTCTGAAACTCTGCCGAAATTCCGAAAAAAAAAAGTCATCTCCAAATGAGCCAAAGTTTTCAACTGCCATGTTTCCCCTATTCCGTCAAAACTGGCAAACTGCGTGGGTCTGATTCTCACCGGATGTGAGATACGTAGGCGAACCTCATCGGTTCCGGCCCATAATTTTCAAAAACAAAAAAATCCAAAAATATTTTCCTTTACTTCCTCTCAAGAAAAGTCTTTTTTTTAAACCTCAATTCTCAAAAAAATATATATATATTTTCCATTACTTGCTTCTTTAGACCCTAATTGTTTTCCTTTTTTAAAAAAAAATAAAATAAAATAAAATAAAATAAAATAAAAATAAATAAATATATATATATATATATATATATATATATATATATATATATATATATATATACAAAAAAATGTTTTCTTTTAATTTCTTCCAAATATCCAAAAAATATTTTCATTCTTCTTTCAAAATTGGAAAGAAAATTCAAAATTCAAAAATATGTCATTTTTTTAGAAGCATTTCTTTCATAAGAAGGGTCCAACTTCATTTTTGTAAAAGTAGCCCAAAAAGAACAAATTTTTTTTTGTTTTGATTGTAAATAAGAAGGTGATGTCATTCTTGTCTAAAATAGTTGAATGTCCCCAAAAGGACGCCGGAAGGCCGTTTTTTGCAAGAACAACCACTTTTAGTAGTTTTTTTTATGTTTTGGCCGTTTAGCAAACACAACCTTAAAATCTTCTTCCCCGAAGTGCTGAAAGGCCGTATTTGCAAAGCCGGATTTTTATGAAATTTTGATAACCTTTTCTTGAGTCCAAATGAGTCATAACCTTTTAAATTAAATCACCCTAATAAGTGTGAAGGATGAGCACAGATGAAAACAAACTCTTCGCAACTCTTGAAGAGATCCCCTTACAGCTCCACATGTGGTGGAATGACCTAGGAAAAGGTAGCCGAGGAACTGTGATAAAAGTTTTGGGTGGTCTTGTCGGACTTTTTAACATCAAGCCAAGATTGGACGTGATTGAAGCCCTGATACCTTTTTGGGATCCGACTCTCAATGTGTTTCGTTTTTCTGATTTTGAGCTCACACCCACGCTAGAGGAAATTGCGGGTTACGCCGGCCTTAGCGGAAACTTTAGAAGTCGGTACCCGGTGTCACCGAGACCAATATCTCCTCACAAGTTCCTTGATATGTTGAGTATTAGCCGGGATATTCAAGATAGGAATTTATCTGGAGGGTTTTGCACATTCCAGTTCCTGTACCAACGCTATGGAAATCCCCATGGTTTCGAAGCACCGAATACTGGTCTGACCCATGCCGGAAATAAAGATAAATGGGAGGCAAGGCGGGGTTTGGTTTTTATAGTGGCATTTTTGGGTGTTATATTATGTCCGCGAAAAGACGGCAACATAAAATTGGGCCTCGTGGGAATGGTGGATGTCACAATCAAGAAAGCTAATGGCACATTAGTTCCCCTAATCTTATATGAGATTTACCGAGCATTGACCATCTGTAGAGAAGGGGGAAAATTCTTCCAAGGCTGCAACTTACTGCTACAGCTGTGGATACTGGAACATCTCTGCCACCGTGTCGGGTATATGAACTACGGCATGACTGGTTTGGATTGCATTGAAGAATTTGAAAGCCGAGGGGCGGGGGTTGAATTTCCAGAGGGTACCGAAGCTTGGTTTGCCCACTTGAGTTCTTTAACTTCGGATAAAATCGAGTGGATGTTTGGATGGCTCCCTGCCACAGAAATCATATACATGTCAGCTAAAGCATGCTACTTTCTCTTAATGGGCATCCGGAGCATCCAGCCATATGCTCCTCACAGGGTTTTGGACCAACTAGGAAGATTTCAAACCGTCCCCCATGACAAATATTTGAGTATACATGTCATCGAATTGGGCCCAAAGGCTGCATTTCCAGAAGGAAGAGTTCGCCAAGTTTGGAATGAGGGCAGATTTCTCGAACCCAAGACTATGGTGCGGGATCTAGCTAGAGGTGAGGTGGACCCCAATTATATGGTTTGGTTTGGCAAAAGATTTCAAATTCCTCGAGAGCCCGAGAGACCTGCTAAGAGACCTCATGTCCAACAATTCACTAACGACTCGCAGGAGCAGTGAGGGTGGTTGGCAAAAGAAGAAAGCTATAGGGCTAAGATAAGTAAATTAGAGGGACAAATCAGGGGCCTCAAATTTGGCCACAGTATCCAAGCTGCCGCAGATGAAGGGGAAAAGAAAAAGCTAACTCAAGAAAACGAGGCTCTCAAAGCTCAAATCCATAAAATGAGAATAACTGCTAGAAACCCGGAAAGAAGCCGGGCAGATGAAAGGCTTATAAGCGGTCTGAGAAAGAAAGTACTTGAGTGTCAAGATGACCTAGAAAAATCTGAGGCTAGTCTAGCAAAAGTCCGAGCACAATTGGTAGAGAATGCAGAAGGGCGGGCAGAGTTTGTGCGACAAATGAAAAGAAAATATGAGGGGACAATCGCCAATTTAAAGAGAAAGATAATCACCCTTGAAAGTGAGGCGGACAAACATGCCAGGAATTTTAAAGCCGATAGGGAACATTGTTATGCTTTGATGGCCCAAATGGACGAAGATATCCAACAATTGCAGAATTAAAATCATCATGACACTCAAGTGTTGGAGGCCCGGAATCAGCAAATCGGGCGTTTACTTCAGGAAAAGGGTATTGTCCGAGAGAGGGTTAGAGTCATTGTCGACTACATCGTCATGAAATGCCACACATGTGAGGATATGACTCAGACCACTTTCTTCGCTGCTGTAATGACATTTGTCCACCAGATAATGAGTGATTTGAAGCGGCTTCAAGGGGATCTTGCACGTAGGCCCGTGATACCGAATGATGTCACACGGGCCCCAGGAGTCGAAGCATTGATGTATTCATGATTTTTCGCTTATTGAGTCTGCATTTTGGAAATTATTTTTTTAGTCTGTTGGTAGTTTCAAAATTCCAAGAAGATGAGTAGTTTGAAGTCTTTTTTAATAGAAGTTCTAGGAGTTTTATTAATGAAAATTTGAAATTCCCAAAATTGTTTCATTATTTTTCGCACTTGTTTCTCTTGAACTACGTAATGATCTGATTTATGCGGCGTCGTGATACGTAGGCAATCCTCATCGGATCCGGTCACGTTTTTTTAAATAACTTCAAATAAAAGAGGGATGTGAAAAAGAGAGCCAAAGAAAAACCAAAAGAAAAATGAAAAAAAAGGGGGGCAAGGAAAGAAAGGAAAGAAAGGAAAGAAAAGAGTGGAAAATGGGAATAAAAGGAGAAGTACGAAAGCCAAAAGTGAAAAAAAAAGAGAAAAGAAAATTGGGAAAATAAGCAGAGACGGGATGAAACATGCAGTCGTTGCGAAACATGTAGAAACACATTTAACTGTATAGGTGCATCACACCCCAACGTGCGATTTCCTATGTGTTAATTGCTTCAAACTAACTGGTTTGTTGTCTACTTTTCCAGAGGTTCTATAGTAAGGTGGTTGGTTTTGTGGTAGTCTGGCTTCACATTCATACTTCACAAGGTCAAAAGGAAGTGTTGAAATGTCTTCGGAAATTCCTTTGCCAACAGTTCCTATTCCAGAGGATAGTCCGATCTCGGCCATCCAAACTTCTGAGTCAGCAACGACTGAGGAAAATAGAATTCTGCGTCTCCGCATGATGGAAATGTGGGATGCCTTGGCCAATGGAAAAGAACCGCCAAGTGCGATCCCTGGATTCCCTGAGCTTTTTCCCAGGGAAAGTGGGACCTCCAACATCCCCATAAGCTATCCAAATACCCCACTGGGATACCTACCATTTCAGCCCACTTTGTTGGAACACCTTCTGAGTCTCGCCCCCAGGTGTTAGCTTCAAGTGCGGCTTCAAACATATTCACCGCGCCACCTTGTTCAGCTATGGCACAACCTGCTTTACCTAGGCCTAACTTTGATTCATCTTCCTTCACATTTCAAGCACCATCTTTCCAAGTGGAACCTCCTCAGTTTCCTACTTATACTTACCCTCAACCACCCCAATTTGAATTCACTGCGGGGAAAGAAAAGACCACCAAAACTCCTGAGCAAGAAGAGATTGTGAGGAAGATGAGGAGTATGGAACAGAGTCTCAAAAGCATACAAGGCTTGAGTGGACAGAAGAGTGTATCACATGTCGACTTATGCATGTTCCCTCATGTGCACCTACCATTGGGATTCAAAACCCCAAAATTTGAGAAGTATGATGGGCATGGTGATCCTATTACTCATCTCAAGAGATATTGCAATCAGCTGCGAGGAGCCGGTGGAAAGGAAGAACTACTCATGGCTTATTTCGGAGAAAGTCTGGTTGACATCGCATCTGAGTGGTACATGGACCATGATATATCCCGCTGGTACATCTGGGATGATCTTGCTAGAGATTTCGTCAGGCAGTTTCAGTACAACATTGATATTGCTCCAGATAGGAACTCATTGACAAACTTGAAAAAAAAATCCTCAGAAAGCTTCCGAGAGTACGCAGTTAAATGGCGTGAGCAGGCATCCAGGGTAAAGCCTCCGATGGATGAGGTTGAAATGGTCACAGTTTTCCTTCAAGCTCAGGAAGCTGACTACTTCCAGAATATGATGTCCGCAATGGGTAAATCGTTCACTGAAGCTATCAAGATTGGCGAAATGGTTGAAAATGGGCTAAAAACGGGTCGAATTCTAAGCCAATCAGCTATCAGAGCTACCTTCCAAGCCATTCAGGGTGGGTCTGGAGGAATAGCAAAGGGAAAGAAAAGGGAAGAAACATTCATGCAGTGTCGGGTGCAAGGAGAAACTATACCCCCAGATCCCTTTTCTCAGAAAGGACCCTGCAGCACTATTACCCTCACCAAGATTTGGCCTATACTCCTCAGCCATACTCAGTCATGAATGCTCAGCCTTATGTCCGACCACAACAACAAGCCAACAGAAATCAAGCTCCATTTCCTAGAAACCAACCTCCTTACAAAACCCACTACAACCCCCGTCCTCCAAAAAATAATTTCCACCCTCATGAACCGCCCAAGAGGCCAAATTTCACACCAATTGGCGAAACCTACTCCAGCCTGTTACCAAAGCTTGTTCAAATGGGTCTGCTACAGCCTGTTCCTCAAACCAGACAAAACCCAGCATCACCCGCTTACAGAGCCGGTACCCGATGCGCTTATCACTCGGGGGCAGAAGAGCATGACACGGATGATTGCTGGACTCTAAAGAGAGTTGTGGAGAACTTGATAAAACAAAGAAAGATAGTGCTAAGGGATGAAGAAGTTCCCAATGTGACCAACAACCCACTGCCAGCCCACAACAATGGGCCGGTAATTGGAATGATTTGTAAGGATAAGGAATTTGACCCAGCATTGAAGGCCATCATTGCCATTGCTGACAAAGAAAAGAAACCAAAAGCTGCCTCGAAGCAAGATAAAGGGGAGAAAAAGAAAGAAACCACCCCTCCAAAGTCAGAGAAGAAAATTGAAGTTGAGACCGGGGCAACGCCTCTCAAAGATGTTGTTCTCTACATCCCTCAAGGCCGTAAAGAAAAGCAGATGACATTGAGTCCTCCCAGGAGATTCGAGCTGAACAAAACAAACCCGATGTATGTGCCCAAGGGGGCTTATGTGATGCGGGGGCCAATTAAGCCATTGAGACTGAATGAGCCCGTGGTTATTGGACGCGCGCCACAGAAGCCCATGAAAGATCCTACTGTTGTGCCCTGGAACTACAACAAAACAGTGGTGACCTATAAGGGCAAAGAAATCCTAGGAGAAGTTCAAGAAAATAACCCTGTTGAAAAGTATTCCAATTTGGAAGAGGCGAACAACGCTACTAGAAAGCGCTTCCCACTTAAGAAGCCCGTGAGTGCCGAAGAAGCGGAGGCTTTCTTCCAAAACATGAAAATGGCAGATTATGAGGTGATTGACCAACTTCGAAAATTTCCCGAACAAGTCTCCTTGTTGGCTTTGTTGATGAATTCCGCCGAACATCAGAAAGTATTGATCAAGACCCTTAACGAAGCATATGTGCCTGTTGACATTTCTGTAGAGCAGTTGGAGAGAATGGCAGAAAGATTTTTCGCAATCAATCAGATCACTTTCAGCAAAAATGATTTACCCTCAGAAGGGGCTGCACATAACAAAGCCTTGCACCTAACAGTCAAATGCAAAGGGCACTACGTGAAAAGGGTGATGTTGGACGGAGGCTCTGGAGTAGACATTTGCCCACTTTCAACTCTACAGTGCATGGAAATCGGGACCGAAATAATCCGACCCAACAATGTCTGCGTACGTGCCTTCGATGGCATCAAAAGGGACACAATTGGAGAGATCGATCTAATTCTGACCATCGTCCCAGTAGACTTTGAAGTAACCTTCCAGGTTCTAGACATGGACACATCCTACAACTTTCTTTTGGGGAGGCCATGGATTCATGTAGCGGGGGCTGTACCCTCTACTCTTCATCAGATGGTGAAGTTCGAGCACGAGGATCAAGAGATCGTGGTCCACGGAGAAGATGAGCAATCAATTTATCGGGACCCATCAGTCCCATGTCTTGAAGCAAGAGAGGGAGTGAGCACATAGTTTATCAGGCTTTTGAAATTGTGGTTGCAGACCAGTACAAAGAAGGAAACCCTTGCCCACAACCCTTCCTTTCTAATGCATCAATCATGGTGGCCAAAGAAATGATCCGACATGGCTTCAAACTGGGGAAGGGACTTGGGAAATCATTGCAAGGGATAGTTGAACTTATCACCCTGCCCACCAGTGAAAAGTTCTTCGGGGTAGGCTTCCGACCCTCTCCAGCTGATATAAGATGGGCAGATGATAGAAAGAATGATGGTTGGGTCTTGCCTTAGCTGGTTCTGCATCTGTACAGAACATTTGTCAAGCCAAAATACTAGAAGAAAGAAGAAGATGAGGCTTTTACTGCCGAAGAGATTGAAGAGATCTGTGGGGCAATGAGGAAGATACTATATGAAACCCACATGGTCCAGCCAGGGGAGGGCTCAAGCACCGCTGAGGTGCTGTATATGGGACCCAATGCCAAGCTGCAGAATTGGAAGGCTACGCCATTCCCAATCAGGCGGGAGTCCTGGTAGACCTGTCCTGCCACTTTTTCTGCATCACGAGTTATTTCAGGGTGTAACTCGAATGTTTTTCTTTTAGTTTCCTGTCTTTTAAATACTAATGTGAACCCATTTATCTTCAAAATTCAATGAAATGAAATTAATATTTTCATCGTTCATCTCTCTTTATTCTTTCTGATTTTGTTACTTTTTCTTATTTCTTCTTTCAGTTCTAATAATGCGGCTTTAAATAACATGACATGCTTGCGGACTTCATGCCCAGATCCAAACACACTGTCTAATTGCGAAATAATGAACCAAGAACCAGAATATGATAAAGAAGAGGCTTTTAAGGAAATAAATCGAGAATTGGAACAATTTGAGAATACCTAAGCCAAACTTAAATGAAATCGAGCCAGTTAATTTGGGTAGCTCTGAAGAAGTCAAAGAAACCAAGATAAACATTCATACAGATGAAAGAACTAGGGACGCATTGATCCAACTTTTGTTTGAATTCAAAGATGTGTTTTCTTGGTCATACGATGACATGCCAGGATTAAGTGTCAATTTAGTGATCCATAAGTTGCCAACCTACCCCGATTATTCCCCTATCCAGCAAAAACAGAGGAAGTTCAAAGTTGATATCAGTGACAAGATTAAAGAAGAGGTCACAAAACAATTAAAGGCGGGGGTGATCCAAGTGGTCCGATACACCACATGGCTGGCTAATATAGTTCCTGTGCCAAAGAAAGATGAGAAAATCCGGGTGTGCGTTGACTACCGAGATCTGAACAAAGCAAGCCCCAAGGACAATTTCCCTTTGCCAAACATCCACATCCTTATTGATAACTGCGCCAAACATGAAATACAGTCTTTTGTGGATTGTTACGCAGGATACCACCAGGTGTTGATGGATGAAGAAGATGCAGAAAAGATAGCTTTTACCACACCTTGGGGCACTTACTATTATAGAGTCATGCCATTTGGTCTGAAAAATGCCGGGGCAACCTACATGAGGGCCATGACTGCCATTTTTCATGATATGATGCACCAAAAGATAGAGGTGTATGTGGACGATGTAATCATCAAATCCAAAACCCAGGACGGCCACGTTCGGGACTTGAGAAAATTCTTTGGGCGGCTGCGCAAATATGATTTGAAGCTGAACCCAGCCAAATGTGCATTTGGAGTACCATCTGGCAAACTCTTGGGATTCATAGTCAGTCGGAGGGGCATCGAGTTAGATCCAACAAAGATAACATCTATTCGGGTTTTGCCTCCTCCAAGAACCAAGAAAGATGTTATGAGTTTTTTGGGAAGATTGAATTACATCAGTCGTTTCATTGCTTAGTTGACCTCCACGTGTGAACCCATATTTAAGTTGTTAAAGAAAGATGCGGTAATCAAATGGACAGTTGAATGTCAAGAAGCTTTTGATAAAATCAAGGAATATTTGTCAAATCCGCCAGTCTTGGTCCCACCTGAGCCAGGAAGGCCTCTGTTCTTATACCTGACCGTCTTAGAAAATTCTTTTGGTTGTTTTCTCGGGCAACATGACGTGACCGGAAAAAAGGAGCAGACCATTTACTATCTAAGTAAGAAGTTTATTAGTTACGAAGCCAAGTACACTTTATTGGAAAGAACTTGTTGTACGTTGACATGGGTCGCTCAGAAGCTGAGGAATTATTTGCAAGCTTACACCACCTACCTCATAACCAGGTTGGATCCTTTAAAGTATATATTTCAGAAACCAATGCCCACTGCGAGATTAGCAAAGTGGAAGATCTTGCTCACAGAGTTTGACATAGTCTATGTCACTCGCACGGCAATGAAAGCCCAGGCATTAGCGGATCATTTGGCTGAGAACCCGATTGATGATGAGTACCAACCTTTGAGAACTTACTTCCCATATGAAGAAGTAAATTCAGTTGAGGCAATATCTGAAGACACTCATGCTTGGAAAATATTCTTTGATGGGGCGGTAAACGCAAAAGGTGTTGGAATTGGGGCAATTTTGATCTCACCCACTAGTCAGCACAATCCGGCTACAGCTCGGCTTCGTTTCTTCTGTACAAACAACATTGCCGAGTATGAAGCTTGCATTATGGGTATAAACATGGCAATCGACCAAAATGTCGAAGAGTTGTTGATCATGGGAGACTCAGATCTGATTATCCGGCAAGCCCAAGGAGAATGGGAAACCCGAAATGTTAAGCTTATCCCTTACAAGAAGCATGTGGAAGACCTCAACAAGCGATTCAAGTCAATAGAGTTTAGGTACATTCCTCGTTGTTACAACGAATTAGCCGACGCACTTGCTACTTTGGCCTCAATGCTGCCGTATCCAGGCAATGCTCGCATAGATCCCTTGGAAATTCAAATTCGGGAAAGGCATGGTTATTGTAATACAATTGAAGCAGCACCAAATACCCAACCATGGTACCATGACATCAAAACGTTTCTGAAAACTCAAGAATACCCCGAGCAAGCCAGTGGAGACCAAAAGAGAACCATTAGGCGGCACGCGAGTGGTTTCTTTTTGAGTGGGGATGTCTTATACAAGAGAACTCCGGACCTCAATTTGTTAAGATGTGTTGACGCAGAAGAGGCTAGAAAAATCATGCATGAGGTACACACGGGAGTATGTGGGCCCCACATGAACGGGTACGTTTTAGCAAAGAAAATCCTTCGAGCGGGTTATTACTGGATGACCATGGAAAAGGACTGTTTTAGTTTCATTCGGAAGTGTCATCAGTGTCAGGTGCACGGTGATTTGATTCATGCACCTCCCACAGAACTGCATCCCATGTCTGCACCTTGGCCATTTGTTGCCTGGGGCATGGACGTCATTGGGCCAATCGAGCCAAAAGCCTCAAATGGACACAGATTCATACTAGTTGCCATTGACTACTTTACAAAATGGGTTGAAGCAATCACTCTCAAGTCTGTCACCAAGAAAGCTGTGGTAGATTTCGTGCACTCCAATCTTATCTATCGTTTTGGCATTCCTGCAACTATTATCACAGACAATGCTGCAAACTTGAATAGTCATTTGATGGGGGAGATATGTGAGCAATTCAAGATAATGCACCTGAACTCTACTCCTTATCGGCCTAAAGGCAATGGTGCCGTTGAAGCAGCAAACAAAAACATCAAAAAGATTTTGAGAAAGATGATTCAAAGTTCCAGGAAGTGGCATGAAAAGTTGTCGTTTGCATTGTTGGGATATCGCACTACTGTGCGCACATCAATTGGAGCCACCCCGTATCTTTTGGTTTATGGCACGGAAGCCGTAATACCCGCCGAGGTCGAAATCCCCTCTCTCCGAATCATTGTTGAAGCTGAAATTGAAGACAGTGAGTGGGTTAAAACCCGCCTGGAACAATTAACCTTGATCGATGAAAAGCGAATGGCTGCAGTCTGCCACGAGTAGTTGTACCAACAAAGAATGACTCGTGCCTATAACAAAAAAGTGCGACCTAGAAATTTTGAAGTGGGGAAACTCGTTTTAAGGCGTATTCTTCCCCATCACCAGGAAGCAAAAGGAAAATTCGCTCCTAATTGGAAGGGCCCATACGTCATCAGAAAGATATTGCCGAGAGGAGCATTGTATCTGGGCGATATCGAAGGAAATGATCCTGAAGCAGCTATAAATGCGGATGTAGTCAAAAGGTACTATGTTTAGTCTTTCTGTAACAATGACATTGTCTAATTGGGAGGACGAAGGCTTTTATTCTCGCTACCCAAACACTATCTACCCTTTGCAAACCCATTTGTGCCAGTTACTCTTCTTTGATTGCCCTCTTTGGAACTTAAAAGTGTTGGAAAAAAATGGAAAATTAAAAAAAAAAGATGTTTTCCTGAACTACGTTCGACTTGATTCCGAAAGGATACGTAGGCAGCCTCTCTATGGGGTTCAGTCACACCAAAATAAAAATCCAAATTCCCTCAAAAATGAAACTGGGGCAAATGTTGTAATGGTCCTGCGATAATCCCGCTTGAATGGTTCCAAAGTTGTAATTCGATCCAAATCATTTTTACCCAAATCCTTTCAAGTCCTTCCAATCAATCAGTGAGAATGTTCAAGGATCAGAGAATACAACTACTTGGATCCGATGCAATAAAGTGAGAGAAATAAAATGAGAGAGTCTTATTGGTGAAAACTCACACGGGCACCATAAGGCGACGGTGAGCAGAAAAATTGAAAATGAGAGAGCCTGTTTAGTGAAAACTCGTAAAGAGTGCTATCAGGCGACGGTGAGAAGAGAAATGAGAGAGGTCGATTGGTAAAAACCCGCAAAGGGCGTCGTCGATCGAAAAGAAGACACCCCCCACCACTGAAAAAGTCCTGGCCAGGTTTCTCGATTTAGAGATATGGTTCACAACGAGTTGGATAGTTGTGCATATCGGGTATCTAGTCCAAGAAACATGTCATGTCTATTGAAGTCTGTATGCACCCCAGATAAGTCCTTCTTCCCCCCAAAAAGGACGCTTCTCCTTAAATTCATTAATCTTGTCCTTTCTTTACTTTTCCTTGAATCCCTTTCGGTCTAACTCTATTCCGAAACTAATACAAAGAAAAGGTGGCAAGATTGGTTTTACAGGGTTTTGTTTAATAAAATCCAAGTCCAAAGAAAAGTACCCAGCCTCAGTGGGTGCATCAAGTCGATCCCAACTGGCCATGATAGCTGATGCTCTGAAATCAGAGTTATTGAAAATGAAAAGAAACCCAAAGTCAAAAGCCCCTAGAAGCAGATTAAAATGAAAGGGCCAAAGCCCTATACGGGTGAGCCGTCATGATAAATTTTGAAAAGTTGAGTTCCTCGGTTTTAGGAGAGAGACCAATCTTTAAGAAAGCTAGCAAGCGGCAGAGGTTCTCGCCAAAAGAGTTGGGCCGAGATCAAGTGATCAAAAATAATGAAGGCCACAAAACCGACCACCGTTTCAAACTAACAATTGTTCTTTGTTTGAAAATTGAAACAGGTGCAATCCAAAGCAACAATGCAAGAAGCAGGTGTAACCAAAATGGAAAAAGAAATGTGCAAGCGCTAGAAATAGCTTAGCAACAATAATCAACCCAAAAGGGAATTCTCCTCCAAATTCTTTCCTGCATTTTTTTTACTAAAAAATGAATTGAAAGAAAATAGATAAGAAGAAAATAAAAAAAAGGTAGTTTAGAAGCCACAAAATCAATCTTTAACCTTTTTGCCAACATTAGGGCTCCAATCCCTGAGTTGAGATTTTAGACATATGGCCTCCATTCCCTAGTCGCCTTTTGCCAACATTAGGGCTCCAATCCCTGAGTTGAGATTTTAGAAGGGCCTCCATTCCCTAGTTGCCTTTTGTCAACATTAGGGCTCCAATCCCTGAGTTGAGATTTTTAGACATAGGGCCTTCATTCCCTAGTCGCCTTTTGCCAACTTTAAGGCTCCAATCCCTAGTTGAGATTTTAGACATAGGGTCTCCATTCCCTAGTCGCCTTTCTTTTCCAACATTAGGGCTCCAATCCCTGAGTTGAGATTTTTAGACATAGGGCCTCCATTCCCTAGTCGCCTTTTGCCAACATTAGGGCTCCAATCCCTGAGTTGAGATTTTAGACATAGGACCTTCGTTCCCTAGTCGCATTTTGCCAATATTAGGGCTCCAATCGAATTTTGCCAACATTAGGGCTTCAATCCCTGAGTTGAAATTTTAGACATAGGGCCTTCGTTCCCTAGTCGCATTTTCCCAACATTAGGGCTCCAATCCCTGAGTTGAGATTTTTAGGCATAGGGCCTCCATTCCCTAGTCGCCTTTACCAATATTAGGGCTCCAATTCCTAAGTTGAGATTTTTAGACATAGGGCCTCCATCCCCTAGTCACATTTGCCAATATTAGGGCTCCAATCCCTGAGTTGAGATTTTAGACATAGGGCCTCCATTCCCTAGTCGCCTTTTACCAACATTAGGGCTCCAATCCCTGAGTTGAACCTTTTTAGACATAGGGCCTCCATTCCCTAGTCACATTTCGCCAACATTAGGGCTCCAATCCCTGAGTTGAGCGATTTTCCTTTAGACGACATCAGGGCTCCAATCCCTGAGTTGAGCGATTTTCCTTAGCCGACATTAGGGCTCCAATCCCTGAGTTGAGCGATTTTCCTTAGCCGACATTAGGGCTCCAATCCCTGAGTTGAGCGATTTTCCTTAGCCGACATTAGGACTTCAATCCCTGAGTTGAGCGTTTCCTTTACCCGACATTAGGGCTCCAATCCCTGAGTTGAGCGTTCCCTTAGCCGACATTAGGGCTCCAATCCTTGAGTTGAGTGTTTCCTTTACCCGAAATTAGGGCTCCAATCCCTGAGTTGAGCGTTTCCTTTACCCGACATTAGGGCTCCAATCCCTGAGTTGAGCATTTCCTTAGCCGACATTAGGGCTCCAATCCCTGAGTTGAGCATTTCCTTTAGCCAACATTAGGGCTCCAATCCCTGAGTTGAGCGATTTGCCTTTTGCAAACATTAGGTCTCCAATCAATGAGTTGCGCCTTTTAGACTTGGGGTTTCCAATCCCCTCATCAATTCCGCAGATTTTTTATGGCAAATAACTCACGAAATTTTCCTAGTGAAACTGGGGCAGAAAAATTTCGTTCGTTTGTTTGTTTTGTTGTCTGAGCAGGTCTTACCTCGAGGCACAGGGATCGAGATGACCGATGGAATGAGCCTCCATCCAGAATAAGGAAAAGAATAAAAGAACAAAAAAGAAGATGAGCTCCAATACCAGAGCAAACAAAGTTGCGGATAGCTCGAAATCTGATTGAAGTCATGAGCTCCGCCAATCCCGTTTCGCTCAATGCTTGCAAAAATGAACAAGCGCCCGCCACTTGCGAGCATCAAGATTCAGATCAAAGTCTACAAGCAAGATCAGCTAAGACTCAAGATCAAGTTAAGAAAGAATTATGGATAGGGATCTTGTACCTCATAGTTGATAGGCATAGCTAGCTTAGCTTCGATTTTCCCTTTTGGTGTAATAAGGAGGTCGGTAAAGCAGCAGTAACAGCATGCAGCAGCAGTAACAACAAAATTGCAGTCCCATGGTAGTCCCAGCTACCAAAACTTCCCGAACTACATTGACCTGATTCCTGTTCAGCCCAGGATATGTAGGAAACCTTTGAAGCAAAGGTTCGGTCGAATATTTCAAAAAATGCTTCACACGGAGTACTCGAACGGGCAAAAAATTGCTCGTATTCGCTCACTTTATCTTTGCACGAAAACCCTGCATTGTCTTCGAACAAAGAGGGGCAGCTGTGAGCACGTGATTTTTGCTCTCACGACAATTACTCCTAAAGAAATCAAAAAATAAAACAAATTGTCTTTGTGTATAATTTTTAGAATCTGCGTGACATTTCGGATAGTTATTTGTAGTTTTTGTCTGTGATTGTTTATTTTTAATTAAAAATACAAAAAATATGTTGCATGAATTTAGGATTTTATTCTGCTATTAGGAATTAATTAAATCATATTTGGAATGAAAATCACAAAAAAATAATAATATTATTTTGGTAATTTTGTCATTTTTATTGTTTAATGGTGTGATTTTGCTTAATTAATATTGTGTGTTAATTATTGTTAAGAATCAATTTTTGTCTGTGTAGTATAATTGTTGTTTTATAATTTATTTTTAGGATTTTTGGTAAATTCGGAATTAAACTAGGAATAAAAAAGGAAAAGAACAAAAAAATAGAAAAGAAAATTGGACTGGGCCATTTCATTTTTTTGGCCAAAATCAGGCCCAAACGAGACCTATACCCGGTCCAAACCTTCAGCTCTCAAAGACGCATCAGACAACGTCGTTTCGAGACCAGCGAATCTCGACCGTTCATCCATCCTCATCCAACGGTCGAAGACCTCACCCCATAACCCGACCTGTTTTCCCTGGATCGACCTAGTCCCCCACTAAGAGCAAAACGACCCTGTTTTATATAAGTGAAGTGATCCAAACCGTTGATCTCATCAGATCTAACGGCTTGGATTCACTCACCCATCACATATATATATTTTCAAACACACCCCACACCCCCCTAAGCTACCCCCTCTCTTCGTCTCTCTCAACAAACCAGAGGACCCCAAGAACCCTAGCCAGCCGCCACCCCTCCCCTTCGCCTGAAACCCGGCGGAGGCAACGCCGGTGACCACCAAAACGACACCCCTGAGCCATCTCCCCATCCACAACACGAATCCATGAACCATTTGCCTCGAATCACCCCACATCTTCTCGAATCTTCAATCGAAGTTTCGAGCTGACCATGAAACCACCCCAATCCACCCCTAATTAACACCACACCACCACTAGGCTTCCCTCATCCCTAAACCATCAACAGATTCCCTCGAATCTCGTTAGATCTCCTCGAATCTTCGATCAAAGATCTCCCCTCCAAGCCCTAGCCTGTCTCCTTGACCCCAGACTAACACCCAATAATCCCCTTTACCTCCTCGTCCTTAATCCCTAACCAAATTGGCTCGAACATGAGTAAAAACCGTCGAATGACGGATCTAGGGTTTCAACGGTTCAAGACGTGTCAAAGCTTCAGGGTCGATTGGTTTCTATTCAGTATTGTAGGCCTATTTCTCATGAAATAGACGTATAATACTGACTAGGACTCAAGTTCGAAAGGGCATACTGTTGAAATCCGAGAAAAGAACAGTAAGTTCTTCTTAATTTCTTTTGTTTCCTTCTATAGTTTTGTTTGTCTGTTTTAAATTGTATCTTTATTTTGATTTGTTTCTTGTCATTTGTTCAGTACTTCTCTCCTTCTCATCAGACCGTTTATTGGGTCCAAGTTCTCTAATTGTTGGTTATATGCTGTAAACTGTTTGGTCAATTTATTGATTAGTTCGTTATGTGTGAGTTAGTTTAACCTGATAGTAGTTTTAATCCTGGCCTTGATTTTCATAGTCCATTTCAGCAGGTTTCTTTGTTGTTTTGTTTAAATAATGTATGTTAGACTTTCTAGCATTGGTTCAGGTTTGTCCCATATATGTGATGTGTGGCTCTTTGTTCTTTGATATTCATCAATCTTCGTTAAGTTCAGTATATCGCAGGATTTCCTTCACTCTATTTAGCTTAATTTGGAATTATGAATTAATCATTCCCATAATGTGCCACTGGTGATTTGAAGTTTGACCTGGATAGTTCAATAGGTTTGTGTTCTGATTCATGGTAATGTTGTTATTGGGTCTTCTGTTAAGTATCAATGAATTTTGATTTCAGCTTTAGCTTCAGCTTCAATGTTCTGCTAAGCTCCTTTGTTTGTTGATGTGATTTTGGTTTGAAGTTTAGTCCAGATTTTAGGAAGTTGAATTGATTATAGCTGCAGTTTTAATGTATATTTCAGAGTTTAGTTTGGGATTTGAAAACCTTAAAAAAAAGGGTTTAGAGTGAGTGGACTGCCAGTTTGAGTATGTAGTGAATCATTAAATTAATGACTAATTTAATCAAAAGAGGGAATCTTAGTGCAAATACATCCTGACTGACATCTTTAAAGGTGGGAAGTCAGATGTAGGATGACTTAAAATAGAAAAAGCTGAGAATGCACATGGAAATAGGTAGTGAAACTTGTTGTACAGTAGGATAGACATTACTTTTTTGAACTTCAGGAGATTTTTAAATAAGAAAACCCATGCCTAGACAACAAAAGGTGGAAATGACAGATTAGGAAATATTCTTTAAGTCTGGGCAGCCTGTTTATTTTGAAGAAGGAGGGCTATAAAATCAAACGAGAGGAAGAAGGGGAGGGGGACTGGAAAAATTGAAAAGGGAAAAAGTTCAGATTGAGAGAAATTTTTCAGGGGTCAAAAACACAAAGAATATTAGTGATTTTTAATCAGTCTGTGCGAGTTTGAGTTTGAAGTTTGGTCTTTGAAGTCAAATTCAGGAATCAAACTCAAAAGGGTTTATTCTTAGACATCTAAGAGTTCACTTTCAGTTTTTTTTTGGGTCAGTGTATGAGAGGTTGCTACTTGTTTTCAATTGGGGTCCATTGGTTGATGTTCAGTTGAGTTTGGGTTTATTTGAGTAGTGTTGTTCGATTTTCAAAACACTCCTAGTTTCTATATATGTTTCTGGGTTCAAGCTTGACATAGTTTGGGGCTGTTGAGTTCAAATTGTTGCTGTTAATCTTCCCTGCCTCGACTGACTCTTTTTCTTCATTGTAATCTCGAACCCAGGTACACTTTTGTCTCCAGTTGAATGTGGAATCTTGTTTCAAGTGTATAAATGATCCAGAAAGTTAATGACAAGGAACTTTTGTTAATCTGAATCTATTGAGAATTGTTGTAGTTTTAATATTCCAATTAGATTACTTATGTTGTCAAGAACTATATTGAACTACTAGACTGATTTTGGTTGTTTTTGGCTGATTTTGGGTTAAGTTAACGATTAGCTTGATTTAGTTCACATTGATAGTGTAATGCATGATTTTAGTAGGCTCCTGGGTGTATTCGAATGAACTGTATGAGACTATATTTGGACAAAAAAAATGGATTTCGAGTTAGCTAGATCATGTGAATTATTGGATTGTTAAGTATTAGATCCTCTTTTGTAGTTCGTCATTAAACGATTGCATGTTTAATAATAAATCAGCAGGCAGTTAGAACAGCGTGAAGTAATTGATTATGTTATCATACGTCAAGCCCAAGTTAAGTATTAGACTAGTAAGTTTAGTTCGAGCTAGTATCAAACTAGTTAGCCTGTGCTGAGTAATCAATCTCCAGTAGGAATAAATAAATACACATCATTATTCCATGCGTTCAATTATCAAGTGCATATTGCAATAGCGTGAAATAACTGAGCATGCCGTCATTTTTTTTAAAATTTGAAATCTGTTTGGTAAGAATCAAGGATCAGTAGCTAATTAAAAGTCTTGAAGTGGGCCTATTAAATACCTTTCTAGTTTGGGCAAATTTTAAGGCCCGTGCTCGAACAGTCTTCGTTAATGGACCGTTGTTTCAATTCATATTCTTCGGGCTTACTTTTGAGCCCAATGACACGTTTATTTTAAAACTATTGCTTGGCTCGTATTAGACCTGAAACATTTTAATTAGGATATTTTCTTTTTAGAGACAAAACAAAAAAAATAAATAAATCATAGTTTGCTTTTAGGCTTGCCCTTTTAAAAATAAAATGAGTCGAGTCTCGCCCAATAAAACGTACAAACTGCGGGGGCCCTCATAAATGTATATATTAAAAATACTTAGAATACGGGATGAGCCGTCTAGCGAACTTCACGGCTTTCCCCAAAGATAATAACGCATTAGACTCTTTAGGCGCGATTTTAATTAAATTACATTCTTAAATTCGGGTGCGCATTTATGTGACCCAAATCCAAATCTCAACGGAGTCGGAATGTATTAACAACCACGGGTGCATTGATTGCGACGTGGTTCGAGATGCATTTTCACGACATTGCAATTCTATTAAAAATAATAATAAAAGCGGTTTAAACTTAATAAAAGCACACAAGTTATAACATGTATTAAAATCAGATATTTAGCCATTATAACAATTTAAGCGACCGTGCTAGAACCACGGGATCCGTGGGTGCCTAACACCTTCCCCGGGTCAACAGAATTCCTTATTTAGAATTTCTGGTTCGCAGACTTCATTTGGAAAGTCGAAAATTTTCTCGATTTGGGATTCAAGATAAACCGGTGACTTGGGATACCAAAAGTCAAACCTTTCCCAAGTGGTGACTCTGAAACAAATAAATAATCCCATTTTCGAATAATGTCACTAAAAATAGAAAAACTCCCTCACGCATTTATCCTTCGGGGTAGGTGCGCAAAAAAGAGGTGTGACACTCACAAGAACAACAACATCCGCAATATAGTCATTAAAAAGGTCTTATTTAGGGGAAACTTATTCTCTCAATAAGTTTTTGTTTTAATATTAGTAGATTTATGTAGGTCACTTGATCAAATCATATTAATATATTTAGTATAATTTTTTATTGTCTAATTTATTATCTATTTAGCTTTGTATTATTAGCTTGCGCATGCATCATGTTATTTCGATCCATGTTATATGAAACTATTATTTTCTTATACTTATAAAAAGCATCACTATTTGGAGAATTATTTTCTTAAATCCCTACGGCCAAACGACCCTAGGCTTGTATAAGCAGGGGCCAAGGGGCGCTGAAGGTGACTGACTGGTGGAAAGGTGAAGGGTCACGATCTTCTCGCTAAATACAATGTGTACGGCCCGATTTCCTTTACAAATGACACTGACGTAGTAGTATATTACACCCCACCCCACCCGCCCCACGCCCCACTCTGCTACACTAGTGCTAGTACTAGTAGTATAATAACAGTTGGATAAACTCCAAGAATTGTTCTCGAAACCCTCATTTTCTTCAGAAGCACAAACTCAATACCAGTGAGGTGAGGTGAGCTGCTTCATAAATCTTTAAAGACTCTGTATTTCTTTGTGGAATATTAATTGGTTCATGTTCCTTTTGTTTTCTCAATTTGATTCAATATTAATTGTTGAGGAAAAACAAAGGAAGATCTATGGATTTGAGGATCAGAACATGCTAGACTGTGAAATGAATAACAAATACTGTTAAGTGAATAACAGCTTGACTTTTGACGGCGCCTATTGGATTTCTTTTCTGATCACTTTTAATCTCCTTCTTCTTCTGAGGACAGTGATCTTTTTTTTTAATGGTACATGCTATCTTTCTTTTACAAATCTAGAGAAACGTCTTTGACAATGATATCTTTAGATAAGATAAAACTGGTTCTACTTTTTTCACTTCTGTTTTTGGTTAGATATGAAATGTTTTGGTTATGGTGGTATGGACTTGATTGAGTGAGTGCTTTTACCATTACAAAATAGAGTACGTCTACACGAATGACTCTAGATAAAGGAAATTTCTAAAATCTTTCTTCTTTTTTGTTCAATATTTCCCAGATTTGGTGGATCTTTTGCACAGTGCTTCAATTTAAAAAAAATGTTGTTAAAACCTATTGTTTGCACTATAATATATAAGATTCTATTGGATCAATTTAATATTCTAGAGCGTACAAGTCAATAAAGCTAGACAGTGTTGTTATATTGCATATCTGAAATTATGATGATGTTGTTGTTGTTGTCCTAATATAATAGGCAAAATGCAAGGAGGATTCAAACAAATCATTTCTCATGGAAGTTTCCTCAAGAGCGCTGTTCTACGACATGTCCGATTGGTGAATCCAGTAGCGACGCCAATTATATTTGCACGTCATGAAACAACTTCAGCTGCTCGTATAGAAGAACATGGTTTTGAAAGCACCAAAATAGCTGACATTTTGAAAGGCAAGGGTAAAGGTGCTGATGGCTCCTGGCTCTGGTGCACTACTGATGACTCTGTTTATGATGCTGTGAAATCGGTCAGTAAATCATCTGTACATTGCCCTTGCATCTAACCATTTACACAGTTAATGTTGCATTTTTATGTATTTATGTGCAACCAAACCATATTGCTAAGAACAATGTGTAATTCTTATCCACTTATGAGCCAGATGCTCACTGGTGCATTATCGCTTGTGTAGTGACAACTTAAAACTGATTCTTTTTGGCTATACAGATGACACAACACAATGTGGGAGCGTTGGTGGTTGTGAAACCTGGGGAAAATAAGTCAATTGCCGGGATTATTACGGAAAGAGGTAAACAATTTTCTCAAAATACCTCTATGCTGCTTCCTTAATTTCCTGCACCAGTATTGGATTTTGAACTTGTTCGACAATCATGTCTGCAAATTTAGCTTATCATAGTTGTCTTTAAAGATAAATGCTGCAAGAAATGTTGTATCCTCTGGACAATTTCAAATATATTGGGGTCTTTCTATGACTGGCAATGTGACCGTTCTCGCAAAATTCACCTTGTCTCTAAGATTATCGGGATGTCAGCAGCGACCTTTTTTTATTATTGTAATAAATCATCTGAGGATTATTGTTTGATCTATGTGAATGTAAGCTAGAAAAGTTACTGGGGTACACGTGCAATTTAAGAATCTCTATGTGACCATGTGAACGGAAGCTATAAAAAATAATCATCAGAGGATTATTGCATGAATGTAGAATTGGGGAAGGTTACTGATATTCGGTGACTTATAAATTCCTCGTCATTGTCTGTTTCTTTCATTTTCTAGTTCTGTTCACTTCAGGAACTGTATATACGAATAATGCAAAAGTAAGCTACAGGCATGGAAGCTTTTAAGTTGCATTTTTTGCTGTCTGGTATTTTCAAGTTGGACTTACTAGTTGTAAATACATAAAGTTGCACGCAGTTAGACACACGAAGCACTTCCATGATTGTTCTGATTACTCGTCTCCTCAACACCATCCCCTTCTCATTAATTTTCTCGAACCAGATTATCTGCGGAAAATCATAGTACAAGGAAGATCATCCAAATCAACAAAGGTTGGCGACATCATGACGGAGGAGGTAACTCTTAGAAGCCCCTTCTCATCAGAAAAAAGGAAAAAAGAAAAAATGCTGAAGCATATAAAATTTGCTCCCAGCCAAGCACTTGTATATTCAATGCATTATTAACGCATAACATGACCAACCTTTGTCCATGTGGGTTTGCAGAACAAGCTCATCACTGTCACACCAGAGACCAAAGTTCTGAAAGCAATGCAACTGATGACAGGTGCTATTTTCTGCAACTTTTCCCAAAGCTCCTTCCCATTCTTAAATCTATTTCATTCAAGTTGAGCAGATAGGTTTACATATTTTCAATATCACTTTTCAGATAACCGTATCAGGCACATTCCAGTCATTGATCAGACAGGTATGATAGGGATGGTGTCCATTGGAGATGTTGTCCGTGCTGTCGTGAGTGAGCACAGGGAAGAGCTGAACCGGTTGAATGCCTTCATACAAGGAGGTTACTAGATGATGACGACAGATAAATGGATGGTGACTGAAAGGGTTATGTTTGCAGTTTAAAGATGTCTTGAGTTGAGAACCCTTAATCTTGTAAATGTTGACTTCCTTACATCTTCTCTGGCATGACGTTCGCCTATGGATGTGGGCTACCAATTTGGGATCAATAAGATACAATCTGCACTAGCTTTCTTTTTTCCATTGTGGTTGCATGTAATTTGCACTTGTTTAAAGATGCCAGTTTCTTCAACCAAAACTTGAAGGTTGATCTCTTTCAAGGGATTAAGATTGACATACTGCTCTGAGCATATTGTCCTTCCTTTGTTTTTCAAAGATAAAATTATTTTCCATAATGGGGATTGATATCTTTAATGTTCAAAATTGTTCCTTAAGCTTTTAAATCATTGTAAGATTTTGGGAATGAACCTCCCATGATTATGGGTCAATTCTCTAACCAGGTTCAAGGCTTTCTATCTCGTTTAAAGGATTAAACTTGTCATATTCCCATGAGCATTTATTCGTAGCTTTAATGTTCTTAGAAAGATTAAAATACCAACAGTCCTGCTTAAATGAATGCAAGACATAGTGGGCGTTTGGACATAAGAAATGTAAAATTCTAAAAAAAAGTGAAAAAGATTTTCTACGTGAAAATGATATTTGAAAATTAGAGTTGTGTTTGGACATGAATATAATTTTGGGTTATTTTTGAAGTTTTGTGAATGATATGAGTGAAAATTTTGAAAAACAGCTTTTTTGAGTTTTTCAAATTTTCAAAAAAATTCAAATTTATTTTCAAGTTAAAATCGAAAATTTTATGGTCAAACATTGATTTCGAAAAAAAGTAAAATTTTTTATGTCCAAACGGGCTCTATTAGTATTGTGCATAATTTTTTGTAAACTTAACTATAGTTAAGTGATACTCCCTCCGGTTCATAATAAGTGACCAATTTACTTTTTCATTTTGGTTCAAAATAAGTGTCCAGTTATGTAATCAAGAAAGAATTTAATTTGTTTTTACAAAATAACCCTTATGTACATATTCCTAAAAAAAATTCTTACTCCTCACATTAAATGTCTAATTAGGGGTAGTTTAGTCATAGTAGGTATTTTTGTATAGAATTTAATATTTTTTTAAAGGGCGTGTTAAAAACAAATTGGTTACTTATTGTGAACCGGAGGGAGTATATATTCGTTTGTCTACGATTTAAGTGATAAATATGGATATAAGTCACATGGCTATGCACGTATTGGTGTACATGAATATACTAATTTTACGTTTCCTTTTTGTGTATTTAGTAGATTAGAGACAGTATTATATTAATATCTGTGAAATACTTAGGCAACATGCACCAGTGGTCTAGTGGTAGAGTAGTACCCTGCCACGGTACAGACCCGGGTTTTCCCGGCTGGTGCATCTGAGTGCTATGGTGAAAATGTGCGCCAATGGTGGAAACTTTGGGTCTTCACCGTGTCTGATTGTAGACGACAACAGTGCATCCTGAGCCTCTTTTTCTTTTCCCCCGAGTCTCTTTCGAAGTACACAATTTTATTTTTATTCAAGAAAAACTTGGATATTTCTTTTTAAAGATGTGATGCTTTGTTCAAATAACCTAGTTGACGTCTTGAGGAGTACTCGTAAAAGCAAAACCCAACATTTAAATTTTACTGAATATAATTTTTTTTTATGTCCTAAGTTTAAGAGTTATTTGCCTAAATCAACATGAATTAATAAGGCTTGACTAGGTAATTATGTCCAAATGCATGGATCAAATATCTTTCTTTGATCATGCCATCTTGGTAGGCTCCAGTATATGAGCACATTTTCCTCTCCCAGTTTCTATTTGGATGCTTCTTCGTTCTATGTTTTTAACTTTACTAATATGTTAAGCAAAATTTGTGTCAAGTCAATAAAGTTATAAGAGAAATAAATATGACTTTTCAAGACAAGAAGTTCAAACATTTCTCCACAAGTTTAAAATTTATCACATTTAATCTTTAATTTATCTGTTCATGAATCGAAAACCGTGCTTTCAAAGTGTTTATGACGAAAGAATTTCAAGTCCAGAGTTAGTGTTTCAACAAACTGATTTGTGCTAGACAAGTATTATATCCAAATTATTGTTGGTAAAACCTAAAATTGTTTATGACTGATAATACAAAGAAAGACCCCGAGAGAAGAGATGATATAGAAACACAGAAACATTCTTGAGTTGCAATCATTTTGTTGCTTTAAAACAAACATAACAAACCGTACTCCATTTAGTTTTGCTGTTCGTGCTTATATTAACTCACTCTGTAATAAGTAATATATTTACTTGCTAATGAAAAAACAAGGTGAAGATGCACTCCCAAAATGCATTTAGCTTACTTTGGAAATACCAGTGGTAGCTGACTGATAAGAAACATAAACAAGATTAAATTAACAATCTCTGAATTTCTACAACAAAGGAATATAACGCCAGATTGCATTTTGTTCAGCATGAATCACAAGTTCAAATTAACGCTCAAACTTAACCTGAAGAGCATGCAGCTCTCAAAGAGGCACATTCAGTTAACACTAGAGAAATATCAGAGATTAAACATAAGCTTCACCAAATATACGACATTGTTTAGCCTGTGAAAAGTGAACAAATTCACCTGGGATTCGTGGTTTTCTGTTTGGCCTTCTCTATAAGAGGTCTCAACTGCTTCTTTTCAGCTAGGATTTTCAAAAAGTTGAAGAGAAAGGGTATGTAGTTGTGCTTCCGACGGATATTTTCAGTTTTCCATTTCTTCAACTTCTCCTCCTCCCTCAATATTTTATCACTAACGGCTTCTATCCCAGAATTTACTTCTGATAAGGATTTATTGAGTGACTCCACTTGGCTGCTATCCACCATTCTCTCCGACTGTGATGCAGTCAGCTGCTGCAGAATACGCTCTCTCCTCTTCTGAAGCTCCTTCAGCTCAGTGGTATACATCTCTTTCCTATTCTTTACTACAGCCATCAGATTGAATCTTATTTCACTTTGGGAATACCTCTCAATACGTTCCTGAATAACCGGCTGCACCATGCGCAACCACTCGATATCACCTTGCCCACCAGGGCATGGCCCAAGACTGATTGGTCCCTCCTTCAATCCATCGAGCTCATACAACACACCATCCACAGGTATATAGCTGATAAAATGGTATACATCATCATCTTTTGCAGCAGCCTTCTGTTCTTCAGGCACAAATGGCTCAGGTCTTGCAAAACTATTATGGGCTGTGCGAATTGCTTCACTGTTGTTGATAGCTAAGCCTTTAAGCTCTGCTGGGAAATTCTTAGTGAATTCTTTTAGTGCTGATAGTTCTGGGCCTATATCAACATCTGGACTGTTCAGGAGAATTGACAGGATTGCTTGGGTAGCACAGGCATTGTTTATCACCTGTTTCACGTCATCAAAAGAGTTACTAGTCATAGTGCTAAGCAACTTCCGTTAGTTTAACCACACATATCATGTAAAGCCATTTAACCTGACTAGCAAAGAATAAGTTTGGGTTTGGATCCTTGATCACAAGGCGATCATCTTTTTCACCCGGACGCCATTTGAAAAGGAATACCAAGCCATACACAGGCCTGTGAAAAATCATAAGATTAAGTGTTATTTCCTTTTTGAAAGAATTGGGGAAACACAAGCTTGAAGCTTCTGAGAATAAACTGTTTGCAGAATCATACAATTAATGTTAACATGGCAGAATTAGTTTACCTAAGACTGTTGAGCTCATCAAGATCCAAAGAATACAACTCCTCAACCTGTTTCAACATGAAATAGCACGACAAGAGAAAAAATTAATCACCCAAAACGAAGTGGCTATCTGACCATTTTAACACCCCACCCTTCCCAATCCCCAGCTTTTCATTTGCTTTATCTCAAGAAAAGCACATCAATCATACTTATCAGCTTCTATTGTAAGAGCAGAAAGCCCCCTTCATATAGAACTGAGATAACCACAAATATGTTGAAAGAATCACAAAAAGATGGGGAATGATGGACAATTTAGCCAAAGCTCCTCCAATCATGGCCAATTCTTGGTTTTTACCTCTTCACATTCAACATACAACAGAATTACAAGTTGCGCAGAGATGATTAAGTACCAACATTATTCTTCCATAATTTGCAGATTTTAGCTTCACACCTGCTATGGCATGAAATGAACGAATCCTATCTAATTTCCAGTAATTACATAACATCATTTATTAAAATAGCAAACTGCTGTTGCCAGGAAGCCTGACAGGCAGTATGATCTGCATTTAATCCCCTGGAGATGGTTAGGAGGGGGAGAATAGTTTGCTGATGTTGCAATTTGGGATGTTTTTCAGTAACTTTATTGTACCATCTTGGTACCTTATTAATAAAAAATTTACCTTATAAAAAAAAGTGATTATGACTGAAGGGTTACTCAATCGGATAGGGATAGTTGTTCTTTTTTGCTCCATCGCACTCCGGGAACCTCGGACCACACTTTAATTCAATGTATGGTCATGCTGAACTATTTATATTTTATATACATGTATCATCAATAAAATGCATTGGAACTTTAGATTAAACCATAACTAGGCCAGTTACTTCCCATTGCTTTCTTTAGCGCTCCTCATGTGTGGCACTCCTCGCTCATGGAGTGGCATATGAAGATTCCTTTAAGCATCACGTGTGACTTCTGTAGATTAGTTTTAAAGCTAAAAGTGATAGTAATACAAGATAGGACAGTGGAGAGGTATGATAAAACCACTATGGAGGGGGAAAACGTCAATCTCTACCTTTTTATATATTTCCTTTTCTAGCTTAAATGTTTTTTTTCCTTCTTTTAAGTTCTAGCATAAAGGTATTCACCACCGACCAAAGAAAACGATTGCTCGAAATTCCTAAGCTTAACAGATATACAAGCCAACCACTTGCCTCACAACAAAATGTGATAATAGCAAAGATAAAGATTCCATTGAGTCTGCGTATGCCTTCGTGGGCAGAGTTACTCGGTGCTTGTACTAGTCGGAGATAGCAAGTACTCGAGGTGCACGTAAGTTGGCCCGGACACCACCGTCATTAAAAACAGACTCCATTGAGTCGCATTACATGCATCTCGGTATGTAACGAGTAAATATAGATTTCAAGTCCATAATCGCATGTATATAAAAAAAATATCTGCAAAAGTGATGTATGATCATCAAATTTATAGGAAAAAAGAAAAGAAAGGAAATCTCCACAAAACATGTTCTCATTGCATAGCCACACTTGAAATGTTCCAAACTAAAAGAGAGATTAAAACACCTATAAATAAAGAAAACAAATCATAACTGAAAAGAGAGTGAAATTTTTTAGAGTAAACCGAAAAATACCTGCACACCTTTTACTTGCATCTGTTGTATGAGTTCAGTAAAAACCCCTGTAGGCAAGCAACATCAGTACCTTTCATTCAAAGGTTGTACCAAGTGAAATGCATCAGGGAGCTCATACTACCAGCATTAAAATCACAGATACTACCAGCATTAAAACCACAGTGGCTAAAATTATGAAGAAGAATAAAGATGAAGAAGGATGTTACATTGGATTGTTTCCACTCCTATTGGAAAGCACAGGTAACTGTACCTCACCCCAAAACAGCAAAACCCACACCCAAAAATCCTTTTGCTTATTTTTTTCTGTGGATAATGATGGTGTCAAGGATAGCACAAGTACCGAGTAACTCTGCTTACCAAGGCCTAAGCAGATAGGAAGCAATTATCTAGTGTTTTTAAATCTCTGTTGTGACTTGAATCTCCAACATTTGCACACACTTCACTAACTAGTAGGACACATCCTTGGGTGCAACACACTAGGTCTGGCAAAACTGGCTCAAGCTCATTCAATCCACCCAGTATTTAATGGGTCGGGCATGACAGATTTCCTGATGGGCTATTCGGGGCTGCACCCATTTTAACCCATAAAAAAACATAGCACAACACAACCCGTGAAATGGCCCAAATCTAATCCGTGTCAAACTATACTTGTCCATGTACGACGTAGCTGTAGCTTTTATAGGATATGTGCAATTTTTCAAGCACTACTTTGAAAGTAATAGTTGTCAGTTATTGTTTTTGCTTTTTTTATACTCCTACATTTTTTTGCTTCTGGTTATGGACAGCTGGGTTTTGCAATTGTATCTTCTTCTTCTTTTTTTGCATTTCATCATCTTTTTTTTTTTTAAAAATTTCCGATTTAACTTTTTGTCCTTTTTTGGGACAATTGGTTTTGCGTATAAAATTCTTTTCTGGAAAGGATTACTAATTTTTTGTGTTGGATAATTGATCACTTCAACTAAGAAAATAATTTAAAAACTAAAAAGACAAAGATCATAGTATAAAATGTGGAGAAGAAATAGTGGGATATTAGTTTCTGCTAACTGATAACTTAATATCAAGATTAAATAAATGTGAAAGTTACAACAATAAAATAAAATCGATAAAGCTGATAACGAGCCTTGTTAATCAATGTATCCGTGAAAAAAAAATCAAAATAACTATTTTGCTTATTAAAAAAAGTTACAATAAAATTTATTTGTTAATGGATGTTAGATGTTGCCAAAGAACTAGTTGGCCGGGTTGGGCTATGACCCATTATTTAGCTCATCTCAACCCAAGCCCATCTAAGCCCAAGTGAACTTTGGGTAGGGTTGGGCAATGACCCATTTATCAATTCAATCCATTTTGACCCGCCCAAAATCTGCCCAAACCGCCCATTTGCCACCCCTAAACACACCCAAGAATCCTGATTAAAAAAAGAAAAGAAAAAAGATAATCATGAAAGAGTTCCCAAGCCCTTAATTGGTAATCGTCGAGAAGAATAAAGATGAAGAAGAATGTTTCCTTGCATTATTTCTACTCCTCTTATGCAGCACAGGATGGTCTTCGGAGTCACTCATGAATCTCTGTAATCCTAGCCCCCATCCCCCCAAAAAAAAAACCTCCACAAAAAAGCAAAGGAAATAAAATAATCACCAAAGAGTCCCCAAACCCTCATCTGGCTTCAATGGGTTCGACTTACTTAATCAGCATATAGTATATGCAGTAAGGCGTTAACTACTACAACTAAAGACTTATGTGTCATGTTTACATTAATTTCAATCACATCAAGATTGTTGGCAATGATGATTAGAGACACAGATGATGATTAGAGACACAGATATGTTAAACAGTTTACGAAGAAGAATGACCTCTATAGATTAATTTCTTATTCAGTCCAGGCAAGTTATCCCTTATCAAACCAAGCGACCCGTTGTAGCACTCCTAATTCTACTTAATTTTCTTCTTCAGAATTTCAAATTAGCTCACATTGTTCGCGGAAGTCAACATATACATTCACAAGCAAGACCACCAGTTAAACCATGCTATAAGAACGTAAAGTTGAAAAGTTAGACATCACGGAAATCATGTTTTTAAGTAGGTGTCCTTCAACAAAGGGTGATACACGCCATCAATTAAGTAGTATGATGCCATCCCAATGTGCCAAATATGCTACAGCTTCGTCAGCTACATGCACTAGCTGACCAAAATTAGGCAAATAATTTTTTCTGACAGTATGAGATGTCGATGATGAAGCTTTTAACTACTAAATGAAGTTAACAAGTAGCCTTCTTATTAAGCCTCTCCTGATGGATATGTAGAATGGAAATACTCTTAATATGCAAACTCCATTATTTTCTAAAACTATTCATTCAAAGATTGTACACTGATCTATTTTTATCTATCATTGATATTCAATAATTAATACACAAGTCAAGGAGATTTTAGTACATCAAAACATGCAGCACCATAATATTTTTGCTGGATATGCGCTGACATACTTTTCAGACCAACTCTTATTGTCCAAGGGTGCAAAAGGCCAATTATTAGTTTTTGAGATGAAACGAACAGTGGCAACTTTTTTGGACAAATAAGCGAAAAGCTGGACCGTACGATGCAACAAAGGGAAGGATGACTTTGCCGCAATTAGTTTTCTGACCTTAAATTTGATAAGACTGCAAATATTTTACATATCTCAGCAGAATCTCCCACAGATTAAATTTTTAAAAATGATTTCAACCTTGTCACTAAATACTACATACAAAAAGAGATCAGATGATTTTTTTGGAGGCCCGTGAACAGTTGATGATCTGATTGATAATTATGATTAAAACTAATAGTAGTAGCTATTTTTGCCAGCAGCCAGGAAGGAAGGGCATCTACAGTAATCATGCGACAGCAGTGCAGCAATATAGATCTAAACCAATAAAAGATGTATTCTAAGAAGAGCGTGGAACATAAAATAAATTTAGAGAAGAGGAAAACATCTTTCTGGATAAAGCATTTGTAACTATCTAATTTTTTTTTTTGGGGGGTAAGGTATTTTACCCTTAACACATGAAGATTGAAAAACACAAAATTATGTGGGATGACATTGAAGCCAACTAGAGCTGATACCCAGTAACAAAGACTCTGCCTTATTTTCTTTTATCAACATGTCTCCTTGTTTAACTTGAAAATTGCTGCTATATATAATAATATAATAGCCTAATCATCTTCTCCTTTAACATGATAACTTGATCATCTAACCCTTCATTCTGTTCCCTTCCTTCTCTTCTTACTACTTTCCCCCTTTTGTGAATTATATGTTCGGAAATCAGTTAACAGCTAAAGACACAGGAATTACTCTTTTTTTTTACATTAAAAAAAAAAGGGACAAGAATTACTCTTTCTACTCTAAATCTCATTCCCATGACAGAAGGCGAATAAGGAACTAAGAGTTAGGACACTTACCGGGATCAGACTCGATAGTGCACCACGACATGACTGTTAATCAGCTGCTGCTAAGAGAAAGGGCATACAGAGCATCAAGGGCGGCTCTAGGGTAAGGTAAGGCAAGGGATTCACCCCGAATATTTAATGCCCTGGAAATAAGAAGCATAATAATATATAGTCCATAATTTATACTTATACTTATATTTATATAATTATTAATAAAAGATTTTAAATTTTAATAATTTTTAACATTTAGTGGAGGTAAAATTGAATGAGTTAATTGGATAAAATTTTCTCACTAAATTAAATAATATATTTACCTTCTCATCAATTTTATTTTTCTTCCTTTATGTATAGTCTTTTTTCATGGTTCTTACGATTTTACTTTCTAATTTCAACTCAAATTCTCTAAATTAACTATTCCTCTTTGTCACATTTGATTGATCCACACACCAGAAAGCAAATTCTTTTGTGTCTCATCTTTTTTAACTAAAAAATCCTCGAGACAAATGTCGCAAGGTTCAAAACACAATGGATAATGGGTTTACCCTTTACCATTTTCACTTAAGGGAATAATTCAATACCATATGATGTGCGCTTAACTCATACATCATGAAATGCGCTCTCACCATGTCATGTCCCGAACTTGGGGGGCAAGACCGGCACCCGGTGCCTTACCTATCCTTACGTACCAACTTGCAACTAAGGGATTCTGAGCATATAATTTTATACTTTAACCATGGGCCACATTGCAAGACAATTGCGAGTACTGACTAAATCTCAATATAAAGCTGGGTCGACAAGGCCTTCATAACTACTACAACTCATAAACCAACAAAATGTACATAAAAGGCCTACAAGCCCAACATACTGCATTAACTGACATGATATGTCTACAAGCCTCTACTGATGGATATACTATGATCAGAATAGGGCCCCGACCTACTCATAACATATATACATATATACAAAGATGTACGTAAAGCTCTAGACCCAGCAACTCAGAAGGGTATGGAACTTATCGATCAAGCTGAACTCGGGCAACATCTAATGAGGAGGTCTACCCATCTGTCTGTCTGAACCTGCACGTATGAAATGCAGCGCCCCCAGAAAAGGGACGTCAGTACGAAATAATGTATCGAGTATGTAAGGCAATATACTGAAAGTTGAAACTGAACTGATAATATAATAACTGAAAGCATCTGGGAGTCAAAGATAATCTGAATATATGTTTACCTGCTGATACTGACTAAACTCTCTCAATATAGTAAGTAAAATAGATGTCCGACCTTATAAGGCTCGGTATATATATATATATAACTGCTATGCCGTAGTAGGCTCGCTCATAGGCATTCGGCCATACTAGGCTCTGTATCTCGACCAACTGGGCTCGCTCATAGGCGATCGGCCACAGTAGGCTCGGTTATAACTTACCATCTGATCAGAGGTTGCCCAATAGCGGCCTGCCCATCGATTATAGCTCGATGGTAATGAAAATACTTTAATAATGTATAAATAAACTCTTTGCTCTCTTGACTGGAAGAAAGAAATACTCAATTGAATTTGAAGTCCCGATAAGGAGAATATTGTAACTTACAAAACTAGAAAAATATACGTAAATTCCGGGACATGAATTTTTATTTATGCCTCATTATCAAACTTGTGTAATTACTGGGATCATGCAAAATGAAGGAGGAGCTTAGCCTTAACATACCTGGAGTAGGGGAAAATCCATATGATATTCTTGGAAAAAGGTTGCACCGTATTCCTTTAGAATCGCAAAATCCCATTGCTAATATTTTGAATAAGTTGTTGAATCTTTCCTTTGAATTTGATCATAATATTGTGTGTGACTTTTGCTGAAGCTTTCATCCGTAAGCTTTTTCCTAAGCGTACGAAATTTTCTCTTAACTTATGCATAATCATCCTTATAGGAATTGGTTGGGATGTTATGGATATATATATATATATATATAAACCGTAAGCTTTGTAATACTTGCCATAGGAAAGCTTGATAAGATCATTCCCTTAAATATTTAAAGTCCACAATGCCAATCTTTTGTCTTTGTAGGAAGATATGTAGTGTCTTGTACTTAACCTCATAATTTGTCACCTTTCAATCAAATGCATGAGTCACTTAATGTGAAGTTGGGGCTGCCACATAATCCTTTGTAATCCCTATCCAATATATTCCCAATTAATTAGGTAATATCCCATTATCCAATAATTAACCAATTACCCATATAATTAAGAATTATCTCAACTTACTTAAAATACTACTCACTTTTAACATACCTTGTACACCTTATTATCATGGTCGTGTGGTACCTTGTATGAGACTAGTTCATAAATATCGGGTATTTTAGCTCAGGCCATAGTTTATCCCAAAATGTCAAACTTCGACGAAATTCATTTTCTTTGATTTGCTTACCTTTTCACTTTCACGAATTTACTTATCACTTGTTTGAAATAGCGTAATACTTATAATCCCAAAATAAATCTCATTCTCGAATTTACGTCAATTAATCTAGGGGTGTGCATTCGAATCGGTTTATTGATAAATCGAATCGATTATTTGTTAACGGTTTATTGATATCGATTTATCGATTTATCGATTTCGATTTCGAAATTTTCCTTATGGAGTTATCGATTTCGATTTTGTCCTCTTTGGTTATCGGTTTATCGATAAACCGATAAGATATACTAAATTTTTGTTTTTTACACTTATTCTATAATACCCTTTTCTTTACCCTAAGTCCCTAACCCTATTATTTTATCTACCATATTTAAGGAATGATCATATTTAAAGCTCAAGGGAATGAAGTTCAAATTAATGGAAAATAGAATTAGTCGTGATGATGTATTTTTTATACCGTTGAAGTGTTGTGGCATACATTTGATCCCTTACTTTAGTTTCGTTGCATGCGCTTGTTGACACAATTTTTATGTTATAAACGGTGTTCGTCTTATTTTAGCTTCTTTTTGTCCATATTAGTTAGGTGTGTTTATAGCGATATATTTTCCGTGGAATACCGCAAATTTTCTTATTGGTGTAATCGATAAGCCCCAAAAATCAATAAATCGAAATCAAAAAAATCGAAACCTTATTGAAATGATAACGATAAGCATATGTACAAATCGATAATCGATAAGTAATTATCGATAAAGGTCAAAATCGAATGCACACCCCTTAATTAATCTTACGACGAAGCTTTAACGTACGATGACGCTTTAACGTACGAAAATGCGGAATATAATATCTCATTTCCGGACTTTCATCACTTTACTTATGGCGTATGTTCACGCATGAAAATGTGGGGTGTAACATCATTCCCCCCTTTGAAACATTCGTCCTCGAATGTTGACTAGTGCACTTATCATTTTCGTAACTTATGTCTTCCGAATACTTTGTACTCTTCTTGCCATCTTGGCAACTGTTCTGTGAATAAATCCAAATGCCAGGGCATTCCCCCCTTTAGGCCTCTTTCTTACACCACGACTTGTGGTTGGAATTTGATAACTAGGGATTCTAGTCCATTTTACACTCTTTTTTACTTGAGTTTTGATTAAAAATATATACAAAATAGTCCTGTTTACCGTCAAAATGGTAATAACAATTAAATTTGTAAATGGGACTCTAAAAATACGTGATCTATTTTTATGCTAGTTGTTAGAGCAGTTGATGCTAGGTGTACGAAGATAAGAGATGAAATACGAGCTAAAATAGAACTATGATCGAACCGAGAGATCAATTATTCTGGCCTCGGACTGACCGTTGAGGGGCCTTGAGGTCGATGCCTGGGCTCGGGATCGAGCTATCGAGGGTAATCGGGAAGGGACTAACAGTTAGGATGTAACTAAAGGAGGCTCTTTATGGCCAATATCAAGCAATAGAAGAAGAACAAATATTAAAGCAATAAATGGAAGCGGTAGCCTCGAGCGAGTAAGTTAGAGAGAAAAGAGAGAGAGAGAGTTGTTATTGATCTTGTGTAGAATAGTTGGAACAACAACAACTCCTTACAAAGAGATGAGGATCCCCTTTATATAGGATAAGAATCTCGCCATAGTACAAAATACATTAATTGTAAAAGCGTGGAGATGAGACGGCTAGATGTGACGCCTTGATACAGGCCTCGGGTAGGCCGGCTTTGTCAGACTTAGCCGGATGCCTTGGGAATTCCCAATTTGACTCTAGCCTCGATCTGTATCTTCTTTAAGTCGGACCTCGATGAGCTCTGAGGGAGGGGGGAACTCGGCCACAGCTTCGCGTTCTCGGGGTGTCGAGGTGTTCTTCTGAAGTGACTCGATAGCAAGAAATTAGGCCCTCTGATTTTGCCGCATACAGATAGTCTCCGCATTTCTCAAAACAAAGCGATGGGAAACGATTTTAATACCCGACTCCTCGAGCTTCCTGTGACGATGTCATACCGATGATGCAACCTATGGCATGAGTTTTTACGATAACCAGGACATCCCCTAGACTTGTCTTTTCGACATCATTCAATGCATTGTCGATTCCCGTTCTCCAAGGCGAAAGTACCGCCGTCGATTCAATTTTTCAATAATGCAGTAATTGCATTCCCTGATCAATCTTCCAAAGGCCTTGATGACTGTGTCATTATCTCCTATAAATGGGGGCGTTCTGGGGTTATTTTTCTATCCAAGTGTCTTCATATGCTCATTCATCCCTTTTTCCTCGCCATCTTCCTCTATTATTGATCACCATGTTTGGAGTTCATGGCCTTAGGGTTGTTTGGCAGCATTCTGATAGGCTGTATCGTGGCCTTTTGCCTGAGCTCCCCTTTGTCGAGCATGATTATACCGTTCTATCGCTGTTGTTATTGTTGTTGTTGTTACATCTGTTGCCGCTGTCCCTATTGGCTCGAGACAATGATATACGGGGGGTCGCCTTTCCTCGCCTGTAAAAAGTTCTTCGGATAATATACCGCTGCTCATAAGGGGGCTCGGATTATACACCGCTGCTCACCTTCATACCTCAGCTTGACGTGACGCTTTGCCCTAGGCTGGCAGCTTGCACGACTCAATTTTCCAAGAAGTGGATTCAAAGTAGCCGTGCAAGCAAGGCCGATGCTTGCCAGGTCCGCTGTCTCTCTGAGGTTCTCTTGGCCAGAGAGGGTCCTCGACCTTTGGCGGGCTATGGCATTTTTTCATCCCTCCCTGCTTCTCGACCTATCCTTTGGGGATATCAGTGCGGAAGACCGGGATGAGGCTTCTGAGGATGCATACCCGGAGGCGTTTGTTGTAGGAGGTAGACCCTTGAGAGTAGACCAGGCTCTAGGCTTTTACCACGTGTGTGATCCCTCTGCTTTTTTGTTTCTGTGTAAGGACCCCTTGCGGGCTTTTGTAATTGTATGTAAGGACCCCTCGGGGGCATTGTAAGCCAATATTTATGAAATAAAAGGACATCTTTTTTACTTTTGCTTTTGGTATTCGCCATATTCTTGCATATTCTTGTACTTTTGCGGGGATTTTGACTGTATGCCTTTGTTGACGATTGTCGATATTCTTTCCAGCTTTTGGCTGACCGAAATGGCTTCTTTCCGAGCCTACCGTGGTCCCTCGGACCAAGTCTGAAGTGATGTGATAGACTCGGATCGTCAGGACCCTCGAACCCCACAAAGATGGCGTATTGAACCTTGGAATCTTTAAGGGTGGTCTCTGAGTGAAGGTCAACTTCAGGCACCTGGAGATTTACTTTGGATTTGATGTAGATAATCTTTTAAGGCGTTGTAGATGGGTTCCTGTGGAGAGGTTGTCCATGGCCGGTTGGTGTCCTAAGGTCGAACCCGCATGGACGGAGCTTGAAGTGCTTACTTTTCTTCTTGGGATGAGCCTTCGAGGCCGGATACCTTCTAGACTAGAGACAATGTCGCCGACCTTTCGGGGCCTAACTTCCTTTTGACGAAGATCTTTGGGGTCGGGCACCACCTCGGGATCCGTATCGAAGCCGTTGGCCTCCCGGGGCCTATCTTGGGTAGGCGAATCGTTTTTCTTCCCCACATACATATAGGGTGGATCCCTCTTCTTAGAAGATCCTATTATTTTAGATAGCTATCCTTCCGCCTTGGCATCGAGTCCTTCGTTACCTTAAGCACAAAAGTGCTTATGTAGGTTCCCTGCTTCAGTTTGCTAGTTCTACCATAGCCATGATTGCTACTTCAGGGCCTATCCGGCAGGGATGGGAGAGTTCCACTCCCATTGCTCAGGATCCATGAGAGTTTACTCTGAAGACTATGTCTTCGATAAGAGAGGAATATCTGGATATAGTGAGGAGAGACTACGGATGGGGCGAGGGAGTAGCGTTGCAGGCACTTTCCTCGGACGAGGGCATTACGGACCCCGCCGATGGATTCCTGAACGTGTACTTGTATCCTTTCATACTATGCCCCCTTGATAGGGTCGTGCTCGATTTCTGCTTGAAGTATCAGTTTACTTTAGTGCAGATACATCCGTCATTTTGGCGAGTAGTGCTGATGATGAGATTCTTTGCGGAGAATGCTGGGCTTGAATTCATGCTTAGTCACCTCGTCAGGCTGTACTGGCCTTTTCATCATCGAGTCATGCTGACCTTCCACTGCCGTTCATCCATGCCCTTTGTTATTGATGATGAGGAAGATGGGGATAGAGAGTGGGTCAGTCGATTCCTTCTGGGTCCGGATGACTGACGTTATCCCCGTGGAACTTATGCCATTTCCTGAGGAATGGATTTACATACGTGAGTGGAGTGTCTCGTGCTTTCTTAGATTCGCTCGTGGCGAAAGCCAATTTAGTAATTGTGTTTCCTCCTTTTCTACAACAACTTCATGGGCACTGGGCGAAGTTCCCGATATACCCGGCTGGGTCCGGAGGTTGGCGACCCATTCGACTTGTGACGAGTGTAGGTGGCGAGCTATGTCCCGGGGTAGATGGGAAGCGAAATACCAAGGTATGTGCGTACACTGCTTTTACCTTGGTCTTCGTATATTTTAGATGACATTTTCCTCTTTTTATGTACTGACCTTGTCGTCGTATGTATCGGAAGGTACCCAGGGGCGAGGTTGTGCTCCTCCGAAGAGAGGGAGGAGTTGTCAGCTTTCGAGCCAAGGGACGATGGTGATAAACGGGATATGCACTCGCAGTGCGATGGAGCTTTTAGCATGGCTAAACAGGCCCGCGTCTTTGAGGAGAAAACGTTGCTCGAGCCTGCTGTTCCTGAAGTCTCCAGTTCCGGAACGGTGGTTCCTCTGAGTGATCATGCTTCGACCGAGGTTGGTTATTCCAGGGCCGAGGGGGCTATACCAACAGAAGTGTGCTCGGCCTTCAAGGAAGTCCGCCGGTTTCGCTTCGCGGTGAGTTTTGGCATAGGCCTTCCGCGTCTCGCGTCTTCCTTTCCTTATCGAGTTTTTCTTCTGCAGGCCTTTGACAGGCTTAGGTCTGAGTTGATCCATCATGGGGCTAGGCTTCGGAAAGCTCTGGATCAGGGTAGGTCCCTTAGGCTCTTCTGCGAGGAGAAGGAAGTTGAGTTGATGTACTGGCAATATGAGGCGTACCGGGGCTCGAATTACGAGAGTTGTTTGATGGAGCAGGTAACTTCTCATGGTATGCATTTCACTTTTTAACCTTTTAGGCTAACTTTTTGCCTATCTCAATTGCAGAAAAAGACGGAGGCTCTGGAGCACCATAGGGGTGAAGCCGACCAAGTCAAGAATGACTGTGGTGAGCTGAGAGCTCAGGTGCGGGCTCAAGCTTCAGAGGAGAATGATGCCTTGGTTAAAGTTCCTGCCTTTGAGGCCCAACTCCACTTGGCTCGTGACAATGCTTCAGTTCAAGCGGATATGATCGCGAAGCTCGAGTTTAAACTTTCAAAGGTCAAGGCCGAGATCGTTGATGCTCGGGCTGAAGCAGCATTGAGCCGGACTAAGGCTGAGCAGGAGATGGCAATTCATTTGAAGGATGCTACTAATGCTCAAGCTGAGTTGAAGAGGGCCCTCGATCATGAAGAGAGGATCGAGGAATATGTTCGTTGCAGATCCCGAAGAGAGGCACTTGAAGAGATCGGCACCGGGGGTTTCGTTCTCCCAGAAGAGCTTGCTCGAGCAAGGACAGACGAGTGTGACGCTCGGTCACTTCTGGCCGATGCCGCGAAGAGTGAAGATTAGGCTGGTAGGCCGTAGCCTTCTAGAGCGGGGCGTAGACTTTGCTATTTTGTATGTGATATTCGCAGAGCGCGTATGTAGATGGAGGATGCACTTTTTGCCTATGTAAATAAAAGAAAACCTGAAGCTTTATTTCTTGTGTATCCCTTTCTGCTTTGATTCTGACCAGGTGGACTAGTTCCGGAGTTGGCGAGAATCCTTAGACTCGTAACATGGCTCCGGGGCTCATCAGGCATGCCCGGGTGCTCTTACACGTTTGGTCGATGCGGCCTTTAGTGTTAGCTGGCGTTGGAGCCCTTACGTTTTTCCTTGACTGTCTTAGGTTCAATCTCCGAGTCGGATTACTACTCGAGCTCAATTGACCCTCAAGTTTTATGTTTTTGTGGGCTGGCGACAACGGCTCTTACGCCTTGGGTCGGAGCGACCTTTTGTGCATTTGTATTTTAGCTATTTTGGGTTCAGTCTCCGAGTTGGGTTGTAACTCGAGCTCACTTGAAACTCAAGTTTTTTTTGGCTGGCAACAGTGGCTCTTATGCCTCGGGTTGAGGCGAACTTTTAGGTGTGTGGCCCTGAGGCTCGTGAAGCTGGCAATGATGGCTTTTACGCTATGCCCTTAGGCATGTATAGTTAACTATTTCGGATCCAGTCTCCGAATCGGGTTACGACTCGAGCTCATTTGTTCCTTAGGCTTTCAAATTTTAAGTTGGTGACTATGCTCTTACGCTTTTGGTCGTTGCAACCTTTTAGTGTGTGGCCCTAAGGCTCATTTGGCTGGTGATAAGGACTCTTACGCTTTTTCCCTTAGGCATATGTAGGCTTTGTTTTCCTCTCATTAAGGACTCTTTGAAATTTTTTTGCCTAACCCGTCGTCGGTTCGAGAAGAATCTCGATTTCAAGTCGTTAGTGGCGATGTTCGAGTACCTCGGAAGGTTTAGCTCGTAGGCTGAGTAGCTCGAAGCCTTGTGATTTGGAGTTGATATGGTCGAAGCTCGTTTGCCTATCGAGGGTAGCCTGTTTTAACCGGTTCTTTTCGAAGTAGATTCGAATTAATGGCCTGCGATTTTATATGACGGTCGGACATCCCCGAGTCATGTTAATTTGGCTAGTACAACCGTGTTGACCGTAGTCATTTGTGTTTGGCTGAAGCCATTTTGATCCCCGAGTGTAGTAGTTTAGGCGTCTACATCAAGGGTATTCCCTTTCGGGAGTCATATAAATGCGATATATAGCCTAAACTTAGGGATCAAGTTTTATGCCTGTAGTAAGGTCTTACAAAGTTTTCATGCCTGTTGAGGTCTTACAGTTTTGCCATGCCATTGAGGTCTTACAATTTTGTCATGCCGTTGAGGTCTTACAGTTTTGTAATGTCGTTGAGGTCTTACAGTTTTTTCATGCCGTTGAGGTCTTACAGCTTTTTCATGCCTGTTGAGGTCTTACAGTTTTTTCATGTCGTTGAGGTCTTACAGGTTTTTCATGCCTGTTGAGGTCTTACAGTTTTTTCATGCCTGTTGAGGTCTTACAGTTTTTTGTTGTTATGTAAAATAGATCTTGCTAGACCGAGTTTGCTCGCTCGGGGTCTTACGGCTTCGGGTTATTTTAAGTTAATGGCAATTGGCGACAACCTCCAAGTCATCGAGTTTGCTTAGGCTCAAAGGCCGTTACTCGTGAGCTCGGAATTGCCTCATTGAGGACTTATGATCATAGAGTCTCGACCCTGAGGCCATGCAGGTATCAAATTGTTGACGCTAATCTCTGAGTGTTTCGGGACATACTCGATGGAGGGATCCTTGCTGTGACCATGGTGAATTTCCTTTGGAGTATGAGATGCTTTTGGTTAAAGATATTCTTTGATTGCTTGGCGTAAATACATGTCATTGTGTCGCCGTAAGCCCGACTTATGCGAACACAGTGCATTCGACCGTTTGGCCCGGTACATCATTTCCTATTGGAACCTAGTTTGTCGTTCCCCGGTTCTTCCGAGCGGGTGGCCCCTTAAAGGGGGTACCCTCCAGTGTTCGGGGTTGATTGCAAAAGAAGCCCCGTGAGCTTGTCGGATCCTCCTTAGGTGGCGCGTTGCCCTGTTAAGAACCTTGCCGGCGAAACCCTCTTCGGGATGAAAGCCCGACCGAAGGGAAAGAGTGCAACGGGTGCCATTAAGGCCCTGGGATATTCGGGTTGAGTTAGCACTTCCGAACGCCATGACCGGGTGCCTGCATATGGGTTAGTGTAAAATAACGAAGGAGGGAGGTAGTCTTACCTTATCGCGGGATATGCAGGTGATGTTCCGAGGCCTGATGTGTCCCTGCAGTTTTGGAGCGTGGATTTTGTACGGCCCTCCGCTGTATTTAATCGGGCTTAGCCGAAGACATGGTTTGATTACCCTTTGACTCTTTCGAGAGTGGAGATATCGGTGCTCCCCGTTGACTGTTTTAATTCCGTCCCTTGCTGGGGATTTCATCATTTGGCAAAGAGGGGACGGTACTGCCTTTATGCAGTATGTCCGCGACCGTCTGAATAAGGCATTTATACCTTGCGTCTCTTTTTACGATATGGAACTTGGCATTCCAGTTTGCGCCAGCCATGCTGACGGAGAGAATGGTCTCTCCTCTCGTCGTTTCAATCACCGTGTTGAATCCGCCAAAGATTTGAGAGGCGAGCATGATTTGATCCATCAGTCCAAGCTGCTCTATCACTCTCGACCCGATAATGTTGGTCGAGCCACCTGAATTCATGAGCACATGCTTTACTTGAAATGAATTCAATGAGGAAGAAGGTTACTAGTGAGTTGTTACGAGGTTTCGGAGCATTCCTCGCCGAATGCGAGGGTATCTTCGGATACGTATCCCCGGGTCCATTTTTCTCTAGTGATGGCCATTTTTATCCTCCTCTTTACAAGTTCCTGGAGAGTGTCATCTCTCCTTCACTATCATGGTAATATGTCGCGGCCCATTTACTTTGTTTTTCTTGGCCGCCTTTCTTACTTGGAGCTGAACTCGAGCCCGATCGCTCAAACGTTCTCAGCGGTGTTTTTTGTTGAGTAGCTTGGCTATTTTCTTTCGGAGCTGGTGGAAATCTTTGGTCCTGTGGCCGTGCGTATTATGTAGTTCACATACCAAGCTGTGATTCCTCTGGGAAGGATTCTACTGAATAGACCTGGGCCATTTGGTGTCCCTGGTTTTGCTGACGGTGAACGTGATGTCCAATACATCGACGTTGAAGTTGTATTCTGATGGGCGAGGCGCCCCCGTTGGCCTCGTGTCTCCGTCAAATCTAGCTCTATTAACGAGCCCTCGAGGGTATTGTTCTCGATCTTTTCTCCGATTGTTGCGAGGTAGGATGCGTCTCGGGGCATTCCTCCTATCTTCGGCGTACAACTGGTATCTTTCTTTGTTTGGTTTCAATTTCTTTGCTAGGAGCCTGCTTGGGTATACTGAGCCCGAGGGGGCTCCTAGCTGGTCATCTTCGACCCCGATTTGCTACTGGTACCGGTTATGGGCGTCCGACCAGGTCTTAGCTAGACACTCGATCAAGTTCTGTTTCAATTGTCCTGAAGCCACCGAGCTTCGTTCATTTAGGCCTTGAGTAAAGGCCTGCACCGCCCAATAGTCGGATACCGGGGGTAGTTCTGTTCGTTCCGTCTGGAAACGAGATACGAATTTTTGCAGTATTTCATTCTCCCTTTGCTTAATCTCGTATGTGTCGTACTTTCCTGTCGCTACTTTGATGGCACCAACGTGTGCCTTTGTGAAGGAAACTACCAGTATGGTAAGTGCGTCTATGGGGTTGGGAGCTAGGTTATGATGCCACATCATATCCCCCTTCGAGAGTGTTTCTACGAACTTCTTTAGTAAGACGGACTCGATCTCGTCGTTTTTTATATCGTTGCCCCTTTACTACGCAGGTGTAGGCACTGACGTGTTCATTGGGGTCTGTGATCCCGTTGTACTTAGGGAATTCTGACGTTCTGAACTTCTTTGGAATGGGCTTCGGGGCCGCTTCTTTGGGGAACGACCTTCGCACGAACTCCTTCTAATCCACACCCTTGAGGATCGAGAGTGTGCCCGGGATTTGGTCGACCCTGGAGCTGTAGGCCTCGACCTTCTTGTCATTGGCTGCTATCATTTTCTCGCCCGATTCGATCCTTTTGGTGAGATCCTCAAGCATTTTTACGATGGCAGGGTCGACTATTAATCCGTTGTTTCTCGATCTCTCTGATACCTGTTTGGCTGGGGGAGTGGTTTCCGGTGCTACTGTGCTGGGAGTCTTCAGGCAGCTTTGCAACTGAGCGATAGCCAACTGTTGTGCCTGTAACATTTCAAAAATAACATGAAGACTAACTTCCTGTTCTTCCCGAGCTGGAGTCTTTTGGGCTTCCTGTTGGTCGCCATGTCGTATGCTTCTGTCAGTGTGTGAGGTTCGTCGACCTATTGTGCGTCTTGCAAATCCGCATCCACTGGAATTGGTCCAGGTACGTTATCGGGGTTTTGCGGTGGCGCGCCAACGACTGGAACATCCACACCGTTTTCGATGTGGTTTTCAATGTTGTCGTTCTCAACTTTACTTACTGAGCCAGAAATTTTAACATGAAATCGAAGATCTTGGACAAGAAAAAGTATGAAAGATAACTTGTGTTGTGTAGCGAAACCAGCATGAAAATAATCACTATTATTTTTAGCCCCACGGTGGGCGCCAAACTGTTTATCGTGAAAATGGTAATAACAATTAAATTTGTAAATGGGACTCTAAAAATATGTGATCTATTTTTATACTATTTGTTAGAGCAGTTGATGCTAGGCGTATGAAGATAAGAGATGAAATGCGAGCTAAAATAGAACTATGATCGAACCGAGAGATCAATTATTCTGGCCTCGGACTGACCGCTGAGGGGCCTCGAGGTCGATGCCTGGGCTTGGGCTCGAGCTATCGAGGGTAATTGGGAAGGGACTAACAGTTAGGATGTAACTAAAGGAGGCTCTTTATGGCCAATATCAAGCAATAGAAGAAGAACATATATGAAAGCAATAAATGGAAGCGGTAGCCTCGAGCGAGTAAGTTAGAGAGAAAAGAGAGAGAGAGAGTTGTTATTGATCTTGTATAGAATAGTTGGAGCAACAGCAGCCCCTTACAAAGAGATGAGGATCCCCTTTATATAGAAGGGGTATCTCGCCATAGTACAAAATACATTAGTTGTAAAAGCGTGGAGATGGGACAGCTAGACATGACGCCTTGATACAGGCCTCGGTTAGGCCGGCTTTGTCAGACTTAGCTGTATGCCTTGGGAATTCCCAATTTGACTCTAGCCTCGATCTGTATCTTCTTTAAGTCGGACCTCGACGAGATCCAGGGGAGGGGGGGAGAACTCGGCCACAACTTCGCGTCCTCGGGGTCTCGAGGTGTTCTTCTGAAGTGACTCGATAGCAAGAAATTAGGCCCTCTGATTTTGCCGCACACAAGTTCCAAAGGCTTACATTTGTAGTTTGTTGTAGGGTTTGGTCAAAAAAGGTGACAATTAGTCAAAACCAGCTAAAAAAGGAGTGAAACATACACAAGTACCAAGAACAGGTCCAAGCACAGTTGAAATACCGCAATCCATTTAGTGCGGCCCGCAGTGAGGAGAATCAGAGAGGTGCACTTTTGGAGCCTAAGGTAATGCGGACCGCGAAGGATTTAGTGCAGTCGTAGTATCCTCTTTGCGGCCGCAACCCATTTTGTGCGGTCCTCAAAGATGGGGGTTCAGAGAGTTAGGATTTTGAAGATGAAGGCCAGTGCGGTCCACGATCCTTTTTGTGCGGACCGCAACTGATGCCACCGTGGCCGTGGTGCATTTTATGCCGACTGCAGTGGCCAGATTCAGAGAATGCATTATCAAGCTAAACAGCCTCATTCTGGTCCGCGGTGCATTTTGTGCAGACCGCACTATCTCGTCAGGGGTATTTTTGTCCAAAATATTCAGCCTAGTATAAATACTTTCTTTTTCCATTTTTAGGTCATCTTTGGTAATCTATCTTTCAGCAGAGCACGTGAACGGCTGTAGTCGACTATTTTGAGTAATTTTATAGTGGGTTTATTATTGAATCTTCAAATATTAGCTTGTAATTAAATCTTATGGGTTTTTCTTCATCTATTTCTTTATTTTCTTCCATTATTATGAGTAGCTAGACCCATTAGCTAGGGTTGTAGCTCAACCCTAGTGTGGGTATTTGATGAGTCTTTTGATTTAAGGCTTAGATGTTTATGAGTAGTTGATATTTGGACTGATTTGTGTTTTCCATGTTGAATTAGTGGTTGAAAATACTAACTTATGCCTATTTGACTTAGGTTCTTCTTGAGAAAGAGAACTTGAGTCTAGGAAAATCAGTCCAACAAGGAATTGGGGTGTAATCAAGAGATTGATAGCCCCAATTAAAGGGTTAAACTTAGAGATAGTAATACCCGACTTGAGCCTATATTGCTAGCACAATTTTGACACCCAATTGGTCTTGAGAAAGTCAATTAGGGCAAAGTCACTCAAGCTACCGAAAGGTATAGAGTGAGAAATTCTGTGCATTGGATATATCACAGTTCCCAACATAACGTCTTTGCCTTAGGCTTTAGATCCCGTCAAGTATTCACCTAGGAGAAAGCCACTTCCCTAGTGCCTCTTTAACTAATTAGAAAACCCTACAAGCAATCATTCTTAGTTTAATTTATCATACTATTAGCATAAATATTAGAAGTACAAACCAACCAAAAGATGATTGGAAGAGTAATTAAGAGCAATACATATCTCTAGTTTAGATAGGAATCCAATTCCCACTTCTAGCTCCCTGAGGATTCGATCCCAGCCATCTCGGGTAAAAGCTGATTCGACCGCTCTCGCCACTTTGTAGTGGTGTAGGGTTGGCATCAATCACTTTTTGGCACCGTTGTCGGGGACCTAATGGTTTTGGCTATCTATCTAAATAGTTTTGTGCATTATTCTTCTTTCCTTCTGCGTTACTAAATTGTGTGTGTCACACCTTCAGGTACAAAATGGCAACAAACAACGTACCTCTTAGAGATCTTCCACCGGGGGAGGAGGTAGATGACAATATTGATGATTAGATTCCTATTGTGCCTCAAGGACAAAGGAGAGGCTGCCAGGCCAATGATAATATTCAAGACCCTCCCCCGCCACCTCCAAGAGTGGTTGTTCGTGTGCTTCCCAACCAAGGATATGCTAGTGCAATTGTCCCACCCCGGATCCGGGCTGGCAATTTTCAAATTACTAGTGTGATGCTGACATTATTGGAGCAGCGAGGGTATTTCATGGGTGCTCAATCAGAATACATACAAACATCTCAAGGGTTTTGTGGATACCTGTTGGGGGAGCAAGCAAACTAATGTGTTAGAGGATGCACTTCGGTTGAGACTATTCCCTTTCTCACTTAGAGGGAAGGCATTGGATTGGCTTGAACGACTCCCCAACTATTCCATCACTACTTGGACTGAGTTGGCGGATAAATTCATTGCAAAGTTTTTCTCGCCAGGGCACATGGCAACATTGAGAGATGAGATCTTAGCTTTCAAGCAGGAGCCCACCGAACCATTACATGAGATATGAGAGCGATATAGAACCATGGTAAAGGAATGTCCCAACAATGATATGACTGAGGCAATGAAACAATAGACTTTCTATCGGGGCATTAACACAACAAATCAATGCATAGTGAACCAACTTGTTGGGGGCAATTTCATGAAGCTGTCTTATGATGAGGCTTGTGACATTCTTGACGAGATGGCTGACACGTCCTCCGCTTGGCAAAGTAGAGCCAATGTGCCACAGGGTGACCCCACGGTCACTCACTTGCACAAAAAGCTACATGATTATGGGTAGGCTATAGCAGAGTTGACAACAACAATGAACCATCTAGTAAAGGCATAATTACAACAGGTTCAAAATTCGCGCCAAGTAAATACTATGGAGGGTGTCAACATGCTAGTGAACAAAAGAAGACAAAGAGGTCAACAGACCCAAAGGAGTTTGGATCAATATGACAATGATTGTGGTGGATTCCAAGATGATGGTTATGATGGGCAGAATTAAGAAGTGCAATATGTGAACAATTATCAGGGCCAAATGGGCAATTCTTCCAACCAACGACAATGGAGACCTCAAGGCAACCGGGGAAATCAACAACAACAAGGTAATAGTAACTGGGGGAACAACAACCAAAATTACAATTGGGGCAATCAGAACAATCAGGGTAATTGGATGGCAATAACAACAACTAGGGTGGTAACAACAATCAGGGTGGTTGGAACAATGGCAATCAAGGAAATCGGGGGCAAGGCTTTCAAAGGCCCCCAATGTATCAACAACCAAACAATCCACCCCCATTTTCATCCCAAGGTCCTAGTTCTTCCAACAATGAAATGGGAAGAATTGAAATGATGTTTGAACAGATGATGAAAAAGAATGCGGACTATGATGCTCAGTTAGCTTCCCACAATACTTCAATCAGAAACTTGGAGGTTCAATTAGGCCAAATCTCACAATCCTTGACTACTCGCCCTAAGGGGGCTCTACCAAGGGATATGGTAGTTAACCCGAAGGGTGGGAACAATCATGTTATGGCGGTAACTACAATAAGAGGATGAGGCGGTGATGTGAATGCTTATAAGCAAAAAGAAATTTTGAGTGATGAAGTTGAGCTGCAAGAAGATGAAATTCCTTTAGTGGTTAAAAATGTGATTGATGAGAACGTGAATGAGGAAGTGAGGATTGATATTCAAGATGCCAAGGTGGAAACTCAGAATGACGTGAACCCATCTAGGGAACACGTAATAGACATGCCGAAAATGGTTGTGCCTAAAGCCAAGGCTCCTTGCCAAGGCCACCTCTACCTTATCCTCAAAGGCTCGCAAAACAGAAAAATGAGAATCAGTTTAAGAAGTTTATTGACATGATGAAGAGCTTATCCATTAATGTGTCTTTGGTGGAGGCTCTAGAGCAAACACCAGGTTATGCTAAATTCATGAAGGACTTGGTGACAAAGAAAAGATCCATGGATTGTGAAACTATCAAGATGACCCACCAAGTTAGTGCAATAGTGCACTCAATGGCCCAAAAGCTAGAAGATCCCAGTGTTTTCACCATTCCTTGCACCATTGGGAGTGCGGACTTTGCAAAAGCTCTATGTGATTTGGGGGCAAGTATCAACTTGATGCCCTACTCAGTTTTCAATACTTTGGGTATTGGGCAACCGAGGCCGACTTCCATGAGATTGCAAATGGCGGATAGAACTATGAAGAGATCATTGGGTATTCTTGATGATGTCCTTGTCCGGGTGGACAAATTTATCTTGCCAGTTGATTTTGTGATTTTAGATTGTGAGGAAGATTATGAGGTTCCAATCATATTGGGAAGACCTTTCCTTGCTACTGGGAATGCCTTAGTTGATATGGAAGCAGGGGAACTCACCTTCCGGGTGGGTGATGAGAAAGTGGTCTTTCATGTGTGCAAGTCAATAAAGCAGCCCAACTGTTCTGAAGTGTGCTCTTTTGTGGACCTTGTCATGGTAGTGATAGTTGATGATACTAGTGCAATGATCAATGTGGAGGACCCTCTAGAGGATGTTTTGTTGAATCTTGATGTAAACAAGGATGAAGGCCGAGTGGAGTGCGTGAATGCTTTACATGGAATGGGCTCTTACTCTTATGATCCTAGGAAACTCTCTTTGGATCTTGAGAATAGGAAGACTCCACCAACAAAACCTTCAATCGAGGAACCTTCGGTGTTGGAGTTGAAGCCGTTGCCTCCACACCTCAAGTATAAATTCTTAGCCCCTAGTTCAACTTTGCCAGTTATTCTTTCCTCTTGTCTACTAACATGCAGGTTGATGCCACATTGGCGGTGCTTTAAAAGTGGAAGAAGGCAATTGGATGGACCTTAGCTAATATTCGGGGGATAAACCCCGCATTCTGTATGCACAAGATTATTCTGGAAGATGATGGAAAGCCCTCCTTGGAACATCAAAGGAGGTTGAATGAGGCAATGCAAGAAGTTGTGAAAAAGGAGGTGATCAAGTGGTTGGATGTCGGGGTTGTGTACCCCATCTCTGATAGCTCTTGGACTTCGCCGGTGCAATGCGTGCCGAAGAAGGGTGGTATGACCGTGGTTATAAATTCGCAGAATGAGTTGATTCCAACAAGGACTGTCACCGGGTGGAGGGTATGCATGGACTACCGCAAGCTGAATAAAGTGACCCACAAGGATCACTTTCCATTGCCTTTTCTTGATCAGATGTTAGATCGACTTACTAGGCGTGCCTTCTACTGTTTCTTGGATGGGTATTCTAGGTACAACCAAATCTTGATTGCTCCGAATGATCAGGAGAAGACCATCTTCACTTGTCCATATGGTACCTTTGCCTTTTCTAGGATGCCTTTTGAGTTGTGTAATGCACCGGCTATATTCCAGCGGTGTATGATGGACATTTTCACCGATATAGTGAAAGATATTTTGGAGGTGTTCATGGACGACTTTAGTGTTGTGGGTGATTTATTTGATGAATGTTTGAAAAATCTTTAGTTGGCCCATTGTGAAGAAACCATTCTTGTTCTTAATTGGGAGAAATGCCACTTCATGGTTGAGGAGGGCATAGTTCTTGGGCATAACATTTCAAAGCATGGTATAGAGGTGGACAAAGCAAAAATTGATGTGATTTCAAGGCTCCCTCCCCCACTTCTGTCAAGTGAGTTAGAAGTTTTCTTGGGCATGCGGGGTTCTACCGGAGATTTATCAAAAACTTTTTGAAGGTAGTGAATCCCTTATGCAAGTTATTGGAAAAAGATACCAAGTTTGTGTTTGATGAGAGATGTATACAAGCCTTTGAACTTCTCAAGCACAAGTTAACCACCACTCCTATTATTACCACACCTAATTGGATCTTGCCTTTCGAGCTTATGTGTGACGCGAGTGATGTTGCGGTTAGGGAGGTCTTGGGTCAAAGAGTGAACAAAATGTTTCATCTGGTGTACTATGCGAGCAAGACAATGATGCTCAAGTGAACTACACGGTGACTGAGAAAGAGCTTTTGGCTATTGTGTTCGCGATGGAGAAATTTCGGCCGTATCTCATGGGTGCCAAGGTCATAGTTCATACCGATCATGCTGCACTCTGGTACTTGATGACGAAGAAGGATTCTAAAGCTAGACTGGTGCGATGCGTCTTATTACTTCAAGAGTTTGATTTGAAGATTGTGGACCGGAAGGGTAGTGAAAACCAAGTGGCGGACCACTTGTCCCGCTTGGAGGAGGAGGGGAGGCCTCGTAATGGCCTAGAGATCAATGATTCATTTCCCGATGAGAAACTCCTTTTCGGTGTCGGTGAATGGTATGCCATAGTTTGCGGACGTTGCTAATTTTCTAGTGACTGGTATAATCCCGTGTGAGCTCTCTTATGGGACCATTTGTTAGCCGTGGCTTTACCCAACAATGAGGCCCGGAGTGTTGTTGCGTTTCTCAAGAAGAGCATTTTTACAAGGTTTGGCACTCCCCGTGCAATCATAAGTGATGAGGGGGGGGGGGTCTCATTTTTGTAATAGAGCTTTTGACACTTTGCTTGCAAAGTATGGTGTCAATAAAAAAGTTTCTACTCCTTATCATCCTCAAGCGAGTGGCCAAGTTAAAGTCTCAAACAGTAAAATCAAGAGTATATTGTCAAAGATGGTCAATGCAAATAGGACCGATTGGTCAAAGAAGTTGGATGATGCTCTATGGGCTTATAGGACTGCTTACAATACTCTGATTGGTATGTCTCCATATCGGTTGGTGTTTGGTAAAGCTTTCCATCTACCGGTTGAGTTAGAGCACAAGGCCATGTGGGCTTTGAGGAAGCTGAATCTTGAATGGGATGTGGCAGCAAATCTTCATGTGGAGCAGCTTAATGAACTTGATGAATTCCGATTCCATGCCTACTCCAGTTCGTCCTTGTACAAGGACAAGATGAAGTACCTTCATGATAAATATGCTCGTGGCAAGGAGTTCAAAGTGGGTGATTTGGTTCTCTTGTTCAATTCTCGGTTACATCTGTTTCCGGAAAAGCTGAAGTCGAAATGGAGTGGACCTTTTGAAATGGTGTTTGTGACTCCATTTGGTGCACTTGACTTGAAGAACAGAAATGGGGAGATTTTTAGAGTTTATGGGCACAGGGTCAAGCACTACCTGGGCAAAATCGATGACAACCACGTGGTGGCACTGCTCCATCTAAAGTGATTTGATGGTAACCTGCATCGTGCCACGACGTTAAATCAGGCACTTCTTGGGAGGAAACCCATGTGTCTTTCTTTTAGTTTTTGTTTTTCTTTGATTTTCTTTGTAGTATAGGATCTGCTTTTGGACTAACTAGTTGTGAGATGTGTGTAGGATTATTTTGATGTAGTGCAGGACTAAGTTGGAAAAAATGTGCACTCTCTGAAGTTTGCACTGCGGTCGTAGAGCATTTCTTGCGGTCGCAAAGGCCTTAGTGCGGGGGCAACATTTCAGTGCGGTCCGCAGAGTGGATTGGTCAAAAAGGAGGAGTCTCTGAAGTTTGCTACCGCGGCCGCAATGCATTTTTTGCGGTCCGCGGTGGACCACTGCGGCCGCAAAGCATTTCTTGCAGTGCGCAGTGGACATCTCCCCAATGATTCTGACTTCTGATTACTGCGGACTGCGGTGCCATTTTGTGTGGTTCGCGGTGGGTAGTGAAGCGGGCCCCAGGGTCTTTTTCTATAAATAGGACTTTAGGCCCTCATTTCAAACTTTTCGATCCTTTGCTCTCAATAATAAAAAAAAGCATTGTTCATCCAAGCCCTAATTGCACAAATTACAATCTATTTTCAATCATCTGTGTTGCATCTTATTACTGGTAATTTTAATTTTGTTTTCTTAGTTTTTAACTTTGTTATTTTCTTTTAATTAGTTAGTTTTTCTTCTTTTTCTTCCCTGTTCTTTATATTGTTGCGTAGGTTTTGTTTAATAGTGTTTACATTAAGGTTAGTTAGTGAAGAAAGTTGATTAAACACTTAGAGGATCAATAATATGTGATTTTAGGCTAAAATTGAGGCAAGTATTTGAAACCCTAGGTTGGCATTACTATTCTTGGCTTACCGCGGTCTGCGATGGTATTTTGTGCGGTTCGCGGTGCTTCTCCGCGGTACGCAATACCATTTTGTGCGGATCGCAATGGTATAACTTCAGAAAGGTCAAAAGTTAAGAACCGCGTCCGCGGTGGATTTTGTGCGGTCCGCGGTGAACTTTATCAGAGAGTGGGTAGTCTGAACCGCACCTTAGTGCGGACTGTGGTGCGATTTTGTGTGGTCCGTGGTGGTCCCTTTGCAGCCGCACTACATTTTTGTGCGGTCCGCAGTCTGCAACCATTTTCTTCTGTGTCTGCAATTGTTTTCTTTTTTGATTTGTCTGATACTATGATACTAACAAGCTTCAACTGAATTCAACTTACATACAATGGTTCAATCACGAGGCGGTGGTAGAAAACAACAAGGAAAAGGAGAATCCTCCCGGGGTAGAGGCAAAGGCATGATCAAACTGACTCCCCAAGTCCGGCAAGCTATTAAAGATACCAGGAAGACCATAAGGGCTATTGATAGAGCAGCTTCCTATTCGGGAAGTGAGTATGTGCCCTCCCGGGAGGCATCCAACTCAGACTCCTTGCCAGAATATGTTCCTGACTGGCCGGAGAGGAACATATTGAGAGATACACCTCTGGGCACCCCTACTACCCAAGCATCAATGCAAATTTTTTTTGAGTCGTCTGAGGGCTCAGCTACAGGTAGTGACAGTGCCTATTCTACCTCACCTATAACTTCAATATTCGATGAGGATCCCGTAGAAAAAAAGGAGGGGTGATCCCCAAGTAGGAGGAGTAGAGAGAACCAGGAACCCGGAAGCATAGCAAGATAGATTCGTGAGTGAAGTGGCCTACCACAAGTTTAGGGAATGGTGGCCCGAGAAGAAGTTGATACCGGAGCGGAAATTCATTACAAAGGACCTTTTCACAATCCCAATGTGCTGAGGCAGTTCAGAGAGAGAGCAGGTTAGGACTATTTCATAGGCCACGTGGAGGATGCCAATGATCACTTAGTCAAAGAGTTCTACACCAATGTTGCCAACATCAAAAAGGGCACTACAGTGACTAAGGTGCGAAATTTGAAAATAAAGTTTGACAAAAAAATGATCAATGACTACTTGGGCTTCCCGGAGGAGGATGAGGTATTGTACTTAGAGAAGGTAGCTTTGGGGGAGGATGCCCGTCCGTGGTTAGCAGAGTACTTGGCAGTCCCAGGTACCACCCTAGCATGGTTGACAGCGGGGGTAAATATTTTGAGGAGAACCCTAAACTTCGAAGCAAAAGGGTGGGAGACATTTGTGTGCAGCAGGCTAGACCCCACCACTCACAACAACTATCTTCCTATCTCCCGGGCTATATTGGTGGCATCGATCATGGTGGGGTACCCGATCAACATCAGGAATATGATTGTCCAGGGTGATTACATGGGTGGTGAACGAAGGTGATAGATCCTACCCCTTCCCAAATTTCCTGACTATGTATTTCGAGGATCAAGATGTAGAGAAAAGGAGATTTGATGTGAAGGTGAAGCCGAAAGTACCATTTTCCTGGTACAGCCTTACAGGGTGATGAAAACCCTAAAGGCAAGAACCCCAAGGGCAAATCCACTGCTTCTACTGGCCAGTCTGAAGAGCTAGTAGTAGTAGCAGCAGCTCCTACTCAGCCTCCTTCAGCTACCCCAGACATGGCCCCAGGACCCTCTACTTCTACACCCCCAGATATTCCCTCATCTGCAGCATATTCTTTGACTGCCCACTGCCTGAGCCAGACCCTCGCCAGTATCAACAATTGGATGCAGGCATCCACTTCTAAGCTATCTGTACTTTCTACATCGGTGGCAGCGCAGTCTGCACCTCCTCATCCACAAGTCCCACAGTTAGTGGAGGACACTCTCAAGGAGCTTCTGGAGAACCAGAAGAAGCTCCTGGAGAACCAATAATTAATATTGGATGCTGTGGTGCACATGGAAAAGCATTGAAAGATTTGACCAAAGAAACAAAGAAACTGAGAAAGACTCGGGCATCCAAGGAGTCGGTGAAAGAGTTGAGGGTGGAGGTGGAGAGATTAAAGGTTGATCACTTACCTTTGGACCTTTTATTGCATGACCCGGCTCCAGCAACGTAGCCTGATCCGGAGCAGGAGATAAAGAGGCCAGCCAAGAGGAAGATGGTGATTCCCCGTGTCGATGATGCTATTATAGAGTTGGAGGACCCGCAAGGAGGTTCCTCTAGCTAGTCCCAAATTCCAGTACAAGCCTAGGTCCCAGTGGAGACACATATTATAGGGAGCCAGTCATAGGTTTCCGAGCAGTCCGAGGACCCAGGGACCCAGACTCATGAGCCTATGCAGACGGAGAGCCAATATGGAGTTTCTTTTTCCTCTCTATCTTTTACTTTGGGCTATTTTTTTGGTTAGTAGCATTGAGGACAATGCTAGCTCTCATTTGAGGGGGTAGCCCTATTTGGATGATTTGGGTTGTATATGTGACACTATTTTCTTTTATTATGCTTTCTTTTTACTTTTGGTATGTACATAATTTTACCATTCTAGTTTACTTTTCGTACTTTGCAACTTTGGTCTCTATATAAAGTTACTTTTTGATGTATATATTCATTTCCCCCTTATGTATATTCATCTAAATCCCCTCTTGTGCATATTCATTCTACTTTCCGCATTTTCTCTTTCATAGCCTCTTATTTCATTTCGATAGCTTCTTATTTTGAGTTTTGCATTCAATAAGCCTTTGGTTTTCTTAATGTCACGGTTCTTTCCAAAGGTGGAATTTGTGTGAACTGGGTGGCTCTTCCCTATGATGGATGACATGACAACCTTCTTAAGGGTTTGAGTCTGTTTTCTTTTTGTTCTTTTTTGTAAATAGTAGCTAGTGAGTAATGGTGCCTCAAGCAAAACATCACTTGGGCCTAACACATTTTCCTTTGATCCTATGGCCAAAAATAAATTGTTGTGTATGGGATGGTGAAAGTTGTGACCTTGAGACTCTTGTGTTGGCCGATAATCATCAAGTGGTTTTTCGGGACCATTATGTTGCTCAAATCTTAGCTAAAGTTGTTGTGGGCTCCCGACTCGGTCTCTTTAGCAATCCTATAGCTTGTGTGGTGAGAATTTGAGTTGCAAATCCAAGTCCCGAGCCATTAGTCTAGAACTTGTCCTGAATATTTGTCAAGGCAAAATTCTAAGTATAGTTTTACTTGAGATGTGATTATAGGCTCTTCTTGATCCGAATGATGTCTTGAAAACTTCCATAGCCTACCAATGTTAATATCCCTAGTCAACTCTTTTGAGCCATAGACCTTTTTCTTTCAAAAACCACGATACAAGTCTTTACCCGTTCTAAAAATACCCTCTCTTGGCACCCGATCTTTCCTTAGCACAAGGCAAAAGCATAAGTTTGGGGGGGGGGAGATGAGGAATGCAACAAAGAGGTAAAAGGTACAAAATGAAGAAAAGGAAAGGCAATGAAAAAGAAAGAAAATCAAAAATACAAAAAGGATGATCAATGTAGAAAAAAATAAAGGGATTCAATTAAAGTAAAGAGATGGAAGGTGTGGAAAGTTGAGAAAGGAGAAAAAGGGTTGAAATGAACAAGAAAGAGTGACAGTGTGTCTCTCTAACCCCTCATAAAGAAGTTAATGACTCAAAAAGTCAAGAGAATGTATGCCAAAATGAAGCAAATGAAGTGCTTAAGGGAAGATGGAATCCACCTAGACCAAATATTTCCTACCCTGAACCAAAAGCCTTCACTATATCTCCACAAAGCCCTATATGATCTTGAGTTGAATGAAGCTTACATTAGTGGTGACTCACATAAGGGGCAAGCTTATGGTACTTATAGTCGGACTTGTGACTTTTCTTTGAGAGAGATGAGTGTGTTTCCACTAACTTCATTCTGAGTGCTACAATCTAGAAGTGACATTTGCTTAGGGAGAGTTGAGGAGTATAAGTTTGGGTTCCACAATGACCAAAGTAGTAGAAAGAGTTTCTTTGAGAACTGAGTCAATTCTTGATGCTCTTGTGTCGCACTAAAACCATGGTGCTTAAAAGAGTGAATGTTGTTAATGATTCATTTGAGTTGAGGGAAATTGTTAGTTAGTCCCAATTGATGCTAGATGAGGTCATTTTAGGTCAGCTAAATTTTCTTGGATTTACTCTTAAGAGGTGGGTCTTATTTTTTTTGCTTGAGGACAAGCAAAAGCTTAAGGTTGGGGGAGTTGATAACTAGGGATTCTAGTCCATTTTACACTCATTTTTACTTGAGTTTTGATTAAAAACGTATACAAAATAGTCCCAAAGGCTTACATGTTGTACTTTGTTGCAGGGTTTGGTCAAAAAAGGTGACAATTAGTCAAAACCAGCTCAAAAAGGAGTGAAACATGCACAAGTACAAAGAACAAGTCCAAGAACAGTAAAAATAGATCCACTGCGGCCGCAATCCATTTAGTGCGGCCCGCAATGAGAAGAACCAGAGAAGTGCACTTTTGGAGCCTAAGGTAATGTGAACCGCGGAGGATTTAGTGCGGTCGCAGTAGCCTCTTTGCGGCTGCAACCCATTTTGTGCGGTCCGTAAAGATGGGGGTTCAGAGAGTTAGGAGTTTGAAGATGAAGGCCAGTGCGGTCCGCGGTCCTTTTTGTGCGGACCGCAACTGATGCCACCGCGGCCGCGGTGCATTTTATGCGGCCCGCGATGGCCAGATTCAAAGAATGCATTATCAAGCTATAACGCTTTATTCTGGTCTACGGTGCATTTTGGGCGGATCGCACTACCTCGTCAGGGGTATTTTTGTCCAAAAAATTTGGCCTAGTATAAATACTTTCTTTTCCCATTTTTAGGTCATCTTTGGTAATCTATCTTTCAGCAGAGCACATGAACGACTGTATTTGACTATTTTGAGTAATTTTATCGTGGGTTTATCATTGAACCTTCAATTATTAGCTTGTAATTAAATCTTATGGGTTTTTCATTATCTATTTCTTTATTTTCTTCCATTATTATGAGTAGCTAGACCCATTAGCTAGGGTTGTGGCTCAACCCTAGTATGGGTATTTGATGGGTCTTGTGATTTAAGGCTTAGATGTTTATGGGTAGTTAATATTTGGACTGGTTTGTGTTTTCTATGTTGAATTAGTGGCTGCAAACACTAATTTGTGCCTATTTGACTTGAGTTCTTCTTGAGAAAGAGAACTTGAGTCTAGGAAAATTACTCCAACAAGGAATTGGGGTATAATCAAGAGATTGATAGCCCCCATTAAAGGGTTAAACCTAGAGATAGTAATACCCGACTTGATCCTATATTGCTAGCACAATTTTGACACCCAATTGTTCTTGAGAAAGTCAATTAGGGCAAAGTCACTCAAGCTACCGAGAGGTATAGAGTGAGTAATTCCGTGCATTAGCTATATCACAATTCCCAACATAATGTCTTTGCCTTAGGCTTTAGATCCTGTCAAGTATTCACCTAGGAGAAAGTCACTTCCCTAGTGCCTCTTTAACTAATTAGAAAACCCTACAAAAATCATTCTTAGTTTAATTTAGCATACTATTAGCATAAATATTAGAAGTAAAACCCAACCAAAAGATGATTGGAAGAGTAATTAAGAGCAACATGCATCTCTAGTTTAGATAGGAATCCAATTCCCACTTCTAGCTCCCTGAGGATTCGATCCCGACCATCTCGGGTAAAAGCTGCTTCGACCGCTCTCGCCACTTTGTAATGGTGTAGGGTTGGCTCCGATCAGAATTCTTCCAATTTTGTAACTGTTGCTACCTTTTGTCATGCAGCCTATACGACTTCTTCCTATTATGTGCGCCTATGGGACTCTTTCCTTTATCTTTTAGCCAATCTCTAGGCCTCACTTTTGGAACATACACAGAACTTGACAAGATATCCCTCTGGGTATCTATGGGTGTACTGAAGTTCTTTGCTCGGTACTTTGTTGAACTTACGAATATTGCTATATCTTGTTTCATAGACCCAGTTATCTATCCGTATTACTTTACTACATCAAGATAGGCCATACTACCAAACTCCAGGTTACTTTCGTTGTTTATCCTATAAGTATTAATCTAAGTCCTTTAATGTTTCCTCACCACTGTTCATCTTAAGAGTGACAACCAAATCTCATCTCATACTTTTATAACTTTTATCCATCCATTGTTGATCCATCTCAATGTTGATCTACAATCTTTCTTTGATAACTTGAAACTTCTTACGTAATACATTACCACTAGGGATTACGTTGCATCGTGAAACATTTGAAGTGATTTTTCCTGATCCACCTGGGGCAATACTATACTTCCATAACCCTATTTCATATCATAGTCATCCCAATGTGATTCGTCTTACGTGGGTATTTTAATCCTGTACAATTCATTAAATCATTACCTAATCAAAGACCCAAACATCATCCTTTATCTATCATAATTACACCATTATTCTACTACTAGGACAACATTCCATCTCTCTTAAATGCTATTAGTCTTAGACTTCTTTGAGTTCATTCAGGCGCTACTGAACTTTCTATAACATAGAGAAACCATCAGCCCTTCTGTTTTCATGGCTTAATCCTGAGGATTTATCCATTCTCGTCACTTTCTCGCTCGCCCTTTCTTACCCTTACTCCTTTCACCTTAAAATCCTATTGTTTTACCATACTTTATATTGGGACTTACACATATCTATTAATACTACTCGCAACCTTCCTTCAACTTGCTTGCACCATAGATTTCCTTATGTAATTTTAGAACATCCAGCGAGACATGACATCGTCTCTAACTCTTCTTTACTCTATTAACTAGACCTTTTGATACCTAGAAACCATAGGCCGGAAAATATGGCACTGACGACGCTGCTATCGTTCCTCGATACTGAATCCCAGTACTTCTAGCCTTCTATCAATAGTATGGACTATTCACAACCTTCTGTATTTGAGTATCTTGTACCTTTACCTTACTTACCTTAAAATATCGCCTTACCTCTTCTATTACTTTCATAATCTCCCTTCCACATAGGTATGATTCGCCTCCACAACTTGAAGCTCTATTATAATACTTGCACCTCTAAAGCATACACAATCCAGTGAGAACTTCGTACTAACTTCTTATGAGGCTGGTAATTTTCTAACTGGCTTTATCGTAGGTCCGTTATAAAATATGACTGTCGTACTGTCTCTCTTGTACCTCTGATATTAAGAGTGATTCTGCAATGTTCTAAATCATGATATCTATAATTTTCTGGGGCCAATATTCAGACTCCTGATTTACTTAGTTGGTGTAACTCTTTAGTTTCCTCTTCCTTCTAATCGACCTTTATGTAGGCTTGAGCTATCTTCCGATCTGCGTCTCTTGTTATTAGTCATTACCCTAGCCCTTCATGGGCGTTAGGGAATATCCATGATACAATCTTCTAACAACTCAATCCTTTGTATATGCCCTGGGATCAATTCTTTCTTTTAACTTATACCAGAGTCTTCTACGACTGTATGATTGTTAACATATATGCTGCATGAATAATACTCCAAAATATTGAGTGTATCCATAACGTACTAACTCTGGATCATTTGTCGAATAATTCCTTTCGTTCCATCTTAGCTTTCTTTAAACGTACTCAATTACGTTTTTTTGGTCTTTCTGCCCCCTTGTTGCGTGCATACTTAATTATCCTAGTTCCCACGCATGCCAGATTTTTTTGTGCAACTCATATGGTCTCGAATATTACCTTTGATTTTTCTCTCTGTTCATTGGCCATGGTAGGTGCCACTTTCTTTTGGAATGCGTATAATTTTTGTAGTGAGACCGTTTTTGCATGGCCATTTCTACTTCGAGTTTCTATGTTTAGGTTGATGTTTTCTTTCTTATTTCCTTAGCTAGTCTTCCATTATAGTATTTAAGGAGGAACCTCTGACTCTTGTAAAGCTGCAAGCTTATTACATCGTATACCTGATGGAGTTTTTGATGTTCTTCCTCACCTCTAATTATCCGTAGATACTTACCTCCACATCCTTGTGCTTGTAGGGTTGCTTCTGAACTGATATTTTGACTATCTTCCCAGTGGAATTCTCTTTTATTTCCGTAATACTCATACGGTACCTTTTTAACTTCCCCAACTCTTATACGAATATATCTCAAGTATTACAATGTCATAACTGCGAGGATGAATTCCCCATATTGAGGTTCCCTGTGTTTATCTTGCACTAATCTGCTGATTTGTCTTTATCCTCTTGCCTAGCCATAACTGGACTCTTCCTGAATCAACTACTAACTACTTGTTGGTCCATTCTCATATCAATACTCCGCGTAATCAACTACTAAGTGTAATCTCATTCCTTTTTCGTTTTTACCGCATTCTTCCTTTACCATTTCATGATTACTAGCACCACTTAATTCTGATTTCATGGCACATTACTCCATATTCAACCCTTTAGGGGAGTACTAACATTTAGTGCTACGATGATCTACACATAAATGTTTTATCTCTTCATCTTTGGCGTCTTTTTACATCATCGATGACTCTTACTCGCCTTGCGGTAATCGTTCTGTACCAATGATAACAAATTTCCTTAGTCAAGAGGGAGGCATCTAGTGTAACCGACACGTATAGTCCCTTAAGTTTAACTTTGCTCACATTGCTTGCTTTAGGGAAGTGTCTTCCTGAATGACCATTTTCTAAATTTCTCATGAATTTTCTTCTATTGTCCAATCTATTAACACTGGAACGAAATCTGAAATTCTGATGATGCTGACTATTATCTAATCACTCAGTCCTTAATTCACGTTTAGTTATCCTGTTCACCTGCCCCTACTGATTTGTATTACTTTGGGGGTCTAACTTTTCCTTTTGTTCACGAACTTGTTGTGAGCACGTGATTTTTGTTTTACGCGACAATCGCTCCAAAAAAAAAAGAAATAAAAATAATAACAAATGGTCCTATTGTACAATTTTTGGATTTTACATGGCACTTTGTTAATTATTTATAATTTTTGCCCATTTTATTTTTTATTAAAGCAAATACAAAAAATGTATGTGTCATGCGTAATTTGAACCGGGATCTGTTCGTTAAATAGAAAATCATAAATAGGCATCTTTGTCCGTGATTTTGTTTTGTTTGATTTTACCTGTTTTAAATATTTTAATGTGTGTGCAAATAATTGTATTAAATGTTTATTTAATTTTAATTTGATTTACTTAGGTTTTGTTTTTAAAATAAATAAGAAAATAAAATAATAATAAAAAAAATTCACGGACTTGGGCCAATTTTAAACAAATTGGCCCAAACAAACTCAGCCCAAAACCCGTGTTTGCCCGGTCCGTGACCAGCCTACTTCGAGAACGTCCAAACGACGCCGTTTTAATCCAGACTGATCTGAGCCGTTGATCTCTGAAAGATCAACGGCCAAGATCTCTCACCCCGAACCCACTAACAGACCCGACCCGTCTCACCCGGACCGACCTTGACCCTTTACCCTTGAAACGACGCCGTTCCCTGTTAGTCGAAGGATCCTGGCCCTTCATCATGTCTCATCCAACGGCCAGGATTCACCTATCCACTAACTATATAAACCTACAACCATACCCTACCCCCCTATCCAATACCCCAGCCTTCGTCTTCACCAGACCCTTCCCCTTCAAACCCTAGCCGCCCCTGTATACTTTCACCATGAAAGCCGGCGGCATGGACGCCGGTGACCCTACCCTTAACACCATAGAACCCCCTTGCCATCCTGAACATGGATCCGTTAACCACTTAGATCAAATCCCCTCCCACCGTCTCGAATCTTCATTTGAAGATTTGAGTCGGAACCTGACTTACATCAATCGACCTCAACTTCACACCAGACACTCCCTCGACCCCCCTCGTGACCAAACCATGCTTGGTTTGGTCCGAATCTGACCAGGGAAGCATGAATCCCAGATCTAATTTTTGGAACCTTAGGGTTCCTCGTCACTGGCCCGTATCTCGTTTAAACCAAGAGATTAAGGTCTAATGGACCTTAATCGAAGTGTTTCTCATCTGAGAAACACTTCGATTAAAGTCCGTTCAGCCTTAAGAAAGGTCTGTTCGAATCCAAGTTAAGGCTTTTGATTTTTCGGGATTTAAGGTGAGTTTCTGTTTTCCTTTTTCTTTATTCTTTTAGTCCATGCTTGTTTAAAAGGCTGTTCATGTTATTGTGAAATTTGTGTTTCGAATTTTACCAACTGTGTCCTGTCCACCTTGCCTGAACCTCTGTTGTTTGATTGAGTCCTTCTTCTAATTGTTCTGATAATGTGTATGTATGTATTTGTTGTGCAATTAGTTGAATTTCAAATGTGAACTGACCAACTGATTCCTCGAGTACAATTTTGCTTAGTCAGTACAATTCGAATCATGTGTTCGACACTGTTAAATGTCTGATTTTGGTTTCGATTGTATGTGTTATAACTAGTATAGTCGAGTCGACATGTGTCGTCAATTAGTTTTCAACTGCCTGAACAATAACAAATCGATTTGCTTCTGGACACATTTGTTTGAATCGATTAGGAACTGAGTTTAGTACTTATAATTGTTGATTTGAATCAGGAATGTGAAATCAAATGTTTTGTTTAGTTACAGTTTCTGAAATTGCAGGGCATGTGCACTTGTGCACAACATGTGTATTGGTGCACCACAAGGTGCATTTGTGCACAGCTTGTGCCCTGCATAAGGGCTTTTGAATAAAATAGTTGACAGCACATGCTGTCAGACATATTCTGCTGCCCATTACCCTGCTTTAGTTTAAGAAGTATTAAACCCCATTTAAAAGAGTAAGTCTGCCAGGGAATGTGATGGGGGGGGGGGGTTAATACTTAAATAGCTAAGTGGAAACTGAAAAGAAGATAGCACATGGGAGGGGTATTCTCTTGGTCTAACAGGCTGTTAAGGGGGTGATGTGAAGGCTTATAAAAGGGACAGGCATACAAACCGATAGGGGACAGATTTTTGATATACACACACACAGATACAAGAGAGAAAGGATATAGAAAAATCAGGAACTGTTTTCTTCACATTGTTGTCGGATTTCATTTGTTCTTCTACTTGTTCAATCGATTCTGATCCTTCCAAGTTTAAACTGAGCTCACTGGTTTTAGTTTGCATTGGTTTCTTTCCTGAAGTTTGGTCTATCTGGGGTTTCTATTTCCACTGCCTTGTTTGTTACCTGCTGTTACTGCTGGTGTTTGGTGTTGCTCCTATTGTTACTCTGCTGACTTCTATTCTTCTTCAACTGTAAACACTTCCAGGTACACACTTCTGAAATTACTTGTTGTTGAAAGCTTGAAGCTTTGAAGCAGAAATAAAAGAAATGAATGTTGATTCCTTCACAATACCTATGTTCAAAACATGGCCATAGGTTGAATGGTAGTCGGTCCGCATTTGTTTAAGTTCGTTCCAACAGCAATTGCTCTGTATAAATTAACATACATTCTGTTTGAGATGAAATATTAGATAGCATTGTTTATTAGATCAGGTGTGTTTTAATGTATATAATCATTGGGGTCTTGATTTAGTTATGACAGTATAACATAGAATCATTGGCAAGCATCTGCATGTATTTTGTCTAGACCACTGAATTGTCCAAATCTGTTGTATTTGGTCCGGGACAAATGTACCCCGAACAAACTCTCATGCGGTCACATTAAGATTTTGGCCATGTACGCCAACTCTTTTGTCAGATTACTTGATCCGATACAGGTTCGATATTGGGCTTCAGTATAGATTCACTGTTTCGAAATAATGCGATGACTTTTTGAGGAAAACTAGCAGGCGTTTTTTAGTTCAATAAGTAGTAGTTTTCTTATTAAACAGCCAATTTCATTTATCAAGTCCAAATAGGCTAGTTTTAAAAATCAAACTTGGAGGTCGTCAACATGAGTTTAGTATATGTTATTAGTTTGCTTGCAATCTCACTTAGCAAAATTAATAAGCGTATTCACTCGATGAAGACAAGGTATGAGGTAACTCTCACCGCATAAACAATCAATCAGGTAATCGAACAAAATTCGGATTCGGCAGACATAGTAAAAATTCAGTATGTACTTGTCTAAACAAGTAAGTTTGGCATCTTCCTTTTTTTTATTTTTAGAGACAAACGTAATAGAAATGTAGTCACTTTAGGATACCCTTCTAAAAAATAAGATGAGCCTTGCCAAATAAAAAATGCGAATTGCGGGGCCCTCAATAATTAACCATAAAAAATACTTAGAATTCGGGACAGGCCGTTTAGCAAATTTTACGGCCTTTCCCAAGGATAATAATACGTTAGACTCTTTAGGTACGGTTTAATTAAATTACATTCTTAAATTCGGGTGTGCATTGATGTGACCCAAATCCAAATCTCAACGAAGTCAAAATGTGTTGACAATCACGAGCGCATTGATTGTGACGTGGTTCGAGATGCATTTTTACGACGTTGTAATTCTATAAAAATAAATGATAATGATAAAAGCGGTTTAAACTTAATAAAAGCACGTAAGTCATAACATGTATTTAAATCAGATATTTAGCCATTATAATAATTTAAGCGACCGTGCTAGAACCACGGGATTCGAGGGTGCCTAACACCTTCCCTCGGGTCAACAGAATTCCTTACTTAGAATTTCTGGTTCGCAGACTTCATTTGGAAAAGTCGAAAATTTCCTCGATTTGGGATTCAAGATAAACCGGTGACTTGGGACACCAAAAGCCAAACCTTTCCCAAGTGGCGACTCTGAATTAAATAAATAATCCCATTTCGAATATTGTCACTTAAATTGGAAAAACTCCCCTCGCGCATTTAACCCTTTGGGGCCGGGCGCGCAAAAAGGAGGTGTGACAGCTCTGGCGACTCTGCTGGGGAAATATAACCCAGAACCACTGGTTCAGGGTTCAAGAATTCGAGCTTAGAATAATTGTTATATTTGGCTTTATTATCTGATCTTTATTACATGTTTTTGCATAACGTGCTAAATGTTATTTTTTTTACCGCTTTGATATTATCTGAACTGTATATAAACTGTGCCGAAACCTTTCTCTTCTTACCTCCGGGGAGAAGCTCGCTGGTCGAGACTCCCTATTCTGTTAGTGTCGATACCTGAAATAAGAAAGAGGTCGGACAAGTTACAAAGCCGGACGATCTCGCGGGTCCCCGGTACGTAGCCCCCTCCTCGACTCGAGTTGTCTGCTCGGGTACACAGTCTAGAACAAATGCCCAGGTTATAAACCTAGTATAACGAAACTTCATGCCGGATCCCTAGTAGGAACGTTTATTTGCATCATGTTGCATTTGACTTAGGGGGCTCAACACAGGGGTTGGGTCCGTCTAGGACAGGCAACCAGAAATGAAAAGACCATCCTGCTGCATTCCTATCTGTTTTGCGCATTTATTTGCTTCAGTTCCGCATGCTGACCGGTTTCTAAAAAAAGAAAATAGCAGCGTAGGGAGATAATTACTTATTTTGGAAAAATAAAACCAATGTCCAAGTAGTGTCAAAACCTCGCCGGAATTTTTCTAAAAAAAAAAGAATAAAAACAAAATTTGTCTTCTTAGTTTGAGTTATTAAAAAAAATAATATAAACATTTTTCTTTTTTTTTATCACTTCCAAAATCAAAAAAAAAGAAGGTATTTATTTAAAAGAAAAAAAAACGGAAAATTCATAATTTAAAAAATGTTGTTTCTTTCGTAGTACCCCTTTTATAAAATCAGACTAATAGTCCAAATATTTCCTAAAAAATATATTTTTCGTTAGTCTTTATCTCTTTTCAAAAGAAAAATAAAAAATAAAAAATATATTCTTGTTTTCTAGGTTTATTTGATTTTCTCTATTCACGATAATCCCGAACTACGCAGGTTTGATTCTCACCGGATGTGAGATACGTAGGCAACCCTCGTCGGGTTCAACCCCATTTTTGCTAAAGTAGCCAAAATCAATGAATAAATAAATAAAAATGTGTTTCAAACTTTAAAAAGAGTCGTAAATAAATTAGGTGATGTTGTTTTGTCATAAATAACCGAATGTTCCCGAAAGGGACGCCGGAAGGCTGACTTTGCATAAACAGCCACCTTTGAGTCATTTTTTTTTAGGTTTGGTCCAATTGACCCACACAGCCTTAAAATCCTCGTCACCGAGGCGTTGAAAGGCCGTGTTGGCAATATTGAGTTTTCTAATTCGAAAAACAATAAAAAGAGTCATAAATAAATCGGGTGATGCTGTTTTGTCATAAATAGCCGAATGTTCCCGAAAGAGACGCCGGGAGGCTGACTTTGCATAAATAGCCACCTTTGGGTCTTGTTTAGTATTTTTGTCCAGTTGACCCACACGACCTTAAAATCTTCGTCCTCAAAGTGTTTAAAGGCCGTGTTCAAAACTTGATCCCCTTTGTAAAATATTTTTGAGTCAAAGTCATTTTTGTTGAAATCACCTTAATAAATGTGCAGGATGAGCACGATGCAAAATGAACATTTTTTAATAATGACCAAAATCCCTGTCAAGTTACGGCTATGGTGGAATGATCTAGGTGCTGAAGGACAAAATGAGGTCAAGAAATATTTGAAAGGTCTCGTGGATTTGTTGGAAATCCAGCCTCGGGGAGATATCATAAGAGCTTTGGTTACCTATTGGGACCCGGCGCACAATGTTTTCCATTTCTCTGTTTTTGAACTCACCCCAACTTTGGAAGAAATGGCCGGATACATCGGGAATGCTGAACTTCCCTTGAGGCAAAAATACTTGGTCGCCCCAAGAGTTGTCACGGTACATAGGTTCCTAGATTCATTGAAGATACCTAGAATAGTCCACAACCCGGATCTGGCAGCCGGATTTTGTACTCCATGCTTCATATATGATAGGTACGGTCATGAGGGGGATTCAATAATCCAATCAACAAACTGTGCAGCAAAGGTGTTCGTCAGAAGTGGGACAAGCACAGACGGGTAGCGTTCATGATGATGTTCCTGGGCCTTCTGGTATTTCCAAGGAAAGACGGAAACATTGATTTGAAGATATCCGGGGTCGTCAGCACTTTACTCACGCAAAGTGACAGTACTCTCGCGCCTATGGTGGTATCTGACATCTTTCGAGCTCTTACAGCTTGTAAAGCTGGGGGAAATTTCTTCGAAGGTTGTAACTTGCTCCTACAGATATGGATGACCGAGCACCTCTGCCATCATTCCGAGATTTTGAGCCATGGTTCCCCGGAAAAGACTTGCATAGAAGAATCTTACACGAGAACCAAAGAGATCAGTTTGCCCAAAGGAGTCCTGGCATGGACCTCGTTCTTTCAAGCTCTTACTGCCAGCCAAATACAATGGACGCTAGGATGGTTGCCTGTTGATGAGATCCTATATATGTCGGCAGCTAAAACTTATTTCTTACTGATGGGGCTTAAGAGCATTCAACCTTACGCACCCTGCCGAGTTTTGAGACAGTTCGGAAGATGCCAGACAGTACCTCATGAGGAAGATCTTAGCACTCAAGCAATTGAGATAAGTCCTAACGGACAATTCCCAGAAGCAAAGATTCGCCAAATCTGGAGTGAGTGTCAATATTTGAAATCAGATACTTGCGTGCGGGATCGAGCCAAAGGAGAGACAGCGCCAGGTTACCTTGCATGGTATAGAAGGGAATTTGAGCATGAAAGGCCGGCTAAGAGACCCCACATCCGGAATTTCACCGAATCATCGCAAAGGCAGTGGGATTGGTTAGCAAAGGAAAGAGGCTATTGCGCCGAAATCAGCAGGTTAAAGCAACAAGTAGAAGGCTTGAAATATGAGCACAACGTGCAAGCTGCTACCAATCTGGGAGAGCGGAACAGGTTAATTCAGGAAAATGAAATGCTCAGAGCCCAGATCAAACAGATAAGGGTGGATGCAGATAAACAGCCAAGGCGTCGATCAGACGAGCAGCTGATAAAAAGGTTAAAAAGTGAAATCAGGGAATGGCAAGATGGTTTGGAGAAATCTGAAAACGTCATAGCGGAGCTCAGGGCACAGTGGGATACAAGAACAGATAAGCATCGCCGATACTTGAATCAATTGGAAGGCGACCACGAGAAAACTGTTGCTAAAATAAAGAGAGAGATGGCTGCACTTGAGATCAAAGCAGCTAATCAGGCCAAGGATTTCCAAATTGAGAGCAGATACTGGTACGACTCAATAGCCCAGATGAAGTTGGAAGTACGGCGACTGAAGCATCAGCATATACAGGATACTCAAGTATTCAAGATATGTAGCGATCAGATAAAACGCCTACTCGTAGAGAAGAAGCAAACCAGAGATAGGATCAAGGCCATTGCCCATGCCATCACCAGACGATGTCTACGATGTGAGAACATGTCCAGCGTTACCGTCCTCTCGGCAGTGATGGGTTATGTCAAGCAGACTATGCATGAGCTGGAGCGACTTGAGAGGGATATCACGCCTAGGACCGCGGCGAGGCCGAACGATGCCCCGCGGACACCAATTTTCAAAACCATAATGCACTCATAAGTCAAGCCTGTATCTTAGCATCTTCTGCCTGTTTTTCCATCAGGGTGATTTTTAGTCTATTTTGAGTCTAGGTTTATTTTCAAAGTTTGCTCTTTCTTTTGCAAAATGTAGTTTGTAATAGACCATTTCAACAATAAAGAGGTTGCTTCTTTTACGCTCATTTGTGTTTTTCGAACTACGTAATGATCTGATTCACGTAGGCATCGTGATACGTAGGCAATCCTCATCGGATCCGGTCGCATTTCTTTTACTGCAAAATAATAAAAATAATAATAAAAAAAAAAAAAAAGAGGAAAAACTAATAAGAAGAAAATGCCGGAATGACGCATGCTCTCGTAGCAAACATGTAGTAATCCACTTAACTGTATAGGTGCATCATGCCCAACGTGAGATTGACTATATGTTATTTGCTGCAAATTAACAGTGCGTTTGTCGTTGAGTACTTCCAGGGTTTTGAAAAGACGGTTGGTTTGGTGAAAGTCTGGCCTCGCACTCATACTTCACGAGGTCAAGGAGAAGTGTTCAACTACCTGTTGTTAGGACCAGAAGCAGTACTCACACTTACTTCACCAGGTCAAAAGGAAGTGTGGAAATGTCTTCAGAAATTCCATTGCAAACAATCCCTGTTTCTGAGGAGAGCTCAATCTCAGCCGTCCTCACACCTGAATCCGCAACTGCGGAGGAAAATAGAATCCTACGGCTCCGCATGTTGGAAATGTTGGACGACTGGAATAATGGGAAAGAACCGCCAAGTGTCGTCCCCGGATTCCCTGAATTATTCTCCAGGTCAAGTGGGACTTCTAATGTCCCCATAAATTATCCTGCTACCCCATTCGGGTACCCAGCCACCTCAGCCTTCTCTGCTGGATCGCCTTCTGAGCCTCATCCCCGAATGTCATCCACTGATGCAAGCATGAACATCTTTACTGCATCGCCTTGCCCGATTACGGCACAGCCTACCACGTACAAGCCAAGCTTTGACTCATCCTCTTTTACATTCCAAGCACCATCGTTCTCAATGGAACCAACTAGGTTCTCTACCAGCACTAATCCTCTACCGCCTCAGTGCGAGCTTGCACCCGGGCAGGATTAGAACCCCAGAATTGCAGAACAAAATGAGATTGCCAAGAGAATGAGAAGCCTTGAACAAAGTTTGAAGAATATGCAAGGATTGAGCGGACAGAAGAGCGTCTCTTACGCCGACCTGTGCATGTTCCCTCACGTGCACCTGCCAACGGGTTTCAAGACCCCAAAGTTCGAGAAATACGATGGGCACGGTGACCCCATTGCACATCTTAAGAAATACTGCAACCAATTGCGGGGAGCCGGTGAGAAAGAAGAACTGCTAATGGCATATTTTGGGGAAAGTCTAGTAGGGATAGCCTTGGAATGGTATATGGACCAGGAAATGTCCCGATGGCATATATGGGATGATCTCGCCAGAGATTTTGTGAAACAATTCCTGTATAACATCGACATTGCGCCAGACCGAAATTCTCTGTCGAATTTGAAGAAGAAACCTTCAGAAAGCTTCAGAGAATATGCTATTAAGTGGCGTGAACAGGCGTCAAGAGTAAAGCCTCCCATGGATGAAGTGGAAATGGTCACTACCTTTCTCCAGGCTCAAGAGTCTGACTATTTCCAAAACATGATGTCAGCCATGGGTAAGCCATTCGCGGAAGCGATCAAGATTGGAGAGATGGTGGAAAATGGTTTGAAAACAGGTAGGATTCTGAGTCAAGCAGCCATAAGGGCGACCTCCCAGGCCGTCCAAAGCGGGTCCGGAGGAACGACAAGGGGGAAAAAGAAGGAAGAAACGACTATGGCAGCCTCGGAAGCAAGGGAGTATCGTCATCCCAGGCCCCGTTTTCTGGAAAGAACCCCACAACACTACTACCCCCACTCAAATTTGGCATATGATCATCAACCTTATACCCATCCACCACAACAAGCCAACCGAGGCCCAGCTCCACCTCCCAGAAATCAGCTTCCTTACCGCAACCACTATAACCCACAACCCCCGCAGAATAACTTCCGCCCTCAGGAGCCACCCAGAAGGCGGACTTTCACGCCCATCGGTGAACCATACTCAACTTTGTTCCCAAAGCTGGTCCAGTTGGGTTTCTTGCAACCAATCCCTCAAACAAGGCAAAACCCGACGTCACCTTCTTACAAAGCTGGAGTCAGATGCGCCTATCATTCAGGGGCCGAGGGACATGATACAAATGACTGCTGGTCGTTGAAAAGAGTGGTCGAAAATTTGATAGAGCAAGGGAAAATAGTGCTAAGGGACGAGGAAATCCCGAACGTAACTAACAATCCATTACCTGCTCACAATAATGGGCCGCTGATCGGAATGATTTGTGAAGACAAAGAGTTCGATCCTGCTTTGAAAGCTATAATTGCCATTGTCGACACGGGGAAGAGGCCCGAAGCAGACCAGAAACCAGAAAAGGGGGAGGAGGCCAAAGCTATAAAGAAAGTGCCTGAGAAGAAGGTGGAGAAGAAAGTGGTACCGGTAAAGGGTGGAGTTCTTTACATACCACGAGGCCGAGCTGAGAAGACGCAGAACTTCGGAATAAAAAAGACAAAACCTATGTACGTGCCGAAAAGGGCCTATGTGGTCCGGGGGACGATTCAACCACCTCGGCTGAATGAGCCAGTGGTTATCGGACGCGTGCCACAAAAGCCAATGACCAACCCATCCGCAGTGCCGTTGAATTATCAAAAGACATTGGTAATATACAAAGGTAAAGAGGTCATGGGAGAACTCCCAGAAAATACTTTCATTGGAAGGTATTCAAATACCCAAGAACTGAACAACGCCACCCAAAGGCGCTTCCCGCCAAAGAAGCCCGTAAGTGTTGAAGAAGCGGAAGTGTTCTTCCAACAAATGAAAATGCCAGATTACGAAGTGATAGATCAACTGCGCAAGTACCCCAAGCAAGTGTCCATGCTGTCATTGTTAATGAGGTTGACCGAGCATCAAAAGATCTTACTGAAGACCCTGAATGAAGCATATGTGCCAGTTGAAACCTCGGTAGAACAATTAGAGCGGATGACAGAAAGATTCTTTGCCGTCAACCAAATCTCTTTCAGCAAGAACGATCTACCCCCGGAAGGAGCGGCACACAACAAGGCTTTGCATCTAACAGTTAAATGTGAAGACTATTATGTCAAGCGGGTAATGTTGGATGGGGGATCAGGCGTTGACATTTGCCCGCTCTCCACGCTACAAAGAATGGAAATTGGGACCGGAAGAATCCGACCCAACAATGTCTGCGTAAGGGCTTTCGACGGCATCAAGAGAGATACCATGGGAGAAATAGACCTGTTGTTGGTCATAGGACCAGTCGAATTTCAAGTAACCTTCCAGGTGCTCGACATGGATACATCCTACAATTTTCTCCTTGGCAGACCTTGGATCCATGCGGCAGGAGCCGTGCCTTCCACTCTTCACCAGATGGTGAAGTTCGAGCACGAAGACCGAGAGATCGTGGTCCATGGGGAAGATGAGCATGCTATTTATCGGGACCCATCCATTCCATATCTGGAACCGAGAGAAGGGAGCGAACATACGGTCTATCAAGCTTTTGAGATTGTACTGGCAGAGCAGCACGAAGAGGGAATACCCTGCCCCCAGCCTTTCTTGTCTAACGCCTCGGTTATGGTGGCCAAAGAGATGATCCGGCACGGATTTAGGCCAGGGAAGGGGCTTGGACGAACCCTTCAGGGAATAACAGAACCCATTACCTTGCCAGTCACCAAGAAACCTTTTGGACTAGGTTTCAAACCTACTTCAGCAGACGAAGAGTGGGCAAAGAAAAGAAAAAATGAGGGTTGGAAGTTACCTCGACCACTGCCAGATTTATATGCAACTTTCATCAGGCCAAGGTACGCCGAAGAAGAAGATGATGAGGTCTTCACAGCTGAGGAAATCGAGGAGATATGTGGAGCGATGAGAGATATGCTCTACGAGATCCACATGGTTCAACCAGGTGAAGGCACAAGCACTGCTGAGATGATGTCCGTGGGGCCGAACGCCGAACTTCAAAACTGGGAGGCCACGCCATTCCCGACTACACGGAAGTCCGGGTAGACCTATCCTGCCACCTTTCCTGTGTCACAAGTTATCTCCAGGACATAACTTGAACGTTTTCTTCCTTTCCATTGTTTGTTTTGTACTCCTGAGTTGTAAACATTGTTGTCTTCCAACTTTCCAAAGAAAATAAAAAAAAATCATCATTGCTTTCCCATTCTTTCTTTTGTTCTGATTTTTGTTATTTTTCCTTTTATCTTTCTTTTCAGTTATAATAATGCGGCTTTAAATATGACATGCTTGCGGACTTCACGCCCAGATCACAATGAGCTATTTAGCTGCGAATTAATGAACCCAGAACCAGAATATGATGCGGAAGAAGCTTTTAGGGAAATAAACCGAGAGTTGGAATATTTTGAGAATAAACCTAAGCCAAATCTGAATGACACCGAACCGGTTAATTTAGGAACTCCTGAAGAAATCCGGGAGACCAAAATAAGCATTCACACGGACAAGAAAACGCGAGAGGCGATAATTCAACTTCTTTTTGAATTTAAAGACGTGTTTGCTTGGTCATATGATGACATGCCGGGTCTAGGTGTTGATCTAGTGGTTCATAAATTGCCGATTCATCCTGATTGTCCTCCAGTTCAACAAAAGCAACGAAAGTTCAAAACTGAGGTCAGCGACAAGATTAAAGAGGAGATCACTAAACAACTGAAAACGGGAGTGATTCGGGTAGTCCAATATACAACATGGTTGGAGAATGTGGTTCCGGTACCGAAAAAGGACGGGAAGACTCGGGTATGTGTAGATTACCGAGATTTGAATAGAGCAAGTCCCAAAGATAATTTCCCACTTCCCAACATCCACATCCTCGTTGATAATTGCGCCAAACACGAGATACAGTCTTTCGTAGATTGTTACGCTGGGTATCATCAGGTACTGATGGATGAAGAGGATGCCGAGAAAACTGCCTTCACCACGCCTTGGGGCACCTACTGTTATCGGGTTATGCCATTCGGTTTGAAGAATGCTGGGGCTACTTACATGAGGGCCATGACTGCCATTTTTCATGACATGATGCATCAGGAAATAGAGGTGTATGTGGATGACGTGATAGTCAAGTCCAGGACGCAGGATAATCACATCCAAGACTTGAGGAAATTCTTCGAGAGACTAAGGAAGTATGACTTGAAGCTAAACCCAGCCAAATGTGCTTTCGGAGTTCCGTCGGGCAAACTTTTGGGCTTCATCGTAAGCAGGAGAGGTATCGAGCTAGATCCAACTAAGATAAAATCCATCAGAGATCTGCCTCCCCCAAGAACAAAGAAAGACGTGATGAGTCTTTTGGGCAGGTTGAACTACATCAGTCGGTTTATTGCCCAGCTGACAAGCACGTGTGAGCCCATATTCAAGCTGTTAAGGAAAGATGCGGCGATTAAATGGACAACTGAGTGTCAAGAAGCCTTTGATAAAGTCAAAGAATACCTTTCGAATCCCCCAGTCTTGGTCCCTCCAGAACCAGGGAGGCCACTTTTCTTGTATCTAACAGTCCTGGAGAACTCTTTCGGTTGCGTCCTCGGGCAACACGACATAACCGGAAAGAAGGAGCAAGCAATCTACTACTTGAGCAAGAAATTCACTGGCTACGAGGCCAAATACACTCTGCTGGAAAGAACATGTTACGCTCTGACGTGGGTTGCTGAAAAGCTGAGACATTATCTCCAAGCCCACACTACTTTCCTCATAAGCAGGCTGGATCCTTTGAAGTATATATTTTAGAAACCGATGCCTACCGGGAGACTGGCCAAGTGGCAAATCCTGCTTACCGAATTCGACATAGTCTATGTCACTTGCACGACAATGAAAGCCCAGGCGCTAGCAGATCATTTGGCCGAAAATCCGGTCGATGAGGAATACCAGCCATTGAGTACCTACTTTCCAGATGAAGAAGTAAACGCCGTAAAGGTGATCTCGGAGGACGCTCATGTTTGGAAGATGTTCTTTGATGGAGCCGTGAATGCCAAAGGTGTAGGAATTGGGGCAATTTTGATCTCGCCCTCCGGTCAGCATTATCCCGCCACAGCTAGACTTCGTTTCTTTTGCACAAATAATACAGCTGAGTATGAAGCCTGCATCATGGGCATGCATATGGCAATCGATCAGGATGTCAAAGACTTACTGATTATGGGAGATTCTGACCTGATTATCCGACAAGTCCAAGGTGAATGGGAAACTCGGGATGTCAAACTTATCCCATACCGACAACATGTGGAGGACCTCAGCAAGCGCTTTACATCAATAGAGTTCAGGTATATCCCGAGGTGTCACAATGAACTGGCAGATGCACTTGCTACTTTGGCTTCAATGCTACCCTACCCGGGCAATGCCCACGTCGATCCTTTGGAAATCCAAATCAAGGAAAGACACGGTTACTACAATGTAATCGAGGCAGGATCAAATACGCAGCCTTGGTACCAGAACATCAAGAGGTTCCTGAAGACACAAGAATACCCCGAGCACGCTATTGGAGATCAAAAGAGGACCATTAGGCGACATGCAAGTGGTTTCTTTCTGAGCGGTGAAGTGTTATATAAGAGGACCCCGGACCTCAATCTCCTAAGATGTGTCGATATCGAGGAAGCGAGGAAGATCATGCACGAAGTACACGCAGGTGTGTGCGGACCTCACATGAACGGGTATGTCTTAGCGAAGAAAATCCTTCGAGCAGGTTATTACTGGATAACCATGGAAAAGGATTGCTTTAGCTTCGTTCGGAAGTGTCATCAGTGTCAGGTGCACGGTGATCTGATTCATGCACCTCCCACAGAACTGCATCCCATGTCTGCGCCTTGGCCATTTGTCGCCTGGGGCATGGACGTCATTGGACCAATCGAACCAAAGGCTTCGAATGGACACAGGTTTATACTGGTTGCCATAGACTACTTCACAAAATGGGTAGAGGCTGTCACTCTCAAGTCGGTCACTAAAAAAGCTGTAGTGGATTTTGTACACTCAAATCTTATCTGTCGTTTCGGTATTCCTGCGACTATCATTACAGATAACGCAGCAAACTTGAACAGTCACTTGATGGGAGATGTATGCGAGCAATTCAAAATAACGCATAGGAATTCTACTCCTTATCGGCCAAAGGCCAATGGCGCTGTAGAAGCGGCAAACAAAAACATCAAGAAGATTTTGAGGAAAACGATCCAAAGTTCCCGACAGTGGCATGAGCAGTTACCATTTGCATTATTGGGGTATCGCACTACGGTACGCACATCGGTGGGAGCGACTCCTTATCTTTTAGTTTATGGGACCGAGACTGTAATACCGGCAGAGGTAGAAATTCCTTTGCTTCGAACCATTGTCGAAGCGGAAATCGAAGACAGCGAGTGGGTCAAGACTCAGTTAGAGCAATTGACTTTGATTGATGAAAAGCGAATGGCCGCGGTTTGTCACGGACAGTTGTACCAACGAAGAATGACCCGTGCTTACAACAAGAAAGTCCGGCCCAGGAATTTCGAAGTAGGTCAGCTGGTACTGAGGCGTATTCTGCCGCATCATGAGGAAGCCAAAGGGAAGTTTGCTCCAAATTGGAAAGGCCCATACATCATAAGGAAGATATTGCCAAGAGGAGCGTTGTATTTAGGTGATATCGAAGGAAATGACCCCGAAACAGCAGTAAATGCAGATGCAGTCAAGAGATACTACGTCTAAATTATACTCCAGTGGTCCTGACACATTTGAAAATGACGAAGGTCTTATTCCCCACTACTCCCAAACACTACCCAATTCTCTCTACAAGCCTTTGGACCGCTTACAAAAAAAAAAAAAACAAAGCATTGATTGAGCCTGAACTACGTTTGACTTGATTCCGAAAGGATACGTAGGCAGCCTCTCCCTGAGGTTCAGTCACACCAACAATAAAATCCCATTCACCCTGAAATTGAAACCGGGGCACGTCGAGCAGTTGAGAAGTTAGTATCATCTACCTCTCATTAACAAGCACAAGCCTTCAAATCAATTACCAAAGATAGTGGGGAACCAATAAGCATCACAAGTGGAGACCGGCACACTCCGAATTAAGAGAGATAAAATGAGAGAGTCTCGTCGGTGAAAACCTTCGGGCACCATGAGGCGACGGGAGTAGAGAAACAAAAATGAGAGAGCTTGTTTAGTAAAAACTCACAAAGAGTGCTATCAAGCGATGACAGGGAGAGAAATGAGAGAGGTCAGCCAGCGAAAACCCGCAAAGGGCGCTGTTGGCCGAAAAGAATGACTCCACCCCAAAGAGGTCTCGGCAAAGCTCCACCGGTTTGGAATCACAGATCCGTTCTGGTTCAGGGAAACGCAAGTTCATGGCAGGTCAGGCGTCCAGTCCAAAGAGCATGTCATGTCATTTAAAGCCAGCATTATCTTCCTCAGATAAGTCTTTCTCGTCCCGAAAGAGACATTCCCTTCCTGAAATTTGTTTTCTCCTTTCTTTGTTTCTCTTCGAATCCCGTTTTATGTTTTAACCCCAAGTTCAGGATACACCGGAAAGGGCAGGTGGCATGTTTGTTTTCACGGAATTCCGTTTCATGAAGGAAAACACCCCGTTTCGTTGGTACGTCTGTCCAAACTTGATAAATCATGATGTTTGATGGCGTTCGAAGTAAAGAGGAAAAGAGAAATTTCCCCAGCAAGTCCGCCTTTGGACGAATCCCACAGAGTCTCTCCTTGTACAATCCCCCACAAAGTCTCCCCAATATAAATTAAAAAAAAAATCCCCGTTGGAATTTCCCCAGCACATCCCCAACGAGTCCCTTTGTAAATATTCCCCCACAGAGCTTCCTTTTGTACAAATCCCCACAGAATACCTCCAATAAAATCCCCATTGAGAACCTCCGAGCAAAACTGGACAAAAAAAAAGAAAAAAAAAAGGAGCCTTACGAGGCAAATCATCACATAATCTGGAAATACAAGTCTGAACAGCCTAAAAGGTTCCGACATATGAATCAAATCAGTGGCGAGACTTCGCAATAGAAATGAAGACGCAACAAAGCAACCGGAAATGATCAAGGTCACCAAACCGACAGTCATTTCCGAACTAACAATTGTTCTTTGTCTGAAAAGTTGAAACAGGTTTAATCCAAGACAACCGTGCAAGAAGCAGGTGTCGCCAAAAGGAGAAGGTACATGGGTACAAGAAACATTTTGGCAATAAGGAATTCACTCGAAAGGTAAGTTTCCACGAAACTCCCTTTTATCTTTACTAAAACAAGAAAATTCAAAAAAAGGAAGTCAGTTGTTGTTCTCGAATTTTGTCCCTAGCCATCAGCATTAGGGTTTTAAACCCTAAACTGAAATTTTCCCATTTAGCCAGCATTAGGGTTTTAAACCCTAAACTGAGCTTTTTCCACGCAATCAGCATTGGGGTTTTAAACCCTAAACTGAATTTTTCCTTTAGTCAGCATTAGGGTTTTAAACCCTAAACTGAATTTTTCCTTTAGTCAGCATTAGGGTTTTAAACCCTAAACTGAACATTTCCATTCAGCCAGCATTAGGGTTTTAAACCCTAAACTGAGCTTTTTCATGCAATCAACATTAGGGTTTTAAACCCTAAACTAAATTTTTCCTTTAGTCAGCATTAGGGTTTTAAACCCTAAACTGAACTTTCTCCATTCAGCCAGCATTAGGGTTTTAAACCCTAAACTGAGCTTTTCCATGCAATCAGCATTAGGGTTTTAAACCCTAAACTGAATTTTTCCTTTAGTCAGCATTAGGGTTTTAAACCCTAAACTGAACTTTTTTCCATTTAGCCAGCATTAGGGTTTTAAACCCTAAACTGAGCTTTCCATGCAATCAGCATTAGGGTTTTAAACCCTAAACTGAATTTTTCCTTTAGTCAGCATTAGGGTTTTAAACCCTAAACTGAATTTTTTCCATTCAGCCAGCATTAGGGTTTTAAACCCTAAACTGAGCTTTTCCATGCAATCAGCATTAGGGTTTTAAACCCTAAACTGAATTTTTCCTTTAGTCAGCATTAGGGTTTTAAACCCTAAACTGAACTTTTTTCCATTCAGCCAGTATTAGGGTTTTAAACCCTAAACTGAGCTTTTCCATGCAATCAGCATTAGGGTTTTAAACCCTAAACTGAATTTTTCCTTTAGTCAGCATTAGGGTTTTAAACCCTAAACTGAACTTTTTTCCATTCAGCCAGCATTAGGGTTTTAAACCCTAAACTGAGCTTTTCCATGCAATCAGCATTAGGGTTTTAAACCCTAAACTGAATTTTTCCTTTAGTCAGCATTAGGGTTTTAAACCCTAAACTGAACTTTTTTCCATTCAGCCAGCATTAGGGTTTTAAACCCTAAATTGAGCTTTCCATGCAATCAGCATTAGGGTTTTAAACCCTAAACTGAACTTTTTTCCTTTTAGTCAGCATTAGGGTTTTAAACCCTAAACTGAACTTTTTCCATTCAGCCAGCTTTAGGGTTTTAAACCCTAAACTGAGCTTTTCCATGCATTCAGTATTAGGGTTTTAAACCCTAAACTGAATTTTTCCTTTAGTCAGCATTAGGGTTTTAAACCCTAAACTAAACTTTTTTCCATTCAGCCAGCATTAGGGTTTTAAACCCTAAACTGAGCTTTTCATGCAATCAGCATTAGGGTTTTAAACCGTAAACTGAACTTTTTTCCTTTTATTCAGCATTAGGGTTTTAAACCCCCAACTGAACTTTTCCCATTTAGCCAACATTAGGGTTTTAAACCCTAAACTGAGCTTTCCCATGCAATCAGCATTAGGGTTTTAAACCCTAAACTGAATTTTTCATTAGTTAGCATTAGGGTTTTAAACCCTAAACTGAACTTTTTTCCTTTTAGTCAGCATTAGGGTTTTAAACCCTAAACTGAACTTTTTTCCTTTCAGCCAGCATTAGGGTTTTAAAACCCTAAACTGAACTTTTTCCATTCAGTCAGCTTTAGGGTTTTTAAAACCCTGAACTGAACTTTTCCCCAGTTGGTCAGTATTAGAGTTTCAACTCTAGGAACTGAACTTCTCCCCAGCTATTCGGTATTAGGGCTCCAACCCTGAACTGAGCATTTTTATCTTCCTTCCTCAATTTTATGAACTTCCTGGCGAATAATTAACGAAATTTTCCTAGTGAAACTGGGGCAGAAAATTTCGTTCGTTTGTTTTCTCCCACAGGTCTAACCTCGATCCACACGGATCGAAATGACCTACGAGATGAGTCTTAACTCAGAATCCAAAAAAAAAGAAAAGAAAAGAAAAAAAGATGTCCCGAGATACTGGAGAAAATGGAAGGCGGATCATTCCAAGATTTGATTAAGGTCCAGAACTCTGCCAATCGCATCTCACTGAGTATCCTAGAGGTTAAACAAGCACCTACAACTCGCAAGCATCAAGATTCGGATCGAAGTCTCCAAGCAAAATCAGCTAAGACCCATGACCAAGTCGCAGAAGAATCATAGATAGGGATCTTGTAACTAGCAGTTGACATGCATATAAGTATTTAGTTCAGTTTCAATTTTTCTTTGGTTGTAATAAGGCGGTCAGTAAAGCAGGTGACAACAGCGACAGCAGTAACATCAAACATTGCGATCCCATGGTAGTCCCAGCTACCGAAACTTCCCGAACTACATTGACCTGATTCCTGTTTAGCCCGGGATATGTAGGAAATCTTTGAAGCAAGATTCGGTCAAAACTTTCAAAACATGCTTCACACGGAGTAGTCCATAGGCAAAAATCGCTTATATCCGCTCACTTTATCTTTGCACGAAAACTCTTCATGTTTCCGAACAAAGAGGGGCAGCTGTGAGCACGTGATTTTTGTTTTACGCGACAATCGCTCCAAAAAAAAAAAGAAATAAAAATAATAACAAATGGTCCTATTGTACAATTTTTGGATTTTACATGGCACTTTGTTAATTATTTATAATTTTTGCCCATTTTATTTTTTATTAAAGCAAATACAAAAAATGTATGTGTCATGCGTAATTTGAACCGGGATCCGTTCGTTAAATAGAAAATCATAAATAGGCATCTTTGTCCGTAATTTTGTTTTGTTTGATTTTACCTGTTTTAAATATTTTAATGTGTGTGCAAATAATTGTATTAAATGTTTATTTAATTTTAATTTGATTTACTTAGGTTTTGTTTTTAAAATAAAGAAGAAAATAAAATAATAATAAAAAAAATTCTCGGACTTGGGCCAATTTTAAACAAATTGGCCCAAACAAACTCAGCTCAAAACCCGTGCTTGCCCGGTCCGTGACCAGCCTACTTCGAGAACGTCCAAACGACGCCGTTTTAATCCAGGCTGATCTGAGCCGTTGATCTCTGAAAGATCAACGGCCAAGATCTCTCACCCCGAACCCACTAACAGACCCGACCCGTCTCACCCGGACCGACCTCGACCCTTTACCCTTGAAACGACGCCGTTCCCTGTTAGTCGAAGGATCCTGGCCCTTCATCATGTCCCATCCAACGGCCAGGATTCACCTATCCACTAACTATATAAACCTACAACCATACCCTGCCCCCTATCCAATACCCCAGCCTTCGTCTTCACCAGACCCTTCCCCTTCAAACCCTAGCCGCCCCTGTATACTTTCACCATGAAAGCCGGCGGCATGGACACCGGTGACCCTACCCTTAACACCATAGAACCCCCTTGCCATCCTGAACATGGATCCGTTAACCACTTAGCTCAAATCCCCTCCCACCGTCTCGAATCTTCATTTGAAGATTTGAGTCGGAACCTGACTTACATCAATCGACCTCAACTTCACACCAGACACTCCCCAGACCCCCTCGTGACCAAACCATGCTTGGTTTGGTCCGAATCTGACCAGGGAAGCATGAATCCCAGATCTAATTTTTGGAACCTTAGGGTTCCTCGTCACTGGCCCGTATCTCGTTTAAACCAAGAGATTAAGGTCTAATGGACCTTAATCGAAGTGTTTCTCATCTGAGAAACACTTCGATTAAAGTCCGTTCAGCCTTAAGAAAGGTCTGTTCGAATCCAGGCTAAGGCTTTTGATTTTTCGGATTTAAGGTGAGTTTCTGTTTTCCTTTTTCTTTATTCTTTTAGTCCATGCTTGTTTAAAAGGCTGTTCATGTTATTGTGAAATTTGTGTTTCAAATTTTACCAACTGTGTCCTGTCCACCTTGCCTGAACCTCTGTTGTTTGATTGAGTCCTTCTTCTAATTGTTCTAATAATATGTATGTATGTATTTGTTGTGCAATTAGTTGAATTTCAAATGTGAATTGACCAACTGATTCCTCGAGTACAATTTTGCTTAGTCAGTACAATTCGAACCATGTGTTCGACACTGTTAAATGTCTGATTTTGGTTTCGATTGTATGTAGTATAACTAGTATAGTCGAGTCGACATGTGTCGTCAATTAGTTTTCAACTGCCTGAACAATAACAAATCGATTTGCTTCTGGACACATTTGTTTGAATCGATTAGGAACTGAGTTTAGTACTTATAATTGTTGATTTGAATCAGGAATGTGAAATCAAATGTTTTGTTTAGTTACAGTTTCTGAAATTGCAGGGCATGTGCACTTGTGCACAACATGTGCATTGGTGCACCACAAGGTGCATTTGTGCACAGCTTGTGCCCTGCATAAGGGCTTTTGAATAAAATAGTTGACAGCACATGCTGTCAGACATATTCTGCTGCCCATTACCTTGCTTTAGTTTAAGAAGTATTAAACCCCATTTAAAAGAGTAAGTCTGCCAGGGAATGTGATGGGGGGGGGTTAATACTTAAATAGCTAAGTGGAAACTGAAAAGAAGATAGCACATGAGAGGGGTATTCTCTTGGTCTAACAGGCTGTTAAGGGGGTGATGTGAAGGCTTATAAAAGGGACAGGCATACAAACCGAAAGGGGACATATTTTTGATATACACACACACAGATACAAGAGAGAAAGGATATAGAAAAATCAGGAACTGTTTTCTTCACATTGTTGTCGGATTTCATTTGTTCTTCTACTTGTTCAATCGATTCTGATCCTTCCAAGTTTAAACTGAGCTCACTGGTTGTAGTTTGCATTGGTTTATTTCCTGAAGTTTGGTCTATCTGGGGTTTCTATTTCCACTGCCTTGTTTGTTACCTGCTGTTACTGCTGCTGTTTGGTGTTGCTCCTATTGTTACTCTGCTGACTTCTATTCTTCTTCAACTGTAAACACTTCCAGGTACACACTTCTGAAATTACTTGTTGTTGAAAGCTTGAAGCTTTGAAGCAGAAATAAAAGAAATGAATGTTGATTCCTTCACAATACCTATGTTCAAAACATGGCCATAGGTTGAATGGTAGTCGGTCCGCATTTGTTTAAGTTCGTTCCGATAGCAATTGCTCTGTATAAATTAACATACATTCTGTTTGAGATGAAATATTAGATAGCATTGTTTATTAGATCAGGTGTGTTTTAATGTATATAATCATTGGGGTCTTGATTTAGTTATGACAGTATAACATAGAATCATTGGCAAGCATCTGCATGTATTTTGTCTAGACCACTGAATTGTCCAAATCTGTTGTATTTGGTCCGGGACAAATGTACCCCGAACAAACTCTCATGCGGTCACATTAAGATTTTGGCCATGTACGCCAACTCTTTTGTCAGATTACTTGATCTGATACAGGTTCGATATTGGGCTTCGGTATAGATTCACTGTTTCGAAATAATGCGATGACTTTTTGAGGAAAACTAGCAGGCGTTTTTTAGTTCAATAAGTAGTAGTTTTCTTATTAAACAGTCAATTTCATTTATCAAGTCCAAATAGGCTAGTTTTAAAAATCAAACTTGGAGGTCGTCAACATGAGTTTAGTATATGTTATTAGTTTGCTTGCAATCTCACTTAGCAAAATTAATAAGCGTATTCACTCGATGAAGACAAGGTATGAGGTAACTCTCACCGCATAAACAATCAATCAAGTAATCGAACAAAATTCGGATTCGGCAGACATAGTAAAAATTCAGTATGTACTTGTCTAAACAAGTAAGTTTGGCATCTTCCTTTTTTATTTTATTTTTAGAGACAAACGTAATAGAAATGTAGTCACTTTAGGATACCCTTCTAAAAAATAAGATGAGCCTCGCCAAATAAAAAATGCGAATTGCGGGGCCCTCAATAATTAACCATAAAAAATACTTAGAATTCGGGACAGGCCGTTTAGCGAATTTTACGGCCTTCCCCAAGGATAATAATACGTTAGACTCTTTAGGTACGGTTTAATTAAATTACATTCTTAAATTCGGGTGTGCATTGATGTGACCCAAATCCAAATCTCAACGAAGTCAAAATGTGTTGACAATCACGAGCGCATTGATTGTGACGTGGTTCGAGATGCATTTTTACGACGTTGCAATTCTATAAAAATAAATGATAATGATAAAAGCGGTTTAAACTTAATAAAAGCACGTAAGTCATAACATGTATTTAAATCCGATATTTAGCCATTATAACAATTTAAGCGACCGTGCTAGAACCACGGGATTCGAGGGTGCCTAACACCTTCCCTCGGGTCAACAGAATTCCTTACTTAGAATTTCTGGTTCGCAGACTTCATTTGGAAAAGTCAAAAATTTCCTCGATTTGGGATTCAAGATAAACTGGTGACTTGGGACACCAAAATCCAAACCTTTCCCAAGTAGCGACTCTGAATTAAATAAATAATCCCATTTCGAATATTGTCACTTAAATTGGAAAAACTCCCCTCGCGCATTTAACCCTTCGGGGCCGGGCGCGCAAAAAGGAGGTGTGACACTTGTTTCTCGAAATGAGGATATGACTTTATGGCCTATACTCTTTTGTTGTCTCAAGGCCTGTCACTTCTCGTATGTTCCTTCACTTGACTACAGACTCTGTAATACTGTCATTTTTTCCTAATCTATCGTTGTCATCCATGTATCACATCTTACTCATAATGCACTCTCTTCTTATTTCCTGCTAACATTTCTATCTATCACTTTATTCTAAAAACTTATCGACAAGATATTTTTTGCTTTTAGCTCCCCTTTGCTCCATCCACTAGCTCTTCGGGTTGCTTAAAATTATCTCTTTACTAGGGATGAGAGTCATACTACGATGATATTTATCCTTTCCAGGCTTCCAATGCCTATCTTTGTAGTACTCATATCTAGCTGTACTATTTTAGAGTGCACCACGAGGTATCTCACAAGGAGATCTATTAGTACAGTATCCTTCAAAAATGTTAACTAACGCCAACAATCTATCCACCATTTTGGGTCACTCTAACCCCAGTCGGATCTTGATATCCATCCTTCTCTTATACTACTTATGTTAGCTTTAATACGACATACATGAGATGAGTGTGGCCAATTGTACATACCTTTCTTACAATTTAAGGTAAATGAAAACGCTTATATTTTTCTTCCTGAATTGTAAATACCGATAATCTTCATTAACTGGGTACCTCATTCCCTTTTTCACCTTGCTTCTTTTAGTTGTTGAAACTTTTGTCTAACTTCCGATCCTGTTATTCCTTTTTACTGTAAGAGTGGATAATATCCTTTCCTTATAGCTCCTTATCAAGAACCTTACACCTTTTAGTACATGTATAATCTGCTAAAAGCCTCACATTTACTCATCATAAGCAAGATGTAAAATCGAGTTCCTCTAACTCAACACTTCCACATCTATATCTCTTACCGATCATCTTTCTGAATGTAGGCATCGTTGTATTACGAATAAGATAGAGTTTAGGAAATTGAGTTCTTACAACTGAGCTCTACCACATGTCTAGAGTAAGAAAAAAAGAGTAACAATCCTAAATGCCACGTAGCCTCATGCTTATAAGTGTGGTGCACAACAGACCCATAAAAAAGACTCTACTAGACATGACTTATAGACTCCCTAGGATAGAACTACTTTGATACCACTTTTGTCACGCCCCGAACTTGGGGGGTGAGACCGGCACCCAGTGCCTTACCTATCCTTGCGTACCAACTTGCGACTAAGGGATTCTGAGCATATAATTTCATACTTTAGCCATGGGCCACATTGCAAGACAATTGCGAATACTGACTAAATCTCAATATAAAGCTAGGCCGACAAGGCCGTTATAACTACTACAGCTGACAAACCAACAAAATGTACATAAAAGGCCTACAAGCCCAACATACTGCATTAACTGACATGATATGTCTACAAGCCTCTACTGATGGATATACTATGATCGGAACAGGGCCCCGACCTACTTATAACATATATACATATATACAAAGATGTACGTAAAGCTCTATACTCGGCAACTCTGAAGGGTATGGAGCTTATCGATCAAGTTGAACTCGGGCAACATCTAATGAGGAGGTCTACCCATCTGTCTGTCTGAACCTGCACGCATGAAATGCAGCGCCCCCAGAAAATGGACATCAGTACGAAATAATGTACCGAGTATGTAAGACAATATACTAAAAGCTGAAACTGAACTTATAATATAATAACTGAAAGCATCTGGGAGTCAAAGATAATCTGAATATATGCTTACCTGCTGATACTGACTAAACTCTCTCAATATAGTAAGTAAAATAGTTGTTCGACCTTATAAGGCTCGGTATATATATATATATATATATATATATATATATATATATATATATATATATATATATATATATATATATATATATATATATAACTGCTCTGCCGTAGTAGGCTCGCTCGTAGGCATTTGTCCATACTAGGCTCTGTATCTCGACCAACTGGGCTCGCTCATAGGTGATCAACCACAGTAGGCTCGGTTATAACTTACCATCTGATCAGAGGTTGCCCAATAGGGGCCTGCCCATCGATTATAGCTTGATGGTAATGAAAATATTTTAATACTGTATAAATAAACTCTTTTCTCTCTTGACTGGAAGAAAGAAATACTCAATTGAATATGAAGTCCCGATAAGGAGAATATTGTAACTTACAAAACTAGGAAAATATACGTAAATTCCGGGACTTGAATTTTTCTTTATGCCTCATTATCAAACTTGTGTAATTACTGGGATCATGCAAAATCCCGTTGCCATATTCCTTTAGAATCACAAAATCCCGTTGCTATATTTTGAATAAGTTGTTGAATCTTTCCTTTGAATTTGATCATAATATTGTGTGTGACTTTTGCTGAAGCTTTCATCCGTAAGCTTTTTCCTAAGCTTATGAAAGTTTCTCTTAACTTATGTATAATCATCCTTATAGGATTTGGTTGGGATGTTATGGATTCCATTTATATATATAAACCGTAGGCTTTGTAATTCTTGCCATAGGAAAGCTTGATAAGATCATTCCCTTTAGTATTTAAAGTCCACAATGCCAATCTTTTATCTTTGTAGGAAGATATGTAGTGTCTTGTACTTAAACTCATAACTTGCCACCTTTCAACCAAATGCATGAGTCACTTAATGTGAAGTTGGGGCTGCCACATAACCCTTTGCAATCCCTATCCAATATATCCCCAATTAATTAGGTAATATCTCATTATCCAATAATTAACTAATTACCCACATAATTAAGAATTATCTCAACTTACTTAAAATACTATTCACTTTTAATATACCTTGTACGCCTTATTATAATGGTCGTGAGGTACCTTGTATAGTACTAGTCCATAAACACAGGGTATTTTAGCTTAGGCCGTATTTTATCCCAAAATATCAAACTTCGACGAAATTTTCTTTTTCTTTGATTTGCTTACCTTTTCACTTTTACGAATTTACTTATCACTTGTTTGAAATAGCGTAATACTTATAATCCCAAAATAAATCTTATTCCCGAATTTACGTCGATAAATCTTACGACGAAGCTTTAACGTACGACGACGCTTTAATTTACGAAAATGCGGAATATAATATCTCATTTCCGGAGTTTCATCACTTTACTTATGGTGTACTTCTAGGCACGAAAATGTGGAGTGCAACACACCACTAGATCAAAGTCATGTAGTTTTATTTTGTGTCTCAATATTATATAGATTTTATCAAAGAAGTTTTTGGGTCTTTTTAATATATTTTGGTTTTAGGTCACCAGTTTTGTTGGGCAGCCTCACATTGACGATCAACAATTATTTACAGACTATTACCCCACTATGAACGTACTATTCAACCAGCTTCAATCACATTTGGTAACTGAATGACACTCACTGCCATTAATGTTCTTGTCATTGTTGTCTTATCTTAAGTGAGACTCTATAAATTTGATTGAGAATGTTAGGGGTAGACAAGTAGTTGTAGTAGGAGACTAGTAAAGCCTTGATTTAGGTCCCCAAAAATTTTTAATAATGGATTTTATAATTTTATTTCAAATTAGACAATATTAATATTTGTAGAAAAAATAAAAAGTACAAAAAAAATTGTAAAAAAGAAAGAAAGGTGTCTACTCATTAACAATAAAAATATTTGTAGAACTTTGAATTAAACTACTTAAATCTTCATATTAGTAAATATATATTTTACAACAATATCACAGGTAACATATTGCAAATACATGTCTAACATCTCATTTATTTAAATTATCTTTTTCTAATATAAATAATACTATTACTATACAAAATTAAAGAATTTATGTCATTTAAGAACATATACTATAAACAACAAGTATGAAAAATCCAAAACTAATTTTTTTTGCATATATGTGTGTATACGTACTAATAAAAATGGTATAAGGCCTCTTATTAAAATTTGGCTTTAGCCCACTAATTTTATGGAGCCGCCCTTGGAGAGCATTAATAAAAACGACAATTTGATCATTCAGTACTACTGAAATAACCAATATTTTTTGTTAGTATCATCAACAATCCCTTGAAAACAAACCCTAAAGTTCACACAACTACCATTACTCTAAATCTGCTTTAGGAATTAGGAAAGAAAAAAACACTTAAAGCTGAGCTAATAATTGTGTGCTCTCTTTCACGACCCGGAATTCCCGCCCTCGGGCCGTGATAGCACCTAATATTTCACTTGCGAGGCAAGCCAACGTTAGAGAATTCACAACTCAACTTCAGCCAATTTTTAATAATGAGAACAATTATAATTAAAACAAATTGAAGCTAAGATAGAGTTTGCGGAATATTATAAAAACTTCAATATTTGCTACAGCCCGAATATGGAGTCACAAATTCACAAACATTCTAGGATTTACTACAAATAAAAGTCTGAAAGAAGTACAACTGTTTGAACCAAAGAAACAGTAAACAGAAGGGATAGACGGTGTGAACGCCTATAGATCTACCTTGAGTCTCCGATGGTCTAGTCCGAGCTGCTATGCCTCTCGATCAACTGGGATGAATACAAAATCTATGCAAAAGTATAGTGTAGTATCAGTACAATCGACCCCATGTACTAATGTAACGACCCGACCGGTCGTTACATGAGTTACCGCTCCATTTCTCCCACTTCTACTTCCTTGTATGTTGTTCAGCTGTATTTCATCATATCGTGTTGGTTGTGTTGTGTTCGGCGTGATCTTAGAGTGGAATGAGACACTTAGTCTCTTTTGAGTAAGCTTAAGTTGGAAAAGTCAACTGGATGTTGACTTATATGTAGAAGGTGTCGGATGTAAAGTCTGATGGTTCGGGTAGCTCCATTAGGTGATTTTGGACTTAGGAGCGTGTTTGGAATGTAATTTGGAGGTCTGCAGTAAATTTAGGCTTGAATTGGTGAAATTAGAATTTTGGTGTTTTTCGGTCGGTAGTGGGAATCTTGATATCGGGGTCGGATTAGAATATCGAGAATTGGAGTAGGTCCGTTGTGTCATTTGTGACATGTGTGCAAAATTTCAGGTAATTCAGATGAGGTTTGATATGTTTTTGCATTGTTTGCGGGATTCAGAAGTTTTGGAATCCTTAAGCTTGAATCCGACTGTGATTTGATGTTTCGGCATTGTTTTGAGTATTCCGAGGGTTGGAACAAGTTTTGATAGTGGTATATGACTTGTTGGTAGGTTTGGTTGAGGTCTCGAGGGCCTCGAGATGATTTCGATGGGTTATCGGAGATTTGGAAAATGGAGTTGCAGCTGAAGTTGTTGCTTTTCTGTCATAACCGCACATGTGGATTTGGGACCGCATGTGCAAGCCCCAGAAGCGGCATTTTGATCGCAGGAGCGGAGGTTGGTTGGCTGGGGATGCATCGTAGATGCGGAATGAGAGTCGCACCTGCGGGCCCACAGGTGTGGTGAATTGACCGCAGGTGCGGATATGGGAATTTAAGTGAAGTCCACAGATGCAGACATTTGGTCGCAGGTGCGTGGGCCGCAGATGCGGTATTTGGACCACAGATGCGGAACCCCTAGGCAGAAAATATAAATTCTTGCCTTCGCGAAATTTGGTCATTTTTCCACCATTTGTGTTCGGAAATGGAGCTTTTTGAGAGGATTTGAAGAGGGATTCGAGGGGTAACACTTGGAGGTAATATTTTTGAACTCAAAACTCGATTCTATAGTGATTTCTAACTGATTAGACATGAAATTAGTGGGATTTAAGGGTTAAAATTGAGGGATTAAGGCTTGAAATTAGAGAGTTTAAATTGGGGATTTGAGGTCCGAATTTGATATTCTTGGTATGTATAGACTCGTGGAAGGATAAGGATTCTAGTGATGTAATTTTTATCGAATTCTGAGATGTGGGTACGGGGGTCAGGTTTGGCTAATTATCGGGATTTGTGAGTTAATTTGATTATTTTCGCATGAGCTTTGTTCATTTAGCGCGTATTAATGGTATGATATTGATTTTGGTTAGATTTGAAGCATTTAGAGGCCGAGTCAAGAGGCAAAGGAATCGCGGGCTAGAGTTTGGGCCGATTTGAGGTAAGTAATGATTGTAAATGTTGTCCTGAGGGTATGAAACCCCGAATTTCACATCGTTTCACTACTTTGAGGTGACACACATGCTAGATGATGAGCGTGGGGTCGTGCACTGTTGGGGATTATGACATGGTCCGTCCTGTACGACTATTAAGTCGCGTATTTGATTGAAAACTATTTGATACTATTGTGCTTTGGTAAATACTACTATATTTTGGGCTGAATGCCAACTGTTTGGACCCTTAGGGGCTTTTTACTACTGTTTCCTTACCGTTTTGGTTTAATATCTACTCTTAGTCATGCTATATTTTTCTAATTTCATAACTCGATTTTATTTACTCTGTTATGATCCTATAAACAATATTTTGGGCTGAGCACCCTATTTTGTTGTTAGCCCGAGTGGCTTGAGAGATTTCTGACTGAGTAAGGCCAAGGACCTGTGTTGTGAGGAAATTATGGGATCGAGTTGCGCACCGCAGCGTGTTGTACTGCTTTGTGATATTTGAGAGGCCTAGGGCTTGATTTATTATGCCACGAGATGGCTTGTGATAGCGCTTGGGCTGTAGGAGCCCCTCCGGAGTCTGAACACCCCTAGTGAGCGCGGGTACCCAGTGTGAGTGATGTGATGTTGCCCAAAGGGCTGTTGTTGATTCATGTTATTGCCCGAGGGGATGTTGTTGATTCATGTTATTGCCCGAGGGGCTAATTACGAGTGATTGTGAGGTAGCCCGAGGGGCTGGCTCTGTTGATATTTTGCCTGAGGGGCAGTTTATGGTACATGATTTTGCCTAAGGGGTTGTTTACGTTTCTATCATTTTTACTCACCGTTTCATCACTTGTTTGAAACCATTGAAATATTTTTTTTAAAAGAAAAGGTTTTACTGAAACTGAGTTTGTTTTACGGGATAATTGATTTCGGCACTATTTTGGAAATGTATTGTATTTGTTGTGGTGCTATGACGTGGAATTATCTGTTTTCTTACTGCTCAGCTTTCATTTACTTTTATTACTTACTAAGTTGGAATACTCACATTACTCCCTGCACCTTATTTGCAGATTTAGGAGTTGTGGGTCTTGATTGTTCATTCAATAGGTCCGGGAGTCGACAAGGTAGCTGCATGGCGTTCACAACCTTGTTCTTCTCTCTCATATCTTCCCTAGATTATATTAATATTGTCTTCCAGAGTTGTTAGACTTTATTGTACTTAGACAAACCTTGTAGTCGCTCGTGACTTGTGACACCCCGATGACAGGCTTCCATATTGGTTATTTAGACCCATGTTATGAGATATTGTCAATTAATAACTTAAATCTGTCTTTTATAAATTAATAGTTTGAATTGGAATTTGTGTCGGCTAGCCTAGTTTCATGATAGGCGCCATCACGAACGGGTCAGTTTTTAGGTCGTGACAAGTTGGTATCAGAGCCTAGGTTACATATGTCTCACGAGTCATGAGCGGGTTTAGTAGAGTCTCATAGATCGGTACAGAGACGTCTGTACTTATCCTCGGGAGGCTGCAAAACCTTTAGGAAAAACATCACATTCTTGAATTCCTGTCGTGCGAATCTATTGATTCTAGTAACTGAACTTTTATTAATCTATTGTCTCATAGATAGTGAGGACACGTGCTACTGGTCAGGATGGACGGCCACCAGTACCACCAGTTGGGGCCACTAGAGGCCGAGGATGCGGTCGAGGATGTGGTAGGGGCAGGGGTGTAGCCCGCATAGTAGCTAGGGCAGCCAGCACCTGCAGATCCACCAGCCACCCCAGTTTAGGATCAGGTCCCAGTGCGGACGCTCCAGCATTACCAGCTTAGGCACCGGCTGTGCCTATTGTTATCCCAAGCCTTCAGGAGGCCCTGGCCCAGATTCTATCAGTGTACACTGGCCTGGCTCAGGCAGTCTCAGTTATTACGGTCGCAACTACATCTCAAACCGGGGAAGACACTCAGACTCCTGCCCCCCGCACACCTGAGCAGGTCGTGCAGGGACTTCAGACATCGGGGGCACCTCTAGCCCACCCGGTTGTAGTTGTTCAGGACTATGTAGCTCCTATTTTGCCAAAGGACGAGCAACACAGATTGGAGAGGTTTTGGGAAACTTCAGCCTCCGTCATTTAGTGGTGCTGAGGGTGAGGATGCACATGGTTTCTTGGATAAGTGTCAGAGGATGCTTCGGACCGCAGGTATTCTGGAGACCAGTGGGGTCTCGTTCACTACTTTCTAGTTCTCCGGGGCTGCACTTAGTTGGTGGGAGGCTTACGAGAGGCGTAGGTTGGTTGGCGCAACGCCCCTTTCTTGGCAGTAGTTCTCCGTTCTCTTCCTAGAGAAGTTTGTACCTGAGTCTCACCGAGAGGAGCTGCGCAGGCAATTCGAGCAGCTTCGTCAGTGTGATAGGTTTGTTACATAGTATGAGATGCGGTTCTCTAAGTTGACTCAAAAGGTGCACCTTTCATGTGGCCGGATGAGTGTAAGGCGAGCTTTTAGAAGCTCAAGACTGCCTTGACCACGACTCCAGTGTTAGTTTTGCCATCAATTTCAGGTTCATATACGATGTATTGTGATGCTTCGAGAGTTGGTATTGGGTGTGTGTTGATGCAGGAGGGTAGAGTGATTGCTTATGCTTCTTGTCAGTTGAAGCCCCATAAGAAGAACTACCCAGTTCATGATCTAGAGTTGGTTTCCATTGTTCACGCATTGAAGATTTGGAGGCATTGTCTTTATGGTGTATCTTATGAGGTGTTTACTGATCATCGTATCCTCCAGCACTTATTCAAGCAGAAGGATCTCAATTTGAGGTAGCGGAGATGGTTGGAGTCTCTAAAGGACTATGATATCACTATCTTGTATCATCCGGGGAAGGCCAATGTAGTGGCCGATGCTTTGAGTAGGAAGGCGGTGAGTATGGACAGTTTGGCATATATTCCTGTTGGGGAGAGACCTCTTGCAGTTGATGTTCAGGCCTTGGCCAACCGGTTGGTGAGGTTGAATATTTCAGAGCCTAGTCGAGTTTTAGCTTGTGTGGTTTCTCGGACTTCCTTGTTTGATCGCATCAGAGAGCGCCAGTATGATGATCCTCATTTGCTTGTCCTTAAGGATAGAGTTTAGCACGACGATGCCAGAGATGTGACTATTGGTGACGATGGAGTATTGAGGATGTAGGGACGATATGTGTGCCCAATGTAGATGGACTTTGGGAGTTGATTTTGGAGGAGGCCCATAGCTCGCGGTATTCCATCCATCCCGGTGCCGCGAAGATGTATCAGATTTGAGACAACAATATTGGTGGATAAAAATGAAGAAGAATATTGTGGGATTTGTAGCTCGGTGTCTCAATTGTCAGCGGGTGAAATATGAGCATCAAAGACTAGGTGGCTTGCTTCAGCGGTTAGATATTCCAGAGTGGAAGTGGGAATGCATCACCATGGATTTTGTAGTTGGACTCCCACGGACTTTGAAGAAGTTCGATGCTGTTTGGGTGATTGCAGATAGGTTGACCAAGTCCCCGCACTTCATTCCTATGTGTACTACCTATTCTTCAGAGTGGTTAGCAGAGATTTATATTCGAGAGATTTTTCTCTTGCATGGTGTCCCGGTTTCCATCATTTCAAATAGAGGTACTTAGTTCACTTTGCAGTTTTGGAGGGTCGTGCAACGAGAGTTGGGTACTTAAATTGAGTTGAGCACATCTTTTCACCCTTAAATAGACGGGCAGTCTGAGCGCATTATTAAGATATTGGAGGACATATTGCACGCTTGTGTCATGGATTTTGGGGGTTCATGGGATCGATTTCTACCGCTTGCAGAGTTTGCATATAACAACAATTATCAGTCGAGTATTCAGATAGCTCCATATAAGGCTTTATATGGGAGACGATGTAGATCTCCAGTAGACTGATTTGAGTAGGGTGAGGCTAGACTTTTGGATACAGACTTGGTGCAGGATGCTTTGGACAAGGTGAAAGTGATTCAGGAGCGTCTTCGTACAGCGCAATCGAGACAAAAGAGTTATGTTGACAGGATGGTCCGTGATCTGTCTTACATGGTCGGGGAGAAGGTTCTACTGAAGGTTTCACCTATGAAGGGTGTTATGAGATTTGGGAAGAAGGGTAAATTGAGTCCTCGGTTCATTGGGCCTTTTGAGGTGCTTCGGAGGATTGGGGAGGTGGCTTATGAGCTTGCTTTACCACCTATATTGTCGAGCATGCATCCGGTATTTCATGTTTCTATGTTCCGAAAGTATATTGGCAATCAGTCTCATGTTTTGGATTTCAGCACGGTTCATTTAGAAAGTGGTTTGACTTATTATGTGGAGCTAGTGGCTATTTTTGGAGCGGCAGGTCCTAAAGTTGAGATCAAAGTATATAGCTTCAGTGAAAGTGCATTGGAGAGGTCGGTTAGTGGAGGAGGCTACCTAGGCTACCGAGCGGGATATGCGGAGCAGATATCCACACCTGTTTGAGGCTTCAGGTATGTTTTTTGACTCGTTCGAGGACGAACATTTGTTTAAGAGGGGGAGGATGTAACGACCCGACCGGTCGTTTCATGAGTTACCGCTCCGTTTCCACCACTTCTACTTCCTTGTGTGTTGTTCAGCTGTATTTCATCATATCATGTTGGTTGTGTTGTGTTCGGAGTGATCTTAGAGTGTAATGAGACACTTGTCTCTTTTGAGTAAGCTTAAGTTGGAAAAGTCAACCGGTTGTTGACTTATGTGTACAAGGTCTCGGATATGAATTTCTATGGTTCAGATAGCTCAGTTAGGTAATTTTGGACTTAGGAGCGTGTTCGGAATGTAATTTGGAGGTCCACGGTAGATTTAGGCTTGAATTGGCAAAATTGGAATTTTGGCATTTCTCGGTTGGCAGTGGGAATCTTAATATCGGGGTCGGATTGGAATATCGAGAATTGGAGTAGGTCCGTTGTGTCATTTGTGACATGTGTGCAAAATTTCAGGTAATTCGGATGAGGTTTGATATGTTTTTGCATCGTTTGCGGGATTCAGAAGTTTTGGAATCCTTAAGCTTTAATTCGACGATGATTTGATGTTTCGGCATTGTTTTGAGTATTCTGAGGGTTGGAACAAGTTTTGATAGTGGTATATGACTTGTTGGTAGGTTTGGTTGAGGTCTCGAGGGCTTCGAGATGATTTCGATGGGTTATCAGAGATTTGGAAAATGGAGTTGCAGCTGAAGCTACTGTTTTTCTGTCATAAACGCACATGTGGATTGGGGACCGCAAGTGCAATCCCCAGAAGCGGCATTTTGATCGTAGGAGCGGAGGTTGGTTGGTTGGGGATGCATCATAGATGCAGAATGAGAGTCAAACATGCGAGCCCGCAGGTGTGGTGAATTGATCGCAGGTGCGGATAGGGGAATTTAAGTGAAGTCCGCAGATGTAGACATTTGGTCACAGGTGCGTGGGCCGCAGATGCGGTATTTGGACAGCATATGCGGAACCCCTGGGCAGAAAATATAAATTCTTGCCTTCGCGAAATTTGGTCATTTTTCCACCATTTGTGTTCGGACTTGGAGCTTTTTGAGAGGATTTGAAGAGGGATTCGAGGGGTAACACTTGGAGGTAATATTTTTGAACTCAAAACTCGATTCTATAGTGATTTCTAACTGATTAGACATGAAATTAGTGGGATTTAAGGGTTAAAATTGAGGGATTAGGGCTTGAAATTGGAGAGTTTAAATTGGGGATTTGAGGGGCCATTTGAGATTCGATTTTGATGTTCTTGGTATGTATAGACTCGTGGAAGGATAAGGATTCTAGTGATGTAATTTTTATCAAATTTCGAGATGTGATCCTGGGGGTCGGGTTTGGCCAATTTCGGAATTTTTGAGTTAATTTGATTATTTTCACTTGGGCTTTGTTCCTTTAGCGTGTATTAATGGTATGATACTGATTTTAGTTAGATTTGGAGCATTCAGAGGCCGAGTCGAGAGGCAAAGGCATCGCGGGCTAGAGTTTGGACCGGTTTGAGGTAAGTAATTATTGTAAATGTTGTCCTGAGGGTATGAAACCCCAGATTTCACATCATTTCACTACTTTGAGGTGACACACATGCTAGATGACGAGCATGGGGTCGTGCACTGTTGAGGATTATGACTTGGTCCGTCCCGTACGACTATTAAGTTGCGTATTTGATAGAAAATTATTTGATACTATTGTGTTTTGGAAAATACTACTATGTTTTGGGATGAATGTCATATTTGGTCCTCGTGTCAACTGTTTGGACCCTTAGGGGCTTTTTACTACTGTTTCCTCATTGTTTTGATTTAATATCTACACTCAGTCATGCTATGTTTTACTAATTTCATAACTCGGTTTTAGTTACTCTATTCTGATCCTATAAACGATATTTTGGGTTGAGCACCCTGTCACGCTCCTTTTTTCCTTGCGGAGTCCGGGTTTCGACATTCATTGGGAACAACTCGTCTCCTTTTGGGTATTGGGTATTTTAAGAGTCACCACCTAACGGATTAAGGTGCGTTAGGGCACCTAGAGTAATTAACTCATGTAACCAGTTTGCATTACCATAGATTAGGGTAAGAGCTCAAAATAACCTTAAGGGGAAGGTGTTAGGCACCCCTCGCGGTCCACAATAGTGGGTCCCAACCGAACTTAGTTATGTAAATTAGTCATTTAACATGTAAACAGTCTAAGCACACATTTGCAAATAAGGGAAGTTTATGCAGTCTAAGCACACCTATATAATCAAGGAAGTTTAGACGGTCCAAGCACTCATATGTAGATTTAAGAAGTTTAGACAATCTAAGCATACATAAATTAAGGAAGGGGAGTCCTAAATTGGTTAGCTTATAGGACCACATCTGTACAATACCCGGTAAGCCTTCCTCAACTAGAGGGGTTACACATGGCATTAGCGCACATGTCATCATATCTTTTTATTACCCATTACCCTCCCCTTAGTAGTTATAGAAGCGAGTTTAATTAACGAACTCTAAGCGTGCTTTATCCGTCCCTTCCTTGTGGTCCCGGAGGTGTTTAGGACCTCTATACTTAGGCAGTTCTAGACACTCCTAAGGTATTTAAAAGGTAAAATCTAAGCAACAACAAAGAACATGTAGGACTATCAAATAGAGAAGCAATTAAAGGGCTCATGTTTACCTCCACATGCAAACAAATAATTAGCACGTCTCAAACAGCTGATTTTACAGAATTTTAGAAAGCCCTAGAACATGATCTAGATGAGTATCAATGAATATGCAACATTGTTTTAAACAAAGTGATATAACCTGAACAATTGCCTACTGATTTAGAATCTGTTAAACCTGGGAAATTTTACAAATAAGCAGAGTATAACTTTACAGTTTTTAGACCATTAATTACCTAAGGCTTGCCTAGGCATGGGCTGTGTGCAATCAGAATCTAATTAAACGACTTGAAATTATTCAGTCCTATAGGCATGCTGATCTAGGTGACTAATGTTACAAACTGATTTCATGCATGTTTTTACTAGGACCTGATATTGTGTTGGACTATTTTAAAACCTTTTTATTCAGTCATTCAATTAAGCAACATATATACAATCTAAAGCAAAATGCAAACAGAGTCCTAAAGTAGGATTTCTAGATGGTCATTTTATCAGCATGATTACAACAATAGTTTAATGACAGGATTTACAGGTGGTAGCAACTTATGCAGAATCAGAAAAGAAGTGATGAACTTATAACATGTTTTCTAATATGCAAAAGTAATAAATGTGAGCATCCTAAGGCAGGATTTCTAATGCAAAGAACATAGACCTATGACATGTTTCTAATGCAAGTAACATAGCATATAGACCTAACACATGATTTTTATCATAATATAAACCCAAAGCAGGATTTCTACTGCAAATCCACACATGTATAAACCTAAGAGCATGAATTCTATTGCAGATCAATATATATAAACCTAAAAGTATGATCTCTACCCGGTTTTCCTACAAAAATCATATAGGAACCCTCCCTTTTTACTAATTACCGCAATATCTGTTTACAAAGAGTATTATTACAAACTAGGATCAAATGAATTACATAAATAAATGAAGCTATACTATAGGGAGCCTGAATTAGGCCCAAAGTAAACCTGAGGATGCCAAGCCTTCAATATAGTCTCAGAAGCCAAATCTCACAACCAATAGTGTGTCTTGGTGTGTCAGAATTCCCTAAGGACCTCAAGAATCCCAGGTAGTGCTCATACCAAGAGCTTTCTCAAATAGGGATTGGTTATGTGCAGTGTGGAAGGGCCAGCCTTGGTGTGCTAGAGTTCAGAGGGATCTCAAAGATCCCTAAGCAGTACACACACCAGAGGGGCAAAACTTAAATAATCTAAGAGTAGAAGTGAGAGTGCTTGACATAGTTTGGAAGAGCTTAGTAAAACAGTGCTGAAATAAACTTTCAGGAGTGAAAAAGGTTTTTAGGAATAGATAAAGTTTAGATAAAATACTAAGAGTGAAAATAGTATTGAGGTCAATTCTGAGAAGAGCAAGGATACAATCACACATACTTAGAATGCCTAGAATCACAGCCATTCAACAATCAACTTTACAAACAGTGGTAAATGGGGTTGGGAACATAGAGAGTTTAAACATATAACAGGGTCTAGGGGATCATATGGAACAACAACTGTACAGATAGGGATCAGGGGTTAGGTACACAGGATTCAAGAAACACAAAACAAGAGAGAGCACATTGAGTAACAAGGATAGACAAGGGTTAATTGTCATTTAGAAACCAAATTCATAGCATCAGAACATAGACTATTGATTCAGAGTCTTAGCAGGGAAATCATACTTGATGCTAAAGTGGTAATAGACAGTAAAGCATAGAGACTAAGTGTAGAAATGGTCATGCTGAGGGCAGGGGTTTTAACCACATGGTATAATTAAAGTTACTGGACAGAAGAAATAAGGGCCTTAAACATTAAAGTAGACACATTGGTTTAAAGCAATAAATAGGCTGGAAACTTAAGCATGTTGATTAAAGCGATTGACATGGAATAATGAACTTAAACATGATGATCAAGGCAGTATACATGAAAGAATGTAGCATTAAGTACATAAGTAATTAAACTAGTGCAGAAGAGACATGGATTTAATAGACATGGAGCAACAGATAATTGATAACGCCAAACTATGCCTTACACAAAGACACACACGAACGTAGCAAATATAATCTGAGTAATTCTGCCCAGAGTCGAACCATAGAGAATTAACCTATCAATTACTTTTGACGGATTTACTAAATTCACAAAATCAATTTCCCAAACTTGTAATTCATAATTGATGATATTTATAACAACTAAAGTCTGAAAATAATTAACAGTTGAAAATTAACTATGTTTGATGTGTAAACAGTTGGAATAAGGTCTAAGGTAATGGTTTCCCCCGTTGGTGATTTCCTTAGTTGTACGTTTCTTATAGCGATGCCTTAGTTGTCTCTATCAATCAAGAACTCTCCGGCTATCATAAATCTCTCTCAAGCAAGTGTTGTTGCGGGTCTTCAATGTGTGACCCAGAGAACAGTCCTTTATTCTGCAACAAATGCAGTATGTTGTTGGTGATCTGGAATGTCTCCGCTTGAATTACGGGCTCAACTATGGCAGTGGCCAGATTATTAGATGGGGGCTGTGCCCAGTCATAAAGTGCAGCTTCGGGCACAAGAGGTGCCACCCTTCTAACATTTAAGTCAGCTGGCTCATTCCTGACATTTTCATTGACGTTATCTACGTCACCCATGTCAAATTCAAGTTGGTGTGATTGTTGAGATTGTTGAAGTCTTTTGTTAGCACGGTTCAATACCCTAAATGCTTTCTCGGGGTCTGAGAGTCCTTCTAGAAGTTCTCCAGTCCTCGAAGAACTTCTAGGCATACACCTGTTTTCCACAAGAGTTCAAACGTTAGAATTTCAATGAAAAGATTGGGTATAGAGAAAACTGACTACACTTAGAATTTTTGTACTTCTCTCAATTGTAATTGATAACACCGTTAATTCCCCGGCAACAACGCCAAAATTTGATAACGCCAAACTATGCCTTATACAAAGACACACACGGACCTAGCAAATATAATCTGAGTAATTCTGCCCAGAGTCGAACCACAGAGAATTAACCTATCAATTACTTTTGACAGATTTACTAAATTCACAGAATCAATTTCCCCAAACTTGTAATTCACAATTGATGATATTTCTAACAACTAAAGTCTGAAAATAATTAACAGTTGGAAATTAACTATGCTTGATGTGTAAACAGTTGGAATAAGGTCTAAGGTAATGGTTTCCCCTGTTGGTGATTTCCTTGGTTGTACGTTTCTTATAGCGATGCCTTAGTTGTCTCTATCAATCAAGAACTCTCTGGATATCATAAATCTCTCTCAAGCAATTATGATAATTTACTAGACGCACTCTCTCAAGCTACGCTAGCTAGATTCACATTACCGTTCTTTAGATTGCACCCGAGGTATCGTTATCTCTAATCCAATCTCTAAACCCTCGGTTATGATTCTCGTCTGTACTCCGGGAGTGATGTTGTTCAAAAAACTACCTAAATATGCACTCTCTCTCAAGAAGATACATAAAAAATAGGAACGGATAATTGAGGGCCCTTTCAACTAACCACAATCAAAACGTAGATGAACAAATAGAGATTAACAACCAATTCAAACTATATTAATATAACAACCAAATCCCCAACGGGTTTCACCAATACCTTAGATTAAAGTATTTAGCTACTCATGACAACGTAAGAATAAACTACGAAAATATTCATAATGGAAAATTGCAAGAAAAATAGAAGAGAATAAGAACTATGATGTTTTAGGTGATCTCTCAAACGTGTTGTTCTTGCAAAAGTAATCTCAAAATAAGCCTCCACTTTCTTGGGCGAGTTTCCTACATCTTATAAGGGTTTTAAAAAAGCTTTCCCGAATTGACACTTTGGCCCCTTAAATTTCTGGACTGTGAATATGCCGCCGCGGCCGCAGTGTCGACCACGGCGCTGATCGGGAAGAACACTGACCCCAACCGCGGCGCGGACCGCGGTGAGTATGCTGGGCCTTTTTGTCTCCGCTTTCCTTCTCTTTTTGCTCTTTTGTGTTTGGGTACTTCTTGAGTGGGTGTTTTCTTCACGTTATTGCCTCTAAGCACTTCATGTTGCTTCCTCACATCTTATATTCCCTGTGAAACCAAATAGCATTAATTAAAGCATTTTATTGGCAACTTACATTACAAAACAACAACAAAGCATGGGCAATTATGGTGTAAATAAATAATATATAGCCTATTATCAACACCCTACACTTAAATTATTGCTAGTGCTCGAGCAATTCACCACACTCCATAAAAATTCATTCCTTATGCTTTTCCCTCAATGACTCACGCCATGAACATTTCACAAGAGTTACACCTAGTAGTGAACAGCTTTTACCTCAAGAATCAAGTTTTTCGTACCCTGTAACATTTGCACTTACTCAAACCACTCTACACAATAGTCAAGATGCACCTTTCCTTTGTGAATCACATGCCCTCACATCACACAAGAGAGTAGTTCCATATATATAATGATAGTGATAACAATTAGGAACTCAAATAGACAGAATTCGTTCACTCTCCAAAAAGAACATTCACATGCCACAAAGATGCACCATAGGCTTGCCCCTAGTGTAGTACTTGACTAATCGAGCCCCACTTAGTCTAAGATCATTAGGACTTTATTTGGTTGTAATGTAGGCTAAGGGACAGGTAGGATACATTTGGATATAGTAACTAACCTCCCTAAGCACTTTTAATACAATTACGTTGAATTTAAAATCATCATTTTGTAAGCCAACACTCCACCACATTTATTTAAACATCCCCATACATTAGGTGCAATTTGTACAAGCTACCACTTATTAATCACTACAAAATATATGAACTTGTTTTTTTTCGTGGTGCTTTTCTTTTTACGCTTCACATTCTGCACCTTTTCTCTATTTCCATGGTTCCACTTCAAAAACCAAACCACCACCCCACACTTTTGTTTTTACATAATCTCAATACCAATCTAGTGCTTAGTGAGAGGGAGGAAAATTGGTTCAAACAGCAGGCTATTCAAACAAGTGGTTAAGGTTCACATTGTGGTTGCCAAAGAAACAGGCTTATAGGCTCAACGGGGTTAACTAAGATGTAATGCATTCAGGTGGGTTCACTTTATATGTCTGGCTCAACAAAGAAATGCATATATCACTTCTAAAACCGAATGAAGCTACTATTTTGCTTTGCAAATACACAGGGCAAGTTCTAGGCATCAAATGTACAACATGGAATACAATGATACTCACACCCACATGACACATGACTCACTCCGAATTATTTTATCAAAACATTCTCTTTTGAGTGTTCAAGTTAGGTACAAACATACAATTTTTAAGGCACTTAAACAAAATTCAACCCTTGAAGCTAAGCGCTACACTTTAGCGTCTATCGTGTTCGGGTGTAAGAACACTAAGGGTTTTTCTTCTTCAATTTTAAGCTCGTCACGCATTAATCCTAACCTAAAACAAATTTTTTTTTACCTATACCCGGTTCAAGCTAAACCCTTGGAAAAGAACCGTGGCCCAAAGAAAAACCAAGGGGGAGTTACTACACTACCTAAGAAATAAATTTTTTTTTTGGTGTTTTCTATAGACTAGCTTCCCTCAAGAATATTGTCTAAAGAATCCGTCATTAGGAAGAGTCTTTATATTTCAAATTTTTTTTCTCTCGACTTAGTCCCTCAAGAACCACGCCGAAAGAGATCCATCGTCGGGACAGGTCGCTTCTATTTTCACTTCCTAAAAAAAAACTGTTACTCTATTTCTAAAGTCACTAACACAAAACAAAACCAAGAACAACAAATAGAAAATATTCACAAGTACAACATACAACGAAGTCCCCCACCCCACACTTAAAATTAAGACATGTCCCCATGGCTTGACAATATAAAAAGCGGTGAGGTAAAGAAACTTCCCTGAAGGGTCATTCTTGATCTGAAACTGTGTCTGGGTTCACGTTGCAGGTGCAACCCAGTGCTCTCAACCAACCCATGAATTTTTTTTCCGACTTCACATGTCGGTCAGCCACAACATCCATGCGGGACCCCAAGTCAGTGACGAAGGTCCGCAGTCCAGTCAGTTCCCGCTCCAAAGCATCCATCAGAGTGCTCCGGCGTGGCTGTGACGATCCTGCCTCATCCCCTCTAGGAGGGGCTGTGATCTCAGTAGCTTCAGCAGCATCAGAATCATCCCCAGACTCAGACTCATCAGACGAGTCATCATTGCGTTGTACTGGCTCTCGTCCCTCTTGCCCAATTTTTCTCGCCCGAAAAGGGGTTTTTATAGGTAATTTCCCCTCAACTCGGAAGTTCTCAGGAACATTAGCAAGGCGGAATATACGGGTGACAAGCGAAGCGAAGTAGTGGCATTTGCTTAGTTCGGGCAATCGGATGAACATTTCTTCAAAGAGGACTTGGGCGACATCAAACCCTTGGTGAGTCATGAAGCAGTAGATCATAGCGGCCCGTGGCCCATTTACATCGGTGGTATTGCTGGATGGTAGCAACAGAGTGGTGATGACAGTGAGCCAACATTTGGCCTCCCAAGTAAGAGACTTGGAATGCAGAGTCGTCGGTTGTGCTACCCATTTGGGCTGTCTGCTAGGTATACATATGACCTCCAGAATTCTGTCCCAGTCAACCATCGGGCGACTAGCCATGATGTAATGATCATCACCCGTGAATGCGGGGAGGCGATACACTCTGCGGATGACCTCTATAGCAGCATTAACCGGGGTGTTGCGCACAGTCACAACCTTGTCCTCGTGTTCTGGCAGGTTTGCATAGAACTCCCTCACTAGCTGAATATTGGCTTCCTCGGGAGCCTCAAAGAAGATGTCCAGCTGACACCTCCGTAGCTCATCAAACATATTGGGGCATTCCTTTACTAAAGCCTTCCTGTCGATATGGACCTCATAGAGTATCTTCTTGCCAAGTTTCTGATTGTACTGTGCCTCTGCTTCTGCAGAGACGAACCGAGTGCTATCAAACTGTGGTGGACTGGTTTGGCTCCTAGCTCGTGAGGAGCCTCCTGGGCCACTAGCAGAGGACCCGGTGTTTCGTCTCTTACGGGCTGAACTCATAATACCTGTCAAAACAGAGAAACGCGTATTAGGATGAGCCTAAAATGTGTGACTATGGGTGGTTACTCAGACTTCACCACAACCATGTCACAACATCTCCTTATATCACCATTGAGGCAATTCTCAAACACATTGTGGGCAAGGAATTTTCTTCATGTTCATGGCCCCAAGGGAATCAAGAAAACTTCCCCAATTCAACTATCTACTACACCCACACATTCCATACTTTTTGTTAACCATCACCCACCAACAACACCATTCCAAACATTCAAAACACATCCCCTTCACCAAACATATGCTAAAAATGAAATTACACTAAAAAGAAGAAGAAGAACTAAACAAAACAAAATCCTATCACTAACACTACATTAGAACAACATGAACTAGCATAATGCAACAAAAACAAAGAAAAAATAGAAAGAAAAGAGAAGGGGGTCGGAATCATACCTTAGGGGAAAAAGATGGGAGTGATTGTGAAGAAGGAAGAAGAAGAAGAGAGTATGGAGGGGAGAGTTAAGGTTTAGAGAGAGAGAGAGGGATTAGGGGACTTTAGGGGGGGAAAGTTACGTTTGATTTAGGGGAAGAGGGGTGGGGGTGTGTTTTTATTTTCAATTTGAAGGGAAGAAGAAAAAAAAAGAATATTGAAGAAAAATGAAAAGAAAAGAAAATATACCGTCTGGTACCCGACCGCGGTCGTGCCCGCGCCGTGGTTTGGGACAGAGTCTCCCACGGTCCGTGCCGCAGTCGCGGAGGAACTGCAATGCTTCAGTGATTTCCGCAGTCAGCACCGCGGTCGACGCCGCGGCCGCGACGACTTTACGTCGCCAGGTAGTGTCTCCCGCGGTCATGGCCGTGGTCGCGGCTGGAAACTTTTTGTTTTTTTTTTGTTTTTTTAAACACAAAGTTACATACTACACTTATAACACATTCGTGGGTTGCCTCCCACACAGTGCCTGATTTAACGTCGCGTCACGACGCAAGTGGTTGAGCCTTCACTCCTCATTCACGTACTGGGGTTCTTTCAAATTGATCACCACTGTATTCCCTTTTTCTTCAGCTATTCCAAGGTAATGTTTCAACCTTTACCCATTTACTGAGAACTTGTTTGTCCCATCTTCTGACTCAATCTCAACAGCTCCACTTGCAAACATTTGCACCACTCTAAATGGTTCTGACCATCGGGACTTTAACTTACCCAGAAAGAATCTCAGCCTTGAATTATACAATAATACCTTGTCACCGGGTTTGAAATTTCTATCCACAATGTGCTTATCATGCATCTTCTTCATTCTTTCCTTGTAGAGCCTCATGCTTTCAAAGGCTTGATATCTAAATTCTTCCAGCTCATGCAACTCTGTCAGTCGATTTTGTCCAGCTGCTTCGGGATCCATGTTCAATTGTTTCACTGCCCACCAAGCTCGATGTTCTAGCTCCACAGGCAGGTGACAGGCCTTCCCAAATACCAACTTGTACGTTGACATACCTATTGGTGTTTTGAACGCAGTCCTATAGGCCCATAGTGCGTCATCAAGCTTCTTTGCCCAATCAGTTCGTGTGGCATTCACCGTCTTGGTTAGTACACTTTTTATCTCCCTGTTAGACACTTCAACCTGCCCACTGGTTTGCGGATGGTAAGGGGTAGCCACCTTGTGGCGTACATCATACTTTGCAAGCAATTTCTCGAAGGCTCTGTTACAGAAGTGAGTGCCTCCATCACTGATGATCGCTCTTGGTATCCCAAATCAGGTGAATATATTCTTTTTTCACAAAACCTATCACCACTCTTGCATCATTAGTGGGCAACGCTGCAGCTTCCATCCATTTAGACACGTAATCCACAGCAACAAGTATGTATTTATTACCAAATGAGCTGACGAAGGGGCCCATGAAGTCAATCCCCCAAACATCACACCTCTACCTCTTGAATCGGGTTCATGAGCATCTCATGGAGACGGGAAATGTTCCTGGTTCGCTGACATTCGTCGCAGCCCTTCACCCATAGGTGTGCATCTCTAAACACTGTTGGCCAAAAGAACCCGGCCTCTAGCACTTTCGCAGCTGTCCTGGCTCCTCCAAAATGTCCTCCATATGCTGATGCGTGACAAGCCTGCAAAACAAAAGATTGTTCTATCTCGGGGACACACCTCCGGATCATATTATCAACACAAATTTTAAACAAATAAGGCTCGTCCCAATAAAACATGCGGCAATCATGATAAAACTTTTTCTTTTGGACAGATGAAAGGTCATAGGGAACAATACCGCAGGCCAGGTAGTTTGCAAAATCTGCATACCATGGCGCATCTTCAAGACTGGCTGCGAGCAGCTGCTCGTCTGGAAAGGTTTCTAGGATCTCTTCGACCTCGACTGATTTTTCAGCTCCTTCAAGTCGCGATAGATGATCAACGACTTGATTTTCAGTGCCCTTACGGTCACGAATTTTGAGGCAAAATTCTTGCAACAGTAGCACCCAACAAATCAGGCGCGACTTATACTCGTTTTTCTCAATTAGGTACTTGAGTGCTGCATGGTCAGTGTATACAATTACCTTGGAACCAATCAGATATAATCGGAACCTGTCAAACGCAAACACCACCGCCAACATCTCATTCTCCATCACTATGTAATTGAGCTGTGCACCGCTTAGCATTCTGCTTGCGTAGTAAATCGGGTGCATCAACTTATTTTTTTGCTGCCCCAAGACTGCTCCTATAGCATAGTCGCTGGCATCACACATGAGCTCAAATTGTTGCTCCCAGTTGGGTGCAATAATGATGGGTGTAGTGATAAACCTATTCTTCAGTTCCTCAAATGCCAACCTGGAATAATTAGAAAACACAAAAGGCTGATCCTTTTCAAGGAATTTGCATAATGGGTTAGCAATTTTGGAAAAATCTCTTATGAAACGCTGGTAGAACCCAGCGTGTCCAAGAAAACTTCTCACCGCCTTGACTGAAGTGGGCGTTGGTAGCTTCTCAATCATGTCAATCTTAGCATGGTTGACCTCAATTCCTTTACTGGACACTCGATGCCCCAGGATTGTACCTTCTTGTACTATAAAATGGCACCTCTCCCAGTTTAGCACTAAGTTTGTCTCCATACATCTTTTTAGCACTCTCCTTAAGTTGTGAAGATAGTATTCGAATGAATCTCCCACCACAGAGAAATCATCCATAAAGACCTCCATAATATCCTCTACCATGTCTGTGAAGATGGCTAACATGCACCGTTGAAAAGTCGCGTGTGCATTGCAAAGCCCAAAAGGCATTCTCCGAAAGGCAAAGATTCCATACGGATAGGTGAAGGACGTTTTCTCTCTATCTTCGGGAGCATATCTGATTGTACCCCGAATATCCATCCAAGAAACAGAAGTGCGATCGCCCAGCCAGCCTGTCCAATATTTGGTCAATGAAAGGTAAGGGGAAATGGTCTTTCCGGGTGGCTGTGTTCAATTTCCTGTAATCCATGCAGATACGCCACCCTGTGACCATACGAGTTGAGGTCAACTCATTGTTCTCATTTTTTACAACAGTCATTCCTCCTTTTTCGGCACACATTGGACAGGGCTGACCCAATTACTATCAGAGACGGGGAAGATGATTCTCACATCTAACCATTTGATTACTTATTTCTTTACAACCTCTTTTATGTTTGGGTTCAGCCTTCGCTGGTGTTCCCTGGAAGGTCTGTGCCCCTCTTCCAGGAGAATCTTATGCATACAGAAGGCTGGGCTGATACCCTTTATGTCTACCATGGTCCAGCCAATGGCAGTCTTGTTTTCCTGCAGTACCTGTACGAGCTGTTCTACCTGCACATCTAACAAACCGTATGATATGATAACAGGCAAGGTAGAACAAGGCCTAAGAACACATACCTGATGTGATCTAGGAGTGGCTTCAGTTCCAACTTGGGTGGTTCCTCTATTGATGGCTTTGCTGGAGGAGTGGCCCTTTTTTCTAGCTCAAGGGACTCGAACTGAGGTTCCCTTGACCAAAATCCTCGGCCTTCCAGTGCCATGACCCATTCAGCTAACCCTTCACCATCCATTTCTTCTAAATTCATCAGACATGCCTCTAATGGATCTTTTACAGTTAGGGTCATATCATCTTCTTGCAGGATTACATCCACTGCTTCCACTAGAGAGCAATTAGTATATTCACTATGTTCCCGACAACGACGCCAAAATTTGATAACGCCAAACTATGCCTTATACAAAGACACACACAGACGTAGCAAATATAATTTGAGTAATTCTGCCCAGAGTCGAACCACAGAGAATTAACCTATCAATTACTTTTGACGGATTTACTAAATTCACAGAATCAATTTTCCCAAACTTGTAATTCACAATTGATGATATTTCTAACAACTAAAGTCTGAAAATAATTAATAGCTGAAAATTAACTATGCTTGATGTGTAAACTGTTGGAAAAAGGTCTAAGGTAATGGTTTCCCCCATTGGTGATTTCCTTGGTTGTACGTTTCTTATAGCGATGCCTTAGTTGTCTCTATCAATCAAGAACTCTCCGGCTATCATAAATCTCTCTCATGCAATTATGATAATTTACTAGACGCACTCTCTCAAGCTACACTAGCTAGATTCACATTACCGTTGTTTTAGATTGCACCCGAGGTATCGTTATCTCTAATCCAATCTCTAAACCCTCGGTTATGACTCTCGTCTGTACTCCGGAAGTGATGTTGTTCAAACAACTACCTAAATATGCACACTCTCTCAAGAAGATACATAATAAATAGGAACGGATAATTGAGGGCCCTTTCAACTAACCACAATCAAAACGTAGATGAACAAATAGAGATTAACAACCAATTCAAACTATATTAATATAACAACCAAGTCATCCCCAACGGGTTTCACCAAAACCTTAGATTAAAGTATTTAGCTACTCATGACAACGTAAGAATAAACTACGAAAATATTCATAATGGAAAATTGCAAGAAAAATAGAAGAGAATAAGAACTATGATGTTTTGGGTGATCTCTCACACTTGTTCTTCTTGCAAAAGTAATATCAAAATATGCCTCCTCATAGATTGCTGAACATTGAATATGACTTCTTCATCGTTCAATCTCATTTTTAGTTCCCCAGTTTCATAGTCGATCAGTGCTCTCCCCCGTGGCTAAAAATGGTCTCCGTAAAGTAAGGGGTATCTCTTTATCCACCTGAAAATCCAAGATAACAAAGTCTGCAGGGAACACGAATCTCCCTACTTGTACCAATACATCATCAAGAATACTAGTGGGCCTCTTCACTGTGCGATCAGCCAGCTGTAGCAGCATCAAAGTTGGCTTAGCTCTACCAATGCCCAGTTTGGTGTACACAGCCAGCGGCATCAGATTTATGCTGGCTCCCAAATCACATAACGCCTTTGCAAAGGCATAACTTCAAATTGTGCATGGAATAGTGAAGCTACTTGGGTCCGACATCTTTTGAGCTATCAGTTTTGCCACCACTACGCTGCAGGTCTGTGTCAAAGTTACAATGGATAGATCCTGAAAATCAAAATTCCGTGACATTAGATCTTTCATCATCTTGGCATAACCGGGCATCTCCCTCAAGGCATCCATCAAAGGAATATTCAACTGAATTTGACGCAGCATCTCCATGAACTTCTTATATTGGTCTGTTGTCTTTTGTTTGACCAGTCTCTGAGGGAAGGGTGCAGGTATCACCCTTTGTGCATTGCTTGCTGGCTTCTCTCTGTTAGAATTTTCTGGCACAAGAGGTGCCACTTGTTCTGCAACTTGCTCATTCATCTTTTCTTTGCCTTTTTCCTCCTAACTCTGCTCAACCACCACTTCAGTAAGTTCTGTTGGTTCCTCTACCTCTAATTGAACTGGAGTGGTTGGTGTAGTGTCCTTTCTGGCTTGTGCAATTTCCTGCTCTCTATCTAAATCTCTCCCATTCCGGAGACTTACTGCCATCAATTGATTCTGGTTTTGGTCCTTGGGGTTTATATTTGTGTCTGCAGGCAAAGTTCCCTGAGGACGGATGTTCAAAGCCATGGACAGCTGACCCAACTGCGTTTCAATATTCTTTATAGCTGAATCATGCACTGCCAATTTTTCCTGCACTTTATTATTTGTCCCAATGAGTTGCTGAAGCATACCCCTGATTTCCACCATGTTGTTATCTTGCTGCTGAGGGGTGGTTGGTATGTCAATTGTTGCTGATTTTGTTGTGGATAGCCCTGTGGTTTCTGATATGGTACTGGCACCAATTGGTTTTGAGGGTGCATACCCCCAGGCTGCTGCATATTAGGCTTGTACTACTGATTTTGCTGTGGTCTCCACTGCTGTGCTCCTTGCCTCTAACCTCCATAGTTGTTGACATAATTCATATCTTCCCTTGCCCCTTGATTTTCACCTTCTCCGCTCCATGAACACACATATGACTGATTAATACAAGGTGTACACAGTCCCCCATTTGTTGTATCAATAATGTGCACCTGTTTTGTACCCATCTCATCAATCTTCTTTGTCAATATGCTCATCTGGGTCATGAGTGTGGCCATGTTCTATGCATGCGAATTATTTGGGTCAAGAGGAACTTAATGCACTATGGTTCCAGTGTTGTACCTCTAGTCATCCACCCCGAATTTTGTGATATCTTATCGAGAAGGATTTTGCACTCAGTGAATGTTTTACTTAAAAATGCACCTCTAGATGACGCATCCACATTTGCTTTCAAATTGTCAGCTAGCCCCATGTAGAATCTCTGGCCGAGCATCTGGTCTGGAATGCCATGGTGAGGACACTTCACTATCATCCCTTTAAATCTTTCCCAAGTTTCTTGCAAGGACTCAGAGGGTTGCTGCCTATACTGCAATATGTCATCAATCTGTTTTGCAGTCTTGTTAGGCGGATAGAACTTGTTCAGGAACTACTTGACTAATTCCTCCCAGGTGGTAATAGAGTTGATAAGGAGCGAATTTAGCCAAGTCTGAGCTTCCCCGGTTACCAAGAATGGAAATAGTAGCATCATGATAGCTTCCGGAGTTGCATTTGGCTGCCTTTGGGTCATACAAACTGACAGAAAATTCTTCAAGTGTTGTTGCGGGTCTTCAATGTGTGACCCAGAGAACAGTCCTTTATTCTGCAGCAGATGCAGTATGTTGTTGGTGATCTGGAATGTCTCCACTTGAATTGCGGGCACAGCTATGGCAGTGCTAGATTATCAGTTGTGGGCTGTGCCCAGTCATAAAGTGCAGCTTCGGGCACAAGAGGTGCCACCCTTCTGACATTTAAGTCAGCTGGCTCATTCCTGACATTTCCGTTGACGTTATCTACGTCACCCATGTCAAATTCAAGTTGGTGTGATTGTTGAGATTTGAAGTCTTTTGTTGGCACGGTTCAATGCCCTAAATGTTTTCTCGGGGTCTGAGAGTCCTTCTAGTAGTTCTCCAGTCCTCGAAGAACTTCTAGGCATACACCTGCTTTCCACAAGAGTTCAAACGTTAGAATTTCAATGAAAAGATTGGGTATAGAGAAAACTGACTACACTTAGAATTTTTGTACTTCTCTCAATTGTAATTGATAACACCATTAATTCCCCGGCAGCGACGCCAAAATTTGATAACGCCAAACTATGCCTTATACAAAGACACACACGGACGTAGCAAATATAATCTGAGTAATTCTGCCCAGAGTCGAACCACAGAGAATTAACCTATCAATTACTTTTGACGGATTTACTAAATTCATAGAATCAATTTTCCCAAACTTGTAATTCACAATTGATGATATTTCAAACAACTAAAGTCTGAATATAATTAACAGCTGAAAATTAACTATGATTGATTTGTAAACAGTTGGAATAAGGTCTAAGGTAATGGTTTCCCCAGTTGGTGATTTCCTTGGTTGTACATTTCTTATAGCGATGCCTTAGTTGTCTCTATCAATCAAGAACTCTCCGGCTATCATAAATCTCTCTCAAACAATTATGATAATTTACTGAATGCACTCTCTCAAGCTACGCTAGCTAGATTCACATTACCGTTCTTTTAGATTGCACCCGAGGTATCGTTATCTCTAATCCAATATCTAAATCCTCGGTTATGACTCTCGTTTGTACTCCGGGAGTGATGTTGTTCAAATAACTACCTAAATATGCACTCTCTCTCAAGAAGATACATAATAAATAGGAACGGATAATTGAGGGCCCTTTCAACTAACCACAATCAAAAGTAGATTAACAAATAGAGATTAACAACTAATTCAAACTATATTAATATAACAACCAAGTCATCCCCAACGGGTTTCACCAAAACCTTAGATTAAAGTATTTAGCTACTCATGACAACGTAAGAATAAACTACAAAAATATTCATAATGGAAAATTGCAAGAAAAATAGAAGAGAATAAGAACTATGATGTTTTGGGTGATCTCTCACACTTGTTCTTCTTGCAAAAGTAATATCAAAATAAGCCTCCTCATAGATTGTTGAACATTGAATATGACTTCTTCATCGTTCAATCTCATTTTTAATTCCCCAGTTTCACAGTCGATCAGTGCTCTCCCCGTGGCTAAAAATGGTCTCCCTAAAATAAGGGGTATCTCCTCATCCACCTGACAATTCAAGATAACAAAGTGTGCAGGGAACACAAATTTCCCCACTTGTACTAACACATCATCAAGAATACTAGTGGGCCTCTTCACTGTGCGGTCAGCCAGCTGTAGCAGCATCAAAGTTGGCCTAGCTCTACCAATGCCTAGTTTGGTGTACACAGCCAGCGGCATCAGGTTTATGCTGGCTCCCAAATCACACAACGCCTTTGCAAAGGCATAACTTCCAATTGTGCATGGAATAGTGAAGCTACCTGGGTCCGACATCTTTTGAGCCATCGGTTTTGCCACCACTGCGCTGCAGGTCTGTGTCAAAGTTACAGTGGATAGATCCTGAAAATAAAATTCCGTGACATTAGATCTTTCATCATCTTGGCATAACCGGGCATCTCTCTCAAGGCATCCATCAAAGGAATATTCAACTGAATTTGACGCAGCGTCTCCATGAACTTCTTATATTGGTCTGCCTTCTTTTGTTTGACCAGTCTCTAAGGGAAGGGTGCAGGTATCACCCTTTGTGCATTGCTTGCTGGCTTCTCTCTATTAGAATTTTCTAGCACAAGAGGTGCCACTTGTTCTGCAACTTGCTCATTCATCTTTTCTTTTGCCTTTTTCCTCCTGACTCTGCTCAACCACCACTTCAGTAAGTTCTATTGGTTCCTCTACCTCTAATTGAACTATAGTGGCTGGTGTAGTGTCCTTGCTGGCTTGTGCAATTTCCTGCTCTCTGTCTAAATCTCTCCCATTCCGGAGACTTACTGCCATCAGCTGATTCGGGTTTTTGTCCTTGGGATTTATGTTTGTATCTGCAGGCAAAGTTCCCTGAGGACAGTTGTTCAAAGCCATGGACAGCTAACCCAACTGCGTTTCAATATTCTTTATGGCTGAATCATGCACTGCCAATTTATCCTGCACTTTATTATTTGTCCCAATGAGTTACTGAAGCATACTCCTGATTTCCACCATGTTGTTATCTTGCTGCTGAGGGGGTAGTTGGTATGTCAATTGTTGCTGATTTTGCTGTGGATAGCCCTGTGGTTTTTGATATGGTACTGGCACCAATTGTAATTGATAACACCGTTAATTCCCCGGCAACGACGCCAAAATTTGATAACGCCAAACTATGCCTTATACAAAGACACACACGGACGTAGCAAATATAATCAGAGTAATTCTGCCCAGAGTCGAACCACAGAGAATTAACCTATCAATTACTTTTGACAGATTTACTAAATTCATAGAATCAATTTCCCCAAACTTGTAATTCACAATTGATGATATTTCTAACAACTAAAGCCTGAAAATAATTAACAGCTGAAAATTAACTATGATTGATGTGTAAATAGTTGGAATAAGGTCTAAGGTAATAGTTTCCCCCGTTGATGATTTCCTTGATTGTACGTTTCTTATAGCGATGCCTTAGTTGTCTCTATCAATCAAGAACTCTCCGGCTATCATAAATCTCTCTCAAGCAATTATGATAATTTACTAGACGCACTCTCTCAAGCTACGCTAGCTAGATTCACATTACCGTTCTTTTAGATTGCACCCGAGGTATCGTTATCTCTAATCCTATCTCTAAACCCTCGGTTATGACTCTCGTCTGTACGCCGGGAGTGATGTTGTTCAAACAACTACCTAAATATGCAGTCTCTCTCAAGAAGATACATAATAAATAGGAACGAATAATTGAGGTCCCTTTCAACTAACCACAATCAAAACGTAGATGAACAAATAGAGATTAACAACCAATTCAAACTATATTAATATAACAACCAAGTCATCCCCAACGGGTTTCACCAAAACCTTAGATTAAAGTATTTAGCTACTCATGACAACGTAAGAATAAACTACGAAAATATTCATAATGGAAAATTGCAAGAAAAATAGAAGAGAATAAGAACTATGATGTTTCGGGTGATCTCTCACACTTGTTCTTCTTGCAAAAGTAATCTCAAAATAAGCCTCCTCTTTCTTGGGCGAGTTTCCTACATCTTATAAGGGTTTTACAAAAGCTTTCCTGAATTGACATTTTGGCCCCTTAAATTTCTGGACAGTGAATATGCCGCCGCGGCCGCGGCGTCGACCGCGGCACTGACCGCGGAGAACCCTGACTCCAACCGCGGTGCGGACCGCGGTGAGTATGCTGGGCCTTTTTGTCTCCGCGTTCATTCTCTTTTTGCTCTTTTGTGTTTGGGTACTTCTTGAGTGGGTGTTTTCTTCACGTTATTGCCTCTAAGCACTTCATGTTGCTTCTTCACATCTTATATTCCCTGCGAAACCAAATAGCATTAATTAAAGCATATTATTGGCAACTTACATTATAAAACAACAATAAAGCATGGGTAATTATGGTGTAAATAACAAATATATAGCCTATTATCAATAATCAAATAGGTTTGAACTTCATAATGATATTAGAGATGGAAACATACCAGTTAAGGAAGTAAAAGCAGAAGGTAAAGTAGGTAGGATTCAACAGTCTAGCATTGGCTTCTAGCTGGCTAGACAAACAGTGAGCACAGGTAGCAGAGAGAGAGATGAGAGAGTTTTTTTGTGTGTATATATTCTGAACTATTGTTCGTGTTCTAGAGGTAAAAAATAAGAGTGTTTATATAGTAGTTTGAGAGTAGAGTAATTAAGGTAAAAGAATCAACTTCAGTCAATTAAGGAAGTCACAGAATTCAATCACATAAGGGTTCAGAATAAACCTCCCTTAATTGGAGGCAATTAGCCAAACGATACTAATAAAGAGTCTAATTAAGGAAAGAAGCTCAAATAAAACCAAATAAAGGAGTTCAAAATAAAATAATCAGGGGTTTAATTAAGGGAAGAATCATGTAAAGGAATCAGTAAATGTACATGTAATCAAATAAGGCAAGAATGACTAATTAAGGTTGTAAACAGGGAAATAGGCAAGACATAGGCATACAAATCTCTAACAGAGAAAATCAATCAGCCAAATTTCAAATTAACAATGATTTCTGGAAAGAATATATCAACTCCCATAAATAGAAAATAAACTAAGTAAACTTCGCAAAAATACAGAAATTAGCCGGAAAACAGATGCGAACCCTAATAGAGATTAATTAGGGGAAAAATAATAGAATAAGGTTTTTGACAACGAAAACATTTATGTCCCAGAAATAGGGAAAAGTAATATGACTAGTAACATAGAAAGTACCAAGAGTCGAAGCAAAGGTTAGAAAAAATCACAAAACCAACTAAGGTTTGAATACTATGGTAAAAATCAGTCAAGGAGATAAAAGGAGAGTCGATTAAGTACTCAGAAGTCAGAAAACCTTTGAAAAACAACTCGTAATGAACCCTAGTTTTAGGGAAAAGCAAGAACAATCGATAAAAACTAGAAATTTTCAGAGAAAAACATGTAATAGTGCTCGATTCGTCTCAGATCTATACAGATCTGGAAATGATCGAAGGTAATAAACTAGGGTCTTTTGAAAACATAACAGAGATGAGAGCATAGGTTTAGAAACCATAGATTCATAACAAAATAAAGAGAAGCTCCCACTCACAGTCGATAAAATGGCCTGAGACAGGCTAATAAACATAGTTTCAAACAAGAACCAGCTAGGTTCTTTGAGATCTTCTCAAGGATCCAAGAAATCAAAGAGCCATAGTGTGTAAGAGGCCAAGACTGGCTGGAGAAGACAGTAAAACATCACAAAGCTGGGATATACGCCCGTGATGGCGCTTGAGAACTAGGGTTTAGTTTAGAGAGTTTTGAGAGAATAGGGAGATAAGGACGGTGCGTGAGGGAGTGAATGAGAGGGTTTGGGAGGGGGTCATTTAGGTTAATTATGGTAAGAGGTTGTGGACCGTTGATCAAAAATGATCAACGATCAGGATTGGATGGGGGTATTAGGTCGAGCAGGTGCGTGTTGGGCTTAAAGGGATTGGGCCAATTTTTAGAGGGTTATTTGGGCTGGTTTGATGGGTTAAATTTGAAAATAAGGGGCTATTTATTAAATACCCAAGCAATTAAATAGAAATATTTAATAAAATAATTAACAGATTATAAAAAATAATTTTCTTGGATAGAAATGTTTTAAAATAATTACTACATATTTAGAAAATACAATGAGCTATTTTCTGTTAAAAATAATGTAATAATGTACATATGGGCTATAATTGCAAAATTATTGCAATTGTAGCCGAAGGGTATAAATCTGGCCATTTGTGAAATATTTTGAGCTTAAATACGACCATAACTAGTAATATTAAATCATGGAATGCTATAATATCATTTGTGATACAATCTTATAATTATTTGTATAAACAAAATATTAGGATAAATTAATTTAAAAATATAGAAATTATGGAAAAATATCAACTGATGCTAATGTATAGTTTTGAAGGTATATATGCACTTTAAAAATATTATAGGAAAAAATTAGGTATTAACAACTGCCCCTCTTTACCCGGGAAGGATGAAAGAGTTTTTGGGTAAAGAAATGATGGCCAATTTTGACCGAATGAGATGTTTTTAGAAAAATAGAGGCCGAACTCTGGTCTTTGAGCTACCTACATATCCCTGGTTTTACAGGAATCAGGCTATGTATAGTTCCGGACCCCGGCGAGCGAAAACTGATGGAGTTGTTATAGGAATGGTAGCTAATTCCAGCAAAGGTTCTTTTATGAAAGGGGTGGAGTTATGATTATGGGTCTGGAGTGTATCGGATGTATTATAGGGCAGATAGATGGATATCACGGGGTAGGATGGGTAACTGATGAGAATTGGTTAGGAATGTCAAGTGGAAAAATGGTACGAGCGGAAACCGGAGCGAATGTTGCTCCTGTTTGAAAAACGGTTACCCCCGGGACCACCTGTAAACTCAAAATACGATGCATGCAAGTACATAGATTACTGCAAAAATTTAAACGTGATGCAAATTCTCTTTGGACCATGAAAGATTGCCTTTGGACGGTGCGGATGATGTCCTTAGACTATGATGTATTGGGCCATAAATTATGAGATAGGAGATTCCCAGGCCATGAAATGATGTTCTCGGGCCATGAAAATGGTGCCTCCGAACCATGACGCCATTGAATAATGATATGCAAATTTGAAAGATCCTCAGGCCATGGCATGGTGTCTTCCGGCTATGAGGATGATACCTTTAGACAATGACGCCTTTGGACAAGTTGACGATATTTCAGCCCATAAGATGTAATAATATGATGCTAAAATTATCAAGATAAGGCTTAGTCTTGTGAGGTTGAGGGCATAGCTTAGCCCGAAAGAGGAGCAAATAGATAGTGCCAGAATAGAGCAACATTTATGCAAGGAGGGACAATGCTTAGTCCCATGAGAAGGCAATGCTTAGCCTTATGAAAAATCGGAGACAGAGCTTAGTCTCATACAAGATGCGGGACAGGGCTTAGTCCCATGCATATGGAAGGTAGGGCTTAGCCTCATGTTGGTAGAGACAGAGCTTAGTCTCATGCAAGATGCGAGACAGGGCTTAGTCCCATGTAGATGGAAGGCAGAGCTTAGCCTTATGCGAAATGGAGGCAGGGCTTAGGCTCATGCAAGGTTTGGGGCACGGCTTAGTCCCATGTAGATGGAAGGCATAGCTTAGACTTATGCAAAATGAAGGTAGGGCTTAGCCTCATGCAAGGTTCGGGACAGGGTCGAGTCCCATGCAAATGGAAGGTAGAGCTTAGACTTATGCAAATATGGAGGCAGGGCATAGCCTCATGCAAGGTTGGGGACATGGCTTAGTCCCATGCAAATGGAAGGTAGATCTTAGCCTTATGCAAAATGGAGGCAGGGCTTAGCCTCATGCAAGGTTCGAGACAGGGCTTAGTCCCATGCAAAGAACGAGTATCAAATAAGAGTAGAATATTTCTTAGTTGGAGATATATTCGGTGTCTGGTGGCCTGATTAATAGTGATTTCCCTGCATGTATATATTTGCGAATGCTACTATTACGTCAGATGTGCCTACGCTCAAAGAAAAATTGTAAATTTTGTAAGGGGAGGTTGGTTCGCACCTTTGTCTGCTGGCTGTGCTCCTCCATTCTGGAGGCCTTATTTGAGTTTCCCTGGGTAAAACCTGGCTATTACAAAAATAGAGTTTTCGAAAATATGCAATTATTGATGAAAATAGAGTTATTTTAGAAAACCTAGTGGAATATCAAGTAATTTTAGATGAACTAGTGACTGTAACATATTTTAGATATATTGCAGCTTTCCTGTGCTAGAATTTTGAGGGTCCTCCTCAAAATTCTGCCCCAGTTTGGTAGATGATCCTTCACTCGTTTGCGAGTGATAAAACTTGTTGAACCTTCTCCGGAATTTTGAGAATCATTCTCAAAATTCTACCCTAGTTTTTTAACCAATTTCTGACTTTTTGGCATGTGATGGCGTCGGCTGGACTTGCTCCGGAATTTTAAGGGTCCTCCTCAAAATTCTACCCCAGTTTCTGGCTCCGGAGGGAACTGAAAATTTTATTATGATATGACCAAACCCACGGGACTGCCTACGTATCCCCTCTTAAACGAGAATCAAGTCAAGCGTAGTTCAATTATATCAAATGAAGAAATGTAAGTAGTCTAAATATAGTATCTCTTGATTGCGTCTGAATTTATTAGTTTTGGCCAGACTTCTCCGTCCATTTCTACAAGTATGAGTGCTCCTCCTGTAGCACCCTATGAACCATGTAGGGACCTTGCCAGTTGGGAGAGAATTTCCCTTTGGCTTCGTCTTGATGTGGGAAGATCTTCTTCAGCACCAGCTGTCCTGGTGCAAATTGTCTTTGTTTGACCCTTCTGTTGAAAGCTCTGGACATTCTGTTCTGATAAAGCTGACCGTGACATACTGCGTTCATCCTTTTTCCATCTATAAGGGCCACCTGCTCATAATGGCTCTTTACCCATTCTGCATCACTGAGTTCAACTTCCTGTATGATCCTTAAAGAAGGGATCTCTACCTCGGCTGGGGTGATAACTTCGGTACCATAAACCAGTAAGTAGGGAGTTGCCCCAGTTGATGTGTGGACTGTAGTGCGGTACCCTAACAAGGCAAAAGGTAACTTCTCGTGCCATTGTTTGTGGTTTTCCACCATTTTTCTTAGTATCTTCTTGATATTCTTGTTGGTGGCTTCTACGACTCCATTCATCTACGGTCTATATGTTGCGGAGTTCTTGTGCTTGATTTTGAAAGTTTAACACATGGCTTTCATCAGATCACTGTTGAGATTGGCAGCATTATCAATGATTATTGATTCTAAAACTCTAAACCGGCAAACAATCTGGTCACGGACAAACGACATACTTAGTTACTGCCTTGTAAGATGCTGCTTCGACCCATTTGGTGAAGTAGTCAATGGCCACTAGAATAAACCTGTGCCCGTTTGAAGTAGTGGGCTCAATCGGACCGATGACATCCATTCCCCAGGCGGCGAATGGCCAAGGTGAGCTTGTTGCATTGAGCTCATTTGGTGGCACTTTTATCATATCGGCATGTACTTGACATTGATAGCATTTTCGGACATACTGGATGCAATCTGTCTCCATTGTCATCCAAAAATAACTGGCTCTAAGTATCTTCTTGGCCAAGACAAAACTATTCATATGCAGGACGTAGGTCCCATCATGTATCTCCTCAAGTAGCTTAGAAGCTTCCTTTGCATCGACACACCTTAGCAATCCCAAATCCGGAGTTCTTTTGTACATGTTTCCTCTATTGTGGAAGAAGTGATTGGACAACCTTCGAAGCGTATGCTTCTGAGTATGATTCGCATGCTCCAGATATTTTCCTTTTGACAAATATTCTTTGATATCGTGAAACCAAGGCTTCCCGTCTGTTTCTTCTTCAACATGGGCACAATACGCCTGCTGGCTATGGATCCTTACTGGGATGGGATCGATGAAGTGTCGCACCCCCTTTTTCTCGCGAAATTGGGTTTATGACATTTTTGGTTGGGATAATTCTTTCCTTTTGGAAAGGGGGTTTGCATTTTGAAGAATCTCCACCTAACGATTTAAGGTGTGTTAGGGCACCTATAGGGTTCATTTATAACTTTGTTTGGTAACCAAAAATAGGGTAAGGGCTTGAAATTATCCTAAGGGAAAGGTGTTAGGCACCCCTCAGGATGCACTAGTGTGGTTCTCGACCAGGCAGTTTTTGTGAATTTGTAAAATTAGCAAATAAACAAGTATGACTCAAATAGTAGGAGATTTAAATTTAAATACACAAGTGTTTGAAAAACAATTAATGAAAAGCAAGATTTTGAAAAGAATTAAGTATATTTGGGAATGTAAATGGGGTGTCCTAGGTTTGTTTATAATATGGATCACATTAATGCAATACCCGGTATGACACTCCTTAAAGAGGGTTTACACGTGCTATTAATGCACCGGTCATCATATCCATATCTACCCTTCCCACCCCGTGAAGGTAATTAAAGCGAGGGTTGGTCTCGACCCCTATTGCATGCTGTTGCCCATCCCTTCCTATCAGTCCCGGAGGATTTTAGGACTCCTACCTATAAAAGGGGGTTTTAGGCAGACCCTCAAGTTTAAAGGTAAAATACTAAGGCGACATATAATAAACAAGTAGGACTTTAATTAAGGGGAGCAAGGAAGACTAGTGAAAGGCTCGGATATACCTCCACATACAGTACACATAAACAATATGACTCATACACAATTAAGGTCTGAATTCAGATTCTAAGCACGGTATCTAAGTGATAACAGCAGAGTCAGATTTATAACATAACTCAAATAGGAAATCTTAATCAGGCTTGCCTACTGATTTTAACATGCTGACAGTCAAACAATAATCATAAAGATGGTTCTGATTTTATTTAAGCTGATTACCTAAGACTTGCCTAACCGTAAAATAATGTGCAGCAGTTACCAGAATTATAAAATAGTTATTTTACCTAAGCATGCTATTCTAAGTGTTGCAAAAACATACAGGGATTGTGACCAGTTTCACTTACACAAGATAATCAGACATGAGACTGTTTTATGTCCTTTTTCATGCATTATTGGTTTAACTAGGTGTGACTGAGCGAGTGTGAACGAGATCCTAAAATAGGGTATCTAATACGCACATATGAAAATGCAAAACGATTGCAGAATTCCTAGAGCATGGTTTCTAAATGCCCAAAGAGTTACAACATGATTTCAAGAAGTGCGGGAGCAACAGTTTTATGTTAATGCTGTTATTTAGCCTAAAGCAGGATTTCTAAGTGGTAAAGTGATGCCAAATGGATGTTGAAACAGTAAACCTAAGAACATGGTATCTAATACATGACATGCTTTGAATGGGTTGATTATACATATGGATTCTAAACATATGATTAAACCTAAGACATGGTTGCTACCCATTGATGTTGATAACATATATAACTACCCTCCCCTTTTCACTAGCCAGCCCCAATACTTGTTTACAAAAGATTATTACAGACCAATACTGAAATGAATTGCACAAGTAGAAAAGAAAAATAAAAGTTACACTATAGAGAGCCTAAAAATAGGCCCAGATTCTCAACACCTGATTAGGACTTCCTCTTTGAGTTATGTAATAAATCACCTCAAGTGCCAAGATTGTTTCATAGTTTTTCCTCATATCTGGGTGTGTCAGAGTTCCCTAAGGACCTTAAGGGATCCCGGGCAGTGCTCACACCCATATTTCATAGCCAAGACAGAGTAAGTGCAGTGTGGAAAGGCCAGCTTTTGTGTGTCCAAGTTCAGAGGGAGCTCAAGGATCCCAAGGCAAGGCTAACACAAAGGGGGAAGAACTTAATGGTCTAAGAGTTGAGTGAGAGTGCTTGACATAGTTTTGAAGAGTTTAACTAAGAAAATAGTTTTGAGAAAAGGTAAGTAAGAAATAGTTTTGAAAAGAGAGACTTAATTGGAATATCTTTATGACAAAGTTTAACTGATGAAAACAATTTGAAAGAGCATGCATACTAATCTCAGAACCAAAACAAAGTCAGTATCATACCAAAGACCAGGAATAGTCCAGCAAACACAAGCAAGGGAATGGGGTTGGAGGGACAAATATGGAGCATGTGAGGGCAAGCAGGAACATATACAAGCACACAATCAGAAACTCCTACAGGGTTAGAGGATTAGGGGGACAGTAGGGTATTGGATTATATCAACATCAAACAACTAAGACCATGTACCAATCATTGGGATTCACATAAGAAACATATACTAAGTATACAATAACATGCTGGTCATTGACAAGTAATACATAACTTAACATGTAGAGGGAATTCAGGATCCTAATATGTTGAACAATAAAGATAGTAAATAAAAGCATATCAGAAACACAAGGAATTGTAATAGTAATAGAAACTTGTTGGTTTGAGGACTGAAATCTGAATTAGAACATACCAGTGAAATGAAGAAAGCAAAACACAAAGCAGAAATATGAGAGGTGCAGTAGCTAGCCTTGGCTTGCAGCTGACTAGCTTAGGATAGTAGCAAGTAGCACAGAAGAGAGAATAAAGAGTTTTTAGTTGTGTGTGAGAGAGAGTTGAACAGATTTTTTTTCGTCCGTCCAGACTATAGAAGAGAGTCATTTATATAGTAGTTTGAAAACTGGTTAAAATAAGGCAAGAATCAATTCTTCAGTAATTATAGAACTCAGTATAAAAATTGGTTTGAATTTCCCTTTAATTAAGGGAGTCAGTGTAAATGGTAAAGAGCAGGTGACAAGTAAGGAAAGAAATCATACACGGCTGGAGTATAACAAATAAGGAAAGATTTCAAAATAGTACCAGTATAGAACAGGTAATTAAGGCTAGGTTCAGAAATTTTTCAAACTAAGAAACAATCAGTAAATTAAGTAGCAATGCAGACAAGGCAAGGGAAAATTAATTAAGGCAAGCAACTAATCAAATTAAGTGGAAAGGTAGGAGTCGGGGGGTCCACAGGAAAATGTTCAAATCACACCAAGTAATAAGGAATTCAGAATCAATCAAAGAGAAAGTCATGGAAAAGAGTCATCATGTTTAACATATAAATAGAGTAAGACATGGGTAGTCAAGAATTGGCACACAACTCTAGCAAAACATGAAGATCAAACGATACTGAATCAGTGAGAAAGACGCAAGTCTTGATGCGAACAGTCAAGACGAACACAAACACATAGGATTAGTGTAAGTCTAGGCGGAGAAACTCAGTAGAAGCATATCAAGGCAAGGCAGTCACAAGAAATCACAAGAACTCAAAAGAAACATGAGAATCAGTAGGTCATGCTAATACACAGAAACCAAATGAATAACCCTAAAAATTAGGGTTTTTGATATAGGCTAATTAGGGTCAAGGAAGAAATCAAAAAAAACAGTCAAAACACATAGACACAGGGGATTAAGCATTTAGAACCAGAAAGCGTTTTGAAGAAAAGGATTTTCAGAAACCCTAGTTTAGGAAGATGACAAGCCACTCGAAAATCAGGAGATTTTCCATAAAAATAAGTAATAATAAGTTAGATCCTTCTAAGATTTGTACAAATCTAAGAAGTTTAAGAGATGAAATTAGGGTTTTCAACAGAATAACTCGAATAGAGAAGAAAGCTTAAACCAACGTTTTAAACATAGAGACTCGCAGATTAATACAAAAATCAGAAGAAAGAAGCATTTTTGAAAAGGTGTTTAAGAACCCTAGTTCGAAGATGAAGAGTTACTTTAGAAAAACCGGAAAAACCTTTGAGGAAAACAACAAAAGCTCATAATATACACAGATCTAAGATAGATCTAAAAGAAATCAGAAAATCTTAAGAGTTAGGGTTTCAGAGAATCCAGAGAAGATGAGACAACCTTAAAGTGTTATCGGTTTTAGCCGGAAAAGTCATAGATCTTACTCGAACAACCTGAGGTGGCCGAAAAATGGCATGAAGGGCCATGAGTAGGAGTTGAACTACTCCAAGTTCACCTGAGGACCTTAGGGTAGTGTCAAACCAGCGTGGGGTGAAGCAGAGTCCAGGAGATGATGAGAGGCCATGGTTTCCGGCGAGGGAGGTGGCCGGAGAAGGTGGACAAGGTCCATCGGAGAGGAGGGGAGAGGAGAAAGTTCTAAAGAGAACCAGAGATAGAGAGAGGGAGATAGAGAGACCGGTTGAGAGATAATGAGAAGGGGGAAATGAGAGATGGGGGGGGGGTAGTCATTAGGGTTTAATATGGTATGAGGGATTTGGACCATTGATTCAAATAATCAATGACTCAAATGGAACGGGGATTGGGCCGGGTAGGATAGGGTATCGGGTCGGGTGACTTTAACGGATTGGGCCTGGGGTCTGGTGGGTTATTTAATTGGATTGGGATCTGATTCAATTAGGCTAGAATTGAAAATGGAATTGGCTATTTGTTAAATACCCAATTAAAATTAAATAATTAATAAAAATAGCTAGTAATTGGATAAAAAGAAATTAAAGATAAATAGGTGAAATTAAGGTAATTAATTAATATTTAAAATATAAAATGACTGATTATTGAATTAAAATAGCATAAAGTGTACAATTAGGCTATAATTGCAAAATTATTGTAATTATAGCCAAACAATGTCAAATTGGCTAATTTGTGAAATAATTAAATCCTAATAGGATTAAAAATGATATGTTGAACTAAAAAGTACTTTGAAATTACTTGTAATGTAATTTATGAATAATTATTGGATATAAAGTACTGAATAAATTAGAAAATAAATTGGTAATAGTATGAAAAATTATGGAAAATACCAATTATTATAAAAAGTGATTTTGAAGGTATATATGCAAATTTAAAAATAGTTTGAGGAAAAAATCGCGTAACAACAACTGCCCCTCTTTACCTAGGAAGGATGAAAGAGTTGTCGGGTAAAAATATGATGGCTAATTTTGACCGAGCGAAATAGTTTGAGAGGTTAGGCCGCACCCTGGCTTCTGAGTTGCCTACATATCCCTGGTTTCACAGGAATCAGGCCGTATAGTTCAAGATCCATCGGCGGAGTATACCGATGAAGCCCTTTCAAGAACGGACGCAACACCTAGGGCTGGGTGAGTGAACAGTTTACTGGAATGGTTAGGTTTGATATGTCTTGAGGGTACTGCAAATACCTAGCCGTTGCTCGCCGTTTTACCTGCAAATAGAAGCAATACAAGCGTATACTGTACATAAATTTAAACATGATGCAAATTCCCGTCGGACCATGAATGCTGTTTTTGGGCGGTTAGGAATGGCGTCCTCCGACCATGATGTCTTGGGCCATGGGTTGTTAGATGCTGGATTCACAGGCCATGAAGTGATGTTCTTGGGCTATGAGGATGGTGCCTCCGAACCATGACGCCTTTGAATAATGATATGCAAGAGACCGAAAGAGATCCTCAAGCCATGACATGATGTTCTCGAGCTATGAAGATGGTGCCTCCGAATGATGACACATTTGGATGAATTGGAGATATTTCAGCCCATGAAAGATGCAGTAGTATGATGCGGATAAGATAGAGCTCAGTCTTGCGAATTGAAGGGCAGAGCTTAGCCCGTAAGAGAAGCGAGATAAATAGTGCTTGGGATAGCGCTTAGTTTTGAAGAAAATTGGAGGCAGAGCTTAGCCTCGAAAGGCAGAAGAGTAGCCTTATACAAAGATGCGGATGCAGATGGAGGTAGAGCTTAACCTTGGAAGGCAGAATGGTAGCCTTATACAAATTGGAAAGCAGAATAGTAGCCTTATGTAATGCAGATGCAAATGGAGGTAGAGCTTAACCTCGGAAGGCAGAATGGTAGCCTTATACAGATTGGAAGACAGAATAGTAGCCTTATGTAATGCGAATGCAGATGGAGACAATGTTTAGTCTCGAAAGGCAGAATGGTAGCCTTATGCAGATTGGAAGGCAGAATAGTAGCCTTATGCAATGCGAATGCAGATGGAGACAGTGTTTAGTCTCGGAAGGCAGAATGGTAGTCTTATGCAAATTGGAAGGCAGAATAGTAGCCTTATGCAATGCAAATGCAGATGGAGACAACGTTTAGTCTCGGAAGGCAGAATGGTAGCCTTATGCAAGAAATAAGATAACAACTAACAGTAGAATTTTCTTAACTGATAGTAGATTGCAGCGTTGTGCTTACTGGGAGCATTGTAACATATGGGACATTACTGGTGTGTGCTGATAGCAAATGTTGGCAAGTACAACGGTTCTGAGAATCGTATTCTTGAACAATGTTTGTCCCATGGGCGTACAATATCTTTAATGATTTCACAATCCTAGTGCCTGCATCCAAAGAAAAATCATGAGTTTTGTAAGAGGGAGGTCAGTTCGTATCCCCGCTGGCTTTTGTTTGACTCATTCGGCTTTGATCTGGTGATACTGTCTGTATTATTGGGGTAGCGTTGCTAAACAAATCAGTTTTGATAATAACATGCATGATTTTGTAAAAGTATGACATAAATTAAAACTAGATTTCAGATGAACCAATGACTGTGACGTAGTTTAGGACATTGCAACCTCTCCTGCTAATGAAATTTTGAGGGTCCTCCCAGTTTGATAGGTTGACGTTTCTGACTGTTGCACGCACGACGATTGGCTGAAATCACTTTGACCTCCTCAAAATTCTGCCCCAATTTCCAATTGCAGGGGGGGGATGAAATTTTATTGAATTATGACCGAACCCATAGGGCTGCCTACGTATCCCCTCTTAAACGGGAATCAGGTCAGGCGTAGTTCAATTTACATCATATAAGGAAAGCATAAAGATTACACATAGTAACGTTTGACTGCATCTGAATTGATAGGCTTTGGCGAGACTTCTCCGTCCATTTTTGCAAGTATGAGGGCTCCTCCTGTCAAAACCCGGTGAACCATGTATGGACCCTGCCAGTTGGGAGAGAACTTCCCTTTGGCTTCATCTTGATGCGGAAAATTTTTCTTTAACACCAGCTGCCCCGGTGCGAACTGTATTGGCTTGACTCTTTTGTTGAAGGCTCTAGACATTCTGTTCTGATAGAGTTGACCATGACAAACTGCATTCATTCTCTTTCCGTCTATAAGGTCTAGTTGCTCATAACGACTTTTTACCCACTCTGCGTCGTCGAGCTCAGCTACTTGTATGATCCTTAGGGAAGGAATTTCTACCTCAGCGGGAATGACAGACTTTATACCGTAAACTAGCATATAGGGGGTTGCCCTGGTTGATGTGCGGACTGTGGTATGATACCCTAGAAGAGCAAATGATAACTTCTCGTGCCAGTGTCTGTGATTCTTTATCATTTTCCTCAATTTTTTCTTGATATTCTTGTTAGCGGCTTCTACAACTCCATTCATCTGAGGCATGTAGGTTGTGGAATTCTTGTGTCTGATCTTGAAAGTTTCACACATAGCTTTCATCAAGTCACTGTTGAGGTTGGAGCCATTATCAGTAATGATTGACTCTGGAATCCCGAATCGACAAACAATGTGGTCGCGGACGAAGTCTGCCACGACTTTCTTAGTCACTACTTTGTAAAATGCTGCTTCGATCCATTTGGTGAAATAGTCAATGGCTACTAGGATAAACCTGTGTCCATTTGAAGTGGCAGGATCGATTAGTCCAATAACATCCATTCCTAGGCGGCGAACGGCCATGGTGAGCTTGTTGTGTTACGCTCGCTTAGAGGTACCTTTATCATGTCTGCATGTATCTGACATCGGTGGCATTTTCGGACATACTGGATGCAGTCCGTTTCCATAGTCATCCAAAAGTAACTAGCCCGGAGTATCTTCTTTGCTAAGACAAAACCGTTCATATGTGGACCGCAGGTCCCAGCATGAATTTCCTCTAGTAGCCTAGATGCTTCCTTTGTGTCAACACATTTTAATAATCCTAAATCGGGAGTCCTCCTATACAATATTCCTCCACTGTGAAAGAAGTTGTTGGACAATCTCCGAAGTGTGCGTTTCTGAGTAGGATTCGCAAGCTTCGGGTACTCCCCCTTTGCCAAATATTCCTTGATATCATGAAACCAAGGCTTTCCGTCTGCTTCCTCTTCAACATGGGCACAGTAAGCTGGCTGATTATGGATTTTCACTAGAATAGGATCAATGAAATTCTTGTCGAGATGTTGTATCATAGATGATAAGGTAGCCAATGCATTGACGAATTCATTCTAGATTCTAGGAACATGCTGGAATTCCATCTTCATGAACCTCCTTCTCAATTGTTGTACGTGATGCAGATACAAGAGTATCTTGGAGTTCTTGGTCATCCATTATCCTCGTACCTGATGTATAAGCAAGTCTGAATCTCCAATCACTAGCAGCTCTTGAACGTTCGTCAATGGCCATTTTGAGTCCTAAGATGCAAGCTTCATACTCGGCCATATTGTTGGTGCAGGGGAACCTGAGTTTGGCAGACACCGGATAATGCTGACCGGTTTCTGATATTAGGACTGCTCCTATGCCAACTCCTTTGAAGCTTGCTGCTCTATCGAATAACATTCTCCAACCATCATAGGATTCCACAATGTCTTCTCCTATGAATGATACCTCTTCATCAGGAAAATACGTTTTCAGGGGTTCGTATCCTCCATCCATGGGGTTTTCAGCAAGGTGGTCTGCTAGTGCCTGTCCCTTGACTGCTTTCTGAGTTACGTAAACAATGTCGAACTCACTTAACAGGATTTGCCATTTGGCTAGCTTGCTAGTAGGCATGGGTTTCTGAAAGATGTACTTCAAGGGATCCATTCTCGATATGAGATATGTAGTATAGGCGCAGAAGTAATGTCTCAGCTTCTGAGCTACCTAAGTCAAAGCAAAACAAGTGCGTTCCAATAGAGAATATCAGGCCTCGCACGGGGTGAACTTCTTACTGAGATAATAAATGGCTTGTTCCTTCCTTACTGTTTCATCATGCTACCCCCAGAACGCAATTGAAAGCTCCATCTAACACTGCAAGGTAGAGGAATAAGGGTCTACCTGGATCGGACAGGACTAAGACTAGTGGTGTTGACAGGTACTCCATTTTGTCGAAGGCCTTTTGGCAGTCATTGGTCCATTTGGTGGTGGCATCCTTCTTTAACATCTTAAAAATTGGCTCATAGATAATTTTAGACTGTGCTATGAATCGGCTGATGTAGTTAAGCCTTCCCAAAAAACTCATCACATCCTTCTTGTTCCTTGGCAGTGGTAGTTCTTGAATGGCTTTGACTTTCGACGGATCTAGTTCTATTCCTCGGCGGCTCACAATAAACCCAAGCAATTTCCCAGCAGGAACCCCAAATACGCACTTTGCTGGGTTTAGTTTCAGGTTGTATCTCCGCATTCTATTGAAGAACTTCGTCAGATCTTATATGTGGTTAATGTCTTTCTTAGATTTGATAATAACATCATCCACATATACCTCTATCTCCTTGTGTATCATATCATGAATATGGTAGTCATGGCCCTCATGTAGGTGGACCCTGCATTCTTCAAGCCGAATGGCATCATCTTGTAACAATACACTCCCCACGGCGTAATGAAAGCCGTTTTCTCAGCATCTTCCACATCCACCAGATCTGATGATAACCAGCGAAGCAATCTACGAATGACTGTAGCTCATTCTTGGCACAATTATCAATTAGGATGTGTATATTTGGCAAAGGGAAGTCATCTTTCGGACTGGCCTGGTTGAGATCCCGGTAGTTGATACAGACTCTGACCTTCCTATACTTTTTTGGCACTGGCACAATGTTGGCTAACCATGTCGGGTGTTCTACTACCCTGAGAACCTTAGCATTGATCTACTTGGTGACTTCTTCCTTGATTTTCAAACTCATATCAGGCTTCAAATTTCTGAGCTTTTGCTTTATCGCTGAACACATTGGATCAGTTGGCAGTTTGTGAGCCACAATAGACGTACTCAGACCAGTCATGTCATCATATGACAAGGCAAATATGTCCTTATACTCCTATAGAAATTCTATGTATTCTTTCTTCTATAATGGCGATAGTTGAATGTTGATTCATGTTTCCTTGACGTTTTTTGCATCTCTCAAGTTGACAATTTTGGTCTCGTCCAGGTTGGACTTAGTTCTGTTCTCAAAGTTCTCAACTTCTTTGACAATCTCGTCAGGTATGTCGTCTTCTTCTGAATCCATGTCCGTTTGTTACGTTGTCTCATTGCATGTCACAGTCATTGGTTCATCAAGACAAGTAATAGTAATGTTGTATTGGTAAAGCAAGGAGAAAGAACGATAGAAATAAATATTAATTCATAAGAAAATCAAAAAAATGCTTTTGACAAATTACATAATTGTTTTGAACATCGAAGATCTTATTGCGAGAATTGAAAAAAATGCAAAAAGAAAATCATTTAGTAAAAATAGTGAATAATGCTTGTTTTAGCCTTGCTACCCCGAGGCACGTCGGGCTTTGGTTGTCCTGATGTTCCAATTCTTGAGATGTGCCCCTCTGCTCACAGCCTGTATGGAAGGGCCTTTCTCCTCCTCCTCCTTGAGAATAACACAACAGTTCATATCGCTGTCCTCTAAAAATAAGTTCTTCACTACTGCAAGTGCTTCTTCTTCATCTGACCCATAAATAATGTCGGCCTGTTGGAAGGTCTGCTCTAGATATGGTATTGGCTGCTCTAGTGGATAGTAAGGACCGCACCATGGTGGCGACCAGTTATTGAATTCTTCCCAGGTGTATTCATATCCTTAACCGAAGGTAGTATCATGTTTCTTGAGTTTTATGGGTTTAGAGATTCCTTGGAGGTTCTTACCGAGCCCTTTTCCAGGCTCGTATCCATTCCAACTTAGTATACTCTTAATTTTGCTATCCCACCATTTGTCTTTGTCGATAGCATTGACCCGCTCAATGTGGTGGTAAGTATCTCCACCTAGCTTCCTTCTTCCCTCGATCGCCGGAATGGTCTGGCGACTGTATATAGGATTGCTACCATCGCCATGAATGATCACTTCCTGGTGATTCCATTCAAACTTTACTGCCTGATATAGTGTTGATGCTACGACCCTACCAGCATGAATCCATGGCCCTCCCAACAGCATGTTGTAAGATACTGATACATCTATTACCTAGAAATCGACCTCGAACCAGGTTAGTCCCATCTACAGGCATAGACAAATTTCACCAATGGTGGACCTCTGAGAACCATCGAAGGCTTTCACATTGATTGCTCCATCCTTTATCTTATGCAGCCCTTTACCCAACTTCTTGAGTGTTACCAGTGGACAAATGTTAAGACTGGAACCTTCATTGATCAGGATTCTGGTGATGAAATAATCTTCGCATTGCATGGTGATGTGTAGTGCTTTGTTGTGCCCTAGCCCTTCAGGTGGAATCTCGTCCTCATAAAAGGTGATCTTATGGCTTTCCAGCACTTGTCCTACCATATTTGCCATTTCCCCACTAGTGATGTTACTTGGTACGTATGCTTTATTTAGCACCTTTAACAGAGCATTCTTGTGCGTCTCAGAATGCAGCAAAGAGAGAATGAATATTTGTGTTGGCATCTTGTTTAACTGGTCGATGACCGAATATTCCTTTACTTATATTTTCCTCCAAAGGTCATCCGGACCTATCTCAATGAGGGGCGGCCGATTGGAGGCCTGATTGCTTGATTCATCTAGATGTTCAGGGGTATAGACTCTACCAGTTCTTGTCATACCCTGTGCTGCAATAGTTTCTTCAATCCTGACCTTTCCATTCCTTCTCGCCTCGGTTGTATAGTCCCAGGGTATAGAATTTGTATAGAATGGTGGCATGGTAGACATCGCCATTGGGATCGGTGCGGCTATCCTCACTTCGAATGGAACATGTGCCTTGGGTGGAAAGACGGCAACCTCAAATGGTGCGGGTGTATTTGTCGGAGACACGAATTCAACCTCAATTGGTGACAGTGTCTTTGAGGATGGTGCTGCTTCAAACTCAAGAGGTATAGACATATTCACCTCAGCGTCCTCTAGCGGTTGGATCTGGACTATGATTGGATTGAGAGTAATTGTTAGTTTCTTCGGGTCATCACCTTCTGCGATCAACCCGATTGATCCCTCGGGATCCCAGTCATCTTCTATTTTAATCATGTCGATACCTCCACCCTTATGGTCTGGCAGAGGGTTGTTGCGGAAGTTTGGAGCGGCTTCCTTTGTCACAATGATCTTGTTATCAATCAAAGACTGTATCTCGTCTTTCAAGGAGCAACATTCATCGATGGTGTGCCCTTTCATGCCGGAGTGGTATGCACAGGACTTGTTTGGGTAACCCATTGAGAAGGATTCTCAGGGGTTGCAACAGGGATGGGGGTGACATAACCAGCAACTTTGAGCCTCTCATACAACTGGTTGATGGGTTCAGCAATGGTTGTATACTGTTTTGGAGGTCTGCGATCAAAATTAGGTCGGGGTCTAGGGAAATTTTTGGCGTGCAGGCGGTGATTGATAGTGGGACGGTTGAGCATTTTAAGTTTGGTAGGCATGACCAGATTGGGAGTATCTGGGTGAAGTAGGTTGGTATGTAGGAGGTGGAGATGACTGATAAGTTGGTGGCGGAGCTTGGTATGAGGGTGCTTGGTAATTTGGGGTTGGCTGGTATGTGAGTAGAGGTGTTGGGTAAGCTTGGTATTTAAGGGGAGACTTGGTCCTTTGTGCAACCATCACAGCCCCTACGTCCCTTTTCTTGGACACACCACTGGACTGTAAAGCCTTATTCGTAGCTTGCAAGGCCTCAAAACTTGTAACCATACCACTTTTTATACCTTCTTCAATTCTCTCACCTTATTTGATAATGTCGGAGAACTTGTGGTTCTCAATCATCATCAGCCGTTCATAGTACTGCGGGTTCTGATCCCGTACAAAGAACTTGTTCATTTGCTCCTCTTTTAAGGCAGGTCTGACCTTAGCAGCTTCGGACCTCCAGCGAGTAGCATACTCGCAAAATGTCTCTGTGGTCTTCTTCTTCAAATTCTAGATATAGGACACGTCTAGTGCATTCTTTGTATTAAACCTGAATCTGTCCATAAAGTCAGATGCCATGCCTACCCACCTTGACCACTTCTTGGGATCTTGGCTGATGTACCAAGATAATGCATCTCCTTTCAAACTCCTCATAAATAGCTTCATACGGATCCTTTCATCCTTCCCCACTCCAACCAGCTTGTCGCAATATGTCCTCAGATGGACCCCTAGATCACCCATACCATCAAACATTTCGAACTTAGGAGGTTTATACCCCTCAAGCAGTTTGACATCAGGCTGTATGTAAATGTCCTTATAGTTTAGCCCCTTGATTTCTTTGATTCCCTCAATGCCCTGAATCTGGCTGGTTAGTTTCTTAAGTTCCTCGGCCAAGTTCCTGATAAGTAGATCCTTTTCATCAAACTCAGGTGTGCATGCGATAGGTTGGGTGGAGTGTGGCATGGTCTCTACGTAGATAGGAGTGTTATAGTGGCCTAGTATATGGGTGTGGAAATGGTCGTTTGTGGAGATCTGAGGTTTTGGGATGAGTAGTGGAGTGTTGTTTAGGGTATGGCAGGTGTTGCATTGGTTCTTTGGTGGAGCAGCGTGATGATGAGGCGCGAGATGATTCTGCTGTTTTGGGATATTTTGAGGAGGTGTAGGGTTTTGGGTATTGGGGATGTTGATATCTGGGGTGTTGAGGGAAAATGACAGGTTTGCCAGATTCTGAACTTGATCGAGCACTTCCTGGAATTTTAACAGTTTCTGTTCAAGTTGTGACACATTCTTGTTAGGAACCCGAATACTCTGGCCATCAGTGGCCTCTACCCTTTCAGTTGTGTTCTCCTTCCTGATGTTGTTTAAATCTTCCATTTTATTCTTGCCTTTGTTCTTGCCTTTAGAGGGACTAAGAGGAGGAGTGGGTGGAGGGCCCTTGAATCTTGTGAAATAAGATGATGATGCCAGAGTGCATGAACTAACCTTTGTGGAGGGGAATAATAAAAACAAAAATAAAACAAAAGGTAATCAAGTTAGTGAGGATTATAAAAAGTATTGCAATATTTAAACACATAGTGCATGAATGTAAAACGTGTCCTAATTTGGGAACCTCTTTGTGCCTGAGGTAGGCCTAGCGACAAATAGACTTGGAGAACTTCGAATGCCAATACATGCTTCATTTTATAATATAAAAATAGACGAATCCCAAAATGATACTAAGATAATAATAAGTCACTACTGGCACTTGGCCTTATTACATTTGGAAAGCGAGTAAACCAAATCTATTTGGCCTCAGAAGGACCTTCCTCAGGTTGAATGCTCTCGTTGATCAAATCCTCCAGTTCGCGTAGGTTCACCAGTAAAAATGCCTTTACCAGGTGTTCTCCTTCATTTCCCTTAGTGATCTGGAAGTCGATGACTCTCTTTCTCACTTTTCCTTCCAATTCCAGTAGACTGTATTCTAGATATTCCAACTTTTCGCTAGATTTGGCGGCCCTCTCTTTTCACTCATTGATTTGGTCATTCGATGGAAGACTCCTCCACCAGTCTAGCAAGAGTGGGGGCGTGCTAACTATACCGAAACTGGGAACCTCGTGCCTCATTTTCTGCAAAACAAAGGGTTAGACCCTACCCCCACTGGACTCGACTATTTATACATTTATGACCAACACATCGACATTTAGTTCTCCAAATAAATGTACAGAACGTGGTGATGTCCGTTTGGGTTTAGGGAAACCTAGTGAACTTCTGGATAAGGCTGTCTTAAAGGATCAATACGTGGACAACATAACTGACCTGACTAGATTTGACCATGACGCATGCACAATTTAAACAGAGTAAGGTTTCTATGGGGTTTTAGACTGGTACCCTTTAGCGGACAACTCATGAGGGAAGGCACGGAACCGTCGAGTGCACCCGCTGATCGACTAGTTTTACCGCAAATAAGCCTTTCCGAATTTAGGGGGGTAATGATATAGGAAGAGCGCAACTACTCATCAAGCGTAGCTATAGTATTTGTTTGGCACGAGTGGAGTATGATGCTAAGCATGATTATGCAATAATTAAAAGCATGTTGACATGTATTTGCATGTTAAGAAAGCGATAAATACAACAGTTTAATAATTTAAAGCAGTTATAAAGGAAGGAGACAAGAAAGATATGTCAGTTTTGCATTTGAATGAATTAAACGATTAAAGGAATTAAACAAATAATTGCACATAGGGAGGGGTACAAATTCACAAAAAAGGTATGAAATGGTAAAACACTAAATATCCCCAGTAGAGTCGTCATGCCGTCGCACCCCCTTTTTCTCGCGAAATCGGGTTTATGACATTTTTGGTTGGGACAACTCTTAACTTTTGGAAATGGGGTTTGCATTTTGAAGAGTCGCCACCCAATGATTTAAGGTGAGTTAGGGCACCTATAGGGTTCATTTATAACTACGTTTGGTAACTAGAGACAGGGTAAGGGCTTGAAATTATCCTAAGGGGAAGGTGTTAGGCACCCATCATGATCCACTAGTGTGGTTCCCGGCCAGACAGTTTTTGTGAATTTGTACAATTAGAAAATAAACAAGTATGGCTCAAATAGTAGGAGATTTAAGTTTAAATACACAAGTGTTTGAAAAACAATTAATGAAAAGCAAGATTTTGAAAAGAATTACAATCTAAGCATATTTGGGAATGTAAAGGGGGTATCCTAGGTTTGTTTATAATATGGATCACATCAATGCAATACTCGGTATGACACTCCTCAAAGAGGGGCTACACGTGGTATTAATGCACCGGTCATAATATCCATACCTACCCTTTCCCGCCCCGTGAAGGTAATTAAAGTGAGGGTTGGTCTCGACCCCTATTGCATGTTGTTGCTGTTGATACCCAATTTTTCTCTGTATATTTCTATATGAAAATTACCTTTCAAATAGCATATGTATGCATATATAAGTATGTCCAAGGGCTTTCTTATTTTTCATTAATTTTTAAAGATTTTTAGATCAATTTATTGCCCTATTTTATCAAGAAAAACCCAATAATTATTCCCAAATTGTCATTTTAGCAATGCATTTATTGTATCCTCATATTTATACTAAAATATAGCTAACATAATTTTTGCATATTTTTATAAATTCATTTAGCATTTTTTAAGATAAATTGCATATAATTGCAATATTAGCCTCTTTTAAGATTTAATTGTAATCATATTAATAGAATTGTCTCCAGTATTTTTTATTTGATAATTATATATTATCAATCATTTTAGTACCTTTAATTTATTTTTAGAAATTATTTTACTATTTTTATAAAATTAAACAAGGGAAAAGTGACTATTTAAATGTTAGCCCATTGCATTTCAGTTTTAGCCAGATTTGGCGGCCCAATTTGAACCCAATTTCAAATCCAATTACCCAGACCAAATCTTGAATCTACCCGACCCACAACCCATTCAAATAACCCGCCCGGACCCCATTTTGATCCTAGCCGTTGATCATTTAGATCAACGACCCATGTTTAACCTTTCTTTTTTTAATTCCCCAATACCCCCCAAACCCTAATCACTTCTCACCTATAGCTGCCTCTAGATTCCCCTCTCCCAATTCTCTCTCAGAAACCCTAGTCGCCTCCCTCCACTTCTACCCCTAAAATCACCGAAATCCATGGCTTTCAAGGCCATTGAAGTCCTATACCGGCCTCCTATAACTCCTAGATGTTTGGTTACTGAAGTTTCAAGGCCTGACCATGAAGAAGCTTGGCCCAGAGCTTGTTTTATTCGAGTTCTATAGCCACCTCTGACCTTGCTCCGGCAAGCTATGGCTATTCGAGCCTGATCTCGACTTCTCCTGCTCAGATCAACGACTCTCCAAGCCTTTCTCACCATCTGATTTCTTCTGAAACCCCAACTTTTAAGGTTCTTCTAATTTTTTTAGATCTGTTCTAGATCCATATTTTCCCTAAACTTTTAAGCGGTTTCTCGAGATTTATTTCAACAAACTATGCTTTCAGAACCTTTGTCTTTCCGATTTAGGGTTTTTGTTAAGATGCTTCTCTGATTTTCTTTTTCTCTTGTGTGTTTCTTCTACTATGTTTCTTATTAGTTTCTTCTACTGTGATTTTTATGTGTCTCTCCTAGTGTGTTCTTACGAGTTCTTCTACTGTGTCTTCCTATGTGTTTCTTCTACTATGTTCTTATGAGTTCTTCTACTGTGTTTCACATATTGTTCTTTTACTATGTTTCTCATGAGTTTCTTCTACTGAAAGATGCATGTTAAAGGTTTCAGTTCCTTTCTGAAATCTCTGAACTTGTTTGATTTCAAAAGAAAAAAAAGCTCTAACTTCTTTGAACCTATTTTGAGTTTCTGAAGTTATCTCATCTACTACTAGATTAGGCTTCCAAAGCTTTGTTTCGACCTTTGTTTCTTTATATGGTTCTGATTCCCTGTTAAACTCTTCTAAGGTCTTTCTACTGGACCCTTTGTATGTTATTTGATACTCTCTCTCTTCTACATTGCTGAGTTACTGAGACTGACCTATGTGACTACCATGTTCCTATAGTCTACTACTTACTGATTTTGCAATTGCATGACGTTTTTCTTTGTCCTAAATTCACCCTCGCATACTTGTGTGCTCTTTATATGTGCTGAACTTCCCTCAAAAATGGCTTTTAATTGTTGATTAATTTCAGACTTCCTTTGTGTAAGCCTGATTGATTTCTTTCCTTGTTTGCTGATTTCCCTGTTACTTGGTCGAAAACTTTTCTTAGCCTTTCTGACTTGGTTTATTCATGGACCGGTAATTACAAATCTCTGACTCCTTGATTTACTATGTGCTAATTGATTTTTACCTTATTTATTTAATCGTGTATTTCAAAATTCTTCCCTTAAGTAAACTCATATGTATCTACCCCTAATTGCCTACTTTGCACAAGATGCTTACTTAATCCCTTTCCTTAAATAATTTTGTTCATTACCGTTTAAGCTTAAACTCTTTAATTAAAAGAAGTCTCATACTAATTGATTTTAATTGATACCTAGTTCCTTAATTATTTTCTTACCTTCTTTTCGCCTGTTTCCACACTATAAATACATGCTCTTCATTCACACAAACACACCAACACTCATAGTCACTCTGAACTTATACCCATACTCAAAAGTATTTTCTCTTGTTACTTGTACTGTGGCCTATTTGCAAGTCCTGCTGCCTGCTTCTCTCTCTATTTGCTTTCTTTGAACTGGTATGTTCTAATTAAGATTCAGCACCACAAAAATGTGTTTGTTTAACATTTTTTCCTCATGTCTGCCTACTGCTTATGTTTAGTTCAATACTTATTTAGCATTCTCCTTCCTGATCTGCTTCTATTGTGTATTCTAAGTTTGTTTGACAATGAAGGTTGTTTGAGGCATGACATCATTAAAGTATTGTTGTCTATGACTCAAATTTGATCCCCTGGGATCATAACCTCATGTTACCATTGTATGTTGTATATTCTGTTGGTTTTGTGAGCATAACAACATTCCCTATTGTTGCGTATGCCCAGAATCAATTAATGCACAGGCACAAGGGCTCTCTGCAATCAGTACGCAACCCCTGAATCCATTTTGTGTGAAGTTATTATTTCTGTAACACCCCTTTCCTTTTTCCTTTACTCCCCTAGTTCTTCAAGTTCTGTTTTCTTCACTTGCACTCTCTCTTAGCCTTTTAAGTTCTGCCCCCTCTTGTGAGCCTTGCCTTGGGACCCATTGAGCTCCCTCTGAACTTGGACACTTGAGGGATGGCCCTTCCACACTGCACTAATCCCCATTCTGATAATGCAATTTGGGTATGAGCATTTCCTGGAGTCCCATTGAGGCTCTTAGGGAACTTTGGCACACTCAAATGGGGGAAAGACTTTGGATCATGGTCTCTTTGAGTTGGTCTATCTCATAACTCAGAGAGGAAGTCAAGAATTAGGCTTCCTCTGGTTGTATTTTTCTTTATAGCTTCTGATGTAATTTTATTTATTCCGGGCTGTAATAATTTGTAATAAACACTTGGGGATGGTTAGTGGAAAAGGGTGGGTAACTATGTATGAAAAGGGTAGAAATCATGACTATAGGACTACTATATTTCTGCATATCCAACCTTTCATATAGAAACCATGTCAATAGGTATTTTGAATTCTGCATATTCAAATACACATAGAAATCATGCCTATAGACCCATTCTGAATTCTGCATATTCAACTTCATATAAAAATTATGCCTATAGGATTGTTCAATTATGCATATTCCATTACATCTAGATACCATGCTTATAGGTTTAAAACAAATTCTGCATCTAGATACAATGTCTATAAGGTTTGAAAAAAAATTAGCAATGTATAGGAAACATGCCTATAGGGGTTTCTAATAAAAATTGGATTCACCCAGTAATAATGGCTACTATCAGTCGTAGGACTTTTAATCAATTCGTTAAATCCTGCCTCTCTTTTAACAATCTGATTCTATCACTTAGCAAGTTTAACGAGTATGCATTCAAAACAGTTTACTTCGAGCCTTGTTGTTTCCTTGTTTTCTGAATCTAGTAGATATCGTGCCTATAGGATCCTTGTCCAACACTTAGGGAAGCCTTAGGGTAATAATTATAAAGTGAATCTGTTTTTGTTAATAATTACAACCAGCAGACAGAACTGATTCGGACTTCTTATCTGAGTTATGTGATAAGCTGAAACTGTCTCAACAATTTCCTCTCACTCGTCTTTAATACCTTTTAAAATCAGACCTAAAACAGTATGTGTAAGTCATGCTAATTACGTGCTTCTTTGTTTAAGAAGGTATATCTGAGCCTCTGTTTGTTATATTCTTTCCCCCAATTTGGAATATATGTTTTTGTATGTCACCTTAGAGTTTTACCTTTGAAACTACAAATAAACCTAGTACCCCTTCCCTTTATGATTAGTAGTCCTAAATGCCTCCGGGACTGATAGGACTGGGAAGGGTAATAGCATACAATAGTAATCGAGACCAATCTGCGCTTTAAATACCTTAACGAGGTGGGAAGGGTAGATATGGATATAATGACCACGCGATAATGTCATGTGTAGACCCTCATTGATGAGTGATTACCGAACATTGTATGAGGTGATCCATATTGTTAATAAACCTAGGACCCCCTTTCCCTTATTTCTTCATTTCTTTTATCATTTCAACTCCTTCTTTTAACAAATCATCTTTCTTTTCTAATTGCTCTTCCGAACTTTGTCTATTTTTTTAACCTTTATATGTGAAATACCCTCCTATTTGAGTTTTATTTGTCTACATGTTAATTGTACCCTAAACTCACAATAATTGTCTGGCCGGGAACCACACTAGTGGATTCTGAGGGGTGCCTAACACCTTCCCCTTGAAATAATTTCAAGCCCTTACCCAATCTCTGGTTACTCAAATCAAATCCTCGTGGTATCCTAATGCACCCTAATCATTAGGTGGCGACTTTCAAATCAAACCCAATTCCCAAAAGGAATGAGTTGTCCCTCCAAATGTCATAAACCCGATTCTGTGAGGAAAAAGGGGGCGCGACAGTGTGGCGACTCTGTTGGAGACTTTTAGGCTTTACCATTTCAGACTATTATTGTGAATTTATGCTTCTTTATGCGCAATTATCTGTTTATTTCTTTCAAGAATTCAATTTTCTTTTCGATTGCAAAACTGACTTGTCTTTTGTTTCTTTCCTTTATTACTTTCCTTTACTGCTTTCCCTTACTACTGCTTTATATTATGAAGAACTGTTGTATTTACTACTTTCATAATGTGCAAATACGTGACAACCTGCTTTAATTATTGCATAATCATGCTCAACATCATATTCCACTCGTGCCAAACAAAATACCATAGCAACGCTTATAATGAGTGGTTGCGCTCTTCAGATATTATCACCCCTAAATCCGGAAAAGGCGTATTTGAGGTAAAACCAGTCGATCAACGGTGTAGTCGACGGTTCCGTGCCTTGCCCCCTTGAGTTGTCCGCTCAAGGGTACCAGTCTAAAACCCCATAGAAACCTTACTTTGTTTAACTCTATATGCATCATGGTCAAACCTAGCCAAGTTAGTTATGTTGTCCGCATAATGACTCTTTAAGATAGCCTTGTCCAAAGTCCACTGGGTTTCCCCAAAACCCAAACGGACACTACCACGTTCTGTGCATTAACTTGGAGAACTAAATGTTTTTATGCCAATTGTTGATATTAAATAGTCGAGTCTGGTGGGGGTAAGGGTCTAACCCTTTTATTTTGCAGAAAATGAGGCATGAAGTCCTCAGATTTGGCATGGTCACCAACATCCACCCAAAATTGTTAAGCTGGTGGGAGGATATTCACTCTAGTGATCAAACTCTTGTCCGGAAATATCTGGGCAATCTGCCTTCTCTTCTGGAGATTCAACCCAACAACAAGATCATAGAAGCCACTACTTTGTTCTGGGACTGTGAGAGGGCTGTATTATGCTTCGGGGACATTGAAATGGCACCCTTGCTAGAAGAAATAGGAGGATTGGCCGGTATACCATGGGAAACACCGGGATTGTTAATGACTGAGAACCGCAAGGGCAAGGGTTTTCTCAAAATGACGGGTCTGAAGAAGAATCCAGAACTGACATGTCTGAAGGAATCTTATATCCCATTCGACTACTTGTATGAGAGGTACGGTCATAGCAAATCTTACCGTACCTATCCTGACAAATTTTCCATCACATCATTAGGACATATTCACCAAAGGGTCTTTGTATTTTTGTTTTGTTTCCTGGGGTTGATGGTGTTTCCAATGAATAAAGCAAGGATCCATACTAGACTGGCTATGGTAACTAAAACTCTGATGGAGGGCATTGGTGGGCAACCTTTCAACATTGTGCCCATGATTATTGCGGAGATATACTGAGCCTTGGAGAAGTGTCAACGAGGAGCCAAACACTTTGAGGGCTGCAATTTGCTACTCCAGCTCTGGCTCATAAAATATCTCCAAAGGGGTGCACCCCGGCAAGAGATTCAGTGAAGGGACTGGGATGATCATATAGCTTTCCATCATCCAAGGTGGATGATTACATGCCCAACATGTTCACGCAGTCAGAAGATGCCAAGGGATGGTTAGAGCTGTTTGAAAACCTAACTGAGGACCAAATACAACGGATGTTTGAATGGTTCCCTACCGAGGAGTTTATCGCCCGATCCAGGGATGCGCCGTTTTTGATATTAATCGATCTGAGATGAACCTAACCTTATGTCCCTATCCTAGTTATGAGACAGGCTGGTAGGAAGCAGGTTATACCAAGGGTCGACAAGATGAGTCACTTTCGGGATGACTTCCAAGTTGATGACAATCCTTATAAGTGCCAAGCTCAGCATATATGGCATTGCAAGATCATTATGGGAAGAGATACTATCGAGCCAGAAAGATACCATGCTGGTTGCGCTCCCTACTATTCAGGCTGGTTAGAATCTAATCACGATGGTCTGGGTCAGCCAGGACTTGCTAGGGGCCACAAGATCATAGATGAGAGGGCCGAGGCATAGGTCAAATACAATCAACTATGCAAGAGGATTCGGGAATGCGAAAGTGAGCACCGTGAGATATAGGAAGCCAACCAAAAGCTGATTGAAGAGTGAAAAGACATGGTTGTCGGTGCCAACAAGCGACTGGGATACTTGGAGCGGGGCATAGTAGAGCTAGAAAGGAAATTTCTCAAAAGGATCGAGGATTGCCAGAATGCTGAGGGAAATGAGGGCGGACATCTAGCCAGAGCCTACCTATTGCTAGGACTTCGAGAGTTGGGAAAACTGTTCGACGGAGCCAAAGATGTCGAGTCCGGGGAAGGTCCTTTTGGGACCAAATAAATAGGAGTTTTCTTTTGCTTTATGAAATGTAATAAGGCCAACGACCACTAGTGATATCTCATTTCTTGTTATTTAGTGTCGATTTGGGATTCGTCTACTTTTTATCAATAAAATGAGGCATTTAGCATTCTAAGTTCTCCAAATCAACTTGTCGCTAGGCCTACCTCGGGCACAAAGAGGTTCCCAAATAGGACACGATTTACATTCTTGCACTATGTGTTTAAATATCGCAACATTTTCTTATAATCCTCACTAACTTGTTACCTTTTTGTTTTTACTTTTTGTTTATTTATTCCCCTCCCTAAAGGTTAGTTCGTGCACTCTAGAAACATCATCTTATTCCACGAGATCCAGGGGCCCTCCACCCACTCCTCCTCTTAGTCTTGTCAGAAACAAGAACAAAGGGAAGATTGAAGATCTGAACAACACCAAAAAGGAGAACTCAACTGAACGGGTAGATGTCACTCATGCCCATGGTACTCAGGTTTCCAAAGAAAAAGCATCCCAACTAGAAAAGCTGCTGAAGTTCCAAGAGGAACTTGATCAGGTTCGGAATTTGGCAAATCTATCATTTTCCCTCACCACTCCGGATGTCAACTTCCCAAATGCTTAAAATCCCACACCTCCACAAAATATCCCAAAGCAACAAAACCATCCTGCTCCTCACCACCACTGCAACACCTGCCATACATCAAACAACGCTCCATTGCTCATCCCAGAACTCTTGAACTCCACAAATGACCACTTCCACGCCCATCATAACACCCCCATCTATGTGGAGACTATGCCACACTCCACCCAACCCATCTCAAACACACCCGAGTCTAATGATAAAGACTCTCTCATCAGGAACCTGGCTGAAGAACTTAAGCAATTGACTAGCCAAATTCAAGGCGTTGAAGGAAGTAAGGGAATTGAAGGGCTGAACTATGAAGATCTTTGCATGCAACCCGATGTCGAACTGCCCGAAGGGTACAAACCTCTAAAGTTCGAAATATTTGATGGTATAGGGGATCCAAGGGTCCATTTGAGAACTTACTGTGACAAGCTGGTCGGAGTAGGGAAAGACAAGAGAATCTGCATGAAGCTATTCATGAGGAGTTTGAAGGGAGATGCTTTGTCTTGGTACATTAGTTAGGATCCAAAGAAGTGGTCAAATTGGGTAAGCATGGCGTCTGACTTCATAGACAGGTTCAGGTTCAACACCGAGAATGCGCCGGATGTGTTTTATAGTCAGAATCTAAAGAAGAAACCTACAGAAACATTTCGCGAGTATGCTACTCGCTGGAGGTCCGAAGCTGCTAAGGTCGGACCTGCCTTAGAGGAGGAATAGATGAACAAATTCTTTGTTCAGGCTCAAGACCCGCAGTATTATGAACGACTAATGTTGATTGAGAGCCATAAATTTTCTAACATTATCAAGCTGGGTGAAAGGATTGAAGAGGGCATCAAAACCGGTATGGTTACGAACTTCAAGGCCTTGCAAGATATAAATAAGGCTTTGCAGTCTGATGGCGTGTCCAAGAAAAGGGACGTAGGGGCCTTAATGGTTGCACAGAGAACCAAATCTCCTATCAAATACCAAACTTACCCAATACCTCCACTCACTTATCAACCAACTCCGAACTACCAAGCACTATCACCTGCATACCAAGATCCACCACTTACTTATCAATCACCTCCACCTCCCACATATCAGCCTACTTCACCCAGATATTCCCAACCCGCACATGTTTACCAAGCCTACAATACTTAACCATCCCGTTATCAATCACCTCTTACACGCCAAAACTTTCCTAGTCCTCGACCAAATTTCGTTCATAGACTTTCTAAACAATACACAGCCATTATTGAACCTATTGACCAGTTGTACGAAAGACTCAAAGATGCTGGTTACGTAACCCTTATCCCTGCGGTAACTCCTGAGAACCCTTCTTAGTGGGTTAATCCAAACAAATCCTGCGTATACCATTCCGGCATGAAAGGATACACCATTGATGAATGTCGCTCTTTGAAAGACAAAATCCAGGCTTTGATTGACAACAAGATTATTGTGGCAAAGGAACCCACTCCGAATGTCCGCAATAACCCACTGCCAGACCACAAGGGTGGAGGCGTTCACATGATTGAAATAGAGGATGATTGGGATCCCGAGGGATCGATCGGTTTGATCACAAAAGGTGATGACCCAAAGAAACCAATAGTTACTCTTAACCCGATCATGGTCCAGATTCAGCCCTCTGGGGACGTTGAGGTAAATATGTCAGTACCACTGGAATTTGAAACAATGTCATCTGCAAAGACACCAACGCCAATTGAGGTTGAATTCGTGTCTCCAGCAAATGTACCTGTACCATTCAAAGTTGCAGTTTTACCACCCAAGGAACATGCTCCGTTCGGAGTAAAGATAGCCACGCCGATCCCAGTGGTGATGTCGACCATGACACCATTCCACACAAAGGGTATACCATGGGACTATACAGCTGAGGCAAGGAGGAAAGGCAAGGTTAGGTTCGAGGAAACTGTTGCCGCATAGGGTATGACAAGAACTGGTAGGATCTATACCCCGAAACACCTACCTGAGTCAAGCAAGAAGGCCTCCAATCGGTCACCCATCATTGAGACAGGTCTAGACGAACTTTGGAGAAAGATACAGGCCAAGGAAAACTCGGTCATCGACCAGTTGAACAAAACACCAGCGCAGATCTCCATACTTGGTTTGCTACAAAATTCTGAGGCACACAAGAATGCTCTGTTAAAGGTGCTCAGTGAAGCATATGTGCCAAACAACATTACTGGCGGAGAAATGGCTAACATGGTCGGACAGGTATTGGAGAGTCACAAAATTACTTTTCATGAGGATGAGCTACCACCTGAAGGGTTGGGGCACAACAAAGCACTGCACATCACTATGCAATGTGAGGATTACTTTATCACCAGGATCCTGATTGATGGGGGTTCCAGCCTCAACAATTGTCCACTGGTAACACTCAAGAAATTGGGCAGAGGATTGCACGAGATAAAGGACAGAGCTATCAATGTGAAAGCCTTCAACGGCTCCCAAAGATCCACCATTGGGGAGATTAGTCTATGTTTGCAAATAGGGCCAAATTAGTTCGATGATGACTTCCAAGTGATAGACGTACCAGCATCTTACAATCTGCTACTGGGACGACCATAGATTCATGCTGTTGGGGCTGTGGCATCGACACTACATCAGGCAATGAAATTCGAATAGAACCATTAAGATGTAATCATTCAGGACGACGGAAGAAATCCAATATACAATCGCCAGACCATTCCCTCAATCGAAGGAAGAAGGAAGAAGGAAGCTAGGAGGAGAAACTTACCATCACATCGAAAGGGTGAATGCTATTCACAAAGACAAATAGCGGGATAACAAAATCGAGAGTATACTGAATTGGTGTAGGTACGAACTTGGCAAAGGGCTCGGTAAAAACCTCCAAGGAATCACTAAGCCCATAAACTCAAGAAACATGGCACCACCTTCGGTCTGGGATATGAGTACACCTGGGAGGAATTTAACCACGTCGCCACCATGGCGCAGTCCTTACTATCCGTTGGAGCAGCCAGTACCACACTTGGAACGGACTTTCCAACCGGCCGGTATTATCTATGGGTCAGAAGAAGAATAAGCACTTGCAGCGCTAAGGAATTTGTTCCTAGAGGACAATGACATAGACTGTTATGTTGTTCTCAAGGAGGAGGGGGAGGAAGGCCCTTCCATATAGGCCATAAGCAGAGGGGCCTTCCCCAATAACTGGACTATCAGGACAACCAGAACCCGACGAGCCTTGGGGTAGCAAGGCTAAAACAAGCACTATTTTAATTTACTGAAAGATTTTATTTTCCCATGTTTTCAATTCTTGCAATAAGATCTCCAATGTTTAAAACAATTATGCAATTTATCAAAGCATTTTGATTTTTCTTATGAATCAACACTTATTACTATTGTTTTCTATCATTACTTTACTTATACAGCATTACTATTACTTATCTTGATGAACCGATGACTATGACATGCAACGAGACAACGCAACAAACAGACATAGATTTAGAGGAAGATGATATACCATAAGAGATTGTTAAAGAAATCGAAAGTTTTAAGAACAGACCTAAGTCCAACTTGGACGAGACTTAGGTCGTTAACCTGGGAGATGTAGAGAATGTCAAAGAAACACAAATAAGCATCCATTTGTCACCGTCAGAAAAGGAAGAGTACACAGAATTTCTAAGGGAATATGAGGACATATTCGCCTGGTCATATGACGACATGACTACATCTATTGTGGCTCACAAACTACCAACCAATCCAACATGTCCACCAGTAAAGCAAAAGCTCAGAAAGTTCAAGCCTGATATGAGTTTGAAAATCAAAGAAGAAGTCACTAAGTAGGTCAAAGCTAAAGTTATTAGGGTAGCAGAATATCCAACATGGTTAGCCAATATCGTGCCAGTACCAAAGAAGGACGGGAAGGTCAGAGTCTGTGTCGACTACCAGGATCTCAACCAGGCCAGTCCGAAAGATGACTTCCCTTTGCCGAATATACAAATCCTGATCGACAATTGCGCGAAGCATGAGCTGTAGTCATTTGTAGATTGTTTTGCTGGGTATCATCAGATATGGATGGATGAAGAAGATACTTAGAAAACAACTTTCATTACACCATCGGGGATGTACTGTTACAAGATGATGTCGTTTGGATTAAAGAATGATGGGGCCACCTACATGAGGGCCATGACTACCATTTTCCATGATATGATACACAAGAAGATAGAGGTATACGTAGACGATGTTATCATCAAGTCCAAAAAGGCCATTGATCACATGGAAGATTTGAGGAAGTTCTTCAATAGATTGAGAAGGTACAACCTGAAACTGAATCCCGCAAAGTGTGCATTCGGGGTTCCTGCTAGGAAACTACTTGGGTTCATTGTGAGTTGCCGAGGAATAGAACTGGATCCATCAAAGGTCAAAGCTATTCAAGAATTGCCATCGCCAAAGAACAAGAAGGACGTGATGAGTTTCTTGGGGAGACTTAACTACATCAGCCGGTTCATAGCATAATCTACAGTTATCTGTGAGCCGATCTTTAAAATGCTGAAGAAGGATGCCGCTACCAAATGGACTGATGATTGCCAAAGAGCTTTCGATAGAATCAAGGAATACCTGTGAACACCACCAGTCTTAGTTCCACCTGAGCCAAGTAGACCTTTATTACTCTACCTTGTAGTATTTCTGGGGCAGCATGATGAAACAGGGAGGAAGGAGCAGGCCATCTATTACCTCAGTAAGAAGTTCACCCCGTATGAGGCCTGGTATTCTCTATTAGAGCGCACTTGCTGTGCTTTGACTTGGGTAGCTCAGAAGTTGAGGCACTACTTCTGTGGCTATACTACATATCTCATATCAAGGATGGATCACTTAAAGTACATCTTCCAGAAGCCCATGCCCACTGGCAAGCTAGCTAAGTGGCAAATCCTATTGAGCGAATTTGACATTGTTTACGTCACTCATAAGCAATCAAGGGACAGGCACTAGCAGATCACCTTGCTGAAAACCCCGTGGACAGAGAATACGAACCCCTAAAAATGTATTTTCCTAATGAAGAGGTATCGTTCATAGGAGAAGACATTGATGAATCCTATGACGGTTGGAGAATATTTTTCGATGGAGCAACAAATTTCAAAGGAGTTGTCATAGGAGCAGTTCTAGTATCAGAAACCGGTCAGCATTATCCAGTGTCCGCCAAGCTCAGGTTTCCCTACACCAACAACATGGCCGAGTAAGAAGCCTGCATCCTAGGGCTCAAAATGGCCATTGACATGAATATTCAAGAGTTTCTAGTGATCGAAGATTCAGACCTACTTATACATTAGGTCCAGGAAGAATGGGCAACCAAGAACTCCAAGATACTCCCGTATCTGCACTATGTACAGGTTGAGAAAGAGGTTCACAAAGACGGAATTCCAACATGTTCCTAGAGTCCAGAATGAGTTCGCCGATGCATTGGCAACCCTGTCCTCTATGATACAACATCCAGATAAAAACTTCATTGATCCTATTTCGGTAAAGGTCCATGATCAGCCAGCCTATTGTGCTCAGGTTGAAGAAGAAGCAGATGGAAAGATTTGGTTTCATGATATCAAGGAATACTTGGCGAAAGGAGAATACCCAGAACTTGCAAATCCTACCCAGAAGTGCACACTTCGGAGGTTATCCAATAATTTCTTTCACAGCAGAGGAGTCTTGTATAGGAGGACTCTTGATTTGGGATTACTAAGGTGTGTCGACGCGAAAGAAACATCTAAGCTATTAGAGGAGATTCATGCAAGGACCTTCAGTTACATATGAACGGGTTCGTCTTAGCAAAGAAGATACTCCATGCTGGTTACTTTTGGATGAATATGGAAACGGACTGCATCCAGTATGTCCAAAAATGCCACCGCTATCAGATACACGCAGACATGATAAAGGTACCTCCAAATGAGCTTAATGCAACAAACTCACCATGGTCGTTCGCCGTCTGGGGAATAGATGTTATTGGACCAATCAAACCTGCCGCATCAAATGGGCACAGGTTTATCTTGGTAGCAATTGACTATTTTACCAAATGGGTTGAAGCAACATCTTATAGATCAGTAACCAAGAAGGTCATGGCATATTTTGTCCACGACCGCATTGTTTGTCGATTCGGGATTCCAGAGTCAATCATTACCGACAACGGCTCCAACCTCAACAGTGACTTGATGAAAGCCATGTGTGACACTTTCAGAATCAGACACAAGAATTCTACAGCCTACAGACCCCAGATGAATGGAGCAGTAGAAGCCGCCAATAAGAATATCAAGAAGATATTGAGGAAAATGATAGAGAAGCATAAACAGTGGCACGAGAAGTTATCATTTGCTCTTATAGGGTATCGCACCACAGTCCGCACATAAACTAGGGCAACCCCCTATATGTTGGTTTATGGTACAGAAGCAGTCATTCCCGCCGAGGTAGAAATTCCCTCCCTAAGGATCATACAGGAAGCTGAGCTCAACGACGCAGAGTGGGTGAAAAATCGTTATGAGCAGCTAGCCCTCATAGACAGAAAGAGGATGAATGGAGTTTTCTATGGTCAACTTTATCAGAACAGAATGTCCAGAGCCTTCAACAAAAGAGTCAAGTTAAGACAGTTCACACTGGGGCAGCTGGTGTTAAAGAAAATCTTTACACATCAAGATGAAGCCAAAGGAAAATTCTCTCCCAACTGGCAGGGTTCATACATGGTTCACCGGGTTCTGACAGGAGGAGCCCTCATACTTGCAGAAATGGACAGAGAAGTCTGGCCAAAGCTAATTAATTCAGATGCAGTCAAGCGTTACTATGTGTAATATTTATGCTTTCGTATATGATGTAATTTGAACTATACCTGACATGATTCTCGTTTAAGAGGGGATACGTAGGTAGCCCTATGGGTTCGGTCACAATGCAATAAAAATTTCATTTCCCCCGCAATTGGAAACTGGGGCAGAATTTTGAGGAGGACCTTCAAAATTCCGAAGTAATTTCATCCAATCGTCGCAAATAATAGTCAAAAGAATAACCCAGTAAACTGGGGAAAAATTTTGAGGAGGACCCTCAAAATTCCGTAACAGGAAGGGCTGCAATGTCTTGAACATGTCGCAGTCGTTGGTTCATCAAAAGAAAACTATTCTTAATTATGTTTTTATGTATGCCTTTACTAAATCATGCATGTTTATTACCAAAATTGTCTTGTTTGGCAATGCTACCCCAATGATACTTGCAATATCACCAGATCAAAGCCGAGCAGGTCGAGTAGAGCCAGCGGGAATACGAACTAACCTCCCCTCTTTACAAAACTCATGATTTTTCTTTGGATGCAGACACTTGAGTTGCAAAATCAACGAATATACTATACACTCATGAGACTCACATTGCTCAGAAATACAACTCTCAGAACCGTGCACTTACTCACAGATGCTATCCGCACACAGTGTCCCCAGCAGACATAGTATCCCTAGCAGTCGCAATATTGCAATCCGCTATCAGCTAAGAAAATTCTATTATCATTTTGCCCTTTTACTTTTTGCATAAGGCTACCATTCTGCCTTCGAGGTTAAGCTCTACCTCCATTTGCATGGCTGAAAGATCGCTACCTCATTTGCATGGATGAAAGATTGCCACCTTATTTGCATGGATGAAAGATCGTCACCTTTACATTTGCATGGCTGAAAGATCGGCACCTTATTTGCATGGCTGAAAGATCGCCACCTTTACATTTGCATGGCTGAAAGATCACCACCTTTACATTTGCGTCGCTAAAAGATCGCCACCTTATTTGCATGGCTAAAAGATTGCCACCTTTATAATTTGCATGGCTGAAAGATCGCCACCTTTACATTTGCATGGCTGAAAGATCGCCCCCTATTTACATTTGCATGGCTAAAATATCGCCACCTTTACACTTGTATGGCTGAAAGATCGCCACCCATTGCATCCCATCGACTGGAAGATCGCTATCTACTTCATCTCATGGGCTGAAAGATTGCCAAATCATCCGAAGGCGTCATTGTTCGGAAGCACCATTTCATAGCCCGAGAACACCATATCATGGCCTGAGGACCCCTTTTAATCTTTTGCATATCATTATTCAAAGGCATCATAGTTCGGAGGCATCATTCACATAGCCCGAAAGCATCATTTTATGGTCTGCGAATCCTTTATTATACGTTCATGGCCCAGGACATCATGATGTGAGGACGTCACCCTAATCGTCCAAAGACAACATTCATGGTCCGACGGGAACTTGCATCATGTTTCAATTTACGCAAAATATACACTCGTATTGCTCATTTGCAGGTAAAATGGCGAGCAACAACCATCTCAGCAGGGCAATCCCGCTCCAGTTCCTGCAGCCATGTTAGACTTTGACCATTCACCTCGTCCTTAATATCGCGTCCATTTTTGAAAAGTCTCCATCGGCATATTCCGCCGACGGATCCCGAACTACATACAGCCTGATTCCCGCAAAATCAAGGATATGTAGGCATCTCAAAAGCTAGAGTACGGCCTAAACCATTTCGTTCGGTTAAAATTGGCCATCATATCTTTACCCGACAACTCTTTTATCCTTCCCGGGTAAAGAGGGGCAGCTGTTGATACCCAAATATTCTTTGTATATTTCTATATGCAAATTACCTTTCAAATAGAATATGTATGCATATATAAGTATGTCCAAGGGTTTTCTTATTTTTCATTAATTTTTAAAGATTTTTAGATCAATTTATTGCCCTATTTATCAAGAAAAACCCAATAATTATTCCCAAAATTATCATTTTGGAAATTCATTTATTGGATCCTCATATTTATACTAAAATATAGCTAACATAATTTTTGCATATTTTTACAAATTCATTTAGCATCTTTTAAAGCTAAATTGCATATAATTGCAATATTAGCCTCTTTTAAGATTTAATTGTAATTATATTTATAAAATTGGATCCAGTATTTTTTATTTGATAATTATATATTATAAATCATTTTAGTACCTTTAATTTATTTTCAAAAATTATTTTACTATTTTTTATAAAATTAAACATGGGAAAAGTGGTTATTTAAATGTTAGCCCATTGCATTTCAATTTTAGCCAGATTGGGCACCCCAATTTGAAACCAATTTCAAATCCAATTACCCAGCCCAAATCCTGAATCTACCTGACCCACAACCCATTCAAATAACCCGCACGGACCCCTTTTTTATCCCAGCCATTGATCACTTAGATCAACGATCCATGTTTAACATTTCCTTTTTTAATTCCCCAATACCCCCAAACCCTAATCACTTCTCACCTATAGTTGCCTCTGGATTCCCCTCTCCCAATTCTCTCTCAGAAACCCTAGTCGTCTCCCTCCCTTCTACCCCTAAAATCACCAAAATTCATGGCTTCCAAGGCCATTGAAGTCCTATACCGGCCTCCTATAACTCCTACACGTTTGGTTACTGAAGGTTCAAGGCCTGACCACGAAGAAGCTTGGCCTAGAGCTTGTTTGATTCGATTTCTATGGCCACCTCTGGCCTTGCTCCGGCAAGCCATGGCTATTCGAGCCTGATCTCGACTTCTCCTGCTCAGATCAACGACTCTCCAAGCCTTTCTCACCATCTGGTTTCTTCTGAAACCCTAACTTTTGAGGATCTTCTGATTTCTTTAGATCTGTTCTAGATTCGTGTTTTCCCTAAACTTTTAAACGGTTTCTCGAGATTTCTTTCAACAAACTATGCTTTCAAAACCTTTGTCTTTCCGATTTAGGGTTGTTGTTAAGATGCTTCTCTGATTTTCTTTTTCTCTTCTGTGTTTCTTCTATTATGTTTCTTATTAGTTTCTTCTAATGTGATTTTTATGTGTCTCTCCTAGTGTGTTCTTATGAGTTCTTCTACTGTATTTCGTATATTGTTCTTTTACTATGTTTCTCGTGAGTTTCTTCTACTGAAAGATGCATGTTAAAGGTCTCAGTTCCTTTCTGAAATCTCTGAACTTGTTTAATTTCAAAAGAAAAAAAAAACCGTAACTTCTTTGAACCTATTTCGAGTTTTTGAAGTTATCTCATCTACTACTTGATTAGGCTTCCAAATCTTTGTTTCGACCTTTGTTTCTTTATATGGTTCTGATTCCCTGTTAAACTCTTCTAAGGTCTTTCTACTGGACCCTTTGTATGCTATTTGATACTCTCTCTCTTCTACATTTCTTAGTTACTGAGACTGACCTATGTGACTACCATGTTCCTATAGTCTACTACTTATTGATTTTGCAATTGCATGACGTTTTTCTTTGTCCTAAATTCACCCTCGCATACTTGTGTGCTCTTTATATGTGCTGAACTTCCCTCAAAATGGCTTTTAATTGTTGATTAATTTCAGACATCCTTTGTGTAAGCCTGATTGATTTCTTTCCTTGTTTGCTGATTTCCCTGTTACTTGGTCGAAAACTTTTCTTAGCCTTTCTGACTTGGTTTATTCATGGACCGGTAATTACAAATCTCTGACTCCTTGATTTACTATGTACTAATTGATTTTTACCTTATTTATTTAATCATGTATTTCAAAATTCTTCCCTCAAGTAAACTCCTATGTATCTACCCCTAATTGCCTACTTTGCACAAGATGCTTACTTGATCCCTTTCCTTAAATAATTTTGTTCATTACCGTTTAAGTTTAAACTCTTTAATTAAAGGAAGTCTCGTACTAATTGATTTTAATTGATACCCAATTCCTTAATTATTTTCTTACCTTCTTTCCGCCTGTTTTCAAACTATAAATACATGCTCTTCATTCACAAAAACACACCAACACTCATAGTATTTCTGAACTTATACTCATACTCAAAAGTATTTTATCTTGTTACTTGTATTGTGGCCTATTTGCAAGTTATGCTGCCTACTTCTCTCTCTATTTGCTTTCTTTGAACTGGTATGTTCTAATTAAGATTCAGCACCACAACAATGTGTTTGTTTAACATTTTTTCCTCCTGTCTGCCTACTGCTTGTGTTTAGTTCAATACTTATTTAGCATTCTCCTTCTGCCTGTTCTGCCTCTATTGTGTATTCTAAGTGTGTTTGACAATGATGGTTGTTTGAGGCATGGTAGCATTAAAGTATTGTTGTCTATGACTCAAATTTGATCCCCTAGGATCATAACCTCATGCTACCATTGTATGTTGTATATTCTGTTGGTTTTGTAAGCATAACAACATTCCCTATTGTTGCGTATGCCCAGAATCAATTAATGCCCAGGCACAAGTGCTCTATGCAATCAGTACCCAACCCCTGAATCCCTTTTGTGTGAAGTTATTATTTTTGTAGCACCCCTTTCCCTTTTCTTTTACTCCCCCAGTTCTTCAAGTTCTGTTTTCTACACTTGCACTCTCTCTTAGCCTTTAAGTTCTTCTCCCCTCTTGTGAGCCTTGCCTTGGGACCCATTGAGCTCCCTCTGAACTTGGACATTTGAGGGTTGGCCCTTCTACACTACACTGATCCCCATTCTGATAATGCAATTTGGGTGTGAGCATTGCTCGGAGTCCCATTGAGGCTCTTAGGGAACTTTGACACACTCAAATGGGAGAAAGGCTTTGGATCATGGTCTCTTTGAGTTGGTCTATCTCATAACTCAGAGAGGAAGTAAAGAATGAGTCTTCCTCTGGTTGTATTTTTCTTTATAATTTTTGATGTAATTTTATTTGTTCCGGATTGTAATAATTTGTAATAAACACTTGGGGATGGTTAGTGGAAAATGGTGGGTAACTATGTATGAAAAGGGTAGAAATCATGACTATAGGACTACTATATTTCTGCATACCCAACCTTTCATATAGAAACCATGTTTATAGGTATTCTGAATTTTGCATATTCAAATGCACATAGAAATCATGCATATAGGCCCATTCTGAATTCTGCATATTCAACTTCATATAGAAATTATGCCTATAGGATTGTTCAATTCTGCATATTCCATTACATCTAGATACCATGCTCATAGGTTTAAAACAAATTCTGCATCTAGATACTATGTCTATAAGGTTTGAAAAAAAAATCAGCAATGTATAGAAAGCTTGCCTATAGGGGTTTCTAATAAAAATTTGATTCACCCAGTAATAATGGCTACTATCAGCCGCAGGACTTTTAATCAATTCGTTTAATCCCGCCTCTCTTTTAACAATCTGATTCTATCACTTAGCAAGTTTAACGAGTATGCATTCAAAATAGTTTACTTTGAGCCTTGTTGTTTCCTTGTTTTCTGAATCCAGTAGATACCTTGCCTATAGGATCCCTGTCCAACACTTAGGCAAGCCTTAGGGTAATAATTATAAACTGAATATGTTTCTATTAATAATTACAACCAGCAGGTAGGCCTGATTCGGATTTCATATATGAGTTATGTGATAAGCTGAATGTCTCAACAATTTCCTCTCACTCGTCTTTAATACCTTTTAAAATCAGACCTAAAACAGTATGTGTAAGTCATGCTAATTACGTGCTTCTTTGTTTAAGGAGGTATATCTGATTCTCTGTTTGTTATATGCTTTCCCCCAATTTGCAATATGTGTTTTTGTATGTCGCCTTAGAGTTTTACCTTTGAAACTACAAATAAGCCTAATACCCCTTCCCTTTAGGATTAGTAGTCCTAAATGCCTCCGGGACTGATAGGACTAGGAGGGGTAATAGCATGCAATAGTAATTGAGACCATTCTGCGCTTTAAATACCTTGACGGGGTGGGAAGGGTAGATATAGATATGATGACCACATGATAATGTCACGTGTAGCCCCTCATTGAGGAGTGATTACCGGACAGTGTGTAGGGTGATCTATATTGTTAATAAACCTAGGACCCCCTTTCCCTTATTTCTTCATTTCTTTTATCATTTCAACTCCTTCTTTTAACAAATCAGCTTTCTTTCTAATTGCTCTTCCGAACTTTGTCTATTTTTCTTAACCTTTATATGTGAAATCCCCTCCTATTTGAGCTTTATTTGTCTACATGTTAATTGTACCCTAAAATAACAATAATTGTCTGACCGGGAACCACACTAGTGGATTCTGAGGGGTGCCTAACACCTTCCCCTTGGAATAATTTCAAGCCCTTACCCAATCTCTGGTTACTCAAATCAAACCCTCTTGGTGTCCTAATGCACCCTAATCATTAGGTGGCAACTCTTCAAATCAAACCCAATTCCCAAAGGGAATGAGTTGTCCCTCCAAATGTTATAAACCTAATTCCGCGAGGAAAAAGGGGCGTGACATTGCCCGTCCCTTCCTATTAGTCCTAGAGGAATTTAGGACTCTTATCCTATAAAAGGGGGTTCTAGGCAAACCCTCAAGTTTAAAGGTAAAATACTAAGGCGACATGTAATAAACAAGTAGGACTTCAATTAAGGGGAGCATGGAAGACCAGTGTAAGGCTCAGATATACCTCCACATACAGTATACATAAATAGTATGACTCATACACAATTAAGGTCTGAATTCAGATTCTAAGCATAGTATCCAAGAGATAACAACAGAGTCAGATTTATAACATAACTCAAATAGGAAGTCCTAATCAGGCTTGTCAACTGATTTTAACATGCTGACAGTCAAACAGTAATCACAAAGACGGTTCTGATTTTATTTAAACTAATTACCTAAGACTTACCTAAGCATAAAATAATGTGTAGCAGTTACCAGAATTATAAAACAGTTATTTTACCTAAGCATTCTATTCTAAGCGTTGCAAAAACATGCAGGGATTGTGACCAGTTTCACTTAAACAAGATAATCAGACATGAGACTGTTTTATGTCCTTTTTCATGCATTATTGGTGTAACTAGGTATGACTGAGCGAGTGTGAACGAGATCATAAAATAGGGTATCTAGTACGCACATATGAAAATGCAGAATGATTGCAGAATTCCTAGAGCATGGTTTCTAAATGCCCAAAGAGTTACAACATGATTTTAAGAAGTGCAGGAGCAACAATTTTATGTTAATACTGTTATTTAGCCTAAAGCAGGATTTCTAAGTGGTAAAGTGATGCCAAATGAGATTTTGAAACAGTAAACCTAAGAACATGGTATCTAATGCATGACATGCTTTGAATGGGTTGATATTACACATGGATTCTAATGCACATATAAGAAATGTAAACCTAAGACATGGTTGCTACCCATTGATGTTGATAGCATATATAACTACCCTCCCCTTTTCACTAGCCAGCTCCAATACTTGTTTACAAAAGATTATTATAGACCAATACTGAAATGAATTGCACAAGTAGAAAATAAAAATAAAAGTTACACTATAGAGAGCCTAAAAACAGGCCCAGATTCTCAACACCTGATTAGGACTTCCTCTCTGAGTTATGTAATAAATCACCTCAAGTGCCAAGATTGTCATAGTTTTTCCTCATATCTGGGTGCGTCAGAGTTCCCTAAGGACCTCAAGGGATCCCAGGCAGTGCTCATACCCAGATTTCATAGCCAAGACAGAGTAAGTGCAGTGTGGAAAGGCCAGCTTTTGTCTGTCCAAGTTCAGAGGGAGCTCAAGGATCCCAAGGCAAGGCTCACACAAAAGGGGAAGAACTTAATGGTCTAAGAGTAGAGTGAGAGTGCTTGACATAGTTTTGAAGAGTTTAAGTAAGAAAACAATTTTGAAAAAAGGTAAGTATTGAAAACAGAGACTTAATTGGAATAGCTTTATGACAAAGTTTAACTGATGAAAACAATTTGAAGGAGCATGCATACCAATCTCAGAACCAAAACAAAGTCAGTATCATACCAAGGACCAGGAATGGTCCAGCAAACACAAGCAAGGGAATAGGGTTGGAGGGATAAATATGGAGCATGTGAGGGCAAACATGTAGCAGGCAGGAAAATATACAAGCACACAATCAGAAACTCTTACAGGTTCAAAGGATTAGGGGGACAGTAGGGTATTGGATTATATCAACATCAAACAACTAAGACCATGTACCAATCATGGGGATTCACATAAGAAACATGTACTAAGTATACAGAAACATGCTGGTCATTGACAAGTAAAGCATAACTTAACATGTAGAGGGAATTCAGGATCCTAATTACATGCTGAACAACAAAGATAGTAAATAAAAGCATATCAGAAATACAAAGAATTGTAACAGTAATAGAAACATGTTGGTTTGAGGACTGAAATCTGAATTAGAATATAGTATTGAAGTGAAGAAAGCAAAACACAAAGAAAAAATAGGAGAGGTGCAGTAGCTAGCCTTGGCTTACAGCCGGCTAGCTTAGGATAGTAGCAAGTAGCAAAGAAGAGAGAATAGAGAGTTTTTAGTTGTATGAGAGAGAGTTGAACAGATTTTTTTTCGTTCGTCCAGACTGTAGAAGAGAGTCATTTATATAGTAGTTTGAAAACTGGTTAAAATAAGGCAAGAATCAATTCTTTAGTAATTATAGAACTCATTATAAAAATTGGTTCGATTTTCCTTTTAATTAAGGGAGTCAGTGTAAATGGTAAAGAGCAGGGGACAAGTAAAAAAAGAAATCATACACGGCTGGAGTATAACAAATAAGGAAAGATTTCAAAATAGTACCAGTATAGAACATGTAATTAAGGCTAGGTTCAAAAAAAATTCGAACTAAGGAAACAATCAGTAAGAAGTAAGTAGCAATGCAGTTAAGGCAAGGGAAAATTAATTAAGGCAAGCAACTAATCAAATTAAGTGGAAAGGTAGGAGTCGGGGGGTCCAAATGAAAATGTTCAAATCACACCAAGTAATAAGGAATTCAGAATCAATCATAGAGAAAGTCATGGAAAAGAGTCAGCATGTTTAACATATAAATAGAATAAGACATGGGTAGTCAAGAATTGGCACACAACTCTAGCAAAACATGAAGATCAAACGATACTAAATCAGTGAGAAAGATGCAAGTCTTGATGCGAACAGTCAAAACGAACACAAACACATAGAATTGGTGTAAGTCTAGGCTGAGAAACTCAGTAGAAGCATATCAAGGCAAGGCAGTCATAAGAAATCACAAGAACTCAAAAGAAACATGAGAATCAGTAGGTCATGCTAATACACAGAAACCAAACAAAGAACCCTAAAAATTAGGGTTTTTGACATAGGCTAGTTAGGGTCAAGGAAGAACTCAACAAAATTAGTCAAAACATATAGACACAAGGGATTAAGCACTTAGAACCAAAAAGCGTTTCGAAGAAAGGGATTTTCAGAAACCCTAGTTTAGGAAGATGACAAGCCACTCAAAAATCAGGAGATTTTCCATAAAACAAGTAAAAATAAGTTCGATCCTTCTCAGATCTGTACAGATCTAAGAAGTTTAAGAGACAAAATTAGGGTTTTCAATAGAATAACTCGAATAGAGGAGAAAGCTTAAACAAACATTTTAAACATAGAGACTCGCAGATTAATACAAAAATCAGAAGAAAGAAGCATTTTTGAAAAGGTGTTTAAGAACCCTAGTTCGAAGATGAAGAGTTACTTTAAAAAAACCAGAAAAACCTTTGAGGAAAACAACAAAAGCTCATTATATACACATATCTAAAAGAAATCAAAAAATCTTAAGAGTTAGGGTTTCAGAGAACCCAGAGTATATGAGACAACCTTAAAGTGCTACCGGTTTTAGCCGGAAAAGTCATAGATCTTATTTGAACGGCCCGAGGTGGCCGAAAAATGGCATGAAAGGCCATGGGTAGAAGTTGAACCACTCCAGGTTCACCTGAGGACCTTAGGGTAGTGTCAAACCGGCGTGGGGTGAAGCAGAGGCCAGGAGATGATGAGAGGCCATGGTTTCCGGCGAGGGAGGTGGCCGGAGAAGGTGGACAAGGTCCATCGGAGAGGAGGGGAGAGGAGAAAGTTCTAGAGAGAACCAGAGATAGAGAGAGGGAGATAGAGAGACCGGTTGAGAGAGAATGAGAGGGGGAAATGAGAGATGGGGGTAGTCATTAGGGTTTAATATGGTATAGGGGATCTGGACCGTTGATTTAAATAATCAATGGCTCAGATGGAATAGGATTGGGCCGGGTAGGATAGGGTATCAGGTCGGGTGATTTTAACGGATTGGGCCTGGGGTCTGGTGGGTTATTTAATTGGGTTGGGATCTGATTCAATTAGGCTAGAAATGAAAATGGAATTGGTTATTTGTTAAATACCCAATTAAAATTAGATAAATAATTAATAAAAATAGCTAGTAATTGGATAAAATGAAATTAAAGATAAATAGGTGGAATTAAGGTAGTTAACTAATATTTAAAGTATAAAATGACTGATTATTGAATTAAAATACCATAAAGTGTACAATTAGGCTATAATTGCAAAATTATTGTAATTATAGCCAAACAATGCCAAATAGGCTAATTTGTGAAATAATTAAATCCTAATAGGATTAAAAATGATATGTTAAGCTATGAAATACTTTGAAATTACTTGTAATGTAATTTATGAATAATTATTGAATATAAAGTACTGAATAAATTAGAAAATAAATTGATAATAATATGGAAAATTATGAAAAAATACCAATTATTATAAAAGGTGATTTTGAAGGCATATATGCAAATTTAAAAATAGTTTGAGGAAAAAATTGGGTATCAACATGAAGTTCTTGTCGGGATGCTGTATCATGGATGACAAAGTGGCCAATGCATCGGCAAACTCGTTCTGAATTTTGGGAACATGCTGAAACTCTATCTTTGTGAACCTATTTCTCAATTCCTATACATGGTGCAGATATGGAAATATTTTGGAATTCTTGGTGGCACATTCTCCTTGTACCTGGTGCACAAGCAAATCTGCATCACCGATTACCAGCAGTTCCTGAATATTCATGTCAATTGTCATGTTGAACCCTAATATGCAGGCTTCGTTCTTTGCTATGTTGTTGGTGCAAGGAAATCTGAGTTTAGTAGATACCGGATAATGCTGGCTAGTTTCCGAGACCAAGACGGCTCCAATGCCCACTCCTTTGAAATTTGCAGCTCCATCAAAGAATATCCTCCAACCGCCGTATGTTTCAGTAATGTCCTCTCCTACGAATGACATTTCTTCATCAGGAAAATATGTTTTCAAGGGTTCATATTCCCCTCCCATGGGATTTTCAGCAAATGGTCTGCCAATGCTTGTCCTTTGACTACCTTTTTGAGTTACACAAACAATATAGAACTCACTTAACAGTATCTGCCACTTGGCTAACTTCCTAGTCGGCATGGGCTTCTGAAATATGTACTTCAGAGGGTCTATCCTAGATATAAGGTATGTGGTGTAGGCACAGAAGTAATGCCTCAATTTCTGAGTTGTCCAGGTCAAAGCACAGCAAGTGCATTCCCGCAGAGAGTATCGTGCTTCATAAGGTGTGAATTTCTTACTCAGGTAGTATATGGCTTGCTCCTTTCTCCCTGTCTCGTCATGTTGTCCCAAAACACATCCGAAGGCTCCATCTAATACAGATAGATAGAGTAGCAAAGGTCTACCTGGCTCTGGCAGGACCAAGACCGGTGGTGTGGATAGGTACTCCTTGATTTTGTCGAAAGCTTTCTGACAATCTTCGGTCCAACTTGTCTCGGCATCTTTCCTCAACATCTTGAAGATGGGTTCACATATGACTGTGGACTGTGCTATGAAGCGACTGATATAGTTGAGATGCCCTAGGAAGCTCATCACGTTCCTTTTGCTCCTAGGTGGCGGTAACTCTTGAATACCTTAACTTTGGACGGGTCCAGTTCGATCCCTCGGCAGCTGGCAATGAATCCTAATAGCTTTCTTGCGGGAACCCCGAATGCACATTTTACGGGGTTCAATTTTAAGTTGTACCTCCTTAACCTGTCAAAGAACTTTCTTAAGTCTGTTATGTGATCTGCGGCGCTCTTGGATTTGATAATGACATCGTCCACATACACCTCTATTTCTTTGTGTATCATATCATGAAAGATGGTTGTCACGATTCTCATGTAAGTAGCCCCAGTGTTCTTCAGACCAAATGGCATCAATCTTGTAGCAGTACACCGCCCATGGTGTAATAAAAGCTATTTTCTCTACGTCTTCTTCATCCATCCATATCTGGTGATAATCCGTGAAGTAATCTACAAAGGATTGGAGCTCATGCTTGGCGCAATTGTCGATCAGGATGTGTATATTTGGCAGTGGGAAGTCGTCCTTGGGACTTTCTCTGTTTAAGTCTTGATAGTCGACACATACTCTGACTTTCCCAATTTTCTTCGGGACTGGTACAACGTTGGCTAACCAGGTTCGGTATTCAACTACCCTGAGGACCTTGGCTTTGATCTGCTTAGTAACTTCCTCCTTGATTTTCAGGTTTATATCTGGTTTAGAGTTTCTGAGTTTCTGCTTCACTGGCGGACACATTGGATTGGTGGACAACTTGTGAGCCACTATCGATGTGCTCAAACCGGTCATGTCATCGTATAACCATGAAAATATATCCTCATACTCCTTCAAGAAACAAATGTACTCCTCTTTCTCTGTCGGTGATAAGTGAATGCTTATGCGAGTCTCCTTAACGGTTTCGGCGTCTCCCAAATTTACTACTTCAGTTTCGTCCAGGTTGGACTTAGGCTTACTTTCAAAGTTCTCAACTTCTCTAACAACCTCCTCAAGTATTTAATCTTCTTCCTCTGAGTCACTATCCTTATATTGCATTGCCTTATTACATGTCACAGTCACATGTTCATTAGGAAAAGTAATAATAACGCTGTAGAAAGAAAAGTGTGGAAGATAATAATGAATAGTAAATAGCAATGCATTGATTAAAACTGAAAACATCCAAAACAAGTATGGCTCGATGAATCAAGCAATTATTTTGAAACAAGTGAGTCTTTAAAACAAATATACTAAAAATATCTTAGATGCCTAGCATGGCTATAAAAATGAAATTAAGTTGATTGCCAAGCTACCCAGGGACTCGGCGGGCCCGAGATGGTGTGGCAGTCTAGTTTCTGAGAATAGCTCCCTTCTCCACAGTCTAAATAGTGAGGCCTTCTTCCTCCTCCTCCTCAATTATCGCACTGCAATTCACGTCTTCGTCTTCTAGGATCAAATTTCTCATCCCAGCTAACGCTTCTTTTTCTGTAGTTCCCCATATTGTATCAGCTTGGTGAAAAGTCTGACCCAGATGTGGCACTGGTTGCTCAAGAGGGTAATAAGGTGCACACTATGGAGGCGACCAATCATTATACTCTTGCCTTGTATACTGGTATCTGAGCCCGAACGTAGTACCATGACGTTTTAGTTGTATTGGTTTGGTGATGACTTGGAGATTCTTCCCAAGCCCTTTGTCGGGTTCATACCCAGACCATACTAGTATGCTTTCTATTTTATTACTCCACCATTTGTCTTTCTCAACAGCATTGACATGTTCGATGTGATGATAAGTTTCCCCTCCTAGCCTTCTTCTGTTCCTGATAAGTAGGATGGTTTGACTGGTGTAAATAGGGTTACTCCCATCTCCGTGAATGATCACCTCCTGATGGTTCCATTCGAACTTTATGGCCTAGTGTAGTATGGAAGCTACAACCCTAGTGACATGTATCCAGGGTCAGCCCAACAGCAGATTATATGAAGCAGTTATGTCAAGCACTTGGAATTCAACGTAGAACCAAGTTGGCCCCATCTGCAGACAAAGATTAATCTCCCCAATCGTGGCCCTTTGATACCCATCAAAGTTTTTCACGTTCATGCTTCCTGCCCATATTTCATGGAAACCTTTGCCCAATCTTTTCAGAGTATCCAGCGGACAAATGTTGAGGCTTGAACCTCCATCGATCAGGACTATGGCAATGAATTTGTCTTCAAATTGTACTGTGATATGCAATGCTCAGTTATGATTCAACCCTTCAGGCGGTAGTTCATCTTCGTGGAAGGTTATCTTATGACTTTCCAGCACCTGCCCTACCATGTTGGCCATTTCCCCGCATGTGAGGTTGTTAGGCACGTAAGCTTCATTTAACACCTTCATCAAAGCATTCTTGTGTGCCTCTAAATTTTGCAACAGTGATAGGATGGATATCTGAGCAGGGGTTTTGTTCAAATGATCAATGATGGAGTATTCCCTCGCTTGTTCTTTCCTTCAAAGATCATCTGGCCCTATTTTAATGAGGCTTCTTGGTAGTGTCCTCCTTACTTGATCCTCCCAAGTGTTCAGGTGTATGGACCCTTCTGGTCCTGGTCATTCTTTGTGCAGCATCAGATTCTTCCATCTTTGCCTTTCCCTTTCGCCTAGCTTCGGCGACGTAATCCCAGGGTATTGCTTTTAAATCAAAAGAAGGTGTGGTTTATACTGTCACTATGAAAGGTGTGGCCACTTCTACCTCAAATGGAACAGGTGTGGCTGCAGGTGGAGCTACCTCTACCTCAAATGGAACCGATGCGGCTACCTTAACCTCCACTGGCGACTGAGTCTGTACTACAATAGGAGTAAGTATTACTGCAGGTTTAAAGTCATCGCCTTCTCAAATAAGCCTGATTGACCCCTCAGGATCCCATTCCTCATCTATCTCTATCACATGTATTCCACTGCCCATATGATCCAGGAAAGGATTGTTACGGACATTGAGTGCAGCTTCTTTTGCCTGTATGACCTTGTTGTCAATCAGTGTCTAGATTTTATCTTTCAATGTTCGGCACTCGTCGATGGTGTGCCCCTTCATACCAGAGTGATATGCACATGTTTTGTTTGGGTTGACCCATTGGGATGGGTTCTCCACTACCACAATGGGAATAGGATTGATGTAACCAGCAGCCTTCAACCTTTCATACAGCTGGTCGATGGGTTCAACAATAGCGGTATATTGTTTGGGTAGTTTGCGGTCAAAATTGGGTCGTGGTCTTGGGTAATTTTGGCGAGTTGGAGGTGACTGGAAATGAGATAGTTGGGAATTATAGGTGTGATAGACAGTGGCTGGTTGGGAATATTTAGGAGATGAGGGTTGATATGTAGGTGGAGGTGTTTGGCATGTGGGTGGAGGTGTTTGGCATGTGAGTGGAGATGTTTGGTATGTGAGGGGAGATTTTGGGCCTTAAGCCACCATTACTGCCCCGACGTCTTTCTTCTTTGATATGCTGCTTGATTGTAGTGCTTTGTTTGTGGCCTGTAGTGCCTCAAAGTTTGTTACCATCCCACTCTTGATGCCTTCTTCGATCCTTTCCCTAAGTTTGATGACATCAGAGAACTTATGGTTTTCAATAACCATCAACCTTTCATAGTATTGTGGATCATGTGCTCTGACAAAGAACTTGTTCATCTATTTCTCGTCCAATGTTGGCCTGACCTTGGCTGCTTCCGACCTCCATCGAGTGGCATACTCGCGGAAAGTCTCGGTGGGCTTCTTCTTGTGGTTTTGTATGTAAAACATCTGGTGCATTTTCTGTGTTGAACCTGAATTGGTCCATGAAATCAGACACCATACTCACCCAGTTGGACCATTTCTTAGGATCCTGGCTGATGTATCAGGACAAAGCATCTCCCATAAGACTCCTCATAAAAAGTTTCATCCGGATCTTTTCATCCTTTCCGACCCCGACAAGTTTGTCACAGTAGGTCCTTAGATGAACCCTGGGATCACCTATACCCAAAAACATCTCGAACTTGGGAGGTTTGTAACCCTCTGGTAGTTCTACATCCGGCTGTATGCAAAAGTCTTCATAATTCAAATCCTCTATCCTTTGCCTCCTTCGACACCCTAAACTCGACTTGTCAATTTCTTGAGTTTCTCAGCCATATTCTTGATGAGAAGGTCCTTCTCAATAGATTCTGGTGTATAGGAGGTTGGTTGAGTAGAATGAGGTACTATTTCCACATATATAGGGTTGTTTTGGTGAGTGCCAAGAACCTGGGCGTAGTGGTGGTCATTGGTTAAATTTTGAGGATCGGGAATGGGTTGTGGTGTGTTCTGGGGAATATTATAAGTAGTTATTGGTGGGTACTGGATTGGTTGATAATGGTGTTGTGGTGGAGTTGGTATTGGTAAGGGATTGAGATTTTGAGGTGGAGTTGCATATTAATGCGGTGCGATAGGGTTTTGTGGATGCTGGTTTGGTGCATTTTGGGGGTGGGGGTGCTGGGTTTTTGGTGTTTTGTTGGTTGACATCGGGGACATTCAGGGTGAGGGATAGGTTTGCTAAGTTGTGGACCTGCTCAAGTTCTCCCTGTAGCTCCAGTATTTTTTGTTCCAACCATAAAACCAAATCATTTGGTGCCGGAGTACTCCGACCATCTGAAGTTTTTGCACTCTCTACATTTTCCTTTCGAATACCACTTAAGTCATCCATTTTAGCTTTTCCTTTGCTCTTTGTATTACTTGGAGGAGGATGAGGTGGAGGGCATCTAGATCTGGTGTGATACGCTGATGATGTCAGTATGTGCGAACCAACCTTAGGGAATGAGAATAAATAATAAAGAGAAACAAAAGGTAAACAAGTCAGTAAGGGTTCTGAAATGTTTGCAGTATTTAAACACTTATTGTAAGAATGTAAAGTCGTGTCCTAATTTGGGAGCCTCGGTGTGCCCGAGTAGGCCTAGCAACAAATAGATTTGGAGAAATTCAGTGCCAATAATTGCCTCATTTTATTAATGTAAAAAATTAACGAACCAAAAATGACATTAAATAAGAGAATATTACTAATGGCACTTGGCCTTATTACAAAAGAAAAGCAAGTAAACCCTATCTACTTGGTCCCAGAAGGATCCAGACCGGATGCTATTGTCGATCAGTTCTCCCAACTCTCGCAGGTTCAGCAGTAAGAATGCTCTTGCCAAGTGCCCTCCTTCATTTCCCTCAATTTGGAAATCGATGACTCTCTTTCTTATCTTCCCTTCCAATTCCATCAAATTGTACTCCAGGTATTCCAGCATTTCGCTGGATTTAATAGCCCTCTCTTTCCACTCATTGATCATTTCCATATCAGCCTTATATTGTGCCATGTGCTCAGCTTCAGACTCTCGAACTCTTTTGCCCAGCTTGTTATACTTCACCTCTACTTCGGAAAATTCGTCTATGACCCTGTTTCCTGGACCAACCCTTGGCTCGAATATTCCTAATAAATTATCATCCAACCATGAGGGGTAAAAGTATGAGTGACCCGCATGATATCGGTCCGGGTCGATGGTATCCTTCTCCACGATAATCTTCAAAGTCCACATATGTTGTGCTTCATTCTTATATGGGATAGCGTCACCCTCAAAATCAGCTATGAAGTGACTCATCTTAGCGACTCGTGGTATGACATGTCTCCTGCATGTCTGTCTCATAACCCTAAAGGGAGCATAAGGGTATATCCTCCTTAACCCAATCAACACCAAATGCGGGACGTCTCTGGATATGATGATGAACTCGTCGGTGGTGAACCACTCGAACATCCACTGAACCTGGTCCTTAGTTAACTTGTTGAAGAATTGCACCCATCTTACACCATCCTTAGGTTGAGCAAACATGTCCAAAATGTAAGTCATTTTCTTAGGGTGATGGAAAGCTATGTGGTCATTCCACGGCCTTCGTGAAAACTCTTGGCGGTATTGACCCCTTTGGAGATGCCCTAACAACCAAACCTATAGTAGTAAATTGCAACCCTCAAAGAATCTGGACCCCTTCTGACAGCGTTCCAAGGCCCGATACATATCTGCAATGATCATAGGGACAATTGTATATGCCTGCCCCTCGATCCCGTCCATCAAATTTTTGGCCACCATGGCCAACCTGGTATGGATTTTACCCCTTGTATTGGGAATACCAATATGCCCAAGAAATACACAATGAACACGAAGACCCTACGATGAACCTAGCCCAAGGAGGTGATTGAGAACTCATCATCAAAAATACGGTAAGAGCTACTATGACCGTATCTTTCATAGAAGAAGTCGAAAGGTATGTAGGAATTCTTCAAGCACTCCAAATCATCATTTATCTTCAGCCCCATCATTTTAAGGTGAGATTGTCAGGTGCTAACAGACCAGGGCTATCCCAAGGCAATCCAGCAAATCCCCATATTTCTTCTAGAAGAGGAGTCATTTTTATATTCCCAAAGTGGAACACGGCCCTTTCCTTGTCCCCAAAACATAGTGGCACCCTCGATCAACATTTTGTTTGGTTGGAGATCCAATAGTGAAGGCAAATTCTCTAAGACTCGTTTCACATGATTTTTGTCACTTGAGGGAAGATCCCTCCACCAATCTAACAAAAGTAAAGGTATGCTACTGACCATACCGAATCTGGGGACTTCTGCCTCATTTTCTGCAAAACAAAGGATGGTTAGGCCCTTTCCCCTTCCAGGTTCGTTTATTTATACAATAATGATTAGCATATTGGCACTTATTTCTCCAAAATTAATGCACACAATCGTGGTTGCGTCCATTGGGATTATGAAAAACCCGATGGACTTTTGGACGAGGCTTATCTTAAAGGGTCATTATGCAGACAACATATTAACCCCGACTAGGTTTGACCATGATTCATGCACAATTAATCAGAGTAGAGTTGCTATAAAGGTCTAGACTGGGACCCTCAAGCGGACAACTTGAGGGGGAAAGGCACGAAACCGTCGAACGCACTGCTGATCGACTAGTTTTACTGCAAATACTCCTTTTCGAATTTAAAGGGTGATATATAGGAAGAGCGCAAACACTTATCAAGCGTTGCTATAAGATTGATTACACACGAGTGGAATATGATGTTCAGCATGATATATGCAAAAATAAATAGCATGTTGTCAAGTATTTGCCCATAAAAAAATGTTAAATACAGTATTTAAATAATTAAAATACAGTTACGGAAAAAAAACAAAGAGACAAGTCAGTTTCAGGAAATAAAGAAAATCATAAATGCTTGAAAATAGGCAGTTAAATCCAAATAAGGGCAAGGGTGCATGGGATAAAGCATGCTTAAGACTAATTCAAAAAATAAGTTCGTTATGGTAAGAGCCTAAAATATCCCCAGCAGAGTCGCCATGCTGTCGCGCCCCCTTTTTCCTTGCGGAGTCCGGGTTTCGACATTCATTGGGAACAACTCGTCTCCTTTTGATAATTGGGTATTTGAAGAGTCGCCACCTAACGGATTAAGGTGCATTAAGGCACCTAGAGTAATTAACTCATGTAACTAGTTTGCATTACCATAGATTAGGGTAAGAGCTCAAAATAACCTTGAGGGGAAGGTGTTAGGCACCCCTCGCGGTCCACAACGGTGGGTCCCAACTAAACTTAGTTATGTAAATTAGTCATTTAATAGGTAAACAGTCTAAGCACACATTTGCAAATAAGGAAAGTTTATGCAGTCTAAGCACACCTATATAATCAAGGAAGTTTAGACAATCCAAGCACTCATATGTAGATTTAAGAAGTTTAGACAATCTAAGCATACATAAATTAAGGAAGGGAAGTCCTAAGTTGGTTAGCCTATAGGATCACATCTGTACAATACCCGGTAAGCCTTCCTCAATTAGAGGGGTTACACATGACATTAGAGCACTGGTCATCATATCCTTTTACTACCCATTACACTCCCCTTAGTGGTTATAGAAGCGAGTTTAATTAACGAACTCTATGCGTGTTTTACCCGTCCCTTCCTTGTGGTCCCGGAGGTGTTTACGACCTCTATACTTAGGCAGTTCTAGACACGCCAAGGTATTTAAAAGGTAAAATCTAAGCGACAACACAGAACATGTAGGACTATCAAATAGAGAAGCAATTAAAGGGCTCATGTTTACCTCCACATGTAAACAAATAATTAGCATGTCTCAAACATCTGATTTTACGGAATTTTAGAAAGCCCTAGAACATGATATCTAGATGAGTATCACAGAATATGCAGCATTGTTTTAAACGAAGTGATATAACCTGATCAATTGCCTACTGATTTAGAATCTGTTAAACTTGAGCAATTTTACAAATAAGCAGAGTATAACTTTACAGTTTTTAGACCATTAATTACCTAAGGCTTGCCTAGGCATGGGCTGTGTGCAATCAGAATCTAATTAAACGACTTGAAATTATTCAGTCCTATAGGCATGCTGATCTAGGTGACTAATGTTACAAACTGATTTCATGCATGTTTATACTAGGACATGATATTGTGTTGGACTATTTTAAAACCTTTTTATTCAGTCATTCATTTAAGCAACATATATACGATCTAAAGAAAAATGCAAACATAGTCCTAAAGCAGGATTTCTAGTGGTCATTTTATCAGCATGATTACAATAGTAGTTTAATGACAGGATTCACAGGTGGTATCAACTTATGCAGAATCAGAAAATAAGTGATGAACTTATAACATATTTTCTAATATGCAAAAGTAATAAACGTGAGCATCCTAAGGCAGAATTTCTAATGCAAAGAACATAGACCTATGATATATTTCTAATGCAAGTAACATAGCATATAGACCTAACACATGACTTCTATCATAATATAAACCCAAAGCAGGATTTCTACTGCAAATCCACACATGTATAAACCTAAGAGCATGCATTCTACTATATATCAATATATATAAAACTAAAAGCATGATCTCTACCCGGTTTCCCAACAAAAGTCATATAGGAACCCTCCCTTTTTACTAATTACCCCAATATCTGTTTACAAAGAGTATTATTAGAAACCAGGATCAAATGAAGCTATACTATAGGGAGCCTGAATCAGGCCCAAAGTAAACTTGGGGATGCTAGGCCTTCAATACAGTCTCAGAAGCCAAATTCACAACCAATAGCGTGTCTTGGTATGTCAAAGTTCCCTAAGGACCTCAAGAATCTCGGGCAGTGCTCACACCAAGACATTTCTCAAATAGGGATTAGTTATGTGAATTGTGGAAGGGCCAACCCTGGTGTGCCAGAGTTCAGAGGGATCTCAAGGATCCCTAAGCAGTACACACACCAGAGGGCAGAACTTAAATAATCCAAGAGTAGAAGTGAGAGTGCTTGACATAGTTTGGAAGAGCTTAGTAAAATAGTGCTGAAATAAACTTTTAGGAGTGAAAAATGTTTTCAGGAATAGATAAAGTTTAGAGGAAATACTAAGAGTGAAAATAGTTTTGAGGTCAATTCTGAGAAGAGAAGGATACAATCACACGGACTTAGAATGCCTAGAATCACAACCATTCAGCAATCAGCTTTATAAACAACGGTAAAGGGGGTTGGGAACATAGAGAGTTTAAACATATAACAGGGTCTAGGGGAGCATATGGAGAAACAACTGTACAGATAGGGATCAGGGGTTGGGTACACAGGATTCAGAAACACAAAACAAGAGAGAGAACATTGAGTAACAAGGACAGGCAAGGGTTAATTGTCATTTAGCAACCAAATTCTTAGCATCAGAACATAGACTATTGATTCAAAGTCTTAGCAGGGAAATCATACTTGATGCTAAAGTGGTAATAGGCAGTAAAGCATAGAGACTAAGTGTAAAAATGGTCATGCTGAGGCTAGGGGTTTTAACCACATGGTATAATTAAAGTTAGTGGACAGAAGAAATAAGGGCCTTAAACATAAAGGTAGACACATTGGTTTAAAGAAATAAACAGACTGGAAACTTAAGCATGTTGATTAAAGCGATTGACATGGAATAATGAACTTAAACATTGTCACGGCCCTAAACCTGGACCCGGTCGTGATGGTGCCTTTCGTGAAGATAAGACCAGGCGACACGTTTCCCATTCATCTTACGCAATTTAAAATAGTACAAATTAGGTCATTAAACATAATAAAATCCCAAAATACGGTGAATAATATAATTTGCAAAATACAAAACCAACACAGCCCAACATTGGGGTATCACTAATCATGAGCATCTATCAACCGAATACAAGTCTGAAGAGTCTTCAAAGTTACTACAGAGTCACTAATAAGGGAAAAGAAATGAGATAAAGGGGGAGAAGCACGGGGCTGTAGACACCGAGCAACTACCTCGTGAACTCCAAAATCTGTCGGGAGCTCTCAACCGTCGCAAGCAGGATTAGTTGTGCTTGAATCTGCACACGGGGTGCAGGGAGTAAAGTGAGTACTCCAACTCAATGAGTAATAATCATAAATAAAGACTGAGAAATATGAAATCACATAAGGCACATTACATGCTATGATGAAGCAGTAAAAGCCAGTAAAAATAGTGAATCATTGAAGATATGTAAAGTCATTTTAGTTAAGTTTAGACTTCTTTAGAAATGCCTTTTTAACAATTAAGAAAGCAAATGACATGCAAATAGGAAAGATAAACACATAAAGGATCGCCCTTCAGGCACAATGTCAACAAATCTGCCCCTAGGGCAATATCTCAAAAACAAAACCAGCCCCTCGGGCTATATCTCACATCACAATGGGTACCCGCGCTCGCTGGGGGTGTGCAGACTCCTGGAGGGGCCCCTTACGGCCCAAGCGCAATATCAAGCCATTTCGTGGTATCATCACTAGGCCCTCGGCCTCATATCAACAAGCCACCTCGTGGCGTACAAATCTCAGGCCCTCGGCCTCATAATAATCATTAGGTGTTCCTCGCAACATAGGCCCTCAGCCTTACTCAGTCAGAATCTCAAAAGCCACTCGAGCAGTAGTAAAACACGATGCTCAGCCCAAAATATCATTTGAAATATCATTTTAAGTGTTAAAGTAGAGTAAACATGGCTGAGTTTTGAAAACAGTAGAATATAGCATGACTGAGTTCAAGTATAAAGTCAAAACAGTGAGGAAATATCAATAAAAATCCCCTAAGGGTTCAAATGGTTGGCACGAGGCCCAAATATGGCGTTTAGCCCAAAACATGATGATAGCAAATAGCTTTTAGTCAAATACGCGGTAAAATAGTTGTTCGAGACGGACTAAGTCACAATCCCCAATAGTGCACGACCCCACGCTCATCATCTAGCATGTGCGTCACCTCAATATAGGACAACGATGTGCAATCCGGGGTTTCATACCCTCAGGACAATATTTACAATCATTACTCACCTCAATCTTGTCCAAACTCTAGCCCGCGATGCCATTGCCCTCACGAATCGACCTCTGGATGCTCCAAATCTAGCCACAATCAGAATATAACCATTAAAATATTTTAAAGGAACAAAACCCACTCGAAAATATCCTATTTACATCAAAAATTCCAAAATTGCTCAAACCCGGCCCCTGGACCCACGTCTCGGAATCCGACAAAATTAACATCAATAGAATCCTTGTCCTCCCATGAGTCTATACATATCAAGAACATAAAAATCGGACCTCAAATGATCTGCCTTACGCTTCTGCGATCATCGCACCTGCGGCCTCCCAACCGCAGGTGCGGTTATGACAGAAACCAAATGCTTCAGCTGCAAAACTCCATTCCAAATTCTTCCGTCACCCATCCGGAATCACCCTGAGGCCCCCGAGACCTCAACCAAAGGTACAAACATGTAACATACCACCATTCAAACTTGTGCCAATGTTCAAAACACCTCAAACAACATTGAATCACCCAAAATACATCGGATTTAAGCGGAAGCTTCCAAAATCTTTCGAATTACGCTTTCGATCAAAAAGTATACCAAACCACGTCTGAATGACCTAAAATTTTGCACAAACATCCCAAATGACTCTACAGAACTAATGCAACTTCCAAAATTCCATTCCGACCCCTATATCAAAATCTCACCTATCAACCGGAAAATGCCAAAATCTCAATTTCGTCAATTCAAGCCTAAACCTTCTACGGACCTATAAAATGCATTCCGATCACGCTCCTAAGTCCCAAATCACCTAACAGAGCTAACCAAATCATAAAAATTCTGATCCGAGATCATATACCAACAATCAAATCTTGGTCAAACCTTTCAAATTTTAAGCTTCAAACTGAGAACTGTTCTTCCAAATTCATTCCGATTACCCTGAAAATCAAAACCGACAATTTACACAAGTCATAATACATCACACAGGGCTATTCATGCCCGAAAACTGGCGAGCCAGGTGCCAAAACTCAAAACGACTGGTCGGGTCATTACAAACATGCTGATCGAGGCAGTAGATAGGAAAAAATGTAGCATTAAGTACATAAGTAATTAAACTATTACAGAAGAGACATGGATTTAACAGACATGGAGAAACAAATAATCATATAGGTTTGAACTTCATAATGACATTAGAGATGGAAACATACCAGTTAAGGAAGCAAAAGCAGAAGATAAAGTAGGTAGGATTCAATAGTCTAGCCTTGGCTTCCAGCCGGCTAGACAAACAATGAGCACACGTAGCAGAGAGAGAGATGAGAGAAAGTTTTTATATGTGTGTATATTATGAACTATTGTTCGTGTTCTAGAGGTAAAAAAATAAGAGAGTTTATACAGTAGTTCGAGAGTAGAGTAATTAAGGTAAAAGAATCAACTTCAGTCAATTAAGGAAGTCACAAAATCCAATCACATAAGGGTTCGGAATAAACCTCCCTTAATTGGAGGCAATTAGCCAAACTGTAATAATAGGGAGTCTAATTAAGGAAAGAAGTTCAAATCAAACCAAATAAAGGAGTTCAGAATAAAATAATCAGGGGTTTAATTAAGAGAAGAATCATGTAAAGGAATCAGTAAATGTACAGGTAATCAAATAAGGCAAGAATGACTAATTAAGGTCGTAAACAGGGCAACAGGCAAGACCTAAGCATACAAATCTCTAACAGAGCAAATCAATCAACCAAATTTCAAAGTAACAATAATTTCTGGAAAGAATATATCAACTCCCACAAATAGAAAATAAACTTAAGTAAACTTATCAAAAATACAGAAATTAGCGGGAAAATAGATGTGAACCCTAATAGAGATTAATTAGGGCAAAAATCATAGAATAAGGGTTTGACAAAGAAAACGCTTAAGTCCCAGAAATAGGGCAAAGTAATATGACTGGTAACATAGAAGGTACCAAGAGTTGAAGCAAAGGTTAGAAAAAATCATAAAATCAACTAAGGTTTGAATATTATGGTAAAAATCAGTCAAGAAGATAAAAGAAGAGTCGATTAAGTACTCAGAAGTTAGAAAACCTTTGAAAAACAACTCGTAATGAACCCTAGTTTTAGGGAAAAGCAAGAACAATCGATAAAAACCAGAAATTTTCAGAGAAAAACATGTAATAGTGCTCGATTCGTCTCAGATCTATACAGATCTGGAAATGATCGAAGGTAATAGACTAGGGTCTTTTGAAAACATAACAGAGATGAGAGCATAGGTTTAGAAACCATAGATTCATAACAAAATAAAGAGAAGTTCCCACTCGCAGTCGATAAAAAGGCCTGAGACAGGCTAATAAACGAATTTTCAAACCAGAACCAGCTAGGTTCTTTGAGATCTTCTCAGTGATCCAAGAAATCAAAGAGTTATGGCGTGTAAGAGGCTAAGACTGGCCAGAGAAGACAGTAAAACATCACAAAGTTGAGATATACGCCGGTGACGACGCTTGAGAACTAGGGTTTAGTTGAGAGAGTTTTGAGAGAAGAGGGATATGAGGAAAGCGTGTGAGGGAGTGATGAGAGGGTTTGGGAGGGGGTCATTTAGGTTAATTATGGTAAAATGGGTTGTGGACCATTGATAAAAAATGATCAACGGTCAGGATTGGATGGGGGTATTGAGTCCGGCAGGTGTGTGTCAGGATTAAAGGGATTGGTCCAATTTGAGGGTTATTTGGGCTGGTTTTGTGGGTTAAATTTGAAAATAAGGGGCTATTTATTAAATACTCAAGTAATTAAGTAGAAATATTTTATAAAATAATTAACAGATTATAAAAAATAATTTTCATGCATAGAAATGTTTTAAAACAATTACTACATATTTAGAAAATAAAATGAGCTATTTTCTATTAAAATAATATAATAATATACACATGGGCTACAATTGCAAAATTATTGCAATTGTAAACGAAGGGTGTAAATCTGGCCATTTGTGAAATATTTTGGACTTAAATACGACCATAAGTTGTAATATTAAATCATGGAATGCTATAAAGTCATTTGTGATGCAATTTTATAAATATTTATATAAATAAAATATTAGGATAAATTAATGTAAAAATATAGAAATTATGAAAAAATATCAACTGATGCTAATGCATAGTTTTGAAGGTATATATGTACTTTAAAAATATTATAGGGAAAAATTGAGTATCAACACACCCTGTTTTACTGTTAGCCTGAGTGGCTTGAGAGATTTCAGACTGAGTAAGGCCGGGGCCAGTGTTGTGAGGATATAATGGGATCGAGCTGCGCGTCGCAGCGTGTTGTACTATTTTGTAATATATGAGAGGCTGAGGGCCTAATTTATTATGCCACGAGATGGCTTGTGATTGCGCTTGGGCTGTAGGAGCCTCTCCAAAATCTGAACACCCTCAGTGAGCGCGGGTACCCAGTGTGAGTGATGTGATGTTGCCCAAGGGGCGGTTTATGGTGCATGATTTTGCCCGAGGTGCATTTACGTTTCTATCATTTTTACTCAGTGTTTCATCACTTGTTTGAAACCATTGAAAGATGTTTTTAAAAGAAAAGATTTTACTGAATGTTTGGCCAAGCTTTTAAAAAACTGCTTTTAAGTGTATTTTTCTCAAAAGTGCTTTTCAAAAAAGTGCTTTTGGAGAAAAGCTACTTTTTTCTGCTTCTCCAAAACTGCTTCTGCTTCTCTCCAAAAGTACTTTTCTTTTCTTTCAAAAGCTTGGCCAAACACCTTAATTTTAGAAAAAAGCACTTTTGACAAAAAAAGTACTTTTAAAGAAGTTTGGACAAACATGCTACAAGTCTCACTTTACAGTAGGTTCCACAATACCAACCTCAACTTTGAATCAATACTAAGTTATTACTAAAGTCCGTTAACATGATAAGAATGATCAACATAATGATTAACTAGTCTAAGCATGGATAAATGATCACGGGAAGCTATAATTACATGAATAAGACTCACTACATGATATGACTCGACAACAACACATAGGTACTCGTCACCTCACCTATACGTTGTACTCAACATTCAAACACATAGAAAATAAGCAAATAAGACCTATTCCCTCAAGCCAAAATCAACCACGACACTTGCTTCGCTCCGCAATCAATTCAAAGTTCTACCGGGGCCTTTCCCCTAGAATTCGCCTCCAAACCACTCGTATCTAGCCACAATTAACTCAATAACATCAAATAATGCTAAATGAATCAACTTAGATTTCCCAAACTTTTCCCCAAAAAGCCAAAAACCAACCCCGAGCCCGCTTGGTCAAAATCCAAGGTTCGGGCCAAAATCCATTTACCCATTCACCCCTAAGCCCGGATATATAATTTGTTTGGGAATCCGACCTCAATTCGAGGTCTAGATTTCAATTTTACAAAAATCCCTAATTCTACCCAAACCCACAATTTCCACCATGAAAACCTAGATTTTTGGTTGAAAATCCATGAAATGTAATGGGTAATTGAAATAAAGTACAATAGAATCACTTACCAACAATTTGGGGAAGAAAATATCTTGGGAAAATCGCCTCTAGGTCTTCTAGTTTTGAAAATTTGAATGAATGGACAATAATCCTGTAATGGGATTGTTTAAGAACTATGCGACAGTGTTCTTCACGTTCGCGAGGACACTGTCGTATTCGCGAAGAGCTGCGCCTGCTAGGCTTACGCGATCGCAAATCCCTCATTGCTTTCGCGAAGGCTATGCCCCCTGGCCTTTGCGTTCGCGAGCCCGTGCTCGCGTTCACATAGAAGGAACGATTGACCCCCCCCACCCCACCCCCAAGTCCCTAATGCTTCGCGTTCGCATTGAACTGGCCGCGTCCGCAAAGGGTAAAGCCCCCATCACTCTGCATTCGCGACCTAGCCTTCGCGTTCACAAAGAAGAAAACACACCCAGTCCAGTTCATTTTTCGCAAGCCCTCGGGGCTCCAAACCAAACATGCACACAAGTCTTAATACATCATACGAACTTGCTCACGTAATCAAATCGCCAAAATAACACCTAGAACTACGAATTGAACACTAAATCGAATGAAAGTTTCAAGAAAGTTTTAAAACTTCTATTTTCATAACCGGACATCTGAATCACGTCAAACCAACTCTATTTCTCACCAAATTTCACAGAAAAGTCTTAAATATCATAATGGACATGTATTGAACTCCGGAACCAAAATACGGACCCAATAACAACAAGACCAAACATTAACCAATTCCTTAAAACCATTAAAGTTTTAGTTTTTTAATTTTCAACAAAAATTCATATCTCAAGTTAGGGACCTCGGAATTCGATTTTGTGCATATGCCCAGATCCCAAATTACAATACGGACCTACCAGGACCGTTAAAATATGGATCTGGGTCTGTTTATGCAAAATATTGACCGAAGTCAACTAAATTTAACTTTTAGGGCAATTTTTTTATTTTTATCCGTTTTTAACATATAAGCCTTTCGAAAAAATACCCAGACCGCTCACATAATTCGAGAAAGGCTAAATTAAGATATTTAAGGATTTAGAACATGAAATTTAGTTGTAAAACATGAGATGACTTATCGGATCATGACACTCTCAAACTCAGTAAAATCTAAAGCGGTAACAGTACGTGCCTCAAATCAAAGGGAGACGATGGAAAGAGCAGACAATTGGATATCTCCCGGCGGCACGTGCAGAACTTGCTCGCTCGTAGTTGGAGATATTTTGTTTGGCACCAATTTTTTGACAAAGTAGGGTTGCGGATAGACGAACCAGTTTCGGATCTAGTACATTGTACATCCAACGAATGTTTTTGACTTGGGTTGTGTTAGATAGTTGGGCTTAAAATAGTTGTACGAAAAAAGGAAAAGTACAGTAATAGCCAATTTAAATACAAACTTACCAACCTCTAGCCCAAAATTAGATACTTACCAAAATTAGCCCAAAATTAGATATACACGTAAGGAAGGATTCTTCTATCCGAGAATCATGCTAAAGATCTTCCTTCCTTCCTTGTTTTTTCAAGCGTATCAATTTAACAGATCACGACATTCTCTACCTCTATAAATCACAACATTCTCTCTTAAAAAATTCTCAAAAGGAGCTCCAAATTTCACTCAAAATCGATCAATTTCACTATAAACCTTTGCAATTTCTGTGTAGAAGGAACTACGAACTGCAATCAAAATCAATCAAGGAATTAGTGAGTTTTGACCTAATTTCAGCTACTTCAATGGCAAATTTACCAATTTTATTCAGTGTGGTGGCCGGTGGAATGTTGACAACAACTTTGTAGATTATAATACAGATGTTGTAATAGTTACTCCAAATATAAGTTTTGAAGATTTTGTAGATGTGATTTCGAATTAACTTATGATAGATACTTCATTGAATGATATTGAAATCAAATACACTGTCCAAAATAGTTCCCCGCCAATAGTGATACATAATAGTATGGGTGTATGTGTATATCTTGAGTTGAAAAAAAGCTCAAATTTTTTAATGTATCCTCTTTGTATAACATCAAGTGAAAAGGATATGGACATGATCTGCTACAATTCCAATTGTGCTGTGATTTCCTCAGAATGTGCACAAAGCTCAGTTGTAGAGGAGAGATACAATGGCGATACAATTAAGATGATCGAGTTTAGGGATGGAGAAAACTGGAATGATACAGAATCTGATGAAAATACAATAATAACTGACCCTCAACACATAGATGTAGAAGAAGGTCAAATTTATAAAGACAAGGCAACGATAGTCAAAGTCATGAGGCACTTGGCAGTAAAGGAAAAATTTCAGTTTAAGGTGGATAGATCAAGTGAAAGTAGGTATCAAAATATTTATTGTATAATTATGTATCTCAATGTATATCATAATTGATGTTAGAAGCATAATTATGCAGAAAATAAGCTGTTGCTTGTAAGTATGTGGTTGTACACTTTTAAGTTGTGGTTGTCACCGTCTAGTATTGTATAGTCGTTGTATTTTTTTTATCTAGTATTGTTGATGGCAGTGCATATCACTATATATCATTGTATTTCATGTCGCTCTGTTTATTGATGTAAAAGTTTATATCCTTGTCGTAGATACTACCTAGTATGCATCAACAACAACTGTGATTGGTATTTTAAGTCTTCGAGCCTGAAAAAAGCAAACGTTTTCAAGGTCAGAAATTTCAGCAAAGTGCACTCATGCCCCCTGAAAGACAAATCTTATGCACAATGTCAAGCTACTGCAAAACTCATCGGCAGTCTTCTGATAGACTAGTATAAAGACCCAAAAACAATATACACTCCTAATGACATAATTGGAGACATGAACAAGCAGTATGGTCTTCAGATGACATATATGCAAGCATGGAGATCGAAAGAATATGCAGTTCAAGTACTGAGAGGGAGCCCGAGCAAATAATATGAAAAGCTGCCAAGCTACTTTTATATGTTGGTTCTTACAAATCCTATGTCGGTGGTAAGTTTGAAAAAAACAGATGAAGACTAGTTCATGTATGCTTTCGTTGCACTATATCCGTCTATAAAAGGATGGCAGTATTGCAAACCGGTTGTTGTTGTAGATGGAACCTTTCTTAAATCGGCATATAGAGGAAAATTATTGATAGCATCAACACAAGATCCAGCATGTAATATCCTACCACTCACATATACCATAGTAGATTCAGAGAACAATGTTTCCTGGGAGTGGTTTTTTGCGAGATTCAAGGATGCATTTGGGGAAAGGGAGGGAATGTGCATAGTCTCGGACATGCATGAAGGCATTGAAAATACAGCGGCAACATTGTATCCACAAGTACCTCATTGTGTCTGCATATGGAATCTATGGAATAATGTAAAAAAAATTACAAAAAAAATCATTTGTTGCTCAAAGACATATTCTTTTCTATGGCTAAAGCATACACAGTTGAGAAGTTTGATTACCACATGACAGAGGTCGAGAAAATTGATAAGAGAGTGAAAGATTACTTAATGAATGTTGGGTATGCAAGATGGTCCAGAGCACATTCCACTGTCAACAGAACATTGACGATGACTTCAAACATTGCGGAGTCGATCAATGCAACACTCAAGGCTGTTAGGGAACTCCCAGTACTGCCTTTTCTAGACTACATAAGGAAATTGATCGGACGATGGAATGTTACAAACCTAAAGAATGCAGTAGAGTCATCCACTGATCTTGGAAAAAAAATATGATACAATGCTGATGGACAATCTTGAATTGTCACATTAGATGAAGGTATAACTGGAATCTATAGATACTTGCGCATAGAATATGTAATTATGCTGAATTCACGGATTTGTTATATCTTGAACCCTTTGTGTGATTCTGTTAAACTAGTGTCCACCTGCACAAAAGCAAAGGCTTTCAATTTAATGTAGCATTTATGCCTACCCCACTCCTGAAATATTGGATTGGTTTGACATGATATTAAGCTATTTTGAATCTTGTAGGCTCTATAGTATATGTATTTTGAGGGCATTTGCTTTGTCACCAATAATGATAGTTGATAAATTTTGTAGGTGACCCCTTTGACGAGTTACTTATATTCAGTACTTGACAAGGATAAGCAGAGAATGATGTTCCTAAAAGATCGAACTTACAGTTGTAGAAGGTTTCAGTTGGATGAGCTGCCATGTACACATGCTTGGGCAGTATTAAAATACAAATACATTGATCACATTGAGTATTGCTCACACCACGAAGTACCTATTGAATACCTATGAAATTCCAATTTCTCCGGTTCCTGATGAAAGCACATGGGAAATTTCTGCAGAAGTTCTAAATGAAAAAGTTTTGCCACCAGACGTGACTAAAACAATAGGAAGGCCAAGGAAGGGGAGGTGCAAGCCAATATCTGAAAAGGAACGAAAAAGATCAATTTCATGTGGACAGTGTGGAGAATAAGGTCACAATAGGAAAACTTGTAGAAATAATCCAAAGAGAGGATGAAATATGTCAAATTTAGAATTACTTGTTATTTTACTTTACTGAATATCATAGAGATTTAGAAGAATGCAATATATCAAGAATTATATCATTGTAGAATGTCATTTGAATTTTAGATATAAATAAATATTTGACCTATCATTTAAAATCGTGTTGCAAGTTTATATTATACAACGGTTTGATTAAAAAGAAGTTGTATCAGCTATGTATCACATTTGTATCATATATGTATCGCTTGTGCATCACATTTGTATCATCTATGTATCGCATGTGTATCACCTATGTATCTCTATGTATAGGCTCTTACTCATGCATGTATTTGTGTAGTAACAAAGCTAACTAATGGAAAACAGTCGTAGCAGCTAGAAAACTATGCAAATAGTTTTAGAAATTTGCAAATAAGAGTGGCTTCATCAATACATATTTGAAAACTGTGTATCATATGTGTATCATATCTCCACATGGTGTTTATCGATCTAGAGAAAGCGTACGACAGGGTTCCTAGGGAGGTCCTATGGAGATGCCTAGAGGTTAAAGGGGTCCCGGTTGACTACATTAGGATGATTAAAGACATGTATGATAGAGTTAAGACTCGGGTTAGGACAGTAGGAGGCGACTCTGACCATTTTTCGGTTGTTACAGGGTTGCACCAAGGGTCTGCGTTCAGCCCTTTCCTATTTGCCCTGGTGATGGATGCCATAACGCATCATTTTCAAGGGGAGGTGCCATAGTGCATGCTATTTGCTGATGACATAGTCCTAATTGACGAGACACGATGCGGCGTCAACGAGAGGCTAGAGATTTGGAGACATGCCCTTGAGTCTAAAGGTTTCAGGCTAAGCAGGACGAAGACGGAATACCTCGAGTGCAAATTTGGGGCCGAGCCGACGGAAGCAGGAGTGAAAGTGAGTCCCGACTCTCAAGTCATCCCTAAGAGGGGTAGTTTCAAGTACCTTGGGTCAGTTATTCAGGGGACCAGGGAGATCGACAAGGTTGTCACACATCGTATAGGGGTGAGGTGGATGAAGTGGAGGTTAGCAATGGGAGTCTTGTGTGACAAGAAAGTGCCACCGTTACTAAAAGGTAAGTTTTATAGAGCAGTGGTTAGGCCTGCTATGTTGTATGGGGCCGAGTGTTGGCCGGTTAAAAATTCACACATCCAGAAGATGAAAGTAGCAGAGATGAGGATGCTGAGATGGATGTGCGGGCATACAAGGATAGACAAAATTAGGAATGAAGATATTCGAGAGAAGGTGGGTGTGGCCCCCATGGAGGACAAGATGCGGGAAGCGAGACTCAGATGGTTCGGGCACATTCAGAGGAGGAGCACTGATGCACCAGTGAGGAGGTGTGAGCGATTGGTTGTGGTGGGCATGAGGAGAGATAGAGGGAGACTTAAGAAGTATTGGGGGAGGTGATCAGGTAGGACATGGCACGACTTAGGATTTTTGAGGATATGGCCCTTGATAGGGAATTGTGGAGGTCGACCATTAAGGTTGTAGGTTAGAGGGTAGTTTGTGAATATTACTACAGCGCACTAGAGTGATACTAGCCATTTAGGAGTTAGTCTTAGGATACTACTGATCAGCTACTGATGCAGGGTTGTATCTGTTGGATATTAGTATACCTTACATCCTTTTCTCCATACTTTTCGTATTTCCTATATTTCTTATATTGTTGTTAGTTTTTTATTTTATGTTATGTATTTTATGTTATTTATTATGAGTCTATTGATAGTACTAATATATTGTCTCTTGTTGCTCTCTTGAGCCGAGGGTCTCCTGGAAACAGCCTCTCTACCCCTCGGGGTAGGGGTAAGGTTTGTGTACATATTACCCTCCTCAGACGCCACTTGTGGGATTACACTGGGATGTTGTTGTTGTTGTTTGTATCATATATGTATCATATCTGTATCATGTATGTATCATGCATGTATCTACAAGAAACGATGTATCACAAACTATCGTATATTTTTCATATTTATAATTCACAACACAAAATCAAGGGAGAAAACACCAAAATAAACTAAACTGCAACAATCCAATATCGCACTGAAACTCATTAAACCTTTATAACATAGCAAACATCTCATTTGCCATACAATTTTTAAAAGTATTCATAAAATTCAAACACAAACACATCTAATCCGTCTTACAATAATGATAACATAGCATAACACAATACAAAAACAAAATTATAGAGTTCATCCTACAACAATGACAAAAGTAACTACTTTTTCTGCTTCCGCGACTTATTCTGTCGACCAATAATCTCATCATCACTTTGCGTGTTTAGTTCCATCTTCTTTCTAGAATAATCCCACAAGAGAACACCAAATCTGCGCCGGTGTGCATAGGCATTGAATTTTTTAGGAGGCGTCTTGCCCTCAATGAAATACTCGGCAAATGATGTCGCAAATACACCGCAATCACTGCAAAAATAAAAAGAACAACAACTATCAAACAGCAGAATCTAAAAACAAGACAGATTGTGTTGAAAGAAATTCATACGCTTCGACTTGTTGAGGCAATCCTTCGACCAGATTTACATCAAATGGGGCAATCAAGTCTTTTGATTTGTAGACACCAGTGCACCAATTGATATCTTTTTTGTTTAAATAGAAATGCGTGTGCACAAAAAATGAGGCAGCAACACAGAATACTTGGCCATGGTCTTATGAACTTTGGCTTGATGAGCAGCTCCACCGCGCATAGAGTCATACACATAAATGCACCTATCCTTGAAAGACATTTCAGCCATTATCCAATGTCATTGTTCTGCAACATTAATTGGCATTAAGACATGCTCGACAGTGTGCCATGGAACATTGACATCCAAGACAAACCCCTGAATATACTCTGCAATAACATGTTTCGGAGTGCACACATCATTGTCTCCATCTGTATCAATAAACACCTGCCACAAATCATTAATTTTCTCGTCGAAGTACCAATCTGTGGTGGTGAATGTTACAGGTAGGTCTTTGTCATACTTCCCCTTCTTCCTCAGATAATAGAACAAAACATCAATGTGCTGAAACAAAACATAACAAATAACTAATCACTAAAGGCTCGTAAGCTTTAAGCAGCTATGGTTTTTCAAACCAAAATCACAGAAAACAAAGGAAAATGAATACTCACTGCTATCTCTTGTGCCAGGAAATAGCAATTAATAATCTGTTCTAACTTAAGAGGACTGAGTGTTCATGTGTACACTGGCTAAAATTTTAAAAAAATACTGCAAAAGTAAATTCTTACATACCGAGTCATCCAAGGGCTGACCATTATATGCCAAAGTGTAAAACCATTTTTTGTCTTCAACATGAAATACACCAAGATCATAAGCAGGATTGAGTTCACTAACATGATTCGGGTAAATTTCATTCCTGGTAACATATATACACAAAAGAGTACAGTGATTTAATATAAAATAATGCTATAAGTGACAATATATTAAAATATAAAACTGAAAAAAAACTCGGAAGTTGGAAACATAATTCTTTATGGACTTCCCTTCTTTGATCCACACAACAAATACATTCAACAAAGAGCTATTAACGCTAGTTCCGATTTTGCTTTGAAAAGGATGCTTAATAGCATAAATTTGCTTTTTTCCTTTCGCTACAACAACACCAGTACTGGAACCTGAATCAAACATAGTAATGAACGGAGACTGCAGGGCTTTTGCAGGACATCTCTTTCTTTTTTCCATTTGTGGCGATACTTCAGGAAGTAATTCAGGATTGTACAGAACCATCTCCCCTGCCGCCTCATCAACACTTGCAGTCGCACAAACAACACCAGTCCGAGATTCAGGAACCTTTTGTTTCTCAGATTCTTCCTCTGTCTCCCCTGCCGCCGCATCAACACTTGCAGTCGCACAAACAGCACCAGTCCAGGATTCAGGAACCTTTTGTTTCTCAGATTCTTACTCCGTCTCCCTTGCCACCGCATCTGCAATCTCACCATTAACGCCAACATGTGCTACATCTGGTGTGAAAGTTACTTTAGCAACAAACATGTCAACTTTCACACTAGAAGGTCCTTCCATATTATTGACACCTAACTGATCTGCTACACTAGTATCTCTTTGAGAATGTGGAACATCTTTGCCTTCACTTCCACCGACCTATTTTTTTTAAAAAAGAATCGAATTATCAAAAACAGCAAAGAAAAGAAAAGGAAAAAGTGCAGAATGCACAACTAAACACACCTGACAACCATCCATTTCAACATCTTCATTGCTACCAAACTCCATATTGCTCACAAAATCATTATTGTCTTGAATGGTGTCTTCCTCTGGATGTGCACCATATTTGACTTCGCTTGCACCAAGCTATTTTTAAAAAAAGGATATAGTAAGTTAACTAAAAAATAAAAAGAAATGCACAACGAAAAAGAAACACATACCTTAGAATTTATCAACTCAAAGAGCTCCTTGAATTTATCAGAAACATATTTCATGAAGGAATTTAACTGCTTATGGAGCTAAAATATGAAACAAATAAGAAAGATAATAGACTTTGAATATACAATTTGAATAATACTCTCAAAAAAATATATAAAAAAGACCAATACATACTTGGTTCACATCAGCTTTCAACTTTTGCAACTCACGGTCATAATCAACAGGTTAGACACCTGGCGCGTTTTTTGGTGCCTTTTTTGGTGGGACAGGCTCCTTAATATATTTCGGGGATGGCGTGACAAAATCATCGCTATCATCAATAGGAAGTTTTTCCCTGTTACGTGATGTCAAATACTTCTGATACTCATCGAAAACTTCAACATGCAAAGTAAATCTTCTTAGCTCTTCAATTGTCGGAGAAATATTTTTAAACTACAAAGGTAACCAAAAGTGATTCAGTCCTAGATGCATCAAACCTGTATGTTTGATGTATCACAATGAATTACAGTGTATTATAAATGTATATCCCATTAAGATATAAAAGATGGTACCTTATTCCCATATACTGTTGAAGAAACCAATAGAGAAGTCCTCATGCGTTGGCCTGTCTGTCATTTCCCAATTCAATATGCGTGGTGTATGATCTCCAACGCGAACATCAAACTTTTGTTCAACTACAGTGAAACATTCATAGAACCACACTTGTAGTGCAAGAAGAAATCCATCAATCCTATAAAACTCAGACTTTCCCCTCAACCTGTCCCTCACCGACTTCATTAAAGCTCGAAACGCAATCTTACCCCATGGAAATGACACATACTCACCACTCTCGACAAGATGAAAATCACGTTTACTTATAAATGTCTTCTGAGCCTGAGTGGACACTAGAAATGTGTTTATGAAATAAATGATTGCAATCTTAACTGCGTCTTCATCAGACTGCCATTTCTTCTTCTCAAAACAATAAATAAGTGACTTCTTTGATACCACTTCAAAACCAGAAAAATAAGTATCCACCAACCTATTGGGTCCACTGAATTTACCCTCAACATGTTCATTACCACAACAGTTTAAACCACTTACAATACCAAATTCTCGAAGACCAAAACGTAAAACTCATTCGTCATTCAATTTCACATAAAATTGATCACACTTATCTTGAACTAACTCCCTAAACATTAAAGAACGAATAAGTTGTGTCTGGATAGAAACTCGAGGTAAATTAAGGAAATAGCCAAAACAGCTTTTCCTAAACATCCGAAGCTGGACATCAGTCAACTTTGATTGTAAAACCGATACAATGTCCACATTAGTGTATGATGACCAATGAGTAACAGGAAACGGCTCACCAACTGGAATATAGAGCTTCCAAGGCTACAAATACATTGCACGAATTAAAAACAAACAAATACAAACTAAATTCAAATTTTAAAAGAAGAGTCAACAATAGAAAAAATTATAACTGAAATTGTATATACCTTACAAACTTTGTCAGGAATTTTAACTTTTTCTGCCTTCTGAACCTTATTTGTTTTTGGGTTGACACCCAAATTCACTTCGTCCTCCACGACACGTTTTCTCTTACCTTGATCAACATCCATTATAACCCTCTTGCTCTTCTTTTTCTCAGATTGTCCAACAATATCCTTTCGAGATTCTAACACTTTAACACTGTCGGAACGATTTTGTCTTCGCATATTTGTTCATCAATCGATTTCTCAACTAAAACCAGGGTTGAATGAGGAAATAAACTCATCAACCTAGTTTCTCTTCTCATGTTGCTCGATTTCTTAATTGAAACCGACTTTGAATAAGGTGATGAACTCATCGAACGAGTTTGTCTTCTCATATTGCTCTGTTTCACAATTGAAACTAGGTTCAACTGCAAAAAATTTTAAAAAAAAATATACGAACAAACGGTTACAGAAATGTGTGAAGAAATTAATACAAAAACTCGACCAAAACTTACAAAATCAGTCGCAAAAGCCTAAAGAAAAGCAACATCGATTCTACAAAACACATGCAATCAGAAAAATATATAAAATAAGAGGTTTTATACTCCAAATTACCTGGAATCAGACGAAAATAACCAAAAATGTATATTGTTTTATCGTCAATTTCAGCAATTTTGGTTGAATTTAGGAAAAAATCGCAGAGAGAGATATAGAGAAAGAGAGAGAGAAAACTCGATGTTGTATATGAAAAGTAACGGCTGCAAAAGTGACATTAATTGAAACTATTTGGGCCAAAAATGACATTTGGGCCTTTTTTAGTATATATTTTGTTTTGGGCTATTTTTTTGTTAGGAAAGTGTGTAGAGTGATATAGCTAGTAATTTTCCGAAAAATATTGGGAAAATGATATTGTATAGTGACTCTCAAAATAATAGCCAAATTTATATATATATATATATATATATATATATATATATATATATATATATATATATATATATATATATATATGCTACTGAATGTAAATAGTTTGTAGCACGTGCTAAAAGTGAAAAAAAAATCAAAAAAATTAGGTGGGTTGGCCACTTTTAACGACTGCTATTAAATATTAGCCAATATTTTAAAAGTTATTAGCATTGAACCATTATTTTAATATGAAAAGATATTTGAGAAAAAAAATACCCCTAGCTAAATAGGAAATAACTCCGGTAACGGCTCCTGGAGTTCGAGCATTTATTTGTCCAAACATCTTCTCATGTAGTTTTGAACTATCGAATTTCAATCCTTATTTTTATTTGTTACATATTATATATACAATTAAAATATTAACATCATTGTTTAACACAGAGAGTATATGTTTATTTTTTTTATAGAAACTATTAACGGCGTATCCAATTTATCTGTCACAAGAAATAGATATGCACCATTTCTCATATGAGAATTCAGCAGTTTTAAGGAGTATATTATTGAAACAACTAGCTCACTCCTCGCCTGAAGTCAAACTGCTAGAGCACCAAAGTCGCCAATCTGGATCAATAATATAATATTCTGGCTAGAAAGTCACTATAATGGTACCGGCGATCATGGTGTCAATGTCGGTGAGAATTTCCTCAATTTGCCTTCACTCGGAGTCATGGGCGGCAACTGTAATGGTACCGGCGATACATGCCATGAAATATAATAGGAAATAAAAAATAAATTTATATAAATTACAAACGTCGACTAAATCTAGGAGCATCCGCGGAAAAACCACCCTGGATCGTTCCTCATAATCCATTTAGTTAATCTCGTTGACAGGCATTTTTGCTAACATAATTTTTGTATTGTATAAGTCACTGCTAATGAAAAATGATGGTTAAATAGTACACCAAAACTTCCTGGTAAAAGCAATGTATAAAGTTTGTAGAACAAATATAACCAAGTACTAATAATAATATTTCAAACCATAAAGGTATTGATATTATCACTTCAAACCAAATTTATACAACATTAACACACATTTAGTATAGACAATGACCAAAAAGGACCATACCATGTTAGCTCTTAACCCAAACTATCTGCTTCTTGTATTTAATTTGTTGATCTTTGCATCACGAAATTCATCGTCATCTGGATTTGATTTTTCCTCTACCCACTCTTAACACCATTATTAACATGTTGGTCTCTCTCTAGAGTCCTCCAAGTAATTTAAATGAAAAATCAGTAGGTTCCTGATTGCTTTCGAAAAGGAAAAATTATTATTAATTACATATTTGCATAACATATTGATGGAAGCTTCCTGAGGAAATCAACAAGGCAAGTTACCTTTTTAGTGATGAATCCTTCTTTCATGATCTTTTATGTGCTTTGATTTTATGCGCCATGTTTGTCTTGAAAAAGAAACTATAAGGATAAAGTTAAGCCTTTATATTAATAAAAATATAATTTTTGATAAAGGGAGGCTTCTCTTATGTCATGCCAATTTGCATCGAAAAAAGAGATTTATCCTCTTCTATAAAGAATCAAAAAATTATTTTTTTGTATATCTAATCAAAGAAAGGTTATAAAACCCAAGAAATACAAAATTTCACTTGGTGGAAGTTATGTGCTCCATAAAGATAAAGGATTGATACACTTCTCCATGTATTCAACACAAAAGCCATCTGCTTCTCGCATAATAGACGCAAATAAGATCACTTTTTGATTGAGAATTGTAAATGAAAGAACAGAATTTAAGGAATGGACAAAATTGAAAGAGGAACACAAAAGTAGGAAAATATATGGAATTGAGAATAGTAGAATATGTAACGTTTTCGTAAATGTGAAGTACATGTAATCTTCTAATTCAGGTGTCTTCCTCTCTTCACTGTATTGCCAAATAAGTCAGTTGAAAATGAATTTATTCAATCATTATTATGCATATAACAATTTTGTTGATAATTATGATGAATTAAATTTTCTAAAAAATGGAAGAAACGTTACAATTAAGTGTAATAAATATAATATATTTAATAGTATAAAGTCCATTGAAAGGGAAAAAGATTTTTGAACAAAAAAAATTCAAAAAAATAAAAAAAAAGATAAATAACAATCCTCATCTATGGAAGATGCCACATCAGCTTTCCTACTCCCAGCTTTATATATATATATATATATATATATATATATATATATATATATATATATATATATATATATATATATATATATATATATATATAGACTAGTTTTAGTGTACGTGTGTTGCATGTGTTTTTACGTCTATTAATAAAAAATATGTAAAATTTAGAATAAGAATGAATTATGTGTAATAATAATTGACATCAAGATAAATGTAATATTTACATAATTAAGTGTAAGGAAAAGGGGTATTATCACTTTTAGGCTATGCCAGTAACTATTTATATTCGGTAGCAGAAAAAGTGTATAAAATTTGTATAATTTTTGTGTATAGCATACATAATGTATATATAAATACAAAATATATATATTTTTCGATTATTGTTTTAAGAGCGGCTATATAGTGTCATTTTTCCTAAGAATATTTCTCTATCTTTTTTACTAAGATACAAAATTTATACACAATTAAGATATTAGTTCATTTGAAAATTTAGAAAATCAATTGAAATATCCAACATATAAAATATTAATGGCAGTTATCATTATATCTAACATGGAATGTATATTTCTGTTGATATATTTACTTCTCATAATTTTATAAATATTTTCCACTAATAAATATATTCTAATATAATTTAAATGATTAATTGTATTTAAGAAAAAAGAAAAAGTAGTCAAACCTAACGTGTACTTTGTGCATATGAAGAAGTTTACCATGAATTGATATAATGCTATTATTCTTTTATTAATTGAAAAGATAATAAAATTTAGAAAATGTTAAGAACTTCTTACCTAATTCAAATAAGTTTTGATTTAGTAAAAAAATTGGCTTGATTTTAAGGTCCTAAATATTAGAAAAGCAATTTAAATTACAATTTTATCCAATGTAAAACTGATTTTTAAAGGGTAAAAAGACGAACGACATTTCGCTAAGGACTTTTGTGCTTTTAATATAGTATAGATAAATAAATACATATATTTCCTTAGGGTACACACAACATCTTTTAAAATTGATACTTATGCGTTGCACGTGTCATTTTGCGTAAATTATTAAAAAGTTATATGTCAAAACAATAAATTTATACAGTATCTAACATTTAAAAAAATAGGAAAAATGAGATATAGTTCCTTTAAGTTATATCAAACTTATATAACTAATGTCATGGAGGAATATTTTGTAAATTTAATAGATGTGCTCTTTTAACTACATTAATATTGGTAAATTTATAATTAACTTCAATATTTATTCCCAAAAAAAAACCTTCAAAATCCAAAATATGAAGTTAAATCAAAGTTTAAGTAAATTTTAAATTTTATCTTTATCGAATATTAATATAGCTAATTAACATTTCACTTAGGATTTCATACTTTATAATAGTATACATGCACTTTAATAATTTGTTAGATGCGACCAACAAAATAAGCTACGTATATACCAATTGAACTGGAAAAAAAAAACATTAAAACATGATGCAAAATTTATATGAGCTTTACTATGGTAACTGGTGACACATATATGAAAACAATATGTGATTGATCAAAATTTGAACTATTGTGCAATTGCAGCAGACTTTTCACAAAAAGTGGGTGACTTATAAAATATTGGCGAAATTAATTTGAGAGATATTCAAGCCATTCTTTTCATTATATCAAACCTTTATTGGTGAAAAATTTTGGTGTAATATTTGTATTAAATAATATCTATCAACATCTTGTTTCAGGCTTCATAGATTTATAATTTATCAAAAAAAGATTTAAAGGTTTAAAAAAGCAAGAAAATGTACATTTTGGAATATTTTTTATTTTTATTGTGAACATGAAAATTTAGAATAAAACTTAAAAACTCCAAAAAGAAAGGTTTGCTACTTTTCTAATATTACCGTACAAGAAAATATGAGATTCTTCGTTAATACAAGGAAAATAAAATAAGGTTCTTTAATTAAGTAAAAGGCCATATGATGTGTAAGGAACTAATGAGTTTATAAAAGATATTATAATATGAATACTTTCTCTCTTGTTTCCTGACATTCTTTTCGAGACCAAGATGTGACTATTAAAAAATGTACATGCATCCCATTGTTGTTATATTGCATAGATGAATAACTCAACAGGTAAAAATATTTGGTGGTCTTCCTCTCAATAAGAGTATTAATGCTGATGAAAATCAAATTAAGTATAAAAGATTGTTGAAATTCATAATAAATCTTAAGAGAAGTTCATACGTTAAGTAAGAAACTTGAAAATAAATACAAAACAACAACAGCGAAAGACATATGAATTGATAGTATACCTCATAGCTTTGTTAATCAGGGTCACATCCAAAGTCCTGAAAATTACAAAATGAAAGAAGGAATTAGCATATCCTACAGTAATGTCACATCTCCTTTTTCTACCTACACCCCGCAAAGGGCGTAAAAGAGTTTTTCCATTTGAAGGACAATTAGAACGGAATTTAATTATTAATTATTCAGAGTCGCCACTTCGGATATTAATGGTGTCCCAAGTCACCGGCTGAATCCCGAACCGAGGAAAAATAGGACTCTGTTACAGTCTGCGAACCAGAAATCCGAGTAAGGAATTCTGTTAACCCAGGAGAAGGTGTTAGGCATTCCCGGATTCCGTGATTCTAGCACGGTCGCTTAACTGTTGTATTTGATTTTATCTGATTTTAACTCATACTAGCTTACGTGCCTTTTATTTGTAAACCGCTTTTTATCATTATTTATTTTACAAGAATTGCGACGTCATGAAAACGCGTTTCGAACCACGTCGCAATCAATGCACCCGTGGTTGTCAACACATTTCAACTTCGTCGAGATTTGGATTTGGGTCGCATTAATGCGCACCCGAGTTTAAGAAGGTAATTTAATTAAGGTCGCGCCTAAAGATTCTAACGTAATATTATTTTTGGGAAAAGACCGCGGAGTTCGCTAAATGGCCATCCCGAATTCTAATCATTTTAATATCCAATTATTGACGGCCCGCATACATGATTTTGTTGGGCGAAGTTCGTCTCTAATATTTTTAAAAAAAGCCCATTTGAGAGTGACTATAGTTGTTCTAATGATCAAATATCCCTAAAAAAGAAAGGGAACTTAATTATATGTAAACTAAATAAAATTCAGTAGTCCAACCTCAACAATGGGCTAGACCACTGATGGGCCTCAGAAACGGCCCAAAATTTGGTCAGGCAAGTGAAAGGGAAGCCCAGGTGGCAGACGTCAGTACCTGGGATCGAATCCCTTAAGAAGCCCAAACTCATGAAGGCTGCTCGTGTGACAGCCTAAGATGGCTTATCGTTGAGCCTAGCGAGGCTTTGATTCCAGCTTACCCAGACACCCCCTAAAATTACCTCTAAACTATTTCAAGTATTCAATAATTAGCAAAGGGGAAATAATACACATCTACTTGAATTAGAAGGAAACTAGTCAATTGAATTCCAGTTTTACATATACGGACTAATTTATCCACTGATATTCCATTGTGTTCTTAGACATCATCAAGGTGAACACAAAGCTGTAAACACGATCTCAATAACATAGAGCAGACTAATTATTCCTGAATTAATTCACGCCAACAATACTATCAACCTATCATGTAATCAACTAACACTGGTGTTTATTTCATAGTAATCACATGCCTTCGAAATGTAACTGTTTATATAGTCTATTTATCACAAAGGCAAGCAAAAACTTAAACAATATCCATGAATTAAATAGTGAATGCGTAGATCTGAAAATTAGCTAAATCAGAACTCAATTCTGCATGTAAATTTATTCTTCACATGATTCATTTCTGCTCATTTGAGCTCACATTCATCAGGGGGACAATTGTGTACCTGGATAAAGGAAAATATGAGAAGGAAAGGAGTCAGCTACTTTGAACAGCAACAACAACAAACTCAACAATATACATCACAGAACAGGCCAGGAACTGCTTTTTAAACCAGAAATACAAGCAGACTCAACAGATCAATTCAACACACACTTGAAATGCACTCCTAGCCCTCACAGCTGAACCTAAATACCTCTGCAATCCTGTTGGACCTAAAACCCAACTGAAATCCAAAACTAGTAATGAAACTGTAAAATTGTTTTTGATTTCTTCATTTTTTTTGATGTTTTTATTTTTGAATACTGGAATTGAAATACTAGCTGGAATTGAAAGTAGGGAGGAGAGCTTTTGGTGGGGATTTTTGGGCTGAGAATTTCAGTCCCATTCCCCAAGGCACTTGATGCCCTTTTATAGGTGATACAAGAGGGTTAATCAGATTTTGAGTTTTATTTTTAGTCCCTCCCCTATTTTCAGTTTAGTCCTCTTATTTATAACTTGTTACTCAAGCAAGCACCCCTATTGTGCTGAAATGTGCACTAAAATCCTATTCTTGAAGGCCCTAGGGTATTCTTCTACCCATGCAATACCTATACTGCCCTTTCATTACTTTGCTATTACTATTCCTATCAGAATTACCCTTTTCCATGCCCAAACTAACCCTGAAGGCTTCTCAAAGTTACTGATTCTACCCTCATCCTCAACAGCTATAACCAAATCCCCTAAATTAATCCAAAACTAACTAAGACTGATTAATTATCACTCAGAAATTAACTAATCAAACTAATCAATCCCAATTGTTCAATTACACCAACTCAATCAAACTAAGAAAAACCAGAAACCAGGATCGATCAAAGCAAAGCTTAAGCTACATGATCAACATTAAATGAAATTAAACTAATTCTTTACCAATAAGCCCCCAATCGACCATTCAAATATCAAACTCAGAACTAACAGAAATTGACAGAACTATACTAATACACAAGAACAAATCGTAAAATTAACAGAACACTTAATGAAATCAAGACTGTAACTAAAACTTCAACCATGCAAGCAAAAGAAACAGGAAAAACTCACAGAAGCACGAGGAACTCCGGCCAGTCACTGACGTCCGAATCCTTTCAGATTTTTGACACGCAACATCCCTAACCATGTGTTCTTACAAGAGAACACATGGTTAAGGATATTACGGTTCGAAATCATAAAGATTTTGGTTTAGGGTTTTGGCCAAAAATTCTTAGATCTGAAATTCGAGCCGCTTCACAGAGATTTGAAGGAAAGTAATCATGGATTTGGGTTGAGGGAAGTCCGGGGATTGTGTGGTGTGATTTTGGGCTGGTTTGGATAAACCTGCGATCTGACCGAAAAGCTTCAAATCGATATTCGACGAGTTCTGGACGGATTCGAGGAAAAAAAAATACAGGACTGGAAAGAGGTAGAAGAGGGGAATTGATGGTGTTAATTGGGTGACCGTTGGTGTAGTTGACGTTCACCGCCGGCGAGGGATTTGGGGGCGGCGTGGATTAGGGTTTGTGAGGGTGAGAGAGACGATGCAAATGGGGTAGGGGGGAGTTTTCGGACAATTATATACAAACATCCTAGTTAGATCCGAACCGTTGGATTGATGAGATCCAACGGTCGTGATTGAAGGCTGGGAAAACGACGTCGTTTGGACTTACTAGGGACCGGACCGGGTTGGGGGATTTGGGTTGGACTGGTTTGCAGGGATATAAACGTGTTTGGGCCTGAGAACTTCTATTGATTTGGCCCAAGTTTGGGTCTTCTATTAAGACCAATTTTTCTACTCTTATTTTCTTTTTTATTTTATTTTCTTATTTTTACAATTTTTATAATTTTTTCTAATTTTTATAAAGATGTAAAACTAACATGAAATCCTGATTATTTCAAAACAAAGACTAATTAATTCCTAAAATTGTTTAAAAACTATTTCATGACAAATTCCCAAAAAAAATCATTAAAATGCAAAAATGCACTAATTTGTGATTTTCATGTTTTGTTCTAAACAAATTAAACCTTAATTGATACTAAAAAACCTAAAACTAAAACCTAAATGCAAAAATGCATATTTTTGTATTTTATAAGAATTAACATGCGCAAATAGAATGCAACAATTATCAGAAAATGACACCAAATGCACAAAAATTGTAAAAAGTAAAGAAAAATTATTTTGTTTGGGATTTTGGGAATAATCATATTTAGGGCAAAAATCACGGGCTCACAGTTGCCCCTCTTTGCTTGAAAACATGAAATGTTTTCGGGCAAAGATAAGTGAGCAAATACGAGAGATTTTTGCCCGTTTGAAAATTCCGTGTGAAGCATTTTTGAAAAGTTTGACCGCATCCTGCTTCGGAGGTTGCCTACATATCCTGGGCTAAACAGGAATCAGGTCATTGTAGTTCGGGAATGTCTGGTAGCTGGGACTACCAGGAACTGTGATTGCACTGCGCTTACTGCTGTTACTGCTTGCTGACCTCCCTTATTACACCACGTCAAAGATAAAAGAAGCTAAACTAACTATGCTCTATGAATTACAAAAATCCTATCTAAATTCTTCAAACTTGCTCTTGTACTTCCTTGCTGCCTTGTTGTCTTGTGTCTCCTTGTTGCCTCATTGTCTTGTGCTTTCTCGATAAAATTCCCTGTTGCTATTCCCCAAGTGAATTGAGATGTTATTCCCTCTCTCCAAACTGCTGAACTTGAATAAACTCGAACTCGAATGTATTCCTTTGTTATCCAGGCGGGCTCCTGACATGCTGAACTTAAAATTGAAACTACTCCTCTATTATCCAGGCGGGCTCCTGACTTCGACTGCTTAAAATATTTAACACCTTCATTCTCCAGGCGGGCTCCTGAATGTTGAACTTAAAAATTAAAACTACTCCTCTATTATCCAGGCGGGATCCTGACTTCAACTGCTTAAAATATTTAACACCTCCATTTTCCAGGCGGGCTCCTGACTGCTGAACTTAAAATTAAAACTGCTCCTCTATTATCCAGGCGGGCTCCTAACTTCAACTGCTTAGAATATTTAACACCTCTATTTTCCAGGCGGGCTCCTGACTTCAACTGCTTAAAATATTTAACACCTCCATTTTCCAAGCGGGCTCCTGACTGCTGAACTTAAAATTGAAACTGCTCCTCTATTATCCAGGAGGGCTCCTGACTTCGACTGCTTAAAATGTTTAACACCTCCATTTTCCAGGCGGGCTCCTGATTTCGAACACACCAAAAAAATTGACTGAAAATTAAAATCTGAGTTGTGTGATCTCTGTTCTTTAGGTGGGCTCCTGATTGCTAAAATTAAACCGTATGTCTCTATTCTCCAGGCGGACTCCTGATTGCTAAAATTAAATTATATGTCTCTATTCTCCAGGCGGACTCCTGATTGCTAAAATTAAATTGTATGTCTCTATTCTCCAGGAGGGCTCCTCCGTTCTTCAGGCGGGCCCCTGATTGCTTAAAATTTGAATGGTATGTCTCTATTCTCCAGGCGGACTCCTGATTTCTGAATTTGAAATTGAATGTATTCCTCTGTTATCCAGGCGGGCTCCTGACTGCTCCAAACAATTATGAACCTAAGGTGTTACTTCTCACTGTACCAAGGTATCTTACCCGGATATATGAATTACGTCCTATTATCCAGGAAGGTCCTGACAACTTGCACTTATTCTAATCATGCAAACTTTGCAACCAAATTATATTCCCCTATGCTATTCAGGATTATCTTGTATTTAATCAAACCGCGTTTTGCGATCAAACCTGATTACTGCTTGTTTTTCCTTCTTGGAGAATTCCTCCTCAACGGCTAACTTTCTGCTTTGTTTCAATCAAAGAAAATTTCGTCAGTTTAAAACGGTGGTTAGTTGATGGCCTTCTTGCTGAAAAATCCTTCCACTTCCTTGCTTTGTGTTGACTGCCTTCCACGCACTGACCCTGAACCGCTTGCTTTGTGGCGACCTAAATGTTTTACACCCATGCTGTTATTTCACTTTTCTAACCTTTTGTTTAAGCTTTTGCCTTTCCCACGACATTCCCCAATCATTTCACCGATGAAATCTCCGTTAATTCCCTGTATTCCACTTGACATCAAGTTGTTTTTGACATGCTCTGACCATGTTGTGCTTTACAATTCTGGAAGCCGATAGTGAGCTTTGAAGTTCTTTCTGCTTACATTGACCAAGACTAGTACTGAAACATCTCAGCTAGATAAAACCCTCAAAAATAAAATGAAATGCGATGATTTTTGAGTTAAGGATAAGAAGAATCCAAAACCAGATGGCTGTTTTAAAAAGAGAAGGAAAAGAAACTTATCTGAGTGAGACAGCTGGTACCAATGGTTATGACGTGCATTTTGGATTGATCGGCCCAATTTGTCCAAATAACCAACTTTCAATTGCCATACTTTGTTGCCCAGAACTTCCATCAATTGTTTGAATTACCCAGACCTTAACCTTGCTTTCCTGCGGTACCTCGAAACATTTTTCCACCCACAGACCTTTTGCCATTTAAACATTTTTCAACTCACTTTCGCCTCAAGGTGCCCGTGAGGGTTTTCACCAATAAGACTCTCTCATTTATTTTCTCTCAGCTCCCGTCGCCTTACGGTGCCCGTGAGGGTTTTCACCCATAAGACTCTCATTTTTATCTTTTGTTCTTTTTCTTGAACCAGAGTGTTGCCACTGCCACGAATTACCGTTACCTGCTTGATTTGGCGTTTCCTAAAATTAATCAGAAGGTCTTTCTTTGGACCATAATATAGGCTTTTGGATTGGGTTAGAAATAAAGGTATGAAAGGCTCAAAACAATTCAAATGGGTTCAAATTACAACTTTCGGAATCCAATTTCCACAATAATCACAACTTCTACCCCAGTTTCTTGCTTGGGGATTTTTGGATTTCTATTTTGGTATGACTGAACCTCGGAGTAAGGCTGCCTACGTACCCTTTTGGGATCAAGTCAAATGTAGTTCACCGTATCGTAATTAACTTTTGTTGTTGTGTTTTTCTTTCTTTCCTTTTCTTTCTCTTTCTTTTCCTTTTCCTTTTCTTTCTTTTCCTTTTCCTTTGTTTTTCTCTTCTTTCTTTTCTTTTGCTTTTCTTTCTTTTTCTTTTCTTCTTCCCCCTTTTTCCTTTTTCTTTTCTTTCTTTTTCTTTTCCTTTGTTTTTCTCTTCTTTCTTTTCTTTTCGGCACCTGTGTTCCCTGATAGTGTCGTTGATTCCGAAAGAGGGGTATGAAAATTAAGTAAGGCTCAAAGGGGATAACAAGGGATAAGAGTGTTTGGATAGCAGGACAAAACGTCTTTATCATTTCAATCTTTATGATATGCCAAATACAAACAGATACATTCAGAACTAAAGAAATCATACATAATATCTCTTGACCGCATCGGAATTGATGGCCATTTCTATACATTTTCCTTCCACATCTGTCAAATACAATGCTCCGTTAGACAACACTCTGGTTACCACAAATGGTCCCTGCTAGTTTGGGGTAAACTTTCCTTTTGCTTCAGCCCAATGAGGCAAAATCTGCCTCAGTACTAACTGTCCGACTTCGAATTTCCTTGGACGCACTTTCTTGTTGTATGCTCTTGCCATTCTTCGTTGGTACAGTTGGCCATGACACACTGATGGCAATCTCTTCTCGTCAATCAAACTCAATTGCTCAAGACGGCTTTTCACCCATTCATCATCATCGATCTCAGCCTCTGCAACAATTCGCAGAGACGGGATTTCCACCTTTGCGGGTATTACTGCCTCGGTGCCATACACCAATGAATAAGGAGTCGCCCCCACCGAGGTAGAACGGTGGTGCGATATCCTAACAATGCAAAAGGTAATTTCTCATGCCACTGTCTAGATCCTTCAACCATCTTCTGGAGTATTTTCTTTATATTCTTATTGGTTGCTTCAACCGCACCATTTGCCTTGGGACGGTATGAAGTAGAATGCCTATGAGTAATCTTAAACTGCTCACATGTCTCCTTCATCAAATGACTATTAAGATTAGCCCCATTATCCGTGATGATTACCTTTGGAATCCCAAACCGACAGATGATATTTGAATGCACGAAGTTGACTACAGCTTTCTTAGTCACAGACTTGAACGTTTTAGCTTCCACCCATTTGGTAAAATAGTCTATAGCTACCAGAATAAACCTGTGCCCATTTGATGTTACTGGATCAATTGACCCAATAACATCCATGCCCCATGCAATAAAAGGTCATGGTGCGGACATCGTATGTAATTCTGATAGTGGAGAATGAATCAAATCTCCATGCACATGGCACTGATGACACTTACGCACAAAACTGATACAATCCCGCTCCATCATGAGCCAATAATACCCTGCTCGGAGAATCTTTTTTGCTAGAACGTATCCACTCATATGCGGTCCACAAACTCCGGAATGTACCTCAGTCATGATAGATGTGGCTTGTCTTGCATCCATGCATCTCAACAACCCGAGGTCTGGAGTTCTTTTGTACAATACTCCTCCACTAAAGAAAAACCTATTTGCTAATCTCCGAATTGTTCTTTTCTGATCACCGGTGGCCTGTATTGGATACACTCCCGCCCTAATGTATTCTTTGATATCACGGAACCACGACTCGTCGTCAATTTCCTCTTCTATCACATTACAGTAAGCATGCTGATCACGGACCTGAATCTGCAATGGATCAACATAAGCCTTATTTGGATGATGCAACATCGACGCCAGAGTAGCCAAAGCGTCGGCAACCTCATTATGAATCCTTGGAATGTTCCTGAATTCTATGGCCTGAAAGCGTTGACAAAGCTCAGCAGACACTGCCGATACGGTATAAGCTTCAAGTCCCGTGTTTCCCATTCTCCTTGAATTTGGTGTACGAGTAGGTCCGAGTCACCCATGACCAAGACTTCCCGCACACCCATATCCACAGCTAATCTCAATCCCAATATACAAGCCTCATATTCTACCATGTTGTTCGTACAGTAGAAACGAAGCCGAGCTGTAACAGGGTAATGCTGACCTGTTTCAGAAATAAGTACCGCTCCTCTTCCCACGCCTTTCATATTCGCAGCCCCATCAAAGAAAAGTTTTCATCCTGGCTTCTCAGCTTGTTCTAATTCATCAATGTACATCACCTCTTCATCAGGGAAATAAGTTTTCAAAGGTTCATAATCTTCATCGACGAGGTTCTCAGCCAAATGATCGGCTAGTGCCTGTGCTTTCATTGCAGTCCGTGTCACATAGATAATGTCGAACTCTGTAAGCAGGATCTGCCACTTTGCAAGCCTCCCTGTGGGCATGGGTTTCTGAAAAATATACTTCAACGGGTCCAGGCGAGATATAAGATAAGTAGTGTAAGATGACAAATAATGTTTCAACTTCTGTGCCACTCAAGTTAGGGCGCAACATGTCCTTTCCAGACGAGTATACTTAACCTCGTAAGATGTGAACTTCTTGCTGAGATAGTAGATAACCTGCTCTTTTCTGCCCGTAACATCGTGCTGCCCCAGTACACAGCCGAATGAACTATCCAAAACTGTCAGATATAGAATCAAAGGCCTCCCTGGTTCTGGCGGGACCAACATGGGTGGGTTCGACAAATACCCCTTTATTTTATCAAAAGCCTCCTGACATTCATCAGTCCATTTGACCGCGGCGTCCTTCTTTAACAATTTGAAATTGTCTCACAAGTTGCCGTGAGCTGATCAATGAACCTGCTGATATAGTTCAATCTTCCTAACAAACTCATCACCTCGGTTTTGTTTCTTGGAGGTGGCAATTCCTGAATAGCTTTGATCTTCGACTGGTCTAATTCAATACCCCGCCGGCTGACTATAAACCCCAACAACTTCCCAGATGGCACCCCGAAAGCACACTTTGCAGGATTGAGCTTAAGATTGTACCTGCGAAGCCTTTGAAAGAACTTTCTCAAATCTCTGACATGGTCGGATTGCTGTCTAGACTTCACGATCACATCATCCACGTACACCTCGATTTCCTTATGTATCATATCATGGAATATGGTTGTCATGGCCCTCATATAAGTTTCCCCAGTGTTTTTCAAACCAAACGGCATGACCCGATAACAATACGTTCCCCACGGCGTGATGAATGCCGTCTTTTCTGCATCTTCCTCGTCCATTAGAATCTGATGATAACCCGCATAACAATCCACAAAAGAGCCAATATCATGTTTGGCACAATTGTCGATCAGTATATGGATGTTGGGCAATGGGAAATTATCTTTTGGACTTGCCTTGTTAAGGTCTCGATAATCGACGCACACCCTGGTCTTGCTATCTTTCTTCGGCACAGGCACAACATTAGCTAACCAAGTGGGATACCGTGTAACCTGAATGACCTTTGCCTCAAACTTCTTGGTAATCTCTTCTTTGATCTTCACACTTATGTCCGTTTTGAACTTTCTTAGCTTCTACTTGACAGGGAGGAGTGCCGGATCGGTGGGTAATTTATGAACCACCAAATCGGTGCTTAGACCTGGCATATCATCATATGACCATGAAAAAACATCTTTGTATTCATGCAATACTTTAATTATCTCCTCCTTGAGTTGTGGCTCCAGATGAACACTTACTTTAGTTTCCCGCACATTGTCTTGGTCCCCTAGATTAACTGCTTCTGTGTCATTTAGGTTAGGTTTGGGTTTTTCTTCAAAATGACTTAATTCTTTACTAATTTCCTCATAAGCTTCATCGTTGTTACAATCCACCCCATCATCACACTCGATTTCTTGTATTATTACTTCCGAGCTAGATTGGCTTTTAAAACTGGGCCGAAGATTCCTCATGCATGTCATACCATTGATATCAGCATAAAAAGAACTGTACAAAAGAAAAGAAAAGAAAATGGAAAGAAAATTAGGGACGGAGAAAATTGCATTTCATTGAATGTAAAGATAACAAGGTTTTAAACTCATCCAAACGGACGGAACATAGCAACTGGATTACAAACCCTGGAATAATCCAGGTGACAAAAGGAAAACAAAACCCACTACCACGACTCCCTCCGAATTGGAAGAGGAGTAGCTTCCCAATTGTTGATGTTAGCATGTGGTCCGATGTACTGTATATCTGCTCCGCTTGACCCTTCCCCGGCCTCAACCATGTTTACTTCAGCAAATACTCTCTCGAACACCTTATCCAAATTCCCCTCTGCCCCAATCAATGAACCTGACACCTTTGCCAATGACTGTTTCTTGCTACCCGGCCTGACGAAGGACCTGGACAATCGTGGAATTGGTTTGGGAAGAACCTAAGCTTTCTTTTTCAATTTACGGGCCCTTCTAACATGTGCCGCTATTGGTTTGAACCCTAATCCGAAGGTGTCCAGATTTTTGGGCAGGGAAATAGGTTGAATAATGCCCTGAAGTTCAGCCCCCAGACCTTTCCCTGGCACGAACCCGTTACTCAGCATTTCTGATACTACCATGACGGTCGCAGCTGCCACCCTGGGACATGGCATGCTTTTACCCTCGGGCACTCTGCTCACCGGGACCGTGTCGAAGACATGATAAACCCATGGTCCCTTATCATCTTCAGTTTCTATAAAGGGCACAATGGCATCATTCATGGCACATGTGGGATCTTCCCCATATAACACAATTTCTTGTCTGTCCCACTCAAACTTGACCATTTGGTGCAGCGTGGAAGGCACGGCTTTGGCCACGTGGATCCATGGTCGACCCAACAAAATATTGTAGGACACTGCAGCATCCAACACCTGAAATTCCATAGTGAATTCGACCGGTCCAATAGTCAATTCGAGTACAATATCCCCTACTGTGTTTGTTCCCCCTCCGTCGAACCCTCGAACACAAATGCTATTTTTGCGGATTCTATCATCATCAATCTTCAACTTGTTCAATGTGGACAACGTGCAAATATTAGCACTCGACCCGTTATCGATAAATGCCCGAGTAACCATTGAACCTTCACACTTGACCGTCAAATAGAGAGCTTTATTGTGTTCTGTGCCTTCCATAGGCAATTCATCACCAGAAAATGCTACCCTGTTCACTTCAAAGATCTTGTTGGCAATTGTCTCCAGATGGTTCACTGAAATTTTGTCGGGCACATGAGCCTCATTCAATATCTTCATCAAAGCTCGGCAATGCTCGTCATAATGAATCAATAACGACAACAACGAGATTTGGGCCGGTGTTTTTCTCAGTTGTTCAACAATGGAATAATCTTGCACTTTTATCTTTTTCTGTAACTCTTCTGCCTCTTCTTCCGTCACCGCTTTTTTGACTGACACTGGATTGTCTTTAGCGCCCTTAGCCTTTCTCAACTCTTCGGGAGCAAAACAACGTCCCGACCGAGTTAGTCCTTGTGCTTCACAACTCTCTTCCTCAATTTCCTTTCCTTTGTATGTCACCACTACCTTGTCATATTTCCACGGCACGGCTTTTCTATCAACCATAGGTAACTGGACTACTGGTTTTATGACAACTGGTTCTACGTAGGCCCCTTTCACAACCACTACGGGTGCAGATGATGACCCTGGTACCATTAATTTGACTGGCTCTGGCTTTTTTGCAGCCACAAATGGTCCCTTTCCCATTACCAGCACTGGCTTGTCTTTTATTGCTTTTAATTGAACCACTGGCCTTGCACTCACTGTCTTTTCTTTGGCTTCCGTAGAACGAATCACCATAACCACCTGTGAAGGTTTTTTAGGCTCTGTCCCCTTTTGTATCAGTTCGATCATATTAGCCTCATAATGCGCTGGTAACGGATTTTGATTGATGTTCGGGGCCTCTGGAGCCTGTACTTCAATACGGCGATTATCAATGAGCTCTTGTATCGCGTTTTTCAACTTCCAACATTTTTCAGTATCATGCCCCGGCATTCCTGAGCAATACTCGCAGCTAACAGAATGGTCCAGGTTTCTGGGAAGGGGGTTTTGTGCTTTGGATTCAATCGGGGTCAACATTCCCACCTGTTTCAATCTATGGAAGAGAGCAGTGTAAGATTCTCCCAGCGGAGTAAATATTTTTCTTTTTGGGGCATTCTCACTTCTAAAAGCTTGGTTTGGGCGGAAGCTGGTTCCTGGTCTGTTTGCCGTGGGAGGTGGATAGGTGTTTTGTGGGGGTGGATGTGTGTTTTAGGGATTCGGTGCACGCCATTGCGAGTGCACCGGGGGCTGAGTGTAGGTCTGGGCGTGGTGGATAGAAAAGTGTGGTTCTGGTGGTGGATAGTAGTGTTGCGGTGGGCTATATGGGGTATATTGGTAGTTTGGGTGGTGGGGTCTGGGTTGGTTGTAGTAGAGTGGAGGGTTATTGGGCCTGGACCAAGCACTAGCCTCAATCGTCGCAACTTCTTCCTTCTTCTTCTTTCCAAGCACACCACCAGTTCCGCTTTGGATGGCCTGGGTGGTTGCTTTCAATGCCGAGTAGCTCAAGATCTTGTTAAATTTCAATCCTTCTTCAATCATGGCTCCCATCTTTACCACTCCATTAAACGACTTTCCGACAGATGTCACTAGATGACCAAAGTAAGTAGGTTCCAATGTTTGCAAGAAGTAATCTACCATCTCACTCTCCCTCATTGGAGGATCAACCCTTGTAGCTTGTTCCCTCCAGCGGAAACCAAACTCTCTAAAACTTTCCCCAGGCTTCTTTTCCAGTTTCAACAATGACAAGCGGTCAGGGACTATCTTAAGGTTATATTGAAAATTGCCAATGAATGCCTGTGCCAAATCATCCCATGTATACCATCGGCTGGGGTCCTGTCTCGTGTACCATTATAGCGCTGATCCGCTCAGGCTTTGACCGAAATATGCTATCAACAATTCATCCTCCCCCCAACACCTCTCATTTTGCTACAAAAGCCACACAGATGAGCTACTGGGTCACCGTGCCCCTCATACAAGTCAAACTTCGGCATTTTAAACCCCGCAGGCAACTGAACATCAGGGAAAGGGCACAAATCTTTGTATGCGACGCTGACTTGGTTACCTAAACCATGCATGTTCCTGAAGGATTGCTCCAGGCTTTTGACTTTACGAATCACTTCCTCCTGTTCTGTATTCTTAACCGGTTTCTCAACCTCTCCCGGGATTTCAAAATGGGGAGAATAGGTATATGGCTCGGGCGCTTTGAAAGTGGGTTCGGGAGGGTAATATTGGGTGTCGTGAGCTTGGAATAACGGCTCACTGGACGATCTATGTAATGGGGCTGGGGGAGGTGCCACAAAGACGGGAACCATGGGTGGTGAAGGGTTCTGTTTAGGGGGTGGACCTGGGGGAGCGTATAAAGTGGTACCATAACCCTGGGTGTGATAGGGGAAGGCTGAAGATGCGTGGGGAGTGGTAGGCTCCTGAGCTTGAGCCAGGGGTGGGATGTAAGATGGATTAGCGGGATATAGTGGTGTCGGATGTCCCTGAGACCATGCCCGATGCATTTCAGCCATTTGTGCTTTTAGTTTCCTCATCTCTTCTTTAATAGCACCCACATCTGTTACCTCAACTTCATTTGAAGGGTCTACGATGCTGATTTCCGAATCCTGCCCTGTCATTTTTACTTGATCTTTCGACCGGGTGTTGTACGGGTGAGTTACCAGAATTGCCAATCAACTAACCACCTGCCTGGACTCACACATTTAGACAACCACTTTGTTAGCGATTAGGTTTTAACAGACTTAACAACCGCACGTTGGCATGAATGCACTTATACAGTTAATCATTTCTATTATGCATTTGCTCGATTGCATGCGTCATCCCGGCACTTCGTTCCTTGTTTTCTTTTTACCCTCCTTTCCAATTTCATCACCTCATCCCTCTCTTGTATTCTTCTCTTTCTTTTATTTCTTTCTCTTTTGTGTTCTCGCTCATTTCTTGCTTTCTCTTTCTCTTTTTGTTTTTCCGCTCTTTTCTTTCTTTCTCTCTTTCTTTGTTTTCTCTTCTTCTTCTTTTCTTTTTTTTTTCTTTTTTTTTCTTTTCTTTTTCTTATGATTACGGTCGAATCCTATGGGGATTGCCTACGTATCGTGACCCCGCACGAATCAGATCAAGCGTAGTTCGTGAAAATAAATGCAAAAATAAAGGGTGGAAATGAATTTTTTTTTCAATTTCCATTACTAAAACAAACTATTACAAACTAAACACTTTTCGGAATGAAACTGACAGACGCAAATTAAAAGCAAATACAGACTCTAAGACTGCCGACATGCTTGACTTGGAAAGATAACGGACATATGAAAGACTGACTCAAAATGGTAGAAAATTACAGACACGGACTATGCATACTCTAGTGCTTCAAACTTAGGTGTCTGTGGGGCGCCGTTCGGCCTCGCCGCGGGCCTATGATCCAAATCCCTTTCAAGCTGCTCTAATTCATTCATGGTTCGCTTCACATAGATCATTACTGCTGAGATAAAAGTAGTATAGATCATGTCTTCACAAACCCGACATCTCCTGAAAATGGCATGAGCAATGGCTCTAATCCTGTCTTTTGTTTGCTTCTTTTCTATGAGCAAGCGTCTTATCTGTTCGCTGCACGTCTTTAAAGCTCAAGAATCCTGCAGGTGTTGATCTTGCAACCGCTGCACTTCTACCTCCATTCGGACCAACAAGTCGTAACAATGCCCACTTTCAATTTCAAAATCTCTAGCCTGCCTAACCGCTTTACCCTCAAGGGCAACCACTTTTCTCTTTAAATTAGCAACAATTTTCTCATGGTCCCTTATCAATTGATTCAAGTACTGGTGACGCTCCTCTGTTCTTGTAGCCCACTGTGCTTTAAGTTCTGCCATGACATTCTCAGATTTTTCTAATTCATCCCGCCATTCCTTGACTTCGTTTTCCAATCTTTTTATCAATTGCTCATCGGATCGGCTCCTCGGTTGCTTATCGACGTTTATCTTCAATTGCCGGATTTGGGCCCTAAGTGCTTCATTTTCTCGAGCCAGTCTATTCTTTTTACCTTGATCCGCGGCAACCTATACATTGTTCTCGAATTTCAGGCTCTCAACTTGCTGCTTTAGTTTACCAATCTCAACTCGATAGCCTTCTTCCTTTGCTAACCAGTCCCACTGCTCTTGGGACGACTTGGCGAAATCTTCGAGATGAGGTCTTTTAGCCGGTCTCCCACATGCCACGTCACCTCTGAACCAATCATGATACCCTGGGGCGACTTCCCTTTAACCCTATCAGACACACAAGTGTTTGCCATCAAATGTTGACACTCACTCCAGATTTGGCGAACCTCTTCCTCGGGGAACCGACCGTCAGGACTAATTTCGACCACTTGGGTACTCAGATCTTCATCTCTCGGTACTACTTGACACCTCCCGAGTTGCCTCAGAACCCGATATGGTGCATAGGGCTGGATGCTTTTGAGTCCCATCAACAGAAAATGCGGGCGGGCTGCTGGCATATATATGACTTCTTCGACAGGCAACCATCCAAGCACCCACTGTATCTGGCTGGCATTGAGGTTCCGAAATAATGATGTCCAGGCCATGACTCCTTCAGGTAAACTATCCCCTTTGATTCTTGTGTAAAATTCTTCTATACAAGTTTTCTCAACCGAACCATAACTCAATAGTTGAGAGCGAGGGCACAAATGCTCAGTCATCCACATTTGTAACAACAAGTTACATCCCTCAAAAAATTTGCCCCCAGCTTTGCACGTAGTGAGAGCCCGGAAGATGTCAGCCACGATCATAGGTTCTAACGTGCTTTTCCCCATGGTTTGCAAGGTACTGACGACCCCCGCTACTTTCAAATCAATATTACCATCTTTCCTTGGGAATATTATGAGGCCCAAAAAGGATATCATAAATGCCACCTGTCTGTGTTCCTCCCATTTTTGTCGGTTACTTTTACTACATAACTTAAAGTCTGGATTATTGAACCCGCCCACGTGGCCATACCTATCATATATGAAGTGGAAACTGCAGAAACCCTTTGCAAAATCTAGATGATGAACTGTTCGGGGTATTTTCAAGGAATCCAATAACCGGTGTATGGTAATGGCCCTAGGAGCAATCAAGTATTTGAACCTCAATGGAGCTTGATCAATTCCAATATACCCCGCTATTTCTTCCAATGTTGGGGTGAGCTCAAAGTCTGAGAAATGAAATACATTATGTGCCGAATCCCAATGGGCGACCAATGCCCTGATAATATCCCCCTGAGGCTGAATGTTTAATAAATCCGGGAGGTCTTTCAAATATTTTTTCACTTTGTCTTGCCCCTCTTTGCCTAAATCATTCCACCATAATTGCAGCTCAAAAGGGATTTTGGTCATTATTGAAAAGGGCTCATTTATCATCGTGCTCATCCTGCACATTTATTAAAGCGTTTAAGCAAAAAATAAACATTTATTCGACTCAAAAAAAAACTATCTATATTTTCGACTCAAAATTACCTATATATTTTCAAACGAAGAACTTGACTCTCAAACATGGCCTTTCAGCACTTTGGGAACAAAGATTTTAAGGCTATTTATGACAAGACGGCTCTACTTAGCTTATTCACAATTCTTACTTCTCTTTTTTTGTTTTAAGATAAAAAAAAATACCCAGTATTGCAACACAGCCTTTCAACGCTTCGAGGACGGAAACTTAAGGCTGTGAGGGTCGAAAAACACATGACAAAAGGTGGCTATCTATGCAAGGTCAGCCTTCCGGAGTTCCGTTTGGGAACATTTGGCTATTTTTGACAAAAACGACATCACCTGGTTTATTTATGACAAAATTAAAATTTTGATATTTTCTGGTTAGTTTTGCAAAGGGGAGGTTGGACCCGATAAGGGTTGCCTACATATTTCACGCCCTGTGAGAATCAAACCATGCGTAGTTCGGGCAAATTAACCGAACTATTTTAAAACATGACTCTTTTCCATTTTTATTTTTGGTATTTCGTAAGCGAATAAAAACTATTTTTAGAAACAATACTCTCTTTTTCTTTTTCTTTTCAACAAATAAAACAGCCTATTTTTCCAAGCTAAAAAACAGACTCTTTTCTTTCCTTTTTCAACAAAATAATGAAACAACTTATGTTTTTCAAACTAAAACAAAGACTCTTTTTCTATAAACATTTTCCTTTTTTTTTTCATTTTTCTCAAAATTTCGGCAGAGTTTCGCCAGTAATTGGTCATTGATTTTTATTTCTAAAATAATCAATTAACTCCCTAACTGATATATATTTTTTCCTTTTTTTTTCAAATTTCCAACATTCCCGAGATTCGGAAACCGGTCAACATGCAAGTTCGAAACAAATATATGTACAAAGCAAGTAGGATGCATCAAGATGGTCTTTTCATTTCAGGTTGCTAGTCCTAGACGGACCCAACCCATGTGTTGAGTCCCCTAAGTCAAATGCAACGTGATGCAAATAAGCGTTCCTACTAGGGATCCGACATGAAGTCATGTTATTCTATGTTCAAAACCTGGGTCAGTGTTCTAGACTGTGTACCCGAGCGGACAACTCGAGTCGAGGAGGGGGCAACTTACCGGGAACCAAAAGGCCATCCGGCTTCGTAACTTGTCCGGCCTCTTTCTTACTTCAAGGTATGACACTAACAGAATAGGGAGTCTCAACCAGTAAGCACATCCCCGGAGGTGAAGAGAGAAGGGTGTCGGCACAATTTATATACAGTTCAGAAAATATCAAAGCGGTACCATTTAGCACATTCATCACAAAACATGTAGGAAAATCAGATACAATTAAATACAACAATTTATCTAAGCTCGAATTCTGAACCCGGAACAAGAAATTCTGGGTTCGATCCCCCGTAGAGTCGTCAGAGCTGTCACACCTCTTTTTTCTACCTACACCCCGCAAAGGGCGTAAAGGAGTTTTTCCATTTGAAGGATAATCAGAATGGAATTTAATTATTAATTATTCAGAGTCTCCACTTGGGATATTAATGGTGTCCTAAGTCACCGGTTGAATCTCGAACCGAGGAAAAATAGGACTCTGTTACAGTCTGCGAACCAGAAATACGAGTAAGGAACTCTGTTAACCCAGGAGAAGGTGTTAGGCATTCCCGGATTCCGTGGTTCTAGCACGGTCGCTTAACTGTTGTATTTGATTTTATCTGATTTTAACTCATGCTAGCTTACGTGCCTTTTATTTGTAAACCGCTTTTTATCATTATTTATTTTACAAGAATTGCGACGTCATGAAAACGCGTTTCGAACCACGTCGCAATCAATGCACCCGTGGTTGTCAACACATTTCGACTTCGTCGAGATTTGGATTTGGGTCGCATCAATGCGCACCCGAGTTTAAGAAGGTAATTTAATTAAGGTCGCGCCTAAAGATTCTAACGTAATATTATTTTTGGGAAAAGACCGCGGAGTTCGCTAAATGGCCATCCCGAATTCTAATCATTTTAATATCCAATTATTGACGGCCCGCATACATGATTTTGTTGGGCGAAGTTCGTCTCTAATATTTTAAAAAAAAAGGCCCATTTGAGAGTGACTATAGTTGTTCTAATGATCAAATATCCCTAAAAAAGAAAGGGAACTTAATTATATGTAAACTGAATAAAATTCAGTAGTCCAACCTCAACAATGGGCTGGACCACTGATGGGCCTCAGAAACGGCCCAAAATTTGGTCAGGCAAGCGAAAGGGAAGCCCAGGTGGCAGACGTCAGTACCTGGGATCGAATCCCTTAAGAAGCCCAAACTCATGAAGGCTGCTCGCGTGACAGCCTAAGATGGCTTATCGTTGAGCCTAGCGAGGCTTTGATTCCAGCTTACCCAGACACCCCCTGAAATTACCTCTAAACTATTTCAAGTATTCAATAATTAGCAAAGGGGAAATAATACACATCTACTTGAATTAGAAGGAAACAAGTCAATTGAATTCCAGTTTTACATATACGGACTAATTTATCCACTGATATTCCATTGTGTTCTTAGACATCATCAAGGTGAACACCAAGCTATAAACACGATCTCAATAACATAGAGCAGACTAATTATTCCTGAATTAATTCACGCCAACAATACTATCAACCTATCATGTAATCAACTAACACTGGTGTTTATTTCATAGTAATCACATGCCTTCGAAATGTAACAGTTTATATAGTCCATTTATCACAAAGGCAAGCAAAAACTTAAACAATATCCATGAATTAAACAGTGAATGCGTAGATCTGAAAATTAGCTAAATCAGAACTCAATTCTGCATGTAAATTTATTCTTCACATGATTCATTTCTGCTCATTTGAGCTCACATTCATCAGGGGGACAATTTTGTACCTGGATAAAGGAAAATATGAGAAGGAAAGGAGTCAGCTACTTTGAACAGCAACAGCAACAAACTCAATAATATACATCACAGAACAGGCCAGGAACTGCTTTTGAAACCAGAAATACAAGCAGACTCAACAGATCAATTCAACATACACTTGAAATGCACCTAGCCCTCACAGCTGAACCTAAATACCTCTGTAATCCTGCTGGACCTAAAACCCAACTGAAATCCAAAACTAGTAATGAAACTGTAAATTTTTTTTGATTTCTTCATTTTTTTGATGTTTTTATTTTTGAATACTGGAATTGAAATACTAGCTGGAATTGAAAGCAGGGAGGAGAGCTTTTGGTGGGGATTTTTGGGCTGAGAATTTCAATACCCTTCCCCAAGGCACTTGATGCCCTTTTATAGGTGATACAAGAGGGTTAATCAGATTTTGGGTTTTCTTTTTAGTCCCTCCCCTATTTTCAGTTTAGTCCTTTTATTTCTAACTTGTTACTCAAGCAAGCACCCCTATTGTGCTGAAATGTGCACTAAAATCCTATTCTAGAAGGCCCTAGGGTATTCTTCTACCCATGCAATACCTATACTGCCCTTTCATTACTTTGCTATTACTATTCCTATCAGAATTACCCTTGTCCATGCCCAAACTAACCCTGAAGGCTTCTCAAAGTTACTGATTCTACCCTCATCCTTGACAGCTATAACCAAATCCCCTAAATTAATCCAAAACTAACTAAGACTGATTAATTAGCACTCAGAAATTAACTAATCAAACTAAGCAATCCCAATTGTTCAATTACACCAACTCAATCAAACTAAGAAAAACCAGAAACCAGGATCGATCAAAGCAAAGCTTAAGCTACATCATCAACATTAAATGAAATTAAACTAATTCTTAACCAATAAGCCCCCAATCGACCATTCAAACATCAAACTCAAAACTAACAGAAATTGACAGAACTATACTAATACACAAGAACAAATCGTAAAATTAACAGAACACTTAATGAAATCAAGACTGTAACTAAAACTTCAACCATGCAAGCAAAAGAAACAGGAAAAACTCACAGAAGCACGAGGAACTCCGGCCAGTCACTGACGTCCGAATCCTTTCAGATTTTTGACACGCAACATCCCTAACCATGTGTTCTTACAAGAGAACACATGGTTAAGGATATTACGGTTCGAAATCATAAAGATTTTGGTTTAGGGTTTTGGCCAGAAATTCTTAAATTTGAAATTCGAGCCGCTTCACAGAGATTTGAAGGAAAGTAATCATGGATTTGGGTTGAGGGAAGTCCGGGGATTGTGTGGTGTGATTTTGGGCTGGTTTGGATAAACTGCGATCTGACCGGAAAGCTTCAAATCGATATTCGACTAGTTCTGGCCAGATTCGAGGAAAAACAAATACAGGACTGGAAAGAGGTAGAAGAGGGGAATTGATGGTGTTAATTGGGTGACCGTTGGTGTAGTTGACGTTCACCGCCGGAGAGGGATTTGGGGGCGGCGTGGATTAGTGTTTGTGAGGGTGAGGGAGACGATGCAAATGGGGTAGGGGGAGTTTTCGGACAATTATATACAAACATCCTAGTTAGATCCAGACCGTTGGATTGATGAGATCCAACGGTCGTGATTGAAGGCTGGGGAAACGACGTCGTTTGGACTTACTAGGGACCGGACCGGGTTGGGGGATTTGGGTTGGACTGGTTTGCAGGGATATAAACGTGTTTGGGCCTGAGAACTTCTATTGATTTGGCCCAAGTTTGGGTCTTCTATTAAGACCAATTTTTCTACTCTTATTTTCTTTTTTATTTTCTTTTCTTATTTTTACAATTTTTATAATTTTTTCTAATTTTTATAAAGATGTAAAACTAACATGAAATGCTGATTGTTTCAAAACAAAGACTAATTAATTCCTAAAATTGTTTAAAAACTATTTCATGACAAATTCCCAATAAAAATCATTAAAATGCAAAAATGCACTAATTTGTGATTTTCATGTTTTGTTCTAAACAAATTAAACCTTAATTGATACTAAAAAACCTAAAACTAAAACCTAAATGCAAAAATGCATATTTTTGTATTTTATAAGAATTAACATGCGCAAATAGAATGCAACAATTATCAGAAAATGACACCAAAATGCACAAAAATTGTAAAAAATAAAGAAAAATTAATTTGTTTGGGATTTTGGGAATAATCATATTTAGGGCAAAAATCACGTGCTCACAAGTAATATATTCAATGTCTCAATTTATGTGATAACGTTTAATTGAGCAGGGGTTTAAAAAAGAAACAAATTAAAATTGTGTTCCTAAATAGTAAATAATACAATATTTTTTTGGAGGACTCTAGTTTTTTAGAGGCAATTGATGGATACAGAAATTTACACATCCTAAGTAGCTCGGCGCATATCCCTGATATTAAAGCAACGCCAATTAAAATTGTTTTTCTTGATTAAAAGTAAACTACCACAAGCAAGATAAGAATATTTCTTCCAAACCTCGGAGGCTGACCTTGGTCCGATATATTTGTCACTAATTTACGGTATGGCTAGTATTTTCATGCATCACAGGCTCTGGGCTTGCATAATCTACGAAACCACATAAAATTAATTTCCCAAAGCCATGAAACAAAAACTACACGTAAAACATCATGGGAGGTGTAAGCACGTGATTTTTGCCCTATATGAGAATTACTCCCAAAAATTCAAAATAAAGCAATTCTCCTTTGTGTGCAATTTTTGAATTTTTGTGGCATTTTTGGATAATTATTTGTATTTTTGTTTGTGCATGTTTATTTGTTGTATTAATAAAAAATATAAAAATATGTCGCATTTGCATTTAATATTTAATTCTACAGTTAGGAGTAATTAAGTTTGTTTTACAAAATGAAAAAAATCATAAAAATATGTATTTTGTATTTTTAGCATTTAACGTCCAAATTGTGTGATTTCATCGTTAATTGCTATTTTAATTATGTGTTAATTGTTATTAGGAGTTAATTAGTATTTTGAGATAATTTTGGGTTTTAAAATTTAATCTTAGCATTTTTTGTTTTAGCTTTATTAATTAGGAAATTGAATAAATAGAAAACAACAAAAAAATAGAAGAAAACCGGATTGGGCCTTCTCTTCAAATTTAAACCACAAGCCCAAAAGAAACAAACCCATACCGGGTCAACCCGACCCGGTCCGCCCCATAACCCCAAAGATCCAACTCCCCCTCTTCATTTTTCATTTTTTCCAAAACAAAAAAAAACAAAACCCTAAAAACACCTATCCGCTCGCCCCCCTCTCTTTCTCTCTTCTTCTCCAAACCACACCAAGCCCCCCTCCAATGGCTGCCTCACCATCTACCCCAAGCAAACCCTCTAGCAACAACCAAGCCACTACCTCTATAGCTGTTTCTTCGCTCATCTTCGTCCAAGCAACCCCTCGAGCTCCCATGGCTGCCCTCCTCACGTCCAACTCCAATGACCAGCTCCCATGGTTACTCTTTCTTCGTCGTCTCCCTTAGCTCACATCCAGACGAACCCCATTGTCTTCATCTTCTTCGTCCAGCGAACTGCAGTCACCAAACGCTGCTACTGCTCAACGAACCTAAAACAACCATCATCGTCACGTCCAAACCACCATGGCAGCCCTCCCCACTGTCACTCTGCCATGAATGACCACAGCTCGTTGTCGCTCCATCGCCGCCACCAGTTGAGCAGCGTCGCTAAACAACCCCCACGCCACCAGTCACGCCGAGCTCCGCCCCTTGCTGCGTCGTTTTTTCTTCTTCTGTCTCCTCATACCAATGACCACTCTCATCACTCACACGCCAGTGACCAACGATTGGTCGAATTCAAGTTCGAGTCCGAGTTGCCAAAGTCAGAGTTCGAGTCCGAGTTGCCAAAGTCAGAGTTCGAGTTCGAGTTGGTCTTCGCTCCAGAGTCAGAAGCAATTGGTCGAGTTCGAGTTCGAGTTGCCATTAAGTTGAAGTCAGTTGATCGAGTATTCCGATTAAACGGAGCGGGACGATTTGCCACTGATTTGAGGTTCAGTTGAGTTTCGATTTGAGTTTCGTTGTTCTTCATTTCCGGTCTGAGGTTTGAGTTTCAAATCTGTCATTTTATTGTTTGAATCCTTTATTCACTGGTTTGATTTGTTTGATCATATTCAATTAGCAAAGGTGTTGAAGTATCTCTTAGGTTAAGATTTTTATCTTTCAATTTGAATGAATCTGAATTAGCAAGGCATATTTTCATAGTTCATGTTTCCTTTACTCATATAGTTCGTTTGTGATTCGATCAGTGGTTTTCTTGTTGAAAATTAACTATGTTAATCCGCAATCAGTCGTAGTATGCATCAGTTCTTAATTGAATTATCAGAACTTCAATATAATACATTTTGGGACTGTTGGTTCTTCTTCTTTTATTTCAAGAGTTAAAGAAGTTGATGTAGGATCTGGAAATCTCATTTGATTTGCTACATGGTTTTTTTTTTGAGAATCTCCTGTTGAATCCATGTTACCAGGCATATGCATATGTTTTGAAACCCCATTAAGTATTCTGATGAGAAACTGAAGTAAAAAGCTGGTTTAATGTGATCAATTGATTGAGTTTTATTAGGTGAATTGGTTATAGCTGATGGGGTTTAGTACATATTGAAAGGGGATTGGGGTAGGATAGTAATTTCAGTAGTTCAGGGGTATTTTGGGGTTTTAAAAAGTGTGAAATGGTCAATTTAAATGGTCTGTCCAGTAGGGTACTAGTGTAACATTTAAATAAGGTATTTGTTTAATGTAGTGGGGGAATAATTTAATGTAGGCATGGGGGACAAGATATAATGGGGGGAATAATGTATTTGTTTAATGTAGTGGGGGACAAAACATTAGGTAGTGGGATTAAAAGGGGGATGAGTGGAAGATAGTGGGTTTTAATTTTTTTAAAAATGCTGAAAGATGGTAATAAATAGGGGAGACTTGGACAAAATTTTTTAAAAAAAGGAGAGGAGCTGAATATTGAAGAGAGAGAAAAATTCCGAAAATATTAAGACTTCCAAAAATACAAATAAAAATATTCTGGAAATTAAAAGAGAGAGTAGTATACACCTGATATAAAATCTAAATATTCTGATATACGGATTCAGAAATTAAGGGTTGAACATTAATTAGTCTTTCAAATATGAAAAGATTCCCTTGGCTTCTGTCCGTTGATTGTTGTCGGTGTTTCTGGATTTTTATCTTGATTTTAAAATCTGTCACTGGTTTCTCGTAGCTAGTTGTTACTGGTTGCTGGGTGTTGCTGTTGTTGTATGCTACTGAATTTCTGCTGATCTCCCTTTTCTTTTTCTTCCAATATCAGGTACACAACTGACACGCTGGTTATTGTAAACTGAAATATGAAGCATGAATACGAAATGAAGAGTTGAAGTTCTGAATTTATTTTAATTATATTCTGAATTTTATTTGTATATATAAATTATTTAGCTTACTCTAATCAAAATCATGTAGCTGTTTAATATATATAGTGGAACATCTGACGATAGCTTAACGGACGAACTATCTATGTATTGCCTAAAAAGTAAATAAATGGTGTAGTAACTCTGTCTAGTTAATTCGTTATTGTTGGATGATTATCATGTCTCAAAAAGCATGTTAGCTGATTTAGACTATTCTTAAACATTCAACAGTTAGTTCATTAAACGAATAGACCATTTCGGAATTTGTAGGAATATTGTTTAGTTAAATACTATTGGTCAATTTCAACATGTAAATAGTCTAGGATTAAAATTAGATTGCCAAGTTTTTTTTTAATTTGACAAACTGTGAACATGCCTAGTATAATGTAACTAGGTATTAACATGTGAATAAAATGGCACAGGTCCAGTTTTATGCCATACACGTTGGGCCTGGGCTCGCATTGGCAACAGACTGCCCTGATTGCATCATTTTCAGATTTTATGAATCATATTCGAAACCCAACTATAACAACTCAAGCATGTAAATAAATTAAGCGACCGTGCTAGAACCACATAAATTATTATATGTATTATCATTTAAAGTTGATAAAAGCACATAAATTATAATATGTATTAAAATCAGATATCTAGCCATTACAACAGTTTAAGCAACCGTGCTAGAACCACGGGATTCGGGGGTGCCTAACACCTTCCCTCGGGTCAACAGAATTCCTTACTTAGAATTTCTGGTTCACAGACTTCATTTGGAAAGTCGAATATTTTCCTCGATTTGGGATTCAATCGGTGACTTGGGACACCATAAATCTCCTAAGTGGCGACTCTGAAATAAATAAATAAATAAATCCCGATTCGATTGTCCTTTAGTTGGAAAAACTCCCTTCCGTGCCCCTTCAAAAGGAGGTGTGACAGCTCTGGCGACTCTGCTGGGGACTTCAACCAGAACCGCTGGTTCAGGGTTAGAAATTCGAGCTTAGATAAATTGTTATATTTGGTTTTATCTGATTTTGTTACATGTTTGGGCTCAATGTGCTAAATGATGCTTTTACCGCTTTGATATTATCTGAACTGTATATAAACGGTGCCGAAACCCTTCTCTTCTTACCTCCGGGGAGGAGCTCGCTGGTCGAGACTCGCTATTCTGTTAGTGTCAATACCTGAAATAAGAAAGAGGCCGGACAAGTTACAAAGCCGGACGATCCCGCGGGTCCCCGGACGTAGCCCCCTCCTCGACTCGAGTTGTTCGTTCGGGTACACAGTCTAGAACAAATACTCAGGTTATGAACCTAGAATAACTCAGCAAATGGGGAGGTTGGACCCGATGAGGGTTGCCTACGTATCTCACATCCGGTGAGAATCAAACTCGCGTAGTTCTGGACGATAAAACAAACTTCTTTTGAAACAAGACTCTTTTTTTATTGGCAAATAAAACTATTTTTCATAAACAAGAATCCTTTTTTTCTTTTTCTCAAAGATTCAGCAGAGTTTCGATACTATTTGGACACTAGTTTTCAAAACAGGCAATTTTAACGTTTTTAACCCTCGTACCTCTATCTCTTTTTCCCAAAAATATTCAAAAGTCGGTCAACACACAAGTCCGAATCAAATAAATGCACAAGTAGAAGCAAGTAAGATGCATCAGGATGGTCATTTTCATTTTTTGGTACACCTGTCCTAGACAGACCCAACCCCTGTGTTGAGCCTCCAAAGTCAAATGCACGTGATGCAAACAAACTTTCTTACTAGGGATCCGGCATGAAGCTGAGTTATTCTAGGTTCATAACCTGGGTATTTGTTCTAGACTGTGTACCCGAACGGACAACTCGAGTCGAGGAGGGGGCTACGTCCGGGGACCCACGGGATCGTCCGGCTTTGTAACTTGTCCGGCCTCTTTCTTATTTCAGGTATTGACACTAACAGAATAGCGAGTCTCGACCAGCGAGCTCCTCCCCGGAGGTAAGAAGAGAAGGGTTTCGGCACCGTTTATATACAGTTCAGATAATATCAAAGCGGTAAAAGCATCATTTAGCACATTGAGCCCAAACATGTAACAAAATCAGATAAAATCAAATATAACAATTTATCTAAGCTCGAATTTCTAACCCTGAACCAGTGGTTCTGGTTGAAGTCCCCAGCAGAGTCGCCAGAGCTGTCACACCTCCTTTTGAAGGGGCACGGAAGGGAGTTTTTCCAACTAAAGGACAATCGAATCGGGATTTATTTATTTATTTCAGAGTCGCCACTTGGGAGATTTATGGTGTCCCAAGTCACCGATTGAATCCCGAATCGAGGAAAATATTCGACTTTCCAAATGAAGTCTGTGAACCAGAAATTCTAAGTAAGGAATTCTGTTGACTCGAGGGAAGGTGTTAGGCACCCCCGAATCCCGTGGTTCTAGCACGGTCGCTTAAGCTGTTGTAATGGCTAGATATCGGATTTTAATACATATTATAATTTATGTGATTTTATCAACTTTAAACCGCTTTTATTATTATTATTATTATTTAGAATTGCAACGTCGTGAAAATGCGTTTCGAACCACATCGCAATCAATGCACCCATGGTTGTTGACACGTTTTGACTCCGTTGAGATTTGGATTTGGGTCGCATAAATGCGCACCCGAGTTTAGGGATGTAGTATTATTAAAATCGTGCCTAAAGAATCTAACGCTTTATTACTTTGGAGAAGGCCGTGAAATTTGCTAAACGGCCCATCTCGAAATCTAAATATTCAATTAAACATTTATTGAGGGCCCCGCAATTTGTGCGTTTTATTGGGCGAGGCTCATCTCATTTATTTTAAAAGGACAATCCTAAAATGCCAACATTTTTCTCTATTAAATTTGTCTCTACAAAATGAAAGAGAAATTGTCTTAATTTATTTACATGCTTGAGTTGTTATAGTTTGGTTTCGAATATGATTCATAAAATCTGAAAATGATGCAATCAGGGCAGTCCGTTGCCAATGCGGGCCCAGGCCCAACGTGTATGGCATAAAACTGGACCTGGGCCATCTTATTCACATGTTAATACCTAGTTACATTATACTAGGCATGTTCACAGTTTGTCAAATTAAAAAAAAACTTGGCAATCTAATTTTAATCCTAGACTATTTACATGCTGAAATTGACCAATAGTATTTAACTAAACAATATTCCTACAAGTTCCGAAATGGTCTATTCGTTTAATGAACTAACTGTTGAATGTTTAAGAATAGTCTAAATCAGCTAACATGCTTTTTGAGACATGATAATCATCCAACAATAACGAATTAACTAGACAGAGTTACTACACTATTTATTTACTTTTTAGGCAATACATAGATAGTTCGTCCGTTAAGCTATCGTCAGATGTTCCACTATATATATTAAACAGCTACATGATTCTGATTAGAGTAAGCTAAATAATTTATATATACAAATAAAATTCAGAATATAATTAAAATAAATTCAGAACTTCAACTCTTCATTTCGTATTCATGCTTCATATTTCAGTTTACAATAACCAGCGTGTCAGTTGTGTACCTGATATTGGAAACAAAAGAAAAGGGAGATCATCAGAAATTCAGTAGCATACAACAATAGCAACACCCAGCAACCAGTAACAACCAGCAACGAGAAACCAATGACAGATTTTAAAATCAAGATGAAAATCCAGAAACACCGACAACAATCAACGAACATAAGCCAAGGGAATCTTTTCAGATTTGAAAGACTAATTAATGTTCAACCCTTAATTTCTGAATCCGTATATCATAATATTTAGATTATATATCAGGTGTATACTACTCTCTCTTTTAATTTCCAGAATGTTTTTATTTGTATTTTTGGAAGTCTTAATATTTTCGGAATTTTTCTCTCTCTCTTCAATATTCAGCTCCTCTCCTTTTTTTTTTCTGTCCAAGTTCCCTCTATTTATTACCATCTTTCAGCATTTTTTTAAAATTAAAACCCACTATCTTCCACTCATCCCCCTTTTAATCCCACTACCTAATGTTTTGTCCCCCACTACATTAAACAAATATATTATTCCCCCATTATATCTTGTCCCTCATGCCTACATTAAACAATTATTATTCCCCCACTACATTATGTCTTGTCCCCTACCATGTACTATTTTAATATTATTAAAATATTATTTAATCTTAATGGACAGAGCACTCAAAATAAATAATTGTTCAGAATTTTAATTCCAAAAATACCCCTCTGACCTTACTGAAATTACCATTTTAACCCTGAAAATACTGCAATTTACCAATCTACCCCGTCAGCTATAACCAATTCACCTAATCAATTCTAACCAAAATATAGCAGCTATAACCAATTCCTAATCAGATTTTATGAACAAACTCAAACTATATGATGAACAACAAAGAAAACTGGAATTATATTGACTGAACAATATTTTTTTAACAACAAACCTACTTTCAGATTCAACAACAATAACAAACAAATATATTCAAATCATTGAGCTCAAATTCAAATTAGACTTAAATAAAATAAATAAACAGATTCAAATCACTAAACTCAAATGATCAATTGATCTTCAAATTAAATCCAACAAAATTACAACAAAGTTACATGATTCAAACTAAATCAAAAAATTAAAAACCAAAACATAAGCTCACATTAAATCACTGAATTAAAAACGAACTTCAAACAAAAAATGAACATGAATTAAATCTATATTAAACAACAAACATAACGGATTCAAATGATTTAAACTAACACTCTTCTATATTAAAACTAAATCCTTTTAAATTAATAAAACAAACTGAAGAAATAATTAATTGAACTTCAACTTAATTCTAACAATATTATAATTAAACTAACAATTTCTTCCTTAAAAAGAAATTACGGACAAAAAATGAAACTTAAACCAACTAACCGGAAATGAACAACGACGAGCTCGAACGGAAACGGACAACTCGAACAAACAACCTCGACATACCGGATCTCGACGAACAACGAAAACCCACCTTCCTTTTAACCTTGACGAACTCAAAACGACAAACGACGACCTCGACGGATTGAAACTGAAGAATGACGAGGCAACAGCTGATCATGAAAGTTGCTACTGGTTTGCTTGCTATGGAGGCGACGATAGTCGTTTGGATGTGAACTGAGTGGTCGTTGCTCAACAGAAGAGGAGATGATACAGGGTGGTCGTTTAGTTGGTTATGGTGACGTGGGTATGGCTGGTTGTTGCTGGGCTGTTGTGAGGACGATGAGGAAGATGAGGGAGCAGGGATGGCTATGGAGCTCGATGGACTGAGCTGTGCGATGAAAAAGAAGAAGAAGCCGCAGCCATGAGAGCTCGAGCTCGAAGAAGATGGCGACGACGAAGGTAGTTGGTTCGACGAAGACGATGACATGATGATGGGCAGCTTGCGCGATGGCTGCTGGAGCTCGTCGAAGAAGAAAAGGCAGCGTCTATGGCGGACTGGGGTTCGAGGTCGTTCATGGCGCAGGTTCGCGGCGAGGGGTCGTTTGGTCGACGAGGCTGTGTGTGTGTGTATGTGTTGCGTATGTGTGTGTGGCATGAGGGGGCAGGGGTGTGTGTTGCTGTGGTGGGTAGGAGCAGCCATGGCTGCTAGGGCTTGGAGGGGTATTTTTCTGGAAAAGAAGAAGAAAAAGAGAGGGGGGGGGGTAGTTTAGGTCTTGTTTTTTTAGGGTTTTGTCTTTTTTTGTTCAAGAATGAAAAATAGAAAGGGTGGGGTGAGGTTTTGGGTTATGGACTGGGTCGACCCGGTTTGAAATGGATCGGGTCGTAGGGGAAGGTTGGGTATCTTTGGGCTTGTGGTTTAAAATTGAAGAAGAAGCCCAATCCGATTTTCGTCTATTTTTTGTTCTCTTTTCTTTCACTTATTGGTAAAACTAAAATGTATGAAATTAAATTATAAAAAAACCGAAATTATCTTAAAATACTAATTAATTTCTAATAATAATTATCACCCAAAATTAAACATCAATAAAATAAAATCACACAATTTGGACATTAAATGCTAAAAATGCAAAAGGTGCCTATTTTTTGTAACTTTTTTGATTTTACAAAACAAACTTAATTACTCCTAATTGTAGAATTATATATTAAATGCAAATGTGACATATTTTTTATATTTTTATTAATTTAACAAATAAACATGCACAGACAAAATATAAATAATTATCCAAAAATGCCACGAAAATTCAAAAAATTGCACGCAAAGGAAAATTGTTTTATTTTGAATTTTTTGGGAGTAATTCTCATATAGGGCAAAAATCACGTGCTCACAGCTGCCCCTCTTTGTTCGAAAACACAAAGAGTTTTCGTGCAAAGATAAAGTGAGCGGATACGAGCGATTTTTGCCCGTTCGAGTACTCCGTGCGAAGCGTTTTTTTAAAAGATTTGACCGGACCTTCGCTTCAAAGGTTACCTACATATTTCTGGCTAAAAGGGAATCAGGTCAATGTAGTTCGGGAAGTTTTTGTAGCTGGGACTACCATGGGACTGCAATTTGCTGTTACTGTTGCTGCATGCTGTTATTACTACTTACCGATCTCCTTATTACACCGTGCTTAAAAGAAAAATCAAGAAGCTAGGCTAGACTACGGATTACAAGATCCCATCTATCTTCCATTTGTTCTTGATGCCTTGCTTTCTTGTCGGCTTGCGTCGATTCCGGTGCTTCTATCTTCTAAAAACTGACGGGGATAACACCGGCCTCTTGCTTTCCTGAACACCAGTTTGCTTCATTTTGTTGTGTCCGCTTGAGGATGTGGCTTCTTGCATTATGCTGTGGATCTTTTGTTGTAACCTTCTGCCTTTTGGTGGGTTATGGATTTCAAGACCTGAAATGTAAAGACTGAAAAATATTCCCTCGTTATACAGGTGGGCGCCTAATGCTAAGACATGAAAGTATTCCCTTGTTATACAGGTGAGCGCCTAATTTGTAAAGACATGAAAAGTATTCCCTTATTATACAGGTGAGCACCTAATTTGTAAAGACATGAAAAGTATTCCCTTGTTATACAGGTGGGCGCCTAATTGGTAAAGACATGAAACGTATTCCCTTGTTATACAGGTGGGCGCCTAATTTGTAAAGATATGAAAAGTATTCCCTTGTTATACAGGTGGGCACCTAATTTGTAAAGACATGAAAAGTATTCCCTTGTAATACAGGTGGGCGCCTAATTTGTAAAGACATGAAATGTATTCCCTTGTTATACAGGTGGACGCCTAATTGGTAAAGACATGAAATGTATTCCCTTGTTATACAAGTGGGCGCCTAATTTGTAAAGACATGAAAAGTATTCCCTTGTTATACAGGTGGACGCCTAATTTGTAAAGACATGAAAAGTATTCCCTTGTTATACAGGTGGACGCCTAATTTGTAAAGACATGAAATGTATTCCCTTGTTATACAGGTGGGCGCCTAATTTGTAAAGACAAGAAAAGTATTCCCTTGTTATACAGGTGGGCGCCTAATTTGTAAAGACATGAAAAGTATTCCCTTGTTATACAGGTGGGCGCCTAATTTGTAAAGACATGAAAAATATTCCCTTGTTATACAGGTGGACGCCTAATTTGTAAAGACATGAAAAGTATTCCCTTGTTATACAGGTGGGTGCCTAATTTGTAAAGACATGAAAAGTATTCCGTTGTTATACAGGTGGGCGCCTAATTTATAAAGACATGAAAAGTATTCCCTTGTTATACAGGTGGGCGCCTAATTGCTAAAGACATGAAAGTATTCCGTTGTTATACAGGTGGGCGCCTAATTTGTAAAGACATGAAAAGTATTCCCTTGTTATACAGGTGGGCGCCTAATTTGTAAAGACATGAAAAGTATTCCCTTATTATACAGGTGGGTGCCTAATTGGTAAAGACATGAAATGTATTCCTTTGTTATACAGGTGGGCGCCTAATTTGTAATGATTTATGAAAATATATATTTTGGCAATGTTTATACAAGCAAGACCACTCGGGTCGAAATAAATTAAATGTCCTTTTGAGGAAGGATTAAATTCAATATCCTATTCGAGGGCGAATAGACCCAAAATATCCTATTTGAGGGCGGATGAAACCAAAATATCCTATTGGAGGGCGGATGAACCCAAAATATCCTATTCGAGGGCGGATGAACCCAAAATATTCTATTCGAGGGCGGATGAACCCAAAATATCCTATTCGAGGGCGGATGAACCCAAAATATCCTATTCGCGGGAGGATGAACCCAAAATATCCTATTCGGGGGAGGATGAACCCAAAATATCTTATTCGAGGGCGGATGAACCCAAAATATCCTATTCGAGGGCGGATGAACCAAAATATCCTATTCGAGGGCGGATGAACCCAAAATATCCTATTCGAGGGAGGATGCACCCAAAATATCCTATTCGAGGGCGGACGGACCCAAAATATCCTATTCGTGGGCGGACGGACCCAAAATATCCTATTCGAGGGCGGACGGACCCAAAATATCCTATTCGAGGGCGGACGGACCCAAAATATCCTATTCGAGGGCGGACGGACCCAAAATATCCTATTCGAGGGCGGACGGACCCAAAATATCCTATTCGAGGGCGGACGGATCCAAAATATCTTATTCGAGGGCGGACGGACCCAAAATATCCTATTCGAGGGCGGACGAACCCAAAATACCTATTCGTGGGCGGACGGACCCAAAATATCCTATTCGAGGGAGGACGGACCCAAAATATCCTATTCGAGGGCGGACGGACCCAAAATATCCTATTCGAGGGCGGACGGACCCAAAATATCCTATTCGAGGGCGGACGGACCCAAAATATCCTATTCGAGGGCGGACGGACCCAAAATATCCTATTCGAGGGCGGACGGACCCAAAATATCCTATTCGAGGGCGGATGAACCCAAAATATCCTATTCGAGGGCGGATGAACCCAAAATATCCTATTCGAGGGCGGATGAACCAAAATATCCTATTCGAGGGCGGATGCACCCAAAATATCCTATTCGTGGGCGGACGGACCCAAAATATCCTATTCGAGGGCGGACGGACCCAAAATATCCTATTCGAGGGTGGATGAACCCAAAATATCCTATTCGAGGGCGGATGCACCCAAAATATCCTATTCGAGGGCGGATGGACCCAAAATATCCTATTCGAGGGCGGATGAACCCAAAATATCCTATTCGAGGGCGGATGAACCCAAAATATCCTATTCGAGGGCGTATGAACCCAAAATATCCTATTCGAGGGCGGATGAACCCAAAATATCCTATTCGAGGGCGGATGGACCCAAAATATCCTATTCTAGGGTGGATGAACCCAAAATATCCTATTCGAGGGCGGATGAACCCAAAAATATCCTATTCGAGGGTGAATAGACCCAAAATATCCTATTCGAGGGCGGATAGACCCATTTTCAAAACTTGAAATTGTCTTACCTCCGACTGTTTTTCTTAGAATCATGTTGTCTTACTATCTCTTAAAACTTGAATTTATTTCCTCGTTCCTCCGAGAAAATTTTCGACAATGGCAGAAAATATTCTGCCCCAGTTTTGGTGCTTTTCCTTGTGGCATGTATTTTCGCCATTAATAAGATTTCCTTTTCCTGCTTCAAATCAAAGAAAATTTGTTAGTTTTAAAACATGGTGAGTGGTCGTGCCACTCCTGTTGGGGATGGTTTTTCCCTTTCTCCCTTCCCCGCTCTGTGTTTCATTATGCTATCAAAACTTGCTGGGGATTATTTTGCTGGGGATGAATTTTCCTTTTCTTCCTTCCCCACTCTGTGTTGTCCGACCCTCTTGGAACTTGGTCGAAAATCTGTCGGGGATGCTCCTACATCTCGATGATCTGCTGGGGCCCTCTTGGAATTAGGTCCACAATTTTCTCAACTGTTGTTTTCCTGTTTTTCTCCAACTTCCCTTGGAAATTTGGTCCTCTTGGGATCTAGACCCATTCATCATTTGGTCTTGCGACCAACTTCTTTTCGCTTTATCGCCTTATCTTTGGCCTGTCCTATTCGCATTTTGCTTTGCATCATTTTGGCAACTGGTAGTAAGCTCTGAAAATCCTTTTCAAAAACAAACTGCTGGGGAGGTAAAGTCTTTAAACCAAGAAATGAAAAAGTGATGATCTCAAAAAATAGAAAAAGAAGAAGTCTTTCTGAACAAATGCTGGGGAAAAGGAAAGAAAAGAACTTATCTGAATGATATAACCGATCCCAACGATCATGTCGCGCATTCCGGATTAATCAACCCAGTCTATTTGTATCAATCAACCCTTCGGACGGCCTCATGTTGCTGGGGTAATTGTGAGCACGTGATTTTAGTTGGACCCGATTAGGGCTGCCTACGTATCACACATCCGGTGGGAATCAAACCAGCGCAGTTCTCCTATAAACTGAACTTTGTAAACAATATTCCTTTCTTTCCCCGTCAGTTTTCGGAAGAAAGAAGCACCGGAATCGACGCAAGCCGACAAGAAAGCAAGGCATCAAGAACAAATGGAAGATAGATGGGATCTTGTAATCCGTAGTCTAGCCTAGCTTCTTGATTTTTCTTTTAAGCACGGTGTAATAAGGAGATCGGTAAGTAGTAATAACAGCATGCAGCAACAGTAACCGCTAAAAAGAAAAAGAAAAGTGAATAAAAAAAAGGGAATGGAGGGTTTCTGAAACACTTGAAAAAGGCACAAATAAAACAAGCCGGGAGGATGCATGCGGTAGGAGCAAAAACATGTTAGAAATGGTTAACTGCCTAAGAACATTGCATCCCCCAACATGCAATTGCAATATCTGTTAAAACTCTAACGCTAACAGGTTTGTTGTTTGTCCAATTCCAAACAGTTAGTTGTTAAAGCGTACTGGCACCATACCATTATCAAACAAGATCAAAAGGTCCTATACAACAAAGCATGACTGGCTCAGAAAATAGTGTTGAGTCGGAAAGGACGGCACATCAGATGCTGAAGGAGGCGATGGCCAATATAGAAAAAATGAGATTGGAAATGCATGAAATGCAGTTAGCCATGGCTAAGGTGCAAAAGGGGCCCGAACCACTTGTCACTCCTACTCCCCCACCGGGACACACACCGGAATACCCTTCCCCCGGCCCTTCAACAAGCTTCCCCATTGCCCAATACTACCAAGGGGAAACTTCCTATAATCCTCAAGCTCCACCACCCAAACAAAACCCTCCTCCGCCAGTCGTCCCCGTCTTCGGGGCACCTCCACCAGCCACACTGCAAAGATCCTCCAGCGAGCCGTTGTTTCAGGCTCATGATAACCAGTATTATCCTCCTGAACCAACCTTTAAAGCACCCGAACCATACACTTACACCCCTCACCTCCAACTCCCAGCAGAAACTGAGAGGCTGATTAAGAATCCAGAGCAGGATGAAGTGCTTCGTAAAATGAAAATCCTGGAGCAATATTTCCGGAGTATGCATGGATTGGGCAGCCAAGTTAGTGTGGCCTACAAAGATCTGTGCCCTTTCCCTGATGTGCAATTGCCGGCAGGTTTTAAGATGCCCAAATTTGATCTATACAAGGGGCATGGTGATCCCATGGAACATCTGCGAGGTTTCTGTAGTAAGATGAGAGGAGCAGGTGGAAAGGATGAGCTTCTGATAGCTTATTTCGGTCAAAGTTTAAGCGGGTCCGCACTCGAATGGTACACGAGGCAGGATCCTAGCAGGTGGTATACCTGGGACGATCTAGCACAAGCATTTGTGGGTCACTTCCAGTATAACCTTGAGATCATCCCGGATCGTCTCATACTGTTAAAACTTGAGAAAAAGCCTGGAGAGAGCTTCAGGGAATTCGGATTCCGTTGGAGGGAACAAGCAGCAAGAGTCGATCCACCAATGAGGGAAGGTGAAATGGTGGACTACTTCTTACAAACTTTGGAGCCAACTTACTTTGGTCACCTGGTGACGTCAGTTGGTAAATCTTTCAACGAAGTAGTAAAAATGGGTAGTATGATCGAAGAGGGACTCAGATCCAACAAAATCCTGAGCTATTCGGCGATTAAAGCAACCACTTAGGCCATCCAGAGCGGCGCGGAAGGTGCGCTCGGAAAGAAGAGAGAGGAGGTCGCAACGGGCGAAGTAGGTACTTGGCCCAAATCCAGAGGTCCTTCCCCTCACTACCAGCCCAGACCCCATCACCCAAATTATCCACACTCCATACAACCTTTCACAACCCTACTACCCACCATCAGAGCCACTCTTTTCCGCCCATCATGCCCAAACCTTCCCCCGAGCTCCACATAATCCACCTCAGTATTATCCTCCGAACAATGTCCGATCACATGTCCAACCATCAGGTCACCCACTATGGCGAGCGCCAACACCACATAATGCATTCTTGCCTTCACAACGCTTTCGATCACCCAACGACCCTAGAAAACAGGGGCAGGGAGGGGAACAAAGGTAAAGAAATAGTTTCACGCCGATTGGGGAGTCCTACACAAGCTTGTTTGAAAAGTTAAAGCATTCCGGCCTAATTGAGCCACTCCTCGGCTATACTCCAGACCCATATGCAAAAGGCTTTGATCCTACTGTACGTTGCATGTACCACTCTAATGTCCAAGGGCATAGCATTGAAGATTGTCGTTCTTTGAAAAGGGAAGTAGAAAGAATGATTCAGGAAGGGGTAATTGTGATCAATGACAGTGACAAGGAGCATGTGAATCCTCTTGGGAATTTGCGGACTGAAGTTAACGATATTGAAGTTGTTAATGGTTTTGGCAATATCAATGGGGAACCTAGTGGTTAAGATGTCGTGCTTGGTAATAGGAAAGACGCTTCATCTCTTGGTTAGCTGGAGAGGAGTCTTGGTGGTTTATTTTGTTGTCATTTATGTTGTCCGAATTATTTGCATGGTTGTAATCCGGACATTGTCTTGTGTCAAACCCTCTTATCCTTCCATTTTCGTCATAGTGGTTTGTTTAGTGTTGTCTAGGATTTGTTTTAGGTTTGGTCCAAAGTTGTACCCCAGTTGTTTTGTTTGTTTTGTTATTCAAACCATTTCACCATTAGTCTAATGCAAAATCCGGTCTTTTATTATTTCCAGTCATCTTTTTGTTTAGTTCTTTTATCATTTTGTTCAGTGCCGATTCTAGTGACATGACATGCGCACACAGTTTGGGCCTAATCTTAAAAGGTAATCATAAAACCATTGAGAGGTGATCAGAACATTTAAAAGAAATAAGAACGGTTGGAGATTATTCGGAGCTCGAGTCATGTGGAACTGGGGCAAGTAAAACAGAAAGAAACCATTAAAGGCAAGATTTGCCAAATCGACATGAGGGTCGTTCATGATAATGAGAGCGAGAGTGTTGCCCAACGGTGCTTTAGAGAGGACAAATAAAAAAGCAAATGTGTGAATATAATTGTCAAGTCCAGCACCATCAGAAGAGGCTACAAATCTTTGTTTAATTGTGTTGTTTGCACTTGGCATGTTTTGAAGACTGGAATGACGAAGACATTTTGTTCTGCTATCTAAACACTTTATCCTTCGTTAACCCTTTTGAGCCTTATTGTTTTTCTTTCGTACCCCTCGTTCGGAATCAGTAGCAACGACTAGAAAACACAAGCATGGAAGATAAAAGAACAAAGAAAAAAGAAAAAAAGAAGAAAAAGAAAAAGAAAGAAAAGAAAACAACAAAACGACAAAAGAGAAATGAGAAAAGGAAAGAAAAGAAAAGAAAATAATAGGTAAATGAAAAACAAAAGAGGAATTGGGAACTACATTTGACCTGATTCCTCAAAAAGTATACGTAGGCGCCTCACGGCTCGGTCATAATGTAACAAAAATTAAAATAATAATAATAATAATAATCCCCAAGCAAGAAACTGGGGCAAGGGTTACGCTTGCTGTAGACAAATATGGTTCCGAATGTTGTAATTTTGAACCCCAAATTGACTTGTTTTTTGAGCCTTTAATACCCTTTCTTTCTAGCCTATCCAAAAACCCACATTACGGTCCAAAGAAAGACCTTCTGATCAGTCTTCAAAAGATGTCAAGTCAGACAAATGAGAGTCTTACCGGTGAACATAACACTCTGATCCATAGCAGAAAGGACTCTAATCCCTAGCAGAAAGAGTCATATCGGCAACACTCCAAATCCCCAGCTGGAAAGTGATACAAATGAGAGAGTCTTATCGGTGAAAATCTTCACGGGCACCATAAGGCGATGAAAGCTGAGAGAAAAACCAAAATGAGAGAGGCTTGATAGTGAAAACCCTTCGGGCACTACAAGTCGAATAAGATTGAGAATCAGATGGGGAATCGCCAAATGAAGATCTTGAAAGACGATTGATGGCGGAGGATAGGCCACATGTGCATGTCATGACCATTAGAGTCAGTATCTGCGTTTGATAGGTTTTTATTTATAGTTTCTTTTGTTAAGGAGTCATCTTTTCCTATATCTTTTATTCTGTTCCTTTTTATCTTTCTCCTTTCATAGAAATTTCCCCATTAGAGTCTGTTTGGTCAGAACAAGTGAGAAATGACTTCAAAATATGCCATCAGCTTTCCAATTATACAAGATAAGATCTGACTAGTACATCCAAGTGGTATAGTCAGCAAGGAACAAGCGCGAGGTCAGTGTCAAGAAAGATATCCCCAGCAAAAGGGAATTGACAAAAGGATTGACGAGTGTCAAGAGGGATATCCTTGGGGAAGAATAAAGATAGCACCAGTCTCAAGGGAAGTGGTCTTTGAACCAGTTTTACCCCTAGCATAACAAGTTTTAATAAAGGAAGTTGTTCCCCAGCGGACAGAACAAAAGGATGAAACTTGTGCTCGAAGAAGCAAAAGGCCAGTGCCATTCCCAGCAGCCTTCAGAAGAGTGAAGCACTAGTTTTGAAGGAATCAAAATTCCCCAGCAGTGTTATCCTCGACAGCGTTATCCCCAGCTGATAACATTTTTATCCCCAGCAATGTTGAGAGAAAATAAAAGTTTTGAAGGAAGTAGCTTTGGAAAAAAAAGGGAAGAAAGGAGATTCCCCCAGTAGTATTATTCCCCAACAGGTAAGTGAACAATTCCCCAGCAGTGTTATCCCCAGCAGTTTCGAGGGAAGACAACACAAGTTTTTAAGGAAAGCAGTTCTGTAAGAAGGTAATTCAGGAAGAAGGAAATGGTTCACGCATAGGAGACGCACTTCCTAAGTTTATTTTTACCCATAGGAGACGCACTTCCTAAGTTTATTTTTACCCCTAGGAGACGCACTTCCTAAGTTTAATTTCATGCATAGGAGACGCACTTCCTAGTTTAAAATCATTAAAGTTTTACCCATAGGAGACGCACTTCCTAAGTTTATTTTTACCCATAGGAGACGCACTTCCTAAGTTTATTTTTACCCATAGGAGACGCACTTCCTAAGTTTATTTTTACCCCTAGGAGACGCACTTCCTAAGTTTAATTTCATGCATAGGAGACGCACTTCCTAAATTAAGATTTCGTGCATAGGAGACGCACTTCCTAAATTAAGATTTCATTAATAGGAGACGCACCTCCTAGTTTAAAATCATTAAAGTTTTACCCATAGGAGACGCACTTCCTAAGTTTATTTTTACCCCTAGGACACGCACTTCCTAAGTTTATTTTTACCCCTAGGAGACGCACTTCCTAAGTTTATTTTCATGCATAGGAGACGCACTTCCTAGTTTAAAATCATTAAGTTTTACCCATAGGAGATACACTTCCTAAGTTTATTTTTACCCCTAGGAGATGCACTTCCTAAGTTTATTTTCAGGCATAGTAGACGCACTGCCTAAATTAAGATTTCATGCATAGGAGACGCACTTCCTAGTTTGAATCATTGAAGTTTCACCCCTAGGAGACGCACTTCGTAGTCTGGTTCGTTCAGGTTATATTTTTTCTTTAGGAGAGGCACTTCCTAAATCGAGATTTCCTCCTAGGAGACGCACTTCCTAGTCTGGTTCATTTAAGTTCATTCGTAGGAGACACACTTCCTAGTTTAAATCATTGAAGTTTCACCCCTAGGAGACACACTTGCTAGTCTGGGTCTTTCGGGTTATATTTTACTTTAGGAGACGCACTTCCTAAAAATGAGAGTTTACCACTAGGAGACACACTTCCTGATTTTGGGTCATACAAGTTTTACTCGTAGGAGACGCACTTCCTAGTTTGGTTCATTCAGGTTTTATTTTTTAGCAAATGCATTTGCTCGTCAAAGTTTCGGGTTTTACTCATAGGAGACACACATCCTGGCCTAGTCGTTAGTTTACTCTCACCATTGCATATAGTATAAGTGGTTTACAATATTGCTAACAATTCACAAATCTTCCTAGTGCAAACTGGGGTAGAAAATTTCCTTTTTTTGTGTATTTTGTAGCACTCAGGAGCCCGCCTGAAGAGAGGAATGGCGAATTTATTTTCAAAGTTGTTGGTTGAAGTTGGGAGTTCGCCCATATATAGAGGAATACATTGCAAGTCAGTAAAGCAGAAGAATCCAACAGGAATCCCCAGCGGGATACAACAAAAATCCCCGGTACCGGAAAGCAGACGGTTGCACCAAGAGATCCCAGCACAAATTCAAGCGCATGAGTCAAAAGGAAGAAAAGACGCATCTTGAAAGAGGCGGCCTGTGAATATTGAATTATTCCAAGCATAACAAATCTGATGAAGAAAGTCGTATCCCCAGAGGAACCACCGAAAAGCTTAATGAAGGAAGCCATATCCCCAGCAAACTCGCCAGAGCTGTCACATCTCCTTTTTCGCCCGCGCCGCCCGCGAAGGGGCACGGAAGGGAGTTTTTCCAACTAAAGGACAATCGAATCGGGATTTATTTATTTATTTCAGAGTCGCCACTTGGGAGATTTATGGTGTCCCAAGTCACCGATTGAATCCTGAATCGAGGAAATATTCGACTTTCCAAATGAAGTCTGCGAACCAGAAATTCTAAGTAAGGAATCATGTTGACCCGAGGGAAGGTGTTAGGCACCCCCGAATCCCGTGGTTCTAGCACGGTCGCTTAAACTGTTGTAATGGCTAGATATCTGATTTTAATACATATTATAATTTATGTGCTTTTATCAACTTTAAACCGCTTTTATTATTATTTTTTTTTAGAATTGCAACGTCGTGAAAATGCGTTTCGAACCACATCGCAATCAATGCACCCATGGTTGTTGACACGTTTTGACTCCGTTGAGATTTGGATTTGGGTCGCATAAATGCGCACCCGAGTTTAGGGATGTAGTATTATTAAAATCGTGCCTAAAGAATCTAACGCTTTATTACTTTGGAGAAGGCCGTGAAATTTGCTAAACGGCCCATCTGGAAATCTAAGTATTCAATTAAACATTTATTGAGGGACCCACAATTTGTGCGTTTTATTGGGCGAGGCTCATCTCATTTATTTTAAAAGGACAATCCTAAAATACCTACATTTTTCTCTATTAAATTTGTCTCTACAAAATGAAAGAGAAAAGGTCTTAATTTATTTACATGCTTGAGTTGTTATAATTGAGTTTCGAATATGATTCATAAAATCTGAAAATGATGCAATCAGGGCAGTCCGTTGCCAATGCGGGCCCAGGCCCAACGTGTATGGCATAAAACTAGACCCGAGTCATCTTATTCACATGTTAATACCTAGTTACATTATACTAGGCATGTTCACAGTTTGTCAAATTAAAAAAAACAAAAACTTGGCAATCTAATTTTAATCCTAGACTATTTACATGCTGAAATTGACCAATAGTATTTAACTAAACAATATTCCTACAAGTTCCGAAATGGTCTATTCGTTTAATGAACTAACTGTTGAATGTTTAAGAATAGTCTAAATCAGCTAACATGCTTTTTGAGACATGATAATCATCCAACAATAACGAATTAACTAGACAGAGTTACTACACCATTTATTTATTTTTTAGGCAATACATAGATAGTTCGTCCGTTAAGCTATCGTCAGATGTTCCACTATATATATTAAACAGCTACATGATTCTGATTAGAGTAAGCTAAATAATTTATATATACAAATAAAATTCAGAATATAATTAAAATAAATTCAGAACTTCAACTCTTCATTTCGTATTCATGCTTCAAGTTTCAGTTTACAGTAACCAGTGTGTCAGTTGAGTACCTGATATTGGAAGCAAAAGAAAAGGGAGTTCAGCAGAAATTCAGTAGCATACAACAACAGCAACACCCAGCAACCAGTAACAACCAGCAACGAGAAACCAGTGACAGATTTTAAAATCAAGATAAAAATCCAGAAACACCGACAACAATCAACGGACAGAAGCCAAGGGTATCTTTTCAGATTTGAAAGACTAATTACTGTTCAACCTTTAATTTCTGAATCCGTATATCAGAATATTTAGATTTTATATCAGGTGTATACTACTCTCTCTTTTAATTTCCAGAATGTTTTTATTTGTATTTTTGGAAGTCTTAATATTTTCGGAATTTTTCTCTCTCTTCAGGCGGGCTCCTGAGTGCTACAAAATAGATAAAACAAAGGAAATTTTCTGCCCCAGTTTGCACTAGGAAGATTTCTGAATTGTTAGCAATATTGTAAACCACTTATACTATATGCAATGGTGAGAGTAAACTAACAACTAGGCCAGGATGTGCGTCTCCTATGAGTAAAACCTGAAACTCTGACGAGTAAATGCGTTTGCTAAAAAATAAAACCTGAATGAACCAAACTAGGAAGTGCATCTCCTACGAGTAAAACTTGTATGACCCAAAATCAGGAAGTGTGTCTCCTAGAGGTAAACTCTCATTTTAAGGAAGTGCGTCTCCTAAAGTAAAATATAACCCGAAATACCCAGACTAGCAAGTGCGTCTCCTAGGGGTGAAACTTCAATGATTTAAACTAGGAAGTGTGTCTCCTACGAATAAACTTAAATGAACCAGACTAGGAAGTGCGTCTCCTAGGAGGAAATCTCGATTTAGGAAGTGCGTCTCCTAAAGCAAAAATATAACCTGAACGACCCAGACTACGAAGTGCATCTCCTAGGGGTGAAACTTCAATGATTCAAACTAGGAAGTGCGTCTCCTATGCATGAAATCTTAATTTAGGCAGTGCGTCTCCTAAGGGTAAAAATAAACTTAGGAAGTGTGTCTCCTATGGGTAAAACTTAATGATTTTAAACTAGGAAGTGCGTCTCCTATGCATGAAAATAAACTTAGGAAGTGCGTCTCCTATGGGTAAAAATAAACTTAGGAAGTGCGTGTCCTAGGGGTAAAAATAAACTTAGGAAGTGCGTCTCCTATGGGTAAAACTTTAATGATTTTAAACTAGGAAGTGCGTCTCCTATTAATGAAATCTTAATTTAGGAAGTGCGTCTCCTATGCATGAAATTAAACTTAGGAAGTGCGTCTCCTAGGGGTAAAAATAAACTTAGGAAGTGCGTCTCCTATAGGTAAAAATAAACTTAGGAAGTGCGTCTCCTATGGGTAAAAATAAAATTAGGAAGTGCGTCTCCTATGGGTAACACTGCAAACCGCTGAGTACCACTGCTGGGGATAATCACTGCTGAGGATAACTCTGCTGAGTAAAATATGTTATCTTACTCCTTCCAAAACTACTTATCCTTCAAATTACAATAAAAACCTGGTGTTGCAAACACGGTCCTTCAGCGCCTCGGGGACGAAGATTTTTAAGGCTGTGTGGGTCAACTGGACCAAATCTAAAACAATGACCCAAAGGTGGCTGTTTATGCAAAGTCAGCCTTCTGGCGTCCCTTTTGGGAACATTCGGCTATGTTTTGACAAAACAGCGTCACCCGACTTCTTTATGATGAAATTAAAATTTGACATATATTTTTTTTGGTTATTTTAGCAAAAGGGGAGGTTGGACCCGATGAGGGTTGCCTACGTATCTCACATCCGGTGAGAATCAAACCCGCGTAGTTCGGGACGATAAAACAAACTTCTTTTGAAACAAGTCTTTTTTTTATTGGCAAATAAAACTATTTTTCATAAACAAAAATCTTTTTTTTCTTTTTCTCAAAAATTCAACAGAGTTTCGATACTATTTGGACACTAGTTTTCAAAACAGGCAATTTTAACGTTTTTAACCCTCGTACCTCTATCTCTCTTTCCTCAAAATATTCAAAAGCCGGTCAACACACAAGTCTGAATCAAATAAATGCACAAGTAGAAGCAAGTAAGATGCATCAGGATGGTCATTTTCATTTTTTGGTACACCTGTCCTAGACAGACCCAACCCCTGTGTTGAGCCTCCAAAGTCAAATGCACGTGATGCAAACAAACGTTCCTACTAGGGATCCGGCATGAAGCTGAGTTATTCTAAGTGAAAAAAAACCTGAGGCATATTGTTCTAGCCCTGGCTTACCCAAGTGGACAGCTTGAGCCGAAATGGGGGCAACGTACCGGGAGCACGAAAGTCTGCCCGGCCTAGTTACTTGTCCCAACTTCGTCTTATTTGGTATGACTTCTAACAGAAAGGTGGGTCACGCGCACGTGTACACCATAAATTTAGAAGACTCAGAAAGAAGAAGAGTTTCGTAGCAGTTTTATACACAATTCAGATAATATTAAAGCGGTAAAAGCATCATTTAGCACATTGAGCCCAAACATGTAACAAAATCAGATAAAACCAAATATAACAATTTATCTAAGCTCGAATTTCTAACCCTAAACTAGTGGTTCTGGTTGAAGTCCCCAGCAGAGTCGCCAGAGCTGTCACACCTCCTTTTTCGCCCGCGCCGCCCGCGAAGGGGCACGGAAGGGAGTTTTTCTAACTAAAGGACAATCGAATCGGGATTTATTTATTTATTTCAGAGTTGCCACTTGGGAGATTTATGGTGTCCCAAGTCACCGATTGAATCCCGAATCGAGGAAAATATTCGACTTTCCAAATGAAGTCTGCGAACCAGAAATTCTAAGTAAGGAATTATGTTGACTCAAGGGAAGGTGTTAGGCACCCCCGAATCCCGTGGTTCTAGCACGGTCGCTTAAACTATTGTAATGGCTAGATATCTGATTTTAATACATATTATAATTTATGTGCTTTTATCAACTTTAAACCGCTTTTATTATTATTTTTTTTAGAATTGCAACGTCGTTAAAATGCATTTCGAACCACATCGCAATCAATGCACCCATGGTTGTTGACACGTTTTGACTCCGTTGAGATTTGGATTTGGGTCGCATAAATGCGCACCCGAGTTTAGGGATGTAGTATTATTAAAATCGTGCCTAAAGAATCTAACGCTTTATTACTTTGGAGAAGGCCGTGAAATTTGCTAAATGGCCCATCTCGAAATCTAAGTATTCAATTAAACATTTATTGAGGGCTCCGCAATTTGTGCATTTTATTGGGCGAGGCTCATCTAATTTATTTTAAAAGGACAATCCTAAAATGCCTACATTTTTCTCTATTAAATTTGTCTCTACAAAATGAAAGAGAAAAGGTCTTAATTTATTTACATGCTTGAGTTGTTATAGTTGGGTTTCGAATATGATTCATAAAATCTGAAAATGATGCAATCAGGGTAGTCCGTTGGCAATGCGGGCCCAGGCCCAACGTGTATGACATAAAACTGGACCTGCGCCATCTTATTCACATGTTAATATTCCTACAAGTTCCGATATCTGTCACTGGTTTTTTCGTGAGCTACATGTTAATGAGCTACATGTTAATATTCACATGTTAATATTCCTAAAATCTGTCACTGGTTTCTCGTTGCTGGTTGTTACTGGTTGTTGGGTGTTGCTGTTGTTGTATGCTACTGAATTTCTGCTGATCTCCCTTTTCTTTTGCTTCCAATATCAGGTACACAACTGACACGCTGGTTACTGTAAACTGAAACATGAAGCATGAATACGAAATGAAGAGTTGAAGTTCTGAATTTATTTTAATTATATTCTGAATTTTATTTGTATATATAAATTATTTAGCTTACTCTAATCAGAATCATGTAGCTGTTTAATATATATAGTGGAACATCTGACGATAGCTTAACGGACGAACTATCTATGTATTGCCTAAAAAATAAATAAATGGTGTAGTAACTCTGTCTAGTTAATTCGTTATTGTTGGATGATTATCATGTCTCAAAAAGCATGTTAGCTGATTTAGACTATTCTTAAACATTCAACAGTTAGTTCATTAAACGAATAGACCATTTCGGAACTTGTAGGAATATTAACATGTGAATAAGATGGCCCAGGTCCAGTTTTATGCCATACACGTTGGGCCTGGGCCCGCATTGGCAACGGACTACCCTGATTGCATCATTTTCAGATTTTATGAATCATATTCGAAACCCAACTATAACAACTCAAGCATGTAAATAAATTAAGACCTTTTCTCTTTCATTTTGTAGAGACAAATTTAATAGAGAAAAATGTAGGCATTTTAGGATTGTCCTTCTAAAATAAATTAGATGAGCCTCGCCCAATAAAACACACAAATTGCGGGGCCCTCAATAAATGTTTAATTGAATACTTAGATTTCGAGATGGGCCGTTTAGCAAATTTCACGGCCTTCTCCAAAGTAATAAAGCGTTAGATTCTTTAGGCACGATTTTAATAATACTACATCCCTAAACTCGGGTGCGCATTTATGCGACCCAAATCCAAATCTCAACGGAGTCAAAACGTGTCAACAACCATGGGTGCATTGATTGCGATGTGGTTCGAAACGCATTTTCACGACGTTGCAATTCTAAAAAATAATAATAATAAAAGCGGTTTAAAGTTAAAATTGCACTATAGTTTTTGAACATGTATTAAAATCAGATATTTTAGCCATTACAACAGTTTAAGCGACCGTGCTAGAACCACGGGATTCGGGGGTGCCTAACACCTTCCCTCGGGTCAACAGAATTCCTTACTTAGAATTTCTGGTTCGCAGACTTCATTTGGAAAGTCGAATATTTTCCTCGATTCGGGATTCAATCGGTGACTTGGGACACCATAAATCTCCCAAGTGGCGACTCTGAAATAAATAAATAAATCCCGATTCGATTGTCCTTTAGTTGGAAAAACTCCTTTCCGTACCCCTTCGCGGGCGGCGCGGGCGAAAAAGGAGGTGTGACAGGAGGCATCAAGAAAATAAAAATAAGATTTAAGAATGATATATCCGCCAAAATGATATATCAGAATTCAGATAATACCAACATATATCACAAATCATAGAAAGCATTAAAACAAGACTATGGAAGTGAACTTATTAACTAAAGCTCCAAAACAAATGATATCAAGCCAAGAATAAAATCAATATAATAATTTTTTCATTGTTATGGTTCTTTTAACAATGTTAAAGCAACACGGCTGGGAAAGCAATAGAATTGTAGCCAAACACATTCTTTTCATTGTTATGGTTCTTTTATGTAGGTGCTTTTCTATTTTAAGTAGGTTTTTATTTATTTCCTTGATTATGAATAGTAGTGTTATTGTACCAATTTAATATGAATGAATTTTTGAATCTGATATACTAATAGTGATAAAAAATAATTATGTCTTAAAAATTAATTACATTTACAATGCACATCGTAATAAATAAGAAATCTAAAAGAATCCTACAACTAAAGGAAACAAAACCTAAAGGAAACAAAATTCCGTAAGAAAAGAATCCCAAACAATATAAATTCTAAAGAATCCTAAACCTAAAAGTAAGCACACGACAATTTTTTTTTTTTGCCCACAAAAAAAATAGTGATTACAATTACAAGTATATCCAACATATAATTCATTTATAAAGGTTAAAAAAACAAACGATATTTCGATAAGGGTTTCGTGCTTTTAATATAGTATAAATATAAATATAGATATAAATATAGATTATACTCATCATTCCTAATGTACTTCTCTCCTAAGATCACCTTTATTCCCATCTTCTTTCTCTTTTTTTTTGTTCTATCTAATGCCAAGATTTTCCTCACCAAGACCATTTTTATTCCCATCCTCTTTCTCTTAACTTTTCTTATTTTATCAAATTAAACATAGATATTTTGCTCACTCTATTTTATTTTTCTCTATCTTTTTACTCAGCTCTTCTTCTCTTCCACCATTGCTTTGTCGACCTATATCTTTCACAACTACCACCATTCTCACCATCAAAGGCCATGGTCAGTAACTTCATCGGCACAAAAGAAAAAAAAAACTCTTTTTTAGATTTCTTTTTTATCTTTCTATACAAATATCTTCTTCTTATTCTTATTACTTGAAATATGCATTTCTTTTGGAACAATTATATATGTTATTTGGATTATTATATGAAAAATAAAGTTTGTTCTGATGTTAAAACTTATATCTTCAGGATGTATAAGTTTGGCAGAAATTAGTCATGTGATCTAGCGCAACCTGATCATAAAATAAGTTCTGTTCAGAATTTATTTTTAAAATAAAAATTTAGGACCAACAATAATATGATATATATACTCTACTGTTTAGCATGTGTCCTTTTTCTTCAACATTTTCTTTTTTTTCTCCATTATTTTGTGAGTAAAGATCTTTTAAAGCTGGTACAATGACTTGAGATTTTAATAGTGGTCGGAAGATACACGTGCTATTTTATATAAAAGTTTTACATAAATAGTGTATAAAAGTTATATATGTATTATTATATGTATATAACAACACATTTTATATAATAATGCGGTTGAAAATTTTGTATAATTGTCATACAATGTATAAAAATTATACAAAATTATACATGCATTATTATATAGTATATAAAAATTGTATATACACTATTATATAGTGTATATTTTTATATAATGTATCTTACATTTTCTAGTGCATCCCCAATTTATCACTAATGTATCCGGAGTATTTTTGTGTATCCGAAATATTTAATATTTTTTACAGTGTATATACACTTTATACTAGTATCATGTATGTATATATATATATATATATATATATATATATATATATTAGATTCTTTATAAAAGCTAAAATGGATTATAATTTATAGTGTAACAGAAGGTTTTTGTTGCAGAGAAGATGATTGGATAGTGATAGATTTTAGAAAATTTTACAAAATGTCCCAAATAAGTCTCAGCTTACCAACCTTTAGCCATTAATTATAAACTTTCCAAAATTAGTCAAGTACATATAAAAATTAAAAATTCAAATAAATAAGGTTCTTTCTCTCCAAAAATCACACACAAAGATCTCCTTTCATATTTTTAAGCGTGATCACCAACATTATATGCATGACGGAAAGTAAATTTTATGGATGAAATAGCAAATAATGTGATGAAATATTTTTCAATGGGTATGATTGAAATTCATTGAAAACATGTAGATGAGTCAATATACAAAATTTGAGGAAGATTAGAGGTGATTTAGTATCAAAATTCGTAGTTAAAATTGAGTTGAAAAAAAATCTTCTGCGACATATACATCACGCATGTATCTCCATACAAGTGTACATGGATATACATGTGATACACATTTGATACAAATATGATATATATGTGATACACAAATGATATACAGTGTGATACACATCTCATTTTTTTTCATATTTCATCTTCTACTTCAAATTTTCAATTTAAACCACCTCAAAACTCTGTCAAATCATCCAAAAACTGAGATTCAAACTTTTTAAAGATGTACCCAATTTATTCTAATAACACCCACTCCAAAGAAAGCAAAAAATTGATCTTTTTTTGGCTACAAATAGCTAATTGGCTAATATTGGTAATATTTGGCTAATATTAATAATATTTAATAAAATAGCCAATTTTTGTAATAAGGCACTTATAAATGGACACAGTTGATAATTTTTCTAGATTTTAGGGAGTGAAAGGGTGGGTTTCAGCGAGGAGTTTAACTGGTTTTGGAGAATTTTGCTACAAATAGCTACTTGGCTAATATTGGTAATATTTGGCTAATATTAGTAATATTTAATAAAATAGCCAATTTTTGTAATAAGACACTTATAAATAGACATAACTGATAATTTTTCTAGATTTTAGGGGTAAAAGGGTGGGTTTCAGCGGGGAATTTAACTGGTTTTGGAGAATTTTTGGAATTTCATAAGGTTTGGAATTTTTTGGGCCGGTAGGTTTAATATTTTTTGGACCACTAATTGTTAGTGGAAAATAATACTAGTCTTTGAACCGACTGACTAGAATATAAAAGTCCCTAATTTGACGGGACATTTATATTTATACCCGCTTTTTATGTTATGTTTTAACTTGTGTCCGCTTTGCAAAAAAAATTGCAAGCATACCCGCTTTTTTTATAACTTCAGCATACGGGGCTGAAGTAGCAAAGACAATCGCGCAAAACTTCAGCATTCTAGTAGCCGGGCTTGAAGTTCAGCTCTAGAGCTGAAGTTTTTGTTTTGTAACTCGCGAACTTCAGCTCTAGAGCTGAAGTTTTGTTTTTGTGTTTTTGTTTTGTAACTGGCGAATTTCAGCTCTAGAGCTGAAGTTTTTGTTTTGTAACTGGCGAACTTCAGCTCTAGAGCTAAAGTTTTTGTTTTGTAACTAGCGAACTTCAGCTCTAGAGCTGAAGTTTTTGTTTTTGTAACTGGGGAATTTCAGCTCTAAAGCTGAAGTTTTTGTTCTATATTTGATTAACTTCAGCATGTTATAGGAACCATGCTACGATTGCAAAAGTTAGCTGATCAATCCTTAGTTTATTGCACCGCTAATGATAAAATATGTTTAAATGTGGTTACTATGATCCGTATAATTGGTGCAGTCTACCCATTCTTATTGTAGCTTTAAGCTGTCTTCTGCGGTCAGTTGTTTTTCGCTAAGCCTTAGGCAATTTCTGGTTATAAGGCAACGAAGCACTCATGTGTGACTTCAAGCTCCAAAACACAAGTAGTATTAAGTTATTCTTGGGCTATTGGCTAATATAATTGGAATTTTTACATTCCTATGCCATATAGTAAACTATATTACCCTCCATGCTTAACTTTTAATATAACTACCTTCTATATACTTAATTACCATTTATGTACCATTTTAGAATTTTAATGGTATTAATTAGTCTCCTAATTTTACTCAACCGTATATTCCCACTCCCCCAAGTTTCTCTCTCCAAATTCCCACGATTTTCTTTTCAATCACCCACGATTTCCTCTTCTAAAACCAGCGAAAATCTGTAACCCCTCCACCATTGACAACCATTAAAAAGCTTTGAAGCTTTGAATTTGAATTTGGGTTTTCAAAAGACATTGTTTGTTTGGATTGGATGTTGTTGCAAAGAATTGAGAATTCTCTCTACGTCTCTCTCAATCTCTCAATCCCAAATTTCAGTAATATAAGAGGAAAGGAAAAGAGAGCAGCAATTCCACCATTGACAACCATTAAATAGCCAAGCTTTGAATTCGAATTTGGATTTTCAAAAATCATTATTTGTTTGGATTGGGTGTTGTTGCAAATAATTGGGAATATGGTTTGGAGTTTATATCTCAATTTTGAGGGGTTTTGGTGAAAATTAGACTTGGTTTTGGCTGAATTTCAGATTGAAACTCGAAGAAGAAGAAGAAGACATGACATACATTATATTGCAGAAATTGTAGAAAAATTGTAGAAAAAATGTATTCTGTTGTTTATTTATTTTTGAGCTTTGTGCTTTTGTGTTAAAAGTTTTGATGGGAGCTTGTTATTCCACTTCGCCTGTTTTGGAGCTAACTTGTGCAGAGGAGAAGATGTTTTTTAAGTTATATATATTGCTATACCTTTAAATTCAAGAAAGTATAGTTGTATTGTATTTAAGAGGCGGCGAATTTGTAGAATAGGTTGAATGTGAGGAATGAGTCAAATAAGATTCATAATGGCTTGTTTTCTACATTTATTCTACAATAAAATTACATATCGTTTGAAAATTAATATGAAAATATAAAATTTCAATGTTTCTACAAATTATCTACAAAATTTCTACAAGCTGTTCATAACAGAATTTATCTTTATTTTCATGCATGTTCGTCTGGAACACTAAAGTTACTTGATATGCCAACATCTCCCGTTATAGAGGAATACAACTTATCTACAATTTTTTTACAACTTTCACACATTATTTTCAACTAGTTAAATACAACTACAATAACATAAAACTTACATACAAATTTTATATAGTATGTCTTTTGTATATTTTGTATCTGATTTATACATAGTAAAAATAATTTCCATACAACTAATTATATATTATACAACTTATCTACAAATTATCTATAATTTTCGTACATTATTTCTATTAAGTTATATACAACTACAATATAATACCACTTAAATACAATTTTTATACAATATTGTTCAACTTTCGTACAATAGGTAAATGAATAAAAGAAAAATAAATAAACAACAGAATACAATTTTTCTACAATTTCTGCAATATAATGAATGTCATGTCTTCTTCTTCTTCTTCTTCTTCTTATTCTTATTCTTCTTCTTCTTCTTCTTCTTCTTCTTCTTCTTCTTCTTCTTCTTCTTCTTCTTCTTCTTCTTCTTCTTCTTCTTCTTCTTCTTCTTCTTCTTCGAGTTTCAATCTGAAATTCAGCCAAAACCAAGTCTAATCTTCACCAAAACCCCTCAAAATTGAGATATAAACTCCAAACCATATTCCCAATTATTTGCAACAACACCCAATCCAAACAAATAATGATTTTTGAAAACCCAAATTCGAAATTCTCTAAATCTCCCATAGCTGTCCCAATTCCCATTCAGTTGTTGCATAATTGGGATTTTAGACATAATTGCATTTGTTGCAGAAGAATTGTAGAAGATTTAGTCTTTTTTGATTTGCGTGAAGAATTGAGAATATTTAATGCGGCAAGAATCAGCACCCCTGGTGCCAATATATCTGGTTTTGCAATTCCCATGTAGCTTCTGTAGGGGCCTCGTGCTGAGGATGCAGCAACAACTGGTGCTGGATTTACATCCAGATACGTCTCTTGGAATGTGATGGTGGTCGTGGGATCGACAGTATTTTTTAATGCATAATTTTCCTAAATAAGGAAGCCTACAAGTACAATGATTCCTTATTTAATGAATTGTCTATATTTTGTAGAAATACTATTAGCATAGCGGGTAATATGCAAACTATGAACATATTTGGTAATATAGTTTCCTATATGGTATAGGAACGAAAATTTCCCTTATTTAAGGCCGAACAGATAACTTTATAAGTATCCTTTAAAAGTAAATTACAATTTCAAAATTAATTAAAATTAGAGTTGTCAATTTAGGCCGGCTCATACCTACCTAGCCTAGTCCATACCGGCTTTGACATTCGACGAGTTGGACCATTTGTCACGATCCAAAATCCTAACCAAGGGATTGTGATGGCGCCTAACCATCACTTGTTGTCACTGACTCAATTCCCACCATAGGCCGTAATGGCGCCCAACGATGTCGTAGGCAAGCCAACGGTAAACTTCTAATTTAATTATCCATTTTATACTTTTAAAATCAGGAATTATGTTAAGTAAATGTAATTAAATTTAGAAACCATGAAAAGTACACGTTCTTCCTTGCCAGATCACAAAGTATAAATAAAACATGAAACGAAGTGATAATAACATTAGGTACAACTGTGAACATCTATTAGAAATCTCCAAAATCGGTATCATGAGTACATGAGTAATCTAGTAGAATATGCAAAACCACTATAACTATTGTCTAGAATAAAATAGATAGAAATAATAAATATAACAAGGAGACTTTGGGTACTTCAGATCAAAGCATGGAGATAAGCTCACTACTAAGTCTCCAGATAGTGCGTCTACGCGCCCGAATGACCGCCTGAAGTACCTGCCTTAATAGCTGCATAATTAGTGCAGAAGTGTAGTATGATATGACTTTGTTTCAGATGATCGAGGACATGACCTTTAATAAGAATGTGTAGAGTTCAAGAATTAAGGTTGTAGGCTAATAGATAGTTGTGCGGGTTTCCGGACATTTTCAGTTGTTATTAGTGGCAGTCTTGTATTCTAATATTGTAGATTAATATCTTCATGTTGTTCCTTTCGCCTTGTTTTCTTTTATTTTATTCTCGTTATTGCTTGTTGCTACTTCTCTTTTCTCATTTTCCTCGTGCCGAGGATTTACTAGAAATAACCTCTCTACATTCACTGTAGGAGTAAGGTTTGCATACTATCTACCCTCCCTATACCCCACTTGTGGGACTATACTGGTTGTGTTGTTGCTGTTGTTTTTGTATGACTTTCACTATAGGAATAAAGTTTGCATACTATCTACCCTCCCTATACCCCACTTGTGGGACTATACTGTTGTTGTTGTTGTTGTTGTTGTATGACTACGTAAATCAATGCATACCCAGTAAATATCTAGTCTAACCTCGAAGAAGTAGTAACAAAGGGTCGACTTTGACACTTACTAAACAATGTACATAAAGTTGACAGGTATGAAACACAACAAGTGGCCATGAGATAGATAAATATCAATAATAAAATCCTAAACAAGAATAATTACGAGATCACCAAATGTCATAACCTGCCTCGAAGGCACAAGATAAACTAATATTAATACAAAGTCAAATCTCAAGTAATATGCACGAGTCTACCGAGGCGAACAACCCAATCCAATAAGAGTAGTGTTACACATTACCGCCGAGGCGAACGACCCGATCCTATAAGAATAATATTATATAATGTTGTCTAGGTGAATGGCCCGATCCCATAAGAATAATGTTACACAATCCCACCGAGGCGAACGACCCGATCTCATAAGAATATTACACAATACTGCCGAGGTGAATGGTTTGATCCCATAAGAATAAAGAAACTTTCTCACCTGTAAAGATGTGTGCGACTCGAGAAGACACATAACTACCGTTCATCAAATATTCCACAAAAATCCAAAGTAAGAGGCTTGGTCAATATATTTATTCTAGTCGCAAATCTCAATTATAAACTTAAGTAATCCAAAGAACAAGTTGATTCAAGTAGTACAACTAAGCCATGGTGTAGTTCTAAGTCTATCCAGACATAAGCATGAATCAAGCTACGCACGGACACTCGTCACCTCGTACATACATAGTACCCATAACAAGTAGCACACAACATTTAAAAATGCCTATGTAGATAATTCCCTCCTACAAGATTAGGCAAGAGACTTACCTTGCTTCCAAGCCCTCTACTCGGCTCTCAAAACTCACTAGTCTCCTCAAATCAATGCTAAAAAACCCAAAACTAGTCAAAGGACGTACAAACCAATCAATGTATGCTAAAAAATTCATAATTTAACTACAAGAAATTTCCAACCCAACGCGGAAAGTAAACAAAAGTCAACCCTGTGACCACGTGCCCAGATCCCGAATTTTTTTTGAAGATAAATGTTATCCATGGCATTACGAACTCAAATATATAACTTGCACCCAATTTCATAATCAATTTTGTGGTCAAATCCCATTTTTACTAAACCCTGGGTTCTTCAACAAAATCCCAAAATTCTACTAATTTCTATGTTAAAATCGTTACCTAATCCATATATTTAACTCATAATTGGTAGAAATCACTTACCTTATGTTGTTTGATTAAAATCCCCTCCAAAGAGCTCTAAAATTGCCCAAGTCAAAAGAAAAATGGGGAAAATGAGCCTAAGTCCCGTATTAAAAATCATATTATGCCAGGTGCTACCCTTCATGATCGCGGATAAAGCCTAATGATTGTAAAGAGCCGTCTTGTTTCTGCCTTCAATTTCCCTTCGCGAACGCGGCAAGAGACCTCGGGAACGCGAAGGCTTCCAGGCTGGACACATGGTGAATGTGAGTCCATTGTCACGAATGCATAGTGATCGAATGTATGGGTCCAATAACTTCTATAGAGAACCAGGTTCTCTAACAGGTTCAATAGTACACATACAGAGAACATAAGTTAAATGACAAGAGGAATTTAACGTGGAAAATTCCCAGCTCAACTGGATTAAAAATCACGACCTACCCTTGTAGGATTTCAACTTCACTACTGAGTAACTTTCAGATTACAACCTATGCAACCTAGGAATTAAACTCTTAATCCCTCACTAACTTGTAATACACATATTACAAGACACTTTGTAATAACTCTATTACAACGACTTTAAAACTTGACTGGCTCTAGCCAAGACTTAAACACACAGGTTTAAGGTTTACAAAAATATTCCTATGGAGTGCTTCTGAATAAGTTGGATAGGAATTACGATTTGAAGAACTATTATAAAGTTACAACTCAACTAAGGACACACAATAACTCGATGTGGGAACTGGTCCGTAGTTGCTTTGTTCTTTGTTCTTAAGGCACTTGAAACTTGCTGGTTGAATAGTCACGTGAGTGAGCTTGTGTGTAATCTCTAAGTGTTCAAGTGATTTGTTTTACCTCCCTTGAATGCATATATACATGTGTGACATCACTTCCAATGATGCAAGCAAGGTGGGTAAGAAGTCTTCTCTGGAAAGTTGACTGCATCACTGTTCTACACCGTAGCGTGTGCAGGCAGCAACTTTCTAGCTGCAGAGTTGACTTCTACAGTCTCCTAGGGAACTGGTAGTGACCTGGTCCCTCAGCTGTTCCTTCCACTCTGAGGAGTTGAATCATATTCCACGCTGAGTCCCAACCTGGAATCTTGTGAACTTGAAGTCTTGTAAATATGTAACAGGTTCCTTATCTGATTCTGGATAGTAAGTTTGTTAGATTATCAAAACATAAAGTGAAGTAATTATAACCAAAGTACATGTAACCTATCAATTTCCCCCTTTTTGATGATGACAAACTTATAATTGAAAATCCTAGAAGGATCCACAAAGGAACCAGATTGTGAACCAGAAGGACCCTAAGGCCCCTTTGTCAATACTTGAACTTTTGTGAGTTCCCCCTGAATGAGGTTCCCCTGAATCCGTATTTTGTTTATTCAATTAAATCTTCTCATATCTTATATTCTCATATCTCATATTTCTTCCCCCTTTTGGCATCATAAAAAGGACAAAATACGTTAGCAACATAAAGAAGTCTAGCATAGTTAACCATGTCACTTATGTGCTCACAACATGATAAAAAGTAGAAGTAAATGAGCAACATCATAAATAGCAAAAAGGAAACCACTTTCATTAACCAGAATTGGACTATTACAAGTGGGAGAAGAGTCATTGTTTTTCAACCACAGTCTAGAACAAACAAAAACATATACTAGAAATAAGAAAACATCACCAACAACACTTTAAAAAGATAGACACTGGAAACTGGATACTGAGGGGACATTATTTAAGGGACACTAGTGGAAGGGGACTTGGAAGAGGAAGCAAGAGTTTTGAGGACAAGATCCATGCGAACATTCGCGGACAGTTGCTCATTGAGCAGTCTTTCTTTCAGGTCCTCCACCTTTTTCCTTAGATCAACATTCTCCTTTGATAGGCGTGCAACCTCTGCGCTGTGAGAACCACTAGAACCAGGAACCTCTTGCAACTAACTGAGTTGATTCTCAAGAATTGCATTCCTAGCCTTCAACTTCCGGATCTCCTCTGTGGCACTATTTTGAGCATTTATCGATTGAGAGATTATGGAAGTGTTTCCAAGTACTCCAACTTTGTCAATACACTCACACTCCTCCAGAGTAGTTTTTGAAAAAGATTGTTTTTGGTGCCCACTTTGGCATGACCCAGAGGTACTTTGAAAAACTCAAAGACCTTTGTGAGAAGGAACCCATAAGGCAGTCCAGGATTCCCGTCTTTGAGGTTCTCTACCTTCTGCATATGCTCAATCATTAAGGAAGGCAAATTGATGGAGGAGAAATTGTCCAAAGTCTCCATAAGGACTAAGTCCTCTTTGGATGCAACAGACCTTCTTTCAGCACGGGAAAGCAATACTGTGTTAACCATCTCAAAGAGCAGCTGATAAACTAGAAGGAGTGGCTTCTTATGCACATGTTCCCCATGCTGTACTGCTTTGTCCTTGACAATGGCATTTCAGAAGTTTGGTGTGAAAGCATCCTGAGCAGATGACACTCCTTTGGCAGGAACACCCAGAATTAACCCCAATAAGCAGAGTCCATCACTATGTCCACCCCATTTACCAACACATAGATTTGATCACCATCTACTGTGAAGAGGTTAGTGTAGAAACTCCACACCTCATCCTCATACACTATAGGAGCCTCACTTGTAAACAAATTGGTCCACTATTGAGCATAAAAAATATCCACCAATTGTCTCATCCCATCACTCTCCAGAATGTCAGAGGCAAATGTGCGGCCCCACAACACTTTCTAATTCCCCAACTTTCTTTTCTTAGACCTCAGAGTTTCACTCACTTTTCCTTTCTTGACGGAACCAGGTTCCTTATCATCATCATCATCATCATCCCTCTTTCTTTTCACTAACTTGCCAATAGACTTTTCTTTCTCCACTGACTTGCTCTATCTATGTTCACCAGATTTCTCCACTTCTTCCTCATCAAACTTGTCACCACGCTTCTTCACTATCTTGTCACTAGAACTTTTTGCCAACTTTTTTCTAGAACCAGTAACATCACTCTTAGAAGAACTCTCAGCACCCTTAGAGGTGTGTTTTCAGATTGAGAGAGAGAGAGTGCTTCTTTCTTGAAGACTTGCGGGACGGGGAACTAGGTTCCTCTTTGGTTTCCTCACATCCACTACAGGAACATCCTCTGCTTGTATAACTTTTCCATCTTTGACCAACCTTCCACTTCTTCTACTCCTTTTACTTTTCTTGAAGGCAAACTCTAGAGCCTCCTTTTGCTGCAACCGAGTAGTAGGTCGCTTAGGAGGTGGTTCTGAAGTTATCACTAGCTTAGTCATAGCCCTAATGAAACTAGCATACACTAAATCATTTGCGTCTTCTTCACTGTCAGGATTTATCTCACGCACCACTATATTCAAAGGCTCAGCCTCGAAGTGGGGAGAGGGAGTAGGATCAACACTGACCTGGAAGATGGCTCCTGACCTGGCTTCTCCATGGAGGGATCAACTTCATTATCTGGGGCCCCAGTAGCATCATCTTGTGCCGGCTGTTCAAAGGGCACAATTACTCCCTCTTCTTCTATTTCTTCCCTTTGTGGCTCAGACCCTCCTTCACATTCCTCTATAATGACCCCTTCTGACGCAATGGATAGCATATTCTCTATTTCCTCCTTTTATTGTGGTTCCATGGCTATTTCAATAGACAAAGGAGTGATGCCTTCAGAGTCTTCACTTGTCCAGGAGATCTCAAACTCTTCATGGCTAGTCACCCATTTTTCACTCAAGTGCTCAGTCATGGATAGAGTAGAAGGTTCTTGAACGAGGTTCCTTTGTTCACCTTGTTGACTCTATTTGAACGGTGAGACTGGAGGAGGACAGACATCTTCAGACTTGCTTAGAGGAGGAGTGGACTCAGAGAGGGTAGGAAAGGGAGTGGAGTGTGGAGGAGACTCTTCTTTAGGGTTTGGAGAGATGTTCACCACTGAACTTCTCACTGGTGAGGACTCAATCATAGTGCTATCAGGTATGCTAATGGTTGCTTGATTTTCAGACATGATGAGATTATTCTCGAGGGACTGTGGATTTGAGAAGAGAGAAGACAAACAAGAATTTTAAGTTTGGAAGAGAAAGGGTTGTGATGATGATTTAATTATGATGAGGGACATGCTCTGAAATAGCGGCACCCTTTTTCTTGGGAGATGTATCATATAGATAAAGGAGTGACGTTGGTGCTGTGACGTATTGGATGAAGAGACACGACTTTAAAGAGACTGTCACGCTGATGATGATGTGCCATTGTTTTGTTTGTTCATTCTAAATTGTGTATGAAAGAACAAGGAAACCACTAACCTGCATTAGAGAACTAGGTTCCATGATAGGTCTGGCAAGCGAGTTTTATCCCCTTATTCATCATGCACTGCATCATTTGCTTCTGTAGTCATCATGCGTGTCTACCTATAACGGTATAGAGGTGAGTTAGGCTTAGCCAAAAAACACTTTAGCTAGTTTTTACCTGAATATAACTTTCATAACCAATAATGAGGAACCACGTTCTCAGTTGTGTTTCATCATCCCCTAGTACGAGGTGATCTTTCTCAAAATGCTTTCTTCCCTGGACTTTTGGTGAATATGTTTGCAACTAGATCTTCAGCAATCACTATATTTGGACCTCTTGAGTTGGACTCAAGTTCTTCTAGTTTGTTGCTCGGTCCATAGCACTTTGTTGCTTGGTCCATAGTACTTGACCAGAGCAGGATGCTGATTATACATATTCTGCTTCAGCTGTTGAGAGTGCCATTAAATTCTGCTTCCTTGAGCCTCAATATACTTACACCATCCTTCAGATGAGAATACCTTGGATTTGACTGAGACCCTGCACAAAACTCAACTCTGACCACGATGTCTAGTCTACTTTTAGTGAGATACATGAGTGATTCAGTGATGTCTCTATGCAAAATCCCTCTTTCCAACAGCTTGTCTTTCAGCTTCTGTTGTTGTAGACATGGGACCTAGTTCCTTGCTGGAATCAATGGGCATTCTCTACCTTGATTAGGATTTCTGTTCTCTTTTGAGACGAGTATGTCAGGAGGATTCCTCCATCTCTTCTACCATCAGATTTTTAAGGCTGACCTTTCCCATTGTTGAGAACATGACAGTTATACCTAGATATCCTTACTTGAGTCAGTAGCTTTAGTCAAGATGTTTGCAAACCCTTCATCAATTAATATTGGCCACGCCTAAATTTTCAAGAGCTCTTTTCTTTTTTTCGACAACTCTATCTGAGGTGGTGTTCTTTGAGCTAAGTAGTTGAGTAGTTCTTCTTTCAACATAGCATTCATCCACTTATGGCATTATTTAAACCTGTTCCATGCTTTAGTCTGATGCAATCCATGTTTGTTTCTACTGGTACCTGGATCTTCTTAATAAAAATACAGTTTCTTGAAAGGTCTCATCCTTGGTTCTGAATAACTGCCTGCCCCCCTTTTTTGGATTTGAAAGAAGATCTGACATGCTTTTCTTTTGCACAGGTAGTGCACACTCATAATACTTGTTACTCAACTTGATCAGATCACGAACCAGGTTCTTCAAATCTAGTTTGTTTGGAGATAAACATCGTGTAATGCTCCAGACTTTTGTCCCATGATTCAGTATTGTTTTCAACAGCTTTCAACCAACTTATGTCTCCACTTTGCAGAAGCTCAATCACAACAACTCACGTACTCTTGTGTTTTTTGGCTACAACAATACCTCACCAGTCATAGGATTTGAGATTGTGAATATCCTGGACAAGAATTCCACCTTATTTCCTTCGGCACAAACTTTCCAACTCCTAGAGCTTACCCCCTTTTTAACCATTTTTAAAAAGGGTACACTCTCTCCTTGCAGGGATTTTTAGTGAAGGAAGATTGAATGTATTTCCAGTCCTGTCCTTTGAGCAACCACTGTTCATGTGTCATTATTGGCTGCTTTCCTTCACTACTCCCTGCAAATAGAAATCAAGGTTTAGATTTAGGAACTCAAACAAGTTTGGGTCCCTTGTTAAGAGAAAAAGGATGAATGAGTGCTCTCTTAGTCCAAGCAGGCAAAATGTGTTTCCTATTTGACGGAGCAGGTCCTCTTGTAGTAGTTGCTCTCTCAGCAAAGACTTTATTTCTCTGATGAGACTGAACCCTGGCCATGAAATTTTCCTTAAGGTGCTCATTGTTGCCACAGTGGGTACATAGCCAATTGTCGGGTACAATAACATACTTGCTATGAGAGTTGTAGGGAATCTTTTCCCTTTGAAACCCACTCCCCTGCCTGTTTCCCTAAGAGTTGGTGTACATGGCAGTGATAGAATTCGAGGACCAAGTCCATTTGAGAGATTTCCTAAAATCACTCTTTACTTTCCCTAGTTCATCCTACAGCTGTTTGTTTTTCTCAAGTTCAGCACATAGACTAGTTTTTACCAAGTTTAACTCATTTTCAAGCTTAATGTGTGCTTCACTTGCAACTTCCTTTCCTTTTTCAGAGTGTCCAAGCCAATTTGCAGTTATAAAATCCTTAATTATTTCTTTCAAGTCTACTACCACCACTACTTGGTCATCTCTTTCTTGCTCAATGATAGCAACTCTCTTAGTCAAGATTTCCTTTTCTTTACTTGCACACTCAATGGTTTCTTTTAAGTCCACCACAACTACCATTAAATCATCTCGTTCATGTTCTATACTAGCAATTTTCTCTTCTAAGGCATTCTTTTCTATTTGTAGGTTATCTATTATTTCTTTTAAATCAACTACAATGACTACTAAGTCATCTCTCGTTTATTCAGCTTCCTCTAGTTCCATAGTTAAAGCATTTTTATCATTGATAAGATTATGGTAAGCATCAATTAGCACATTTGCTAATGACATGAGCTTTATAGGAAAGTAAGATTTCAGATTTCTCTGAACATCCAGAAAGTTTACCTCATCGCCATCGTTATCTTCATCTTCATCGGATTGAGCCATTAGAGCAAATATTGAATCATACTCAATTGTTTCATTTTTCACTGCCATCATTGAACTGCCACTATGGTCGTCTTCTTCTTCAGATTTGCTGAAGGAGTCTCCCCATGCAGCAAGAGCTTGCTTTACAATGTTGTCAGCATCATTCTTTCTCTTGAAGCGTTTGTCAGGAACCTGGTTCATCTTTGCTGCTTTGTCAAAGTTATTATTATACTGATCTTGCTTTAGGAGGGGGAAATCCTTGATGAAGTTTCCTAGCTTGCCACATTTATGACAAAGGTCATAATTTATGGGCTTGCTAGAGCTACCTCTTTTTGGAATGCCTCCATTCTTGCGAACCATCTTCTGGAACCTTTTTTTCAAGTAAGCCATGTCCCCGACTTCACCACTTGAGTCATTGTTGTCCGTCTTGAGGAACAATTTCTTCTCTCTCTTGGGCTCTCTTCTTTTATTGACCTTCTTCTTCATTTCATAGGTTTTCAAGTTTCCAACGAGTTCATCCATGGTCAGTGTCTGTAAGTCCTTAGCCTCTGTAATGGCGTTAACTTTGCTTTCCCAAGAACTGGGCAGTACACTAAGGATTTTTCTAACAAGCTTGTTCTTTGAATACTTTCACCAAGAGAGTGAAGCTCGTTGATAGTGGAGGTGAATCGAGTATGCATATCTTGGATGTATTCATCATCTTTCATTCTGAAGAGTTCATATTCTATTGTGAGCATATCAATTTTGGATTGTTTCACCTGAGTTGTTCCCTCGTGAGCTATCTTAAGATCCTCCCAGATCTCTTTTGCTGATTGACAAGCTCATATCCGTTATATTCATCAGGGCCAATACCACACACAAGAATTTTCCTTGCTCAAAAATTCATTTCTATGGCCTTTTCATCAGCATCATCGAATTCTTTACACGTCTTGGGAATGGCTACAGCTGGATCACCAAGGTTCTTTGTAGGGTCAAAAGGTCTGTCACATATTACATCCCATAACTCAGAGTCTTCAGCCATGATGAAGTCATGCATCCTAGTTTTCCACCACCCATAGTATTGACCATTGAACCTAGGAGGTCTGTACGTGGACTGGCCTTCTTTGAAGTTAGTAGGAGCAGCTATGAGGATCCTTTCTAGTTGTTAACCTAATAGAAAGAACCTACTTTGATACCAATTGATAGAATGTATGGGTCCAAAAACTTCTATAGAGAACCAGGTTCTCTATCAGGTTCGACAGTACACACACAGAGAATAAAAGTTAAATGACAAGAGGAATTTTATGTGAAAATTTTCCAATCCAACAGGGTTAAAAACCATGACCTACCCTAGTAAGATTTCAACTTCACTACTGAGAAACTTTCAGATTACAACCTATTCAACCTAGGAATTAAACTCTTAATCCCTTACTAACTTATAATACACCTATTACAAGCCACTTTGTAATAACTCTATTACAAAGACTTTAAAACTTGACTAGCTCTAACCAAGACTTAAACACGCAGGTTTAAGGTTTACAAAGATGTTCCTATAGAGTGCTTCTGAATAAGCTGGATAGGAATGACAATTTGAAAAACTATTATAAAGTTATAACTCAACTAAGGACACACAATAACTCGATGTGGGAACTGGTCCATAGTTGCTTTGTTCTTGAGGCACTTGAAACATACTGGCTAAATAGTCACGTGAGTGAGCTTGTGTGTAATCTTTAAGTGTTCAAGTGCTTTGTTTTACCTCCCTAAATGCATATATACATGTGTGACATCACTTCCAATGATGCAAGCAATGTGGGTAAGAAGTCTTTTCTGGAAAGTTGACTGCAGCATTGTTCTACACAATAGCATGTCCAGGCAGCAACTTTCCAAGTGTAGATTTGACTTCGTACAGTCTCTGGGACCTAGTCCCTCAACTGTTCTTTCCACTCTGAGGAGTTGAATCATATTCCACGCTGAGTCCCAACCTAGAATCTTGTGAACTTGAGGTCTTGTAAATGTGTAACAGGTTCCTTATCTGGTTCTGGATAGTAAGTTTGTTAGATTATCAAAACATAAAGTGAAGTACTTATAACCAAAGTACATGTAACCTATCACATATGCTCCACTAACCCCCCCCCCCAAGAATTCCTCTTCTACGTTTACAGAATCACTCACGTGATCACGTATACCAGCTAGCTCTCTTGGCCCTCGCCCCTAACTCATCGCATTTGCAACCTTGGCCAAGCGAATACGAAAAACTGCTAGGCCAACCGCAATGGCGATATTTACCCAGTGATTGCAAAGCACAAAACCTCCTCAGCCCCTCACAACTCTCCGCAATCGCGAGACCATTTCCGCGATTGCAACTCACACAGACACCAACAAAAATCTACCAACTTCAACCTTGCTCCGGGTGGTCTGAAACTCACGCGAGCCGCCCGGGACCCCGTCTAAATATACAAATAAGTCTATAAACATACTATGGACTTACTCGAAGTCTAGGAACACATAAAATAACATCGAAACCAAGAATCACACCTCTGATAATAGGCTAAATTGTTTAATATAGCCTATGTTTTAGCTCAACTTAAGGATGGTTTACTTGTAAATGTTCAAATAATGCAAAGATTGGCTATAATCATGACTTTAATGTCTCACAGGAGTTCAATAAACAAATGAGGATGAGTCAAATGACGAAAAGTTGAGCAGCAACATCTTAACAAGAGAAAACTCCACTAGCGCGGGTCATGCGCTCCAGCGCTAGTTTAGTGATTTGGACAGAAAAAAACTCGATATGCGCGGGATGTGCACTGGTCATGCGCTTCCGCGCTAGTCCTGTCCGGAAAAGCAATTATTGAGGGGTAAATTGGTCAATTTGGGAATAATCCACTAAACAACCATAAAGTAAAAGTTCCATTATGGATGATAATCAGATTTTGAGGGGAGTAAGTGCAAAAATACTATTCATCCTTGAGAGAAAAGCCATTGAAGATCAAGCTTGGAGCTAAGAAAGAGAAGGACAAACATCATTTTGGATCAAGAGTTTAAAGAGTTCTTTCAAACTTTCTTCTTGTTGCTTGTTAATATTATGTTTAAAACTTTTATTGTTGATTTTTGTATGATTATGAGTAGCTAAAAGCTTTAGTATTCTTGGGTCATGGATGTTAGATAATTATGTTATTTGAAGCTTAGATTGAAGATATTGAATTTATTGTTATGGGTTGTTTATTTGATTTTGCTTCTAATTATTTTACTGCGTAGCTAACAGTGAAATATTATTTACGAATCTTGAATTAAACTTGACAAAGAAAATTCTTGGTTGCATATAGAATCAAATAGAACAAGTTTTGAATCTCGGGCATCGGGTGAAGAATTCGCAATTAAGATAGACATATACTTAATTGCCTTGTTTGGTTGAAAAATAGGAGTTGTAAATGCATTCTTGCTAATATTAATACCATAGACATATAGGTATTAGTTTAACTTGAATAGATGCATAAGAACTCGAAAGATTCTTATGAATATTATTAACCCTATAATCAATAACCCGGATAATTCAATAAATCCATTTTAAGCTAAAATAGTAGCATAATTTCTAGCAAGTCCATGACCCGGGAATATATTTATCCAAATTATTATAAACATATTGTGAAATTGGTGTAGTAATTTTGTGTTGAATTATTGTGCAATTATTAAGTAAGTTGTAAATTGGTTCTTTAAATATTTTGTAATAATATAGCATAAATTGATAATTATTTGAGTTAATATCGGTCAAGAAGTTGATTATAATTCCTCGTGGAAACGATACTTTACTTACTACTATATTACTTGTCGATCGCGTACACTTGCGTGAGTGTTTTGGTCGCAACAACCTCAAAACCAAATTAATCAACTTCTAAACTTCAAACTTTTCCCAACTAACTCCGAACGCGACGAATCATACTTAGACAACTCGGAATGATGCCAAATTTTACACACAAGTCGCCAATCACTATATGAACCTAGTTCAAGGCTTAAAATCCCAAACGAACATTGACAAAACCAAAGTCTACTTCAAATTAAACTTAGAAAACTCTAAAACCTTCAATATTCCAACTTCCAATAATAAATGCCGAAACACTCCCAAACCACCTGAAACTCGATCCGTGCATACACCAAAGTCAAAAATTACCAAACAGACCAATCGGAACCTTCAAATCCCTATTCTGAGATCATTTAGTCAAAGTGTTGACTCAAATCAAACCTGGCCACCTTAGGCCATTATAATGGAATTAAGTGTTCCGAATTCTACCCGAGACCTACCAAAACCAAACCAACCGTCCCCGCAAGACATAAAATAGGAAAAGTACATACGAAAAGTCTTAAATAGGGTAACAAGGATCTATAAAGCAAAATGATCGGTTAGGTTGTTACATTCTCCACCTCTTAAACAAACACTCATCCTCGAACGAGTTTAGAATCATACCTGAAATGTCGAATAATTATGGATATATGCTCTACATATCCTCCTTGGTCTCTCAAGTCACCTCCTCGATTGGTTGACCCATCCACTAGACCTTTACCGCTGCAATCTTCTTGGACCTCAACTTAAAACCTGCCTGTCAACAATGACAACTAGCTCCTCCTTATAACCTTAGCTCTCATCTAGCTGAACTGTATTATAATCCAATACATGGGACCTATCGGCATGGTACCTCTAGAGAATAGACACATGGAATACTAGATGCTCCGACAGATTAGGAGGCAAAGCAAGCCTGTATGCAATCTCACCAACTCACTCCAATACCTCGAATGGACCGATGAACCTCGAACTCAACTTGAACATCATTCCAAACCTCATGATACCCTTCATTGTCTAGACTTTCAAAAGTACCTTCTTGCCCACCATAAATGACAAATAACTCATTTTCTGATCCGCATAGCTCTTTTTCCTAGATTGTGCTATGTGAAGTTGCTCTTAAATCAACTTTACCTTATCTAAGGCATCCTTTACCAAATCAATACCATATAACATAACCTCGCCGAGCTTAAACCAACAGATGGGGGAACGACATCGTCAACCATACAAGGCCTCAAATGGAGCCATCTCGATGTTAGACTGATAACTGTTGTTATAAGCAAACTCAGCCAATGGTAAGAATCGATCCCACTGCCCTCTGAAGTCAATCATACATGCTATGAGCATATCCTCTAGAATCTGAACTATCCTGTAAGGCTCCATAAAATTTCGTCAAGAAATTTAAGGTTTTGTGGTGCCGAGGGAGGCTAATATGTACAAAGGTAGTAGTCTGCAGTATAGACTTTTTGGGTTGAAGAGTGCACTGAGGAGTTGATGGAAATTTTGATAGAAGAAGGTGATTCTGTGGTCAATTTGTCGACCGAGAACCATTCCGCATGCTGAAAAATCATCGCAGAGTTGAGCAAAAAATTTGTTGAATTTTGAAGATCATTTCTGCGATTCGTTATGCGATCGCATATCCATTTCATGGTCCGCACTTCTATCGCAGAGTTAGCATGAAGAATTTTGTTGGGTGATTCTGTAGTCCATTCTGCGACTTTATAACTGGTGTGCAGACCGCGGACCTGGCCGTAGACTGGTCCAAGCCAGTGCAGTTTTTGGCATCACTTTTACGGTCTATTTTATGGAACACATATCTGTTTTGCGGTACATTTTGCGATCGCAGATTTGAGTTTGGATGGTCTATTTTCTATTTTATAACCCCACCTAATTTCTTATAAAACAACCTTAGGGTTATTTTGGCCAGGTTAAACATTTATTTTAGTGAGAGGGGAATGATTTAGAGAGAGAGGAAGGAGCCTCAAATGCATTGATCATCAATCCCTACCCCAATATTAAAGATTCAAGGGAATCATTCACTAGACCATCATCTACCTGAGTAAGACCTTGTCCTAAAACCTTCATGCAATTGTTATGGGTTTAATTAGGTTATGGAGTTGGAGATAGGCCATGCATGTGACATTAGGTGGTAGTAGGTGGGATTGTTGAACTATTTTGGGTAGTTTCTTATTGAAATTGGTTAAGAGAGGAAGGGATTACCATTGTAGAGCTTCGTATTCGATTTTCCATAATAGGTGTTTGACAAAATTCCTAAGAGAGTTAAATCATGCGAATCTTATAATTATTATCCGATTTTCGCTATCATCCTATATATTGATATTGCTAGAAGTGTTGGGACGTTGTAGTAACTTAAGAAAAGCTCAAGCAAGGTATGTTGGCTAAACTTCTCTCTTAGAATCGAATTCCATGATACTCCCGTAAGGTTAAAGTATGGTTGGCCCAAGTTCCAAATTTCCATGTTCCAAGTTATCCCTTATAAATTTGACTATTTCGAATAAGCTTGTGTTGAAAGATCTATACTAGAAATATATGCCGAATGCCCCTATCATATTGTGTTCTCCTTCGGGAATGTATTCAAATGTGACCAATGTATCAAAATATTATGATTTCAATCATGTTTTTATTGCAAGTTATTATGCCAAGTTGTGGAAGAGAACTCAATGTGCTTAAGACTCTTATTGTTCATATTCATATCAAACCCCGATTTCTAAATGTCCTTATTATTGATAAACTATGATTATCTTTAGAGGTTAAAGAAGGGAAAATGATATATAAAACGTGGTCATGGGTGTTGTACTAGTGCATCAGATTTGAATTTGTGTTTCAATGGTAAATCACCACGCTCTCCTTTATAACTATTTCCAATGTGATTTAAGTTCTGATATACTCATGAGTTGAAATTATGTATTGTGGGCAAAGTATTTAAAGAATAAGTGGTGTATCACTCGTTTATGATTTCAACTTGTGCTTCAATTGCTAGTCAATTCACTCCATTCTTTGGAGAGAAAACTATTTTAAAGCCTTCATTATTAACAAACTTAAAGTTATAATTTCCGGAATATTCTATATGTTGATGTTTGTGATGATCCTTGAAAGTAAAGAAATGAAACTGTGGAATATGAGATACGGTCACCGTGCCATGAATGAGGAACACTATGAATGACCAAAAGAGCCAATGAAATAATGATGTTGTTAGTGGTTGAAAGTACTAATGAAGCTATATATGGTGTGAAAGGCTATGAAGTGAATGTATTTGTACTTATGTTTCCTGTATGTGCAAAATAAAATTATTTTGGGGGTATCATTAGTGAACCGAGGAAGGGTGGGTCGTAAGGCCCACACCCGAAACTATATGTGCCGGTGTAGGAGTGCATTGTGATTATTCCCATTATTTAGGATGAGATTGATATGTTGAGATTATTCCCCTTAATTGGGATGAGATTGTGGATAGCCTTGGATTTGATATCGGCTCACACGGCATATGTGGGGAGACGACCTAGCCTGTCGGGTGGTGATCGGACGCCATATTGCACACATGGTGGTTCCTACTCTTGGTAACACCTTGTTTTTGCATCACATGTCAATCTACATTGTTAGTGGAGTGACGACATAACTGATCGGGCCAAGATCAGACTCCATGCTAAAAACGTGGTGGTATATTGGTGCTAATGATCCCCCAACCAAAAATATATATTATTTTCATACTTTGGAAATTGTTATGTTTTAAACTTGGCATTTGGACATCATTGATTGTTGCTTGCTGCTTCCATGGTTTTCCCTTTCTTATATTGGCATTCTATTTCGAAAGAGGACATTCAGCTTTACATACTAGTACTATTCCATATGTACTAATGTCCCTTTTGCCGAGGGTGCTGCATCTTTAATGGATGCGTGTGGTTCGTCAGTGGCATCATTTTGACGAGTGCAGAACACACACACTTAAATATGCTCGCTAGTCGAATATAGTAAATATAATATTGTATCCATAGGGATTGGAGTTAAACAGTTATTATCGTAGTTTGTAGCTAGATTGCTATCCAAGATAATCAACAGTCAAGAATTATGTGATTTAAAACTAAAATTAACTAAGATTCTAAACTATTGGCTAATGAGAATCGACCCAAGTAATGAGTAAGGAAATATATCAATGGGAGAAAATAGGGTTAATAGGATATATGCAAGATAATTTTTGGGATCTAAATCTAGATAATTCACTTCTAATTAAGTGAGTCTCTTAAATTCACTCAATTTATTTGTTCACATTGTTAGCGGAAACTCTTTTCTCGATTAAGTTTCAACCTCACAATATAAACTAAAATAAGCTCAGTGAAGATATGCAAGAATTCGTAATGGAGTGGTCTTTTAGGAAAACCTCTTTCGATTATTCTCCTAACTAGGTTAATCAATAATTCAACTAGTCTCTTTCGATTACTAAGAAGAATTAATGAATTTACCCAACAAAATATAACACAAAAATATCACAAATTATGTCTCTCTCGATTACATGAACTCGTGAGTATAGATGCAACCATTTAAACATCCAGAACAATTCAATACATAAACTGGAGTTATAATCCACAAATAATTAATAATACACCAATCCATCATAGGACACTTCATATCCATGGTAAAACCTAAGGAGGCTAATGATAGATTCCTTGTGCTCTTGTTTCTCTAACTTTTCCTTAGCCTCCTTAGGTTTTAGATGTGTCAAAAGTCCTAAAAATATTGTTTTTCCATGTATATATACCAAGTAGGGTCGGATCCAAGCGAAAACACCTTCCTCTACGCAAAATAGGACCCTTTTCCGGAGTTGGATGTGCGCGGCCGCGCACCTAGGAGTGTGCTCGCGCATTTGGCCTCGCATTTTTCACTTGTTCTGCCTCTAGTGCGTGCCCCGTGCACGACCAGTTCTTGCTCGAGCACCTGGGTAGTATCCGTTGGGAATTTGGGAAAATATAAAACATGAAAGTTGTATCCCTTTTAAATATCTTTCTAGCAATATATTGTGGAGCCCAAACAGATTTCTGAGCGAAAAGTTATGTGCATTTTACTAGACTATGCGCAGTATGCCTACTCGTTTCTTCGTTTCGTTCTTAAAGTGCACTATCATCCGTTGTTCCCCGAACATGATTCCAACTTAATCCTTGGGATTTTACTTAGACTTCAAAGCTCCAGAATAGCTTGAATTCATTCTATAACATTTACTTAGATCAGAATCACTCCTACAAGGCATAAAACACACAATAAGTGCAAAACACTGGCGATTGAAGCTCAAACTCAACTAAAGTGTAGTAAATTAGAGTGCAATAAGTGACTAAATACGAGATTATAGCCTACCATCAGCAGCTTTGACCCTTGTTAGCAATTACTCTCTATTCAGCAGGTTTTGATGAGCCCTACTCGGTTTCGGGCCTCATGTCAGTTGATGTAGTACTTTGTGTTTTGAGGTATAGCCAGGGCCTTGTCGCCGGCACTTACATACTACTCATCTGTTCTACTTAGATGCTCCGTAGACATGTTGTGGGTGGTATTTGATATTGGGTAATGTATTAGAAATGTTGGTATTTGGCAAACATGTTTTCCCCTCGTAATTATGAACTTGTAATATTTTGGAAATCATAAACGAATATCCTTTGAGTAATGGAAAAAGAATGTGGAACATTTTACTCAACTCATGTTTATCTCTTGTTATTGGTTCTTACATAGTTATTCAGTAAGGCTGGGTAGAAGGCATCAAGTAGGCTTGCTTGACCGGGGTATCTCGGTTGGGCACCGGTCGCGCTCCCCGAAGTTAGGGCATGACATATCCGCTCTGATTGGCCGTCGGTCTACGAATGAAAGGCCGTGCTGAGATCTACCCGAGTACCGAACTCACTCTGTACTGCTCTCCAAAATGCAAAGTGAACTGAGTGCATCTATCTGAAACTATATAAATAGGCATCCCATGCAACTAGACGATTTCATGAATATATATATGTGACAACCTCTCTGAAGTGTATGTAGGCATCACCAGAATAAAGTGTGAATACTTGATCAGTCTGTCGACATTGACCCAAATGACATCAAATTTCCTCAACGTTCGCGGTAGCCCAACCACGAAATCCATAGTGATGCTCTCCCACTTCCACTCTAGTATAACCATCTGCTGAAGTAAGCCACCTGGCCTCTAGTGCTCATACTTAACCTACTGGCAATTCAGACATCTCTCCATATACTCAACTATGTCCTTTTTTATCCGCCGCCACCAGTAATGATGCCTCAGGTCACGATACATCTTCGTGGCACCTAGATAAATAGAATAATGCAAATTGTGTGCCTCCTCTAAAATTGTCTCCCTTAGGCCATCAACATTAGGAACACATAAGCGACCCTAGAGTCGGAAAACACTATCATCTCCGATAGTAACCTCCTTGACATCACCTTGGAGTACCGTCTCTCTAAGAACCATCAAGTGCGAACTATAATACCGATGAGCCTTAATCCGCTCGAATAAAGAAGATTGAGCCACCACAGATGCAAGAACTCAACTGGGCTCTGAAATATCCAACCTCACAAGTCGGTTAGCTAAGGAATGAATGTCCAAATCCAATGGCCTCTCCTATACTAAAATGAGTGTCAAACTACCCATACTCTTGGACTTGCTTCTCCAGGAATGCACGACGATATTCGCCTTGCTCGGCTTATAAAGAATGGTATTATTATAGTCCTTCTGTAACTCAAGCCACCTGTGCTACCTCAGATTAAGATCCTTTTGCTTAAATAGATCCTACAAACTACAGTGATTAGTGTAAACCTCACACGGCACTCCATAAAGATAATGCCTCCATATCATAAGAGCATGAACTATCACGACCAACTCCAAATCGTGCACATGGTAATACTTCTCACGAGGCTTCAATTGACGTGAAGCATATGCAATAACTTGTCCCTCCTGCATCAATACACAACCCAAACCAATGCATGAAGCATCGTAATACACAATATACATCCCTACCCCAAGTGCAAAGCCAACACTGGTGCTGTAGTCAATGCAGTGTTGAGCTTTTGAAAGATAGCCTTATAATCATCGAACTATCTGAATGGAGCACCTTTCTAAGTCAATCTAGTCAAAGGAGCTGCAATAGACGAGAAGCCCTCCACAAATTGACGATAATATCTTGCTAGACCTAAGAAACTCCAGATCTCAGTTGTTGTAGTAGGACGAGGCCAACCCTAAATTGCCTCAAACTTCCCGGGATCATCTTTAATACCCTCACTTGACATAACATGCCCCAATAAAGCCACATAATTTAACTAGAACTAGCACTTGGAGAACTTAGCATATAGCTTTTATTCCCGCAAGCTCTGAAGCTTTATCCTCAAATATTTCTCATACTTCTCCATGCTGGCTAGTATATCAATATGTCATTAATGAAGGCAATGAAAAATGAGTCAAGATATAGCCTGAACACCTGATTCGTCAAATCCATAAATGATGCTGAAGGGACATCATTAGAAACTCATAGTGCCCATATTTGGTCTGGAAAGTCGTCTTTGGCATATCCGAAGCACGAATCCTCAGCTGATGATACCTAGATCTCAAGTCGATCTTTGAGAACACTCTAGCACCCTGTAGATGATCAAACAAAACATTAATGCATGTCAACAAATACTTATTTTTAATGGTGACTTTGTTTATTTGGCGGTAATAAATGCACATCCGCATACTCCCATCCTTCTTCTTCATAAATAATATCGGTGTACCTCAAGGTGACACATTCGGTCTGATAAATCTCTTTTCAAGTAATTCCAAAAGTTTATTCTTCAACTCTCTCAACTCCATTGGATCCATACGATAAGGCGAATAAAGATAGGTTGGGTAACTGGTGATTGGTGCAAAATCAATGCCAAAATCGATATCACGATCTGGTGGCATGCCTAGTAAATTAGCAAGGCATACATCAGAAGATTTCCGCGCCACTGGCACTGAATCTATCACGGGAGTATCCAAAAGCAGTATCTCGAACAAAGGCCACATAGGCCACACACCCCTTCTCAACCATATGTTGAGCCTTCAAGAAAGAAATACCACAAATATATGTACTACAAGATAAACCTCTCCACTCCAACCTAGGCAATATTGGCATCGCCAAGGTAACTATCTTGGCAAGGCAATCGAGAATAGCATGGTACAAAGACAACCAGTCCATGCCCAGGATAACCTGGAAGTCAATCATATCGAGCAATAGAAGATCTGCTTTTGTCTCATAACCATAGAAAGTCACTATACAGGACCGGTAAACCCAATCCACAACAACAGAATCAGCCACTGGTGTGGATAAATATATAGGAACACCCAATGACTTACGAGATATATCTAGATAAGGAGCAAATAGAGAAGAGACATAGGAATAGGTAGACCCTGGATCAAATAGTACCAAGCATCTCTACGGCAAATAAAAATAATGCATGTGATCATTGCGTCGGAGGCTAATGCCTCTGGTTTGGCTGGGAAGGTGTAGAATCTAGCTGGAGAACTACCTAACTGGCCTCCACCTATAGGGAAACCCCTACCCACCTTCCCTGCACCTCTAGTCAACAAGACGGGCGGTGTAGTAGCTGGTGCAATAATCATGGGTCGATGGTCCTACTGCATTGCCTTGCCTCGAAGCCTGGGGCAAAACCTCTTCACGTGACCCCAACTCCCCGCACTCAAAATAACCACTCTGAGTGGAAAACTCTTGACTCTGGGTCTGACCCTGATAACTTGAATACCCACTAGAGGAACCTTGAATAATTGGTGGACGGTAAGCGCTCTCTGGAATGGCGCTGAAGTAGGGGCGCGCTGGAGCTTCCCAAATAGGTTGTGGTGCTGAATGCATTGTCCTTCTAGGATTGCCCTTATGAACTGACTTCTTCCCCCAGAGGGGGCGCCATTGAATCTACCAGAATGACGAGACCGCTTATCCCTCAACATGGACTCTTTGCTCTGGTTGCGGATACACTCAATCTTCTGAGCTATCTTCACAACCTAGAAAATGAAGTCCCCATCTCTTCCTCTAGGGCCATAGAAATCTTAATCTCAAGGTGCAAGCCTGCAATAAACCTTTGTACTCTCCCTGCATCTATGGAGAGTATGATAACTGCATAATGACACAAGTTAGTGAATCTCGTTTCGTAGTCAGTCATGGACATCTGACCCTGTCGGACCAGCTCAAACTGACCCCGTAGCTTCTCTCTCTATGAAGGTGGAATATACTTCTCCAAGAAAAGGTGTGTGTAATGGTCCCAGTCAAGGGAGGTGAACCTGCTAGCCTGCTCTAGAGATAAGACTGCCACTACCTACGGGCCTTCCCCTCTGGATGAAATATGGTGAAGTCCACCCTGTTAGACTCTACTACTCCTATATTATGCAACCTCTCCCTGTAATGGTCAATGAAGTCCTAAAGTCCTTTGACTACTCACCGCTAAAGACATGAGGGTGAAGCCTAGTCTATTTGTTCAACCGCTTCTGCTCCTCAATGGTCACGGCCGATCTGGCCTCTGCACTAACTGTTTCAAGCGACTGAACCCCGCCCGTAGGTAGTGCACCTGGGGTCTGATAAATGATAGCAGCGTACCCGAAAACATGAGTGGTAGGGGTCTATGCCCCCCCCCCCCCGCCTGAATTATGGCCAGATCTGTTGGGAATAGTCCAGCCTAAGTCATAAAATCCATGAACTGCAACATACGACCCATGATCTCATGAGATCCCGGTGCGGTCATAAAGTCTGCTAGGGTTGGCTCAGCTACAAGTGCCTCATCCTGCTCCTCAATAATAGGATCCTCCACTGGATCTACTAGAGGTACCACTGGGAAAACTCTAGGAAGCCATCATCCTCTAATAGGAGTTGTGGCCCTCCCTCGGCCTATGCCTCTACCTCTAACTATTGGGGGAGCAGCCCCTTTGTTGTCGGGTACTGCTGTCGCACATATTCTCACCATGTATGAGAGAATAAGAGAAATACATTTAGCAAAACATCGACTGCACGATAGGGATGAAGAAAGAGATGTTTCCTAGCACCCTATAGCTTCTCAAAGATAAGTACAGACTTCTCCACACCGATCCGCAAGACTCTACTAGGACCACTCATGACTCATGAAACCTATGTGAACCAAGTGTTCTGATGCCAATTTGTCACGACCCAATTCCCACCATAGGCCATGATGGCACCAAACGATACTATTAGGCATACCAATGGGAAACCTCCAACTTAATTATCCATTTTATACTTTTAAAATATAAAATTACATTAAGTAAATGTAACAAAATTTAGAAACCATGAAAAATACACGTTCTTCCTTACCAAAACCGTGAAGCGATGTGATAATAAACTTATGTAAAACCGTGAACATCCATTGGAAATCCCCAAAACCCGGTGTCACAAGTGCATGAGTAATTTAATAGAATATACAAAATAACTATAGCTACGGTCTCGAATAAAATAGACAGAAATTAAAAATATAACAAGAAGGAGACTCTGGGTGCTGCAGATTACCACTAAGTCTCCAGATAGTGCATCTACGCGCCCGAATGACCACATGAAGTACCTGCCTCAGTACCTGCACAATGAGTGTAGAAGTGTATTATGAGTACATAAATCAACGTGTACCTAGTAATTATCTAGTTTAACCTCGAAGAAGTACTGACGAGAGGTCAATTTCAATATTTACTAGTAGTCAATTAATAATGTACATAAAGCTGACAGGTATGGAACACAACACGTGTCAACGAGACAGATAAATATCAATAACAAAATCCTCAACAAGAATAATTACGAGAACACCAAATGTCATAACCTGCCTCGAAGGCACAAGATCAACTACTAGCAACATAAAGTCAAATCTCAAGTAATACGCACGTGTCTGCCGAGGCGAACAACCCAATCCCATAAGAGTAGTGTTACATATTACCGCCGAGGCGAACAACCCGATCCCATAGGAATAGTTTTACATATACTGCCCAGGGGAATGGCCCGATCCAATAAGAATAGTTCACAATACTACCTAGGCGAATAAGTAGCACACAATATTTAAAAATGCCTATGAGGATAATTCCCTCTTACAAGATTAGACAAGAGACTTACCTCACTTCCAAGCCCTCTACTCGGCTCTCAAGCCTCACTAGTCGCCTCAAATTAACGCCGAACAACCCGAATCTAGTCAAAGGATGTACAAACCAATCAATGTATGCTCAAAAGATTATAACTTAACTGTTGGAGTAATTTCCCAACCCAACTCGAAAAGTCAACAAAAGTCAACCCCGGACCCACGTGCCCGGATCCCCCAAATTTTTCGAAGATAAATGTTACCCATGGCATTACAAACTCAAATATATAACTTGCACCCAACTTAATAATCAATTTGCGGTCAAACTCCATTTTTGGTAAACCCTAGGTTCTTCAACAAAATCCCAAGATCCCACTAATTTCTATGTTAAAATCCTTACCTAATCCATGTATAACTCATAACTGGTAGAAATCACTTACCTTATGATGCTTGATGAAAATTTCCATCCAAAAAGCTCCAAAATCCCAGCCAGAAGAAAAATGGGGAAAATGAGTCTATGTCCCGTATTAAAAATCATATTCTGCCCAGGTGTTGCCCTTCGCGATCGTCGATAAAGCTCCGCGATCGTGAAGCATAGTCTTTCTTCTGCCTTCAATTTGACTTCACGAATGTGGCTGGAGACCTTGTAAACACGAAGGCTTATAGGATGGACATATCATGAACGTAAGTCCACTGTTGCGAACGAGTAGGTTCCACTAAAGCCTCCCCCCAGAATTCCTCTTGTGCGATGCAGAATCACCCATGCTATCACGTATACTAGCTAACTTTCTTGGCCCTCGCCCCCAACTCATCGCCTTCGCGTGCTCGGCCATGTGAACGCGAAGCACTGCTAGGCCAATCACCACAATCGGATGCTCACTCCGTGATCACAAAGCACAAAACCTCCTCATCCCCTCAATACTCTCCGCGATCGCGATTCGCACAAGACATTAGCAAAAATCTACCCACTTCAAACTTGCTCCGGATGGTCCGAAACTCACCCGAGCCATCCAGTACCCCGTACAAATGTAACAACTAGTCCATAAATATAATACAAATCCACTCAAAGTATCAGAACACATAAATAACCTCGAAACCGAGAATCGTACCTCAAAACTAAATTAATCAACTTCTAAACTTCAAACTTCTTCCAACTAACTCCAAACGCGATGAATCATACTTAGACAACTCGGAATGATGGCAAATTTTACACACTAGTTGCCAATCACTATACAAACCTATTCCAAGGTTCGGAATTCCATACAGACATCCATAACACCAAAGTCGCTTCAAATCAAATAGAAAATGCTAAAACCTTCAAGATGCCAACTTCTAATAATAAGCGTCAAAATGTTGTCGGACCACCCGAAACTCGATCCGAACATACAACCAAGTCTAAAATTATCGTACTAACCTATTAGAACCTTCAAATTCCAATTCCGAGGTTGTTTAATCAAAGTGTTGACTCAAGTCAAACTTGGCCACCTTAGGCCACTATAATGGAACTAAGTGTTCCGGATTCCACCCGAACCCTTCCAAAACTTAACCAACCATTTTCGCAAGTCGTAAAATAGGAAAAGCACATACGAGAAGTCTTAAATAGGGAAACATGGATCTAGAAAGCAAAACGATCGGTCGGATAGTTACACTTTCTAGAAAAGCCAACACTTAACAGTAAAAGAATAAATAAAACTAAACATTTAATAGAATAATATTATAAATAAAGAGTAAAAGATTCAAAATTACATAACAAGCCTAAAACTAATATATCTGTCTTAACTACTTTCCAAGACTGATGTCACTGAGTGCATGAGCTCTACTGAGTGCTAAATACAGGTCTGAAATGAATACAGTACTGTCTGAAATAAGTAAACAGTTAAAGAGATATAAGAAGGTGACTTCAAGGCATGCGAACGAATATGTAGCACTACCTTGAGTCTCCAAAGTATCCAAGATAAGCACCTCTGGAGACTCATTGGGACCAACACCCGAATCTGCACAAGAAGTGTTATATGAGCACAACTGACCCAATATACAGAGGATGTACCGAGCCTAACCTCGATGAGATAGTGATAAGTCTATGGCAAGACACTTACTTTATAAACATGTACAATTAATAATCAATAGATAAGGCAAGAGAAACAAAAAGAATAAATATGAGGACTAGTAAAACGATCAACTAAAAGAAATAGCGGTCACACTTCTCAGATAATACAACCAAACCTTTCTCAACAACTCAAACCAACAAGGATAAAATGACACCCATGAACAATACATCTAAATCCAATATGGAAGACAAGATCATAAATTAAACACCACCAAAATTCATATCATATTTGTTATGATGCACAATCTGATCCAACACAATTGCGGTGAGCAACCCGATCCCATGGCCATATTGTTGCGTGGGGGGGGACCCGATCATATTATAATAATAGTGCGGCGAGAAACCCGATTGAACATACTAAATCATATGGAAATACTCAACGAGCAATCAAACATGAAAAAATTCATAATATAATATCAAAAAGGATAAATAAGCAAAATTAATTAAGGAAAAGGTGAACATGACCAAGATGTAATTTGTAATTCAATATTCCAAGGGCCAGTCTTACTCATATATCTCGACAAGAGCCCAAAATATGGCCAGTAACAAGTGAATAACCAAATAGTCACACAATCCAATATATCATAAGAGAATAAGACATGGAATTAGCAAATACATGAACAAAACTAGTCTTACCCGCATGCTTTAAACCATGACAATGCATATATACTTGTCACCTTGCATATACATCGCCCCCAACACATTTAGCAAATAGCAAGTAAAATATTTACAACCTAATTCCCTCAAGTCTAGGTTAACTACGATACTTACCTCTTTTCAGAGTAAATTCAACCATCCAACGCCTCTTTTCCTTTAAGATAAGCCTCCAAATAACTCGAATCTAGTCAAATAATACTTAAATAAATCAAAACAAGCTTAAGGAGTTTTCCAAATACTAAAAAATTTGATCTTTAACATATTCAAAAAAGTCAACAAAAAGTCAACTCGAGCTTACTTGGTCAAAATCCAAAACCAAAACCAAATCTCGATTATCCCTTCTTCCCTGAATCCAAATATGTGATTTGTTTCAAGGCCCGCCCTCAAATTGAGGTCTAAGTCTCCAAAATTTACCTTCTTAAGTTACTACCCAAAACCTATTTCTATTAATTGAAATCCTAAATTTAGTGGTGAATATCTTTGAGAATTTACGAAAATAAATCAAAACTAAGTTAAAATCACTAACCTTTGAAGTTGGGAAGTAAATCTTCTCAAAAATTGCCTCCTAACAAAGTCTAGGTCTCAAAAATGGAGAAGAACAAACTAATCCCAAAACCCTTATTTTATCCCAATTGCAAATGTCGCAAATACAAACTATTGATCGTAAGTGTGATAGCTTGGTACGCAAATGCGAACCAAATGTGATCCGCCAAATGCGACAAGGCCATCAAATGCGAAGGATCCGACATTTGCAAATGTAGCCTTTCAAATGCGAACAAAGTATCACAGATACGATACAACCTGAGCTCTCCCCATTCTCATAAATGCAAGGCGACAGTCACAAGTGCAACCTCACATTTGCGAACTTATTGTTGCAAATGCGACAACAACAAAACTAGCAACAACAAAACTTATAAAAAATGCCCAAACTAATTGAATACTCACTCGAGCCCTCGGGCCTAGTCCAAATACCCTAAAAGCATATAAACGTAACACAAACTCGCTCGTAATCTCAAAATATCAAAATAATATAAAAAGTCAAGAATCAACTATCAAACCAAATATTCCAAAAGTTTATAAGTTCAAATTTCCAACTTTTAATTATAGGTGCCGAAACAGCCTCAGGTCACCCGTAACCCAAACTAAACATACGTACTAGTCCAAAATTATTATGTAAACCTATCAGAATTCAAAATATTGATATGAAATCATTTACTAAGAATATTGACCGTGTTTAAGTCCAACAATATGAAGATTCTAGAATTAGAATTTCTCTTGCAAAACACATTTAAACTTTTTGGATATCGAAACAAAAAGTCATTAAACATCAAATGGATATATTCAAGGCTTCAAATTAGAAATGAAAAGCCAAAACTTAAAACGAATCAGATCCTTATATTCTCGACCTTTAAAAAACGTCCGCCCTCTAATGGACAAAGAGAAACATATATCTACTCCTCATATTAGACTCAGACTCCCAAGTAGCCTCCTCAGTTGACTGCCCTTTCCAAAACACTTCCATTATAGAAATATCCTTAAATCTTAGCTTTAGAACCTACATGTCTAGAACATCGAGTTGTATCGTGATGAAGTCCAGAACAAGCGACTTATCTTCATGATACTTCTAAAGCATCAAAACGCGAAATATTGGATGTACCCTCACTAGGCTGGGATGCAATGCAAGCGTATAAGCAACCTTTCCAACTCTATCTAATACCACAAACGGGCTATTGAACCTTGGGCCCAACTTGCCCTTCCTAAATCTCATCACACCTTTCATATGAAATTTTTTCAAAAGTACCTTTTCTCCCTATAAAAAACTACATTACAGACTTTTTTATTCGTATAACTCTTCTACCTACTCTACGTTGTTCGAAGACGATACTGAATCAACTCCTCCTTATTTAAGGCATCACGAACCAAGTTTGTACCTAACATCCAAGCCTTGCTAGGCTCAAACTAACCAATAGGAGAACAACATCGCCTACCATATAAAGCCTCATATGGCGCCATCTGAATACTGGACTGATAGCTGTTGTTGTAGGCAAACTCCAGAAATGGTAAAAATTGATCCCAATGGCCGCCAAAATCAGTACCACAGGCTCTCAACATATCCTCAAGGATTTGATAGTCCGCTTGAACTGACTATCCGTCTGCGGGTGAAATGTAGTGCTGAGCTCCATCTGCATACCCTATTCTCGCTGAACAGCTCTCTAAAAGTGCAATGTGAACTAAGTGCCACTGTAAAAAATAATAGAAATAGGCACACCTGTAAACGAACAACCTCTCTAATATAGATCTAAGTCAACTTCATTATGTAAGAAGTCATCACTGGAATGAAATGTGCAAACTTGGTCAATCTGTCCACAATTACCCAAATAGCATCAAACTTCCTCAAAGTCCATGGTAACCTTACCGCAAAGTCCATAGTAATGCGCCCCCACACTTTCACCCCGGTATAACCAACCTCTGGATCAATCCACCTGATTTCTAATGTTCATACTTCACTTGTTGGCAATTCAAACATCGTGAAACATGCCCAATAATGTCTTTCTTTATCTTCTACCACCAGTAATGTTGTTTCAAGTCATAACACATCTTCGTGGCACCTGGATGAATAAAATATCATGAACTATGAGCCTCTTGGAGAATTAACTCTCTCAAACTATCAATATTCAAAACACAAACCCGACCCTGAAGTCGTATAACATTGTCCTCTCCAATCACAAACTTCTTTGCACCACCTCTATGCATTGTGTTCTTTAATACCAACAAGCATGGATCATTATACCGGCGAGCCTTAATATGCTCAAACATGGTCGACTGTGCAACAACACAAAAAGAACCCTACTAGGTTAAGAAATATCCAATCTCACAAATCTGTTAGCTAGGTCCGGAACATCCATAGCCAAAGGCCTCTCCTCAATTGGAATAAATGCCAAGCTACCCATATTGTTCGTCTTTCTACTCAAGGCATCATCTACCACATTTACCTTCCTTAAATGATACAAGATAGTAATATCATAGTCTTTCAACAACTCCAACCACCTCTACTGCCTCGAATTCAAATCCTTCTTCTTGGACAAGTGTTGGAGACTTCTATGATCAGGGTAAACCTCACGACATGCCATACAAGTAGTGCCTCCAAAACTTGAGTGCTTGTACAATAGCTACCAACTCCAAATCATGAACTAGGTAATTCTTCTCATGAGTTTTCAATTAACGATATGCATAAGCAATCACCGTACCATCCCGCATCAAAATAACACCAAGTACAATACGCGAAGCATCACATTACATGGTATAAGGCCCCGAACCTCTGGGAAACACCAACACTAAAGCATTAGTCAAAGAAACCTTAAGTTTCTAATAGATTTCTTTGCACTCATCAAACCATCTAAAAGGAGCACCTTTTTTAGCCAACTTGGTCAATGGAGTTACAATAGATGAAAACCCTCTATAAAGAGACGATAGTAGCCTGTCAAACCCAAGAAACTTTGAATCTCAGTAGATAAAGTAGGTCTAGACCAATTCTGAACCTCCTCAATCTTCTTAAGATATACCTTGTGCCATCGCAAAAATGTAATTGCTTCCAACCAGAAGTCACACTTCGATAACTTGGCATAAAGCTGACGATCGTTCAAAGTCTAGAGTACAATTCGCAAGTGCTACCCATGCTCCTGCCTACAATAGGAGTAAATAAAAATATCATCAATGAACACGATCATAAAGGATACAAATAAGGCTTGAACACTTGGTGCATAAAGTCCATGAAAGCCACTAGAATATTGGTCAAACCAAATCATCAATAAAGGCCTTCTTAGAGACATTCAAAGCCTTAATCTTCACTTGATGATAGCCAAATCTCAAGCCAATCTTGGAGAAAACCTTGGCAACTTGAAGTCGGTCAAACAAATCATCAATACAAGGCAATGTATCCTTGTTCTTGATAGTAACCTTGTTCAATTGTCGATAATCAATGCACATCTTCATAGAACCATCCTTTT